>NC_092872.1:467341416-467941416 GCF_028372415.1 Notamacropus eugenii | reverse complement strand
TTGATTCGGTTCCTTAGACATTTGAGAAGTGATTCCTTTATCAGGGAAATTTGCTGTAAATTTTTTGATATCACTGTATTTTCTATGGTGCCTTTTAGCAAAATATATTTTCCCTGATTATAATTGGGCCTGTTTTTGTTTTTGCTTTTGTCTAAGACCGTGATTGGCACCCCTGCCTTTTTTACTTCAACTGAAACATAATAGATTCTGCTCCAGATCTTTATTTTAACTCTATGTGTATCTATGTTCTGTCTTTTCAAGTGTGTCTCTTGTATACAACATATTGTTGGATTCTGATTTCTAATCCATTCCGCTGCTTCTGTTTTGTGGATGAACTCATCCCATTAACATCCAAAGTTATGATTAATAACTGTGTATTTCTCTCTGTCCCATTTTCTTCTATTTATCCTGCTCCCTCTTTTTTATTCTATCCTTCCTGAAAAGTCTGTTTTGCTTCTGACCACTGCCTCCCTTATTCTGCCCTCCGCTTATGATTGACCCCCATATCTCTTATACCCTTCCCCTCCTATTTTCTCATTGGGCAAGATAGATTCTATATGCAACTGAAAATATATGTATACATGTAGGTGTATATATATATATATATATATATATATATATATATGTATATGTACATATGTATGTATGTATGTATTCTTCCCTCTTTGAACCAATTCCAATTAGAGTGAGGTACAAGCACCCCTCACTATTTTCCCCTTCACTGTAAAAGCTGTTCCTTATGTGTCCCTTTTAAGTAAGAAATCTTTCCTCCTTCTACCTCTTCCTTCTCTCTTCTCCCAGTGTATTCCTTATTACCCCTACCTTTTGGTGATCATCCCAACATAATAAGTCACACCTATGCCTTCTATGTAGGTACAGTCTTTGTAATTGCCCTAATATTGATTAAGTTCTTAGGAGTTAAATGTATCACCTTCCCATAAAGGAATGTAAATAGTTTAACTCTATTAAGACCCTTATGATTACTCTTTTATGTATACCTTTTTATGCTTCTTTTGAGTCTTTTGTTTAAATGTCAGATTTTCTATTTAGCTCTGGTCTTTTCATCAGGAATTCTTGAAAGCCATCTATTTCATTAAATATAATTTTTTTCCCTGAAGGAATATATTCAGTTTTTCTGGGTAGATTATTTTTAGTTGTAATCCTAGTTACTTTGTCTTCTGGAATATCATATCCCAAATCCTCTATTCCTTTAGTTTGGAAGCTGCTAAATCTTGTGTAAACCTGACTGCCTCAACAGGATATTTAAATGGTTTCTTTCTGGATGCTTACAATATCTTCCTCTTGACCTGGGAGGTCTGGCATTTACCTAAAAATATTCTTGGGAGTTTTCATTTTGGGATCTCGGATAGTGATCGGTGGAGCCTTTCAATTTTAGTTTACCCTTTGGATCTAAGCTGTCAGGGCATTTTTTTTTTTATAATTTCTTAAAAGATATATAGGCTATTTTGACTTTTAGGTAGTCTAATAATTCTTAAATTACCTCTCCTCAATTTATTTTCCAGGTCAGTTGTTTTCCTAATGATGATATTTAATATTTTCTTCTATTTTTTTCATTCTTTTGATTTATTTTATTCTTTCTCAAAGACTCATGAAGTCTTTAGCTTCTGCTTGCCCAATTCTAATTTTTAAGGAATTCCTTTCTTCAGTGAGCTTTTGTAACTCTTTTTTCCATTTGGCACTTTTTTAATGTGTTCTTTCCTTCAGTGAATTTTTGTGACTCTTTTACTATTAGGCCAATGTTGTTTTGTTAGGTGCTATTTTCTTCAGTATTTTTTGTTCCTCTTTTACCAAACTGTTAATTTTTTTTTCATAATTTTCTGGCATCACTCATTTCTTTTCCCAATCTTTCCTCTGCCACTCCTTCACTTTCATTAACTCTTCCAGGAATTCTTGCTAGTCCTGTATCCAATTAGCATTTTTCTTTGTAGCTTATAGCTTTGCTTGTAGCAAAGACATTGTTGTCTTCTGAGTTTATGTTTTGATTTTCCCTGTCACAATAATACTGTTTTATAGTCAAGTACTTTTTTCCTTTGGTTTCTTATTTTCACAGACTATTTCTTCACTTTGAACTTTATGTTAAAGTTGAACTCTGCTCACCTTGGGTTTAGGAGGCACTATGTGAAGCTTCAGGTTTTTTTGTGCTTCTACTTTCAGAACTAGTTCCATGGGTCAACAAGTTTTCAGAATTTCCAAGGTAGTGTTATATTGGGATGAGTGTACTTACTGTTCTCTTGGTCTGTTCTCTGGTCTTTCCCCAGGAAGGGTCCCTGCTCCCCTGCAGCCACTAGTCCTAATACTTCTTTCCACTCTGGAACTGTGATCCAGAACTGCTTGTGAGCAAGAGGGTTACCAGTCAGGACCATCTGCACCTAGTGTCCACAAAGGGTCCCCTGTAATCTGTTTCTGATCAGTTGTCTGACCCCCTTATTGTCACTGGACTGAGAACTCCTGAAGCTGCTGTTGCTGTAATAGCTGCCTTCAAGACTTACCACTAGTACTCTTCTTTTTTAGATTTCAATTTCCTTATATAGAAAATGAAGCATCTGAACTAGATGGTATCTAAGGTCCTTTCAAGCTTTAAAAATATGATCCTGTGTTTTTGTGATCATTTATTTTATTAGAATTAGTCTATTCTTCTCTCCTGCTGAGATGTTTCTGGTTGCTGACTCTGCTATCCAACATGCTAGTTATTTCTTCAATATTCTTCTCATTTGTATACCTTACAAATGTGCCATCTAGGCTTGTATCCAAGTTTTTTATAATAGCACTGAACATGAGGGCATCTTTGCGGCATTTCATTAGTGACCCCCCTCCAAGTTTACATGGCCCCATTAATGACTATTTCTTGGGTATAGTCATTTATCCAAATACAGATAACTCTATTATCATTAGGCCATATTGCCACATCTTGTCCAATAGCATAGCATGAAAGATTTTGCTAAATGTTTTGCTAAAACTTAAGTGTACTATATGTATTGCATCTCCCTCATCTAGCAGTCTGGTTACCTTGTCAAAAAGGAAAATGAGGTTACTCTAGCATGACCTGTCCTTGATAAAGCCATGTGGGCTTTCTATGATCATTTCCCTTACTAAGCGCTCGCAAATCATCTCCTTAATAATGTGTATAATTTTGCCAGGAATAGACATCAAACTCATTGGCCTATATCTTGGAACATCCATATTCTTTACTATTTTTGAAAATCAAGATTTACCCTTCTTCTGTCCCAAAGCACCATGGTCTTATAAAGACTTCTGATAATAGTTTAGTAATTACATATACTATTTCTTTCCATATTCTAAGGTATAGTTTATCTAGCCCTAGTGATTTGAACTCTGTGAGAGCAGTTATATGATGCCTGACCATCTCGTCACTCATCTTGGATTTCCATTACCCATTTTGGTAGTGGTCCTCCCTGATTCAAATACCATTCTTCTTGGGAGAGAAAGACTAAATCAAAATAACAGGTGAATAATTCAGCCCTCTCACAGTAGTTCAATGTCATCAGTCCATCTACCACAAGCTCTGGTTCTAGAACTTATATTGATCCTTTTCTTGCCCCCAACATAGCTAAAAAACCAAACAAATGAATACACAAAAACTTAAAAAATCTTTAGCACTCATTGCTAACCTCAGTTCATTTTGGATTTGAGTCGTCCTAACACTATCTTTACAGGACAGGGTTAATAAGCCTTTTGTTTATTGGCTATTTGCTTCCCTCCTCCAAACAGATTTTTTTAAAATTTTCATTAATATCTTTTGTTTTTATGTCACCCAGATTTTCTGTTCTCACCTTCATCCTAGTCTATTCCAGAAAGCCACCCTTCACAATAGTTTTCTAAAAGAAAAAAGAGAAAAAACCAGCAAAACCAATCAATACATTAGAAATATCTGAAAAATATTCAATGTTATATAGCCATGGACCATATGCCTCAGTTCTGCAAAGGAGCTTTTTTCTTATATCTCTTGTTTAGGGCCACACTTATTCTCAGTAATTTTGCAACATTCATTTTCAACTTTTTTTTCCTTTCCATTTGCATGTCAGGGTCACTGTGTATATTGTTGTCTTGTCCCTGCTTACCTCCTTCTTCATACTTTGTGTAAGTCTTTCCATGGTTCTCCATAGTCATCATATTTGTTGTTTCTTACAGCATAGAAATCCATTATATTCATGTACCATTGCCTAATTTAGACATTCTCTAGGCAGTGGGACTTTGTTTCCAATTCTTTGCTACTACAAAAAAAAGTGTAGCTAGAAGTATTTTAGTTTATATGAGAACTTTATTTTTTGTTAATGACCTCTTTGAGGTTTATACATTTTAGCACAGGAATCTCTGGCTTGAAAGGTGTGGCTGCTTTAGCCACTTTATTTGCATAATTCCAGATTACTTCCCCAAATCCTACAAATTCGTTGTTCCATCAAAAATATATTAGTGAATCTTTGCTTCCACAACTTCTTCAACATTGACTATTCCCATTTTGGGGGGTGATTTTTACCATTTTGTAAAACATGAGGTGAAACCTCAAGGTTGCTTTGATTTTCTCATTAATAGTGATTTGGAGCCTTCTTTCATATGTTCACTAATAATTTGCAATTCTTCCTTTGAGAACCATTTATTCATATCTCTTGACCACATTTATTGGGGAATGACTTTAGGTCTTATGTATTTCTGTTAGCTGTATATTTTTCTTATATACCATTTTTTTTCTTAGAAATTAGATGCAAAGGTTTTTCTCCCCTCTGTCAGTCACTTCCTTTCTTATCCTACAAACATGAGTTTTGTTTGTGCAAAAGCTTTTCAATTTAATGTAATCAAAATTATCTGCTCCATTTGTATCACCAAACTTGCACTTTTTTTTTTTTTTTTAACAATATGAATTTGTCAATGAATTCCCTGCACATCCATATTTATCTCCTCAGGTAATTCTTTTTTTCTTCTTAATGGAATAATTTATACTTGTGTTTTTAAAATTTCATTTTCTAAAGATTTTCATCTCTCTTGGGGTAACTTACCCTACAAAATATTAAGCCATTGGATCCACCTTATCGTTATACTTTTTTGAATTCTGTCTTTACTAAAAAATCTGTGGTACCTGTCAGACCATACTTAGCTTTCCTTTTTTCTGTGCTGTTAGCCTTATGATAGAGTGGTTATTTGCTCCCAGAAGTTTTCTCTTCCTTCACCATTCCTTTTTTTTTGCTCAGTCTTTTCCTCTATCTTTTACAGGATGAAAGGACCATTAAAACAAGTTAGAAATTCATAAACTTTTCTTATTTTGGCAGAGAAAGCACATGCCAGGGGATGTCCAGATGCCAAAATTAAGACTAGTTCTAGGCTTTCCTGATACTTTAAATTCAATATTAAAACAAAAGTAATCATACTTTAGGGTCTTTCAACTGTAACCAAAAGGAGATTTACCATGCCATAGAAGGAGAGGGAGGAGCATTATTGCTTACCCAACAAGGATAGGCAAAACCTCAAGTTGATTTATCTGAATGGAACTCCCTTGCCTGAATTGTCCATCATGTTCTACTAGACAAGCACCGGAGAGCTACCTGAACTCCTTGGACTGTCTTTTACTTAGGCAACTAAGACATGATATCAAGACCCCAAGTCTTTAGTCCCTGGAGTCAACCAACTCTTGAGTATGGTTTTAAAAGTAGCCTAAATTGCACAGGAAAGGATTAGGATATTGTTCCTATCACAGAAGGTATTATTACCCTCCCTATTTTATAGAAAAAGTCAACACAAGTTAAAATTTGTTAAAATTTTGTTCAAGATCCACATTTTAAAAACAGATTAGAAAATAACAATAGATCTCTATGCCTTATTGTATTAGGCCACACTTGGCAAACTTTTTGTTTTGAATTGAACTGAATGTTTTTCAAACCTCTCTTTTCTTCCCAAGTTTCTATTCCATTTAAAAGTATTACTACCATTTTGGAATAACTCACTTGTGCTCTTTCATGTGATCTCTGAGCACATGATGGTTTCACTATTTGTTAGACATGTTAGACATTTTGGCATCTAGGGAATTAAATGTTGTCAAAGAAACACATCTTCTCCTGCGCTGAAACACTGAAATGAGATGCTCGCCATTAGCTCCATTCTGCAGCTTTCATTACTTACAAATCCCAAAATCACCAATTCATGCCATTTCAATCTGAAACTGAGTAGAAGGAGACCTGAGATTCTTGCAGGAACAATTGTAGAGCACAGTATTGGAATGGCCATTGACTCTCAAAATACCCTACAATCTGAATTTTGTGTATACCTGGAAAATGAGATAAGAGATTGAAAAAATTGTTTGGATGACTCAGGAAGGAAAAAAAAAGAGAATCTATTTGTTTTTGAACTGTCTAGATAATTGAGGCAAATGTTTGTATGTATTTCAGGCAGCCCGTTATTGTTCTTCACTTGTTTCAGTCATGTGTGATTCTTTGTGACACCATTTGGGGTTTTCTTGGCAAAGATACTGGAGTGGTTTGCCATTTCCTTTTCTAGTTCATTTGACAGTTGAGGAAACTAAGGCAAGCAGAGTTAAGTGACTTGCCCAGAGTCACACATCTAGTAAGTGTCTGTCTGAGGCTAAACTTAAACTGAGGGAGATGAGTCTTCCTGACTTCAGTCCTGGCCCTCTATCCATTGCACCACCTAGCTTCCCCAACCCACCCAATGCTGCTTGCCTCTATTTTAATGTGCAGCTTCATCTGGCAGAGAAAACAACAAATCTTGGTTCTATAGTTGAAGAAACTGGGTTTGAATCCTAGCTCTGTTCCTTTACTACTTGTATGACTTTGGCCAAGTCACTAAAACTCACTCTCTGGGTCTTTATCCATAAGATGAAGGTGTTGTATTAGATTAGCTTTAAAGTTGCTTTGAGGTATATGAATATCATGGAATATTATTATACTATAAGAAATGATGATCAGGCAGACTTCAGAAAAACCTGGAAGGACTTCTATGGACTGAGGCTGAGTGAAATGAGCAGAACCAGAAGAACACTGTAGACAGTAATAGCCACATTGTACAATGATTGACTTTGGTAGACTTAGCTCTTCTCAGCAATGCAAGGACTTAAAACAACATCAAAAGACTCATGATGGAAAATGCCATCTACATCCAGAGAAAGAACCATGGTGTTTGAATGCAGATCAAAGCATATTATTTCTCTCTTTTTTTGTTTGTCTTGTTTTTACTTTCTTGTATTTTCTCCCATTCATTCTAATTATTCTATACAAGATGACTAATGTGAAAATATGTTTCATAAGAATGTATGTGCAGAGCCTATATCAGATTGTATGCCATCTTGGGGAGGGGAGAGTGGAGAGAGATGGAGAAAATTTAAAACTTATGGAAGTGAATGTTGAAAACTAAAAATAAATTAATTAAAAAAAATAAAGTTGCTTCAAGTTCTTTGATGTTCTGGATGTAGATAGGCTTTAAAAAGACCTTAGAACCCATTTAATCCATTCTCTATGTTTTATTTAATTCAATTTATGAGAATTTTTATTTCTCTTCCCCCACAAAGGAAAAAAGAAAAGAAAAAGAAAACTCTTGAACTATTGTAAATATGAGTATGTGTGTGCATGTATATTCATAGTCCAACAAAAACAAATCCTCACATTGGCTACAATTGTTTCTCATTCTTCATATTTCATCCATCACCTTTCTAGTAGGAAGTTTGGTGGGGGATGTGTGTGACATTTTTGTTCATTGGTACTCTGGAAACATGATTGGTTAGTCCCATTGATTAGTGTTTTGAAGTCTTTCAAAGTTTTTCAATGATGATGATGATGATGTTGTTGTTGTATAAATTGTTCTCTTGATTCTAGTCACTTCACTTTGTGTCAGTTCATACAAGTCTTCCCATGTTTCTTTGAAAAAAACACCTTTGCCATTTAAGTTTTAGGGGGCATAAGAATATTCCATTATATTCATATGCTATAATATGTTCAGTCATCCTACAGTTAAGATGCTCTTTTTTTCCCTTTACTTTGCCACCAGAAAAAGAGTTGTTATAAATATTCTTGTATATAAGTTTCTTTTCCATTCATGCATGCCCATCTTATGCCATTTTTGTCCATATCCAATATATCAGGGACTATCTTCTCCTCTGTCATGAGCATAACAGTAGAATACTTGGGCTTTCCATCAGTTATATCTTATTTTCACTGTATGACTAGCCCCATCCTCCTTTGTGACCATATATCTCTAGAGCCAACAGAATGAGTCAATAGTGAGGCTTTAGAGTGGGGCATACTGATACCTATTGTAAAACAGTTCCTGATGACCCTTCCTTTCATTGTTGCTAGCATTTCAATTGACTTTTAGAAGTATGGGGTAACTGAATTTCTTGCTATCTACTTAAAAGCCTATTACTTTCAAGTACATAAGACTATCCTGGACCCTCCAACAGGGTCCTAGAGGGATGATCTCTGTACTATAGTGAAGTCAATCTAACAAAACCATTAATTTGAGTTTCTATGAATAAATAGTAGCTGTCAGCCACCATCAGAAGATACGCAGATAGCACTCTATAATCCAAATTGCAAAGTGGCCAAGAATACAACTGAATAAAAGAAAATAACTTTCTGTGGTTTTTAAAGTCTGTGTATTGTTTTAACTTTCTGGCCAGGATGGTTCATTTCAGTGCAGTTTTCAGAAAACTAGATATTGGGTTGTGCCTGCCACATTTCATCAGTCATGCTGCATTAGGCTACGTTAGGAGCTCCTATGAATTCTTTTGGTCTCAGATTTACTGCAAGATGAGGCACAAATCCATTTATGAACTCAAGGAAAGAGACTGTTAGGGACAGTCCCCTTTCACCAGATGCAGGAAGCATGTGCTTTTTCTCCCTCCCCTCCCCCTCCAAAGAATTAAAAACCAAGTAAAGGTGTAACTAAGATGAATAAAAGAACTCAAAGACACAAGGCTGATTTTGGAATTTTCATTGTTTGAGACTTCCACCTTTAATTCTAGGCAGCATTGCTAAGACAGGTTAAAAAAAGAAAATCTCAGCACCAATTTATTATTCAAGAAAGGTCTGGCTAACCCACTTTAAATAGCTCTTGGATTTCAGTGTTTCTATGAGCTCCATGCTCATTGATGATCTAGCATAAATCTGGTCACGCTGTCAATGGTTATTAAAAATAAGGCTTATTTGGTTGAAACTGTTAGGAAAAAGAAAACTCAAAAGAAGATCCCTGAGAATGATTAAAATTAGCTCAAGAAAGAAGTAATTGAAAATCTCTAAATACATTGCCATCTTATCTATCTGTAACTGAGCTATCTGGCAATCTCATTTA
Source organism: Notamacropus eugenii (assembly GCF_028372415.1). Taxonomy (NCBI): domain Eukaryota; kingdom Metazoa; phylum Chordata; class Mammalia; order Diprotodontia; family Macropodidae; genus Notamacropus; species Notamacropus eugenii. Next base: position 467,932,086 of record NC_092872.1, on the reverse strand, counting down.
TCTGGAACCAGGGTGGACTGGAAAGGAAGTTTAAAAGGCCTTTGAATTATCTGAAGTGATCTCACAAAGTTCATGCACCATCAGTCATGTACTTTCCTAAAGCAGCTCTCATTTAGGAGAAGTCCTCAGATTCTCACTCAGAGCCTATTTGCTTTTTGTCTATATACAATTTGATAAATATCTTTTGGTTTTATATCACCTTCATCTTCAAACATATATGTCCTCACTCTGTCTCTAGAAAGGTAAACCCTGTAATGATAAAGGAGGGGAAAAAATAAAAGGCAATTCAGCAGAATAAAACAGAACCTGAATTAGATCTCAGAAGGAGATCCACCCCCTTAAACCTCTACCTTTGCAAAGAAGAGGGGGAAGCAAAGTTTCTCACTTCTTCTTTAGGGTCAGACTTGGTCATTATAATTACACGTTATGACTCTATCTAAATCCTGACAGATTTGGCTATCTGACTTTCCAGTCAACTGCTGATTAGCAGCAGATTAAAAGGAAGAAGATTGCTCCAGGTACATGGGAGGCAAGGAGAGCTGATGGGCTCAGCAATGAAACATCAAATGTGATACTTTTCTGTAGTCAAATATTTTGTCCAGTCTATTTCCTTTCCCTGGTATTTCCTTCTTCTTTCTTCCCTTCCTTTCACTTTTACCTGTCCAATATCACTCATCTTTCAAGGTCCAGTTCAAGTGCTACTTCCTCCAAGAAGTCTTCTCTGATTCCTCAACAAAATGTGATCTCTTCTATCTCTGATATAAGAAGATAGCAAATTATGCCTTCTTTATGTATTTATCACATTTGGCATTATACCACAGCAAACTCTATGTGTGTCTTATCTGTTCCAACACTTTGCTTCATGCTGTAGGTAGCATTTGAACTAACTCTTGGAAGAGTTTAGAGGTACTGAGCAGGAGGCAAAAAGGGATTATGGACATGTCTTGCATGAAATGGACATTGAAATGAATTGTTGAATTGAGATAGGAAGACTAAAAATTGCTACTTTAGGAAATATGAACCAGGAATCCCTGAGTGCAGAGATCTGGGTTCATTTTGTATAGAGACAACTTCAATAATCCTCAGTGGTACATTATCCCTTTATCTCATGTTGCTGATGTTTGTCCTTGTGGGCATGAGGGACATTCTGTTCAGATGCAGAGACAGGAGACTGATTACTGAAAATGAGGGGCAACATGAATCAGTTTCACCACACCTAAGAGTGAGTGAGTCAATAAAAACAATAAATCTCATTTGCCAAGTATTTTAAGTTTTACAAAAAATTTTTCTTGTAGCTAAGTTGGGAGGTGGATAATTCAATAATATTCATTATATAAAGATCTGAGGTTCAGAAAAAATGTAGTGACTTTCCCACAGTCACAAGTTTAATTTGTGCAGAATACTATAAGAAAGTAAAGAAGCTTATTATACATTTTATAAAAATTTCCCTCAAGAAATGGTTGAAAAAATTTTATATTGGGAGGGCAGAGCCAAGATGGAGAGTAGAAAGATGCACATACTCTAGCTCTTCCCCCACAGCCCATAAAATACATAAAGAAAGACTCTCAACAAATTCTAGAGTAGCAGAAGCCACAGAAAGACAGAGTAGAAGAGATTTCCAACCCAGGGTGACCTGGAAGGCTGATGGGAAAAGTCTGTCGCCCCAGACACAGAGCAGAGCATAGTCCAACCTTGGCAGCAGCAGTGGCAGCTGGAGGCAGCAACTATGGTGGCCAGACAGGCAACAGTCAGCATCCATTGTTGGATAAAGCCCCTGGGGTAACTGAGCAGCTGATCTAAACCTCAGCCTTGAGTGGCAGACCTGCCCTTGTCCAAAGCCCCTGGGGGAATGGAGCAGCTGATCAGATTCTTAGCCAGAAGTCAAGTAACTGGTTGAGAAAATGCCCAAAAAAGGGAAAAAAATAAGACTATAAAAGGTTACTTTCTTGGTGAACAGGCATTTCCTCCCTTCCTTTCTGATGAGGAAGAACAATGTTTACCATCAGGAGATGACATAAAAGTCAAGGCTTCTACATCTAAAACCTCCAAAATAAATACACAATGGTCCTAGGCCATGGAAGAGCTCAAAAAGGATTTTGAAAATCAAGTAAAAGAAGTGGAGGAAAAATTGGGAAGAGAAATGAGAGCGATGCAAGGAAATCATGAAAAGTGAGTCAACAGCCTGCTAAAGGAGAACCAAAAAAACGCTGAACAAAATAACACTTTTAAACACTTTTAAAAACAAAACTCAGTTGGCAAAAGAGGTCTGTCCAAAAAGTCAATGAGGAGAAGAATGTTTTAAAAAGCAGAATTAACCAAATGGAAAAGGAGGTTCAAAACCTCACTGAAGAAAATAGTTCTTTAAAAATTAGAATGGAACACATGAAAGCTAGTGACTTTATGAGAAACCAAGAAATTACAAAACAAAACCAAAAGAATGAAAAAAATGGAAGATAATGTGAAATATCTCATTGGAAAAACAACTGACCTGGAAAATAGATCCAGGAGAGACAATTTAAAATTTATGGGATACCTGAAAGCCATGATCAAAAAAAGAGCCTAGACATCATCTTTCATGAAATTATCAAGGAAAACTGCCCTGAGATTCTACAACCAGGGGACAAAATAAATATTACAAGAATCCACTGATCACCTCCTGAAAGAGATCCAAAACCAGAGTTTCCAGGTCAAGGAGAAAATGTTGCAAGCAGCCAGAAAGAAACAATTCAAGTATTGTGGAAGTACAATCAGGATAACACAAGATCTAGCAGCTTCTGCATTAAGGGATCAAAGGGCTTGGAATGTGATATTCCAGAAGTCAAAGGAACTAGGATTAAAACCAAGAATCACCTACCCAGAAAAACTGAGTATAATACTTCAGGGGAAAAAAATGGTCATTCAATGAAATAGAGAACTTTAAGCATTCTTGATTAAAAGACTAGAGCTGTAAAGAAAATTTGACTTTCAAACACAAGAATCAAGAGAAGCATGAAAAGGTAAACAGGAAAGTAAAATCACAAGGGACTTACTAAAGTTGAACTGTTTGCATTCCTACATGGAAAGATAATATTTGTAACTCTTTAAACTTCTCTCAGTATCTAGGTAGTTGTAGGGATTATACATACATACATATACACACACACACACACACAGAAAGAGAGAGACAAAGAGTACAGGGTGAGTTGACTGGGAAGGAATCATATCTAAAACAATATAATTAAGGGGTGAGAGAAGAATATATTGGGAGGAGAAAGGGAGAAATGGAATGGGGCAAATTATCTGTCATAGAAGAGGCAAGAAAAAGCTTTTCCAATGGAGCAGAAAAGGGAGGGGGTGAGTGAGAAAAAGCAAAGCTTACTCTCATCATATTTGGCCCAAGGAAAGAATAACAGGCACATTCAATTTGGTATGAAAATCTATCTTACACTATAGGAAAGTAGGGAAGAAGGGGATAAGCAAAGTGGAGGGGGATCATGGAAGGGAGGGCAGTAGGAGGAGGGAGTACTCTTGGGGAGAGATAGGATCAAAAGAGAGAATAAAAGAGATGGGGGACAGAAGGGGATGGAGGGAAATATAGTTAGTCTTACACAACTTGACCATTATGGAAGTCATTTGCAAAACTACACATATGTATCCTATATTCAATTCTTGCCTTCTCAATGGGGATGGGTAGGAAGGGAGGAAGGGAAGGAAGAAAAGTTGGAACTCAAAGTTTTAGGAACAAATATTGAGAATTGTCTTTGTGTACAACTGGGAAATAAGAAATACAGGTAATGAGGCATAGAAATTTATCTTGCCCTACAGGATAAGAGAGAAGATGGGGATAAGAGAAGGGAAGGATGTTAGAAGTTGGGGCACATGCAATCAGAATGCATGGCATTTTCGGGGAGGAAGGGAGAGATGGCGAGAAAATTTGGAACTCAAAATTTTGTGGAAATGAATGTTGAAAACTTAAAACAAATAAATAATCAAACAAATATATAAAAGAAAAAAATTTAAATTGTAATATCAAGAGGGCAGAACCAAGATTGTGGAGTGAGAGCAACTACTCACCTAAGCTCTAACACAAACTCCATACCTCTAAAAAGAGAATCTGAACAAATTTTAGAGTGGCAGAGTCCAATAAGAGACAGACTGTGACAGATTTCCAACCCAGGACAGCCTGGAAGATTGCTGCAAAGGATCTCTTGCATGGGACTGGAGGAGTGCACAGCACACAGTTTGTCCTAGCACAGACCTTGCCATAGCAAAGCCAAGCACGAATCCCCAGGCAGTCTGAAACAGCAGCCACACTGAAGAATCTCAAACATATCAGTGCAGCATGGGAGTGTAACTGAGTGAGAGACTCACAGAACTCCAGGTAACTGCAGTAGCCACACCTAAGACCATGAGCCTGCAGAAAAAAATGTCTGTAAGTCACCTAATTGAACTTCTGGGAGCCAAGATGACTCAGTGATTGGTAAATGCTCTATCCCTCCCCTTGTTGACCTTGAAAAAACCCAGAGAATATTTCCCCAGGAAAAATCCTGAAACAGAGGGATCAGCCAAAGGGGTAAAGAGTCTCTTAGCTGGTGAGGCTAGGAAGATCATAAAGGGGGTTCCCTCCTGCTGTGGCTGAAGGGGACCAGTGCAGGAACCAAGCTGTCCCAGACGGCTCCACCTAAGTGAACTGGAAGGAGATCCTGAGCCTCAGAGGGGCTCATAATTGCCAACACCAGGACCCCAGGCATGCCTCAGCACAGCCAGGGGAATCGGGAAGACACTAGTGCAAATAGAGTTTTACTAGGTTCAGCAACCACTGAGCCTGCCTGTGCTCAGAAGAGGAGACCTCCTGTGGCGAGACCACCCCTCCCCCACACTTAACACAGCTAGCTCCAGGGTAACTCCAGGGAAACTCAGAAAGACTTCACCTGGCCTCTGCTTTTGCATACCAGCCAGCTCAACACCAGGTAAGCTATAGCATTTTAGCTTCTAGCTGAAAGAACCAGGGGCCATGATACACAAAGCCTCAAATTATAAGCACAAGAACAGTAAGACAGAGCCCCATGTGACCTAGAAACCAAGATCCATTTTAAAAAGCCAGGAAAAGGGTGATCATCATGAGCAAGAAACAAACCAGAAAAAGATAAGACCATATAATCTTTCTGTGGGGAGAAGGACCAAAACACGAATACCAAAGAGGTGAGTATTGAGACTGCACTCCCATCTGAAACTTCAGAAGGGAATATGAACTGGGGTTTCAAGCCCAAAGAGCATTCTTGGAAGAGCTCAAGAAGGATTTTAAAAGCCAAATTAGGGAAATGGAAGAAAAACTGGCCAATGATTTTAAAAATAGGAGAAAAGAAAACACAGAAGAATTTAAAAGGAAAATTGGACTAATGAAAAAAGAAGCATAAAACCTAACTGGGAAAACTGGACAAATGGAAAAGGAAACACAAAAACTAACTGGAGAAAATAACTCCTTAAAAGGAACAATTGGACAGGTGGAAAAGGAGATGCAAAAGTTAACTGAAGAAAACAATATGATAAAAATTAGAACTGGGCAAGTAGAAGCTAATGACTCTATGAGACATCAAGAATCAGTCAAACAGAATCTAAAGAATGAGAAGACAGAAAAAATGTAAAATATCTGATTGGAAAAGCAACTGACCTAGAAAATAGATCCAGGAGAGAAAAATCTAAGAATTATTGGTCTACCAGAAAACCATGATAAAAAAAGAGCCTGGGCAACATCTTCCAAGAAATCATCAAGGAAAACTGCCGAGAAGTCCTAGATCCAGAGGGCAAAATCATGATCGAAAGAGTGTACCACTCACCTCCTGCAAGGAAAAAAAAAAAACCTTGTTATTCAATATGGGCAAATTAATTGGAAAATAAATAATCTAATCCTAAGGAATGAGGGGGTTAAACAGCAAAACATAGAAACAATCAACAACTTCATTCAAGAGTATGACAATAGTGAGACAACTTATCAAAACTTATGGGATGCTGCAAAAGCAGTTCTTAGGCAAAGTTTCATAAATAAAATAGAGAAAGAAAACATCAATGAATTGGGCATTCATCTGAAAAATTTAGAAAAAGAACAAATTGAAAATCCTCTAATAAATACAAATTAGAAATACTGAAAACTAAAGGAGAGATTAATAAAATTGAAATTAAGAAAACTATTGAACTTATCAATAAAACTAAGAGTTGGTTTTATGAAAACAAACAATGAAATTGATAAACATTTGGTCAATTTGATTAAAAAAAAGAAAGAAGAAAAACCAAATTACCAATATCAAAAATGAAAAGGGTGAACTCACCTCTAATGAGGAGGAAATTAAAACAATAATTAGAAATTACTTTGCTCAATTTTATGCCCATAAATTTGACAGTCTAAATGAGATGGATGAATACTTAAAATATATATATGTGTATATATATATATACATATATATATAAATTGCCCAGATTAACAGAAGAGGAAGTTGAATACTTAAATAACCCCATCTCCGAAAAAGAAATTGAACAAGCCATTAATGAACTTCCTAGGAAAAAATCTCCAGGGCCAGATGGATTTACAAGTGAATTCTATCAAGCATTTAAAGAACAGTTAATTCCAATACTATATAGACTATTTGGGAAAATTGGTGGAGGAATCCTACCAAATTCTTTTTAAGATATAAATGTGGTTCTGATACCTAAGCCAGGAGGAGCCCAAACAGAGAAAGAAAATTATAGACCAATTTCCCTAATGAATATAGATGCAAAAATTTTAAATAAGATATAAGCAAAAAGAATATAGCAACTTATCATAAGAATAATACATTATGATCAGGTAGGATTTATACCGAGAATGCAGGGCTAGTTCAATATTAGGAAAAGTCAGCATTATTGATCATATCAACAACAAAATTGACAGAAACCATATGCTTTTCTCAATAGATGCAGGAAATAGCCTTTGACAAAATACAACACCCATTCCTATTGAAAACACTGGAGAACAGAAGAATAAATGGAGCATTCCATAAAATAATAAGCAATATCTACCTAAAACCATCAGGAAGCACTATATGTAATGGAAATAAGCTGGATGCATTTCCAATAAGATCAGGGGTGAAACAAGGATGTCCATTATCACCACTGTTATTCAATATGATACTAGAAATGTTAGCTTTAGCAATAAAAGAAGAAAATTGAAGGAATAAGAAAGAAGAAACTAAGTTATCACTCTTTGCAGATGATATGATAATATACTTAAAGAATCCCAGAGAATCAAGTAAAAAACTACTTGAAAAAATAAACAACTTTGGTAAAGTTGTAGGTTACAAAATAAACCCATATAAATCATCTGCATTTATTTCTATATATTACTACCCATTTAAAGTTATGGTAGACACTATAAAATATCTGGGACTCTACCTGCCCAAACAAACCCAGGGACTGCATGAACACAATTACAAAACACTTTTTGCACAAATAAAGCAAGATCTAAGTAAGTGGAAAAACATCAGTTGCTCTTGGGTAGGCCGAGCTAATATAATCAAAATGGCAATCCTACCTAAATTAATTTACCTATTCAGTGCCATACCAATCAAACTACCAGATAATTATTTTCTAGGGCTAGAAAAAATAATATCAAAATTAATCTGGAAGAATAAAAGGTCCAGAATATCAGGGGAACTAATGAAAAGAAATGGTAGGGAAGGTGGCCTAGCCTTACCAGATCTCAAATTGTATTATAAAGCAGCAATCATCAAAACCACTTGGTACTGGCTGAGAAATAGAAGGGTAGACCAGTGGAATAGATTAGGTACTCAAGACACAGTAACCAGTGAATATAACAATCTCCTGTTTGATAAACCCAAGAACCCCAGCTTCTAGGATAAGAACTCACTGTCTGACAAAAATTGATGGGAAAAGTAGATAACAGTGTGGTGGAAACTGGACATAGACCAATGTCTGACACCATACACAAGAATAAAGTCCAAATGGAAACATGATCTTAGTATAAAGACTGATAGCATAAACAAATTAGGGGACCAAGGAATAGTGTATTTGTCAGATTTTTGGAGAATAGAGAGTTTTTTGACTAAACATGTGATAGAGAACATTATAAAGTACAATATGGACAATTTTGATTACATTAAATTGAAAAGTTTTTGCACAAACACAATACAACCAACATTAGGAGGAAAGCAGAAAAGTGGGAAAGAAGTTTTGCAACTAGTGTCTATGATAAAGGCCTCATTTCTAAAATATATAGAGAACTAGGTCAAATGTACAAGAATACAAGTCATTCCCCAGTTGATAAATGGTCAAAGGATATGAACAGGTTGTATTCAGAGAAAGAAATTAAAGCTATCTATAGTCATATGAAAAAATTCTCTAAATCACTATTGATTAGAAAGATGCAAATCAAAACAACTCTGAGGTACCACATCACTCCTATCAGAATGGCTAACATGACAAAATAGGAAGATGACAAATGTTGGAGAAGATAGATGTGGGAGAGTTGAAACACTAATTCATTGTTGGTAGAGCTATGAGCTGACTCAAACATTCTGGAGAGTAATTTGGATCTATGTCCAAATACTATGGCTACAAAAATGTGCATGCCCTTTGATCCAGTGATATTGCTTCCAGGACTGTATCCCATAGAGATCATAAAAATGAGAAAGAGTCTCACATGTTCAAAAATATTTATAGTAGCTCTCTTTGTCATAGCCAAGAACTGGAAATCGAGGGGATACCCATCAGTTGGGGAATGGCTGAACAAGTTGTGGCATATGAATGTAATGGAATACTATTGTGCTATAAGAAATGATGAACAGGAAGACTTCAGAGAGGCCTGGAAAGACCTATATGAACTGATGCTGAGTGAAAAGAGCAGAACCAGGAGAACTTTGTACACAGCAACAACCACAGTGTTTGAGGAATTTTTCTGGTAAACTTAGTCCTTCACAGGAATGTAAGGACCTAAAAAAATTCCTAATGGACCCTTGAGTCAAAATGCCTTCCACATCCAGAGAAAGAATTATGGAATTGGATCACAGAGTGAAGCAGACCATTTTCTCTTGTGTTATTTTTTGTTTTGTTTTCATAGTTGCTCTAATTCATTTTAATTCTTCTATGCAACATGACTAAGATGAAAATGTAATAAGAATGTATGTGTAGAACCTATATAAGATTTCATGCTGTCTCAGGGAGGGAGAGGGAAGGGAAGGGAAAGTTGGGGAGGGAGGGGGAAAAATCTAAGCTATATGGAAGTGATTGTAGGCAACTGAAAAATAAAATAAAATTGTAATATAAAGTTAAAGGAATAACTCAGTTCATTCAGAATGACATTTTTTTCATTCTGAACTTAGCAACCATCAACAAAAACAAAGTTCAAATAAGATTAAAAAATAAAAAATAATCATATACAAAATTATAAATGCCAAATTAGTTACAATTTTAAAAATAGTATTAATTTAGAAAAAAATGACAAAATATTCCTTTAGCTTCCATGTCCCATTCTGATCTTTTTTCATTCTGTGGTGTTTTTTCCTAGATTTTTTTTTTTACTGTTAACCTTTTTTTTTCACATCTAGCAGTTGTTATAACTATTGTTCTGATTTTTATTTCTTCACTCACATCATTTCATGTGTCTTCCCATATTTTGCATTTTTCACATTTGCCACTTCTTAAAGTGCAAGAACATTCCATTATTTTCATATAACCATATAGCCCAATTTGTTCAGCCATTCTGCAATCATTCTGCATAGGATCTGTTCCTAGTTCTTTGTTGTTATGAATATAACCCCTGTCCCAAAGCCCATTGGTATGGGTCTCTACTCATTGGTGGAGATGAAGGTTCCTCTTTGTGTAGGGGATGTGCCACAATGAGTGAAAGGCATGAGCTTCAGTTCTCAGCTAGTTTCCATTTAAGAATTCCTGGCTTCTAGTTTCTAGAGAAATGATGGAACAGGCCAACCCTACTTCAGGTAGCTGAAGGAAAAGACTCTGGGAAACCATGAGTTTCAGGTAATCATCATATTCCTATTCCCAACTAGAGACTTTGGGGAATTTTCCTTTGGGTGAGATCTAGGACATTCTTGGTTGAGCTGAATCATCTCACTCCCTTTGGGAGATATCCTGCACTCTGTATTATCTGATATATATTCTCCTATGTATAACTTCTGTGACTTCTGTTTTTCTATGATTTAGATAAATGGATTTCTTTGTTATTCTTCTATGCATATTCATTGCGTAACTAGTATTAGGTGGGGAAGGGGGTCAAGATTTGGATTTAGAGCTTGGAGACCCCCTTCCCCTTCAACTGAAAAAACAATTAAGATAATTAAAAGTTAAATGAATATGATCACCCCTACCAATCAATCAATATTTATTAAGCACCTGCTGGAACCAGACATTGTGTCAAGCACTGGGCATACAAAAAGATGGAAAAGATAGCCACTATCCCTTTATGTGTTGTTTCCCCCATTAGAATATAACCACCTTGGAAACTGGCCAGAATGGTGAAAAAGAAGGAAGTACCACCTAGCTCCTCCAACAATTACTCCAACAAAAGTATTAATGCACCAGATCATGCAGTGATCAGGAAGTCTAAGGAGAAACCATAAGTCAGGAGGGAAATGATCAGGGAACAGTCAATTTTCCTGAAGTGAGGGAGTAGGAGAGCTACCACTTGAAGAAATGAAAAAGGGAAAGGAGGTACAATTATTGATCAGGTTGCCATCAGCATTTTTCAAAACTTCAGATTTGATTTCTCCAAACCAGGAGCCTGATGGAGTCATTCAATGACCTATGTGATTTTGTGGTCCTAGGTTTTATGCAGTTTCAGAATGTCATCACCCAAGTAATTTATTCTAGCAATCATCTACTTTATTTTGAAATAAAAAATAACTTAAAGGTTGATAGTCTCTGACCATCATCTATCAGAGCAGTGACCTCTTCTAGCCCCAAGTCATCATGAAAGAGCACTGATCCATTGAAAATGTGCATCTAAACACTGCCCAATTCAGACAAGGTTAGCCAGTGAAGGTTCCATAGATTATGCCAATTCTAAATTTTAATAGCTTTATATTCTATAAAAAATTGGCATGCTATAATTATCATACCAGTTATTGACTGCTTGAAATATGCTCTATTTTCATGAATTTGGATGAGTATGTGGTAATAGTACTTTTCCCTCTCTAGCCCAGATTTCAGCCATAATCTTGTTTTTATTTTAAGGAGTAATTGGAGTAATGAGTTTCTAGGTATAAGTAGAAAATAAATTCGCATTTTCCCAACTGATTAGATTTTCTGCTGATTAACTTGGCAGGTCAATATGTGGTCACTGATGATGTTGATACTCAGCTTCAGATATTTTCCAGTTATAAAGTGGGGTGGCCCAACTGAGGCTTTGAGTCATCTGCTCAGGAGAGACAATGATTTTCTAGTCTAATAGGTAGAAAAGGTAGAGCTCAAGTGCTTGTGCATGTGTGTGTTTTCTACAAGATATTCGAGTATAAGGATCAATCATTCCCAGGGGATCCTTTCTATGACCTTTGGCTTAATGGCTAAGAAACCATATTTAACTCTATTGGTTGACATCTCCTGTTTTTTAAAAATTATTTATGTATTTTTATTGCATATTTACAGAATATTCCCACTTTGTAAGAGGTCTCTTATAGTGGAGTAAAGCAGTTAAGTAAAAATAATAATACAGAGGCTTGATCTGAAAGTATATGTAACATTTCTTATCTGTAGCACATCTACACACCTCTCTATTTAAAAAAAATTAATAGAAATTTATTTTCTCTCCCTCCTAACCCCATCCCACTCAGAAAAAGAGAAAAACAACAAATTTCTTATAACAAATAGATAATCAAGCAAAACAAATTCCCTCTCCCTATATAAATGTTGTACAATATGTATGTTGTATATGAATGTATGTGTATATGTATGTATGTGTGTATATGTGTGTGTACATACATATATGCATATATATACATTTATATGTGTATATATATATATATGAAAATCTTATTCTGCACCCTAAATTGGTCATATGTGCACTATCTCTAATGGACAGCATGTTTAATTATTAGCCTTTTGGAATTATGAATAGTCATTGCATTGGTCACTTACTTATCAAAGCAGTTTCTATAGCTTTGGTGTCATTATATACAATTATAAAATTTGCCCTGTTTTTCAAAAAACCCTTAACACCTTTTGATTTCTACAACTATTATTTCTAATTTCAGAAAGGGTCTCCTTTAAAAGGAAAACAGTTAAACAAAATGGTTAAGAAAGCAACTATTTCTGGTAGCATATGATGGCATCTTGCTCTCAAGGCCTGCCCTCACTTTCCTTTCTGTAAAGAGGAGAAGAGTGAGGTTCATCATCTGTTTTCCAGGACCAAATAAGTCACTGAGCTATCTGAGTTTGGCTGCAAATTAGTGACATTTTCATTCACTTTATGGTGGTTGTATTTCTGTCTATGTCAGTGTGTTCCCTTGGAATTTGTTTTGCTTGACTATACATGTTTGTTCCAAGGTCTTTCTTTTTTTTTCTTTATTTTTTCTTTTTGCCTCTTTATTTTTCTTCAAATAAATAAATAAATTCTTTAAATAAATAAATGAAATTTCTTTATTTTTTTGCCTCTAAGTGGAGGTGTATGGAAGGGCGAGTGGGGTTAAGAATAAGGGAACAAAAATAATTTTTTTTTAAGTGGGGCATTCAAATGCTGAAGGGGATGCAGAAAAATTGGCACACTAATGTGCTACTGGTACAATTGTGAACTAGTCCAATTATTTTGGAAAACAATTTGGTACTGTACCTAAAGGGCTATAAAATACAACTACTAGTTCTGTGTCCTAAAAGAGACCAAAGAAAAGGGATAAGGATCTTTTTGTACAAAAATATTTATTGCAGCAAAAATTGGAAATCAAGAAAATGTCCATCAATAACTGAACAAGTTGTGGTATATGATTATGATGGAATATCATTATGCTATAGGAAATGAGAAGCAGGATAGTTTCAGGAAAACCTGGGAAGATTTCAATGAAAGTGAGCAGAACCACGTGATATGGTACACTGTAATAGCAATATTGTTCAATGATTAATTGTGAAAGACTTTACTCTGATCAAGATGATTCCAAAAGTCTCATGATTCAGAATGCTACCTATCTCCAGAAAACAAAACAAAACAAAACAAAACCTGATGAATTCGGAATGCAGATTGAAGCATACTTTTTTTTTACCTAAAAAAAGTGGGTCATTGAGACATTTTTTAAATGCAAAGAACAGAAAAAAATCCACACAGAAGCGCAAAAGACAGCTTTGAGAGCTACAGGTTGAACTTATTATATACTTTAAAAGAAAAACAACCATGTACATACTAGTGATCTACAATTTTATATAGAACTCTCTTGACTCTTCTATTGTGTATATGTTAATGCTCCTTTTATTTAGTGTTTCAAAATAATTTTTTAAAGCTTTTTATGTTTCTAAGAAATCCTGATATTCATAATTTTCTCATGGCATGGCAGTATTCTGTTGCATTCATTTGCCATAATTTGTTTAGGCATTATCCATTGGTGGGTACCTGATTCCCTCTGCATCCCCCCACACCTTCCACCTAGTTTTTGTTTGCAACTACAAAAGTTACTATGAATATTTTTACTATGTGGTACCTACCCTCCTATAGCAAGAGCATTGAGTCAAAAGGTATGAACAATTTAGTGATCTTTAAAAAAAAGAGAAAAACTCAATTCTAAATTATTTTCAAGAAAAGGTTCAACCAATTCATAGCTCTAGCAACAGTGTATTAATGAACTGTCTTCTCATAGCACCTTCAGCATTGACTAATCTTTTAATCTTTCTAATTCAAATCTTTTGTCATCTCTGTCAATTTCATGGATGTTCGTTGAAACCTGGACTGTTTTAATTTGCATTTCTCTTCTTATCAGTGATTCTGAAGCATTTTTCATGTGGTTGCTGATAGTTTACCTTTCTTCTTTAGAAAACTTCATATTCTTTGACTCATCATCTATTAGGAAGTAGCTCTTGCATAATATATCTCTTGGATATCAGATTTTTTTTTTTACCAGAGATACTTGATGCAAAGATTTTTCTCGACAGTTTCTCTTTTTATTATAGTCAAGTCAGTTTACATTTATTAAGTTTCTACTGTGTGCCACCCAGTGTGCAAAGTACTGGTATGAAGAAAGGCAAAATTATTTCTTGACCTCAAGAAGCTCATGGTTTAATAGGGAGAAACAATTTGCAAGCAACTGATTACATACAAGATATAGAAAGGTTAAATTGGAAATAATCTCTGAGGGAAGACACTGACATGGGGTATGGGGGTTGGGTAGAAGGAATGGTTTCTTGCAGGAAGTAGGATTTGATCTGGGTTTTAAAGGAACAAGGAAGCCAGGAGGGAGAGGTAAGAAGGGAAAATATTCTAGGTCTTGGGGACAGGAATGAAAAAATTATGGAGGGGCAGCTAGGTGGCACAGTGGATAGAGCTGGAGTTAAAAAGATCTGAATTCCAATTTGGCCTCAGACACATGATAGCAAGTCACTTAATCCCAATTGCCTCACAACCTGCCCCCCTCAAAAAACAAAATAAAACAGTCAAGGAGTGCCCTATGTGAGGAATGGAAAGAAGGCCAGTGCTATTCGACAGGAGTAATGTGTAAGAAGACTAAAAAGGCATGAAGAGTTCAGGCCTTGAAGAATTTTTAAAATTCAATTTTATTTTTGATCCTGGAAGTAACTGCTAAATTTTTTAAAAAAAATTTTCATGTCATTGAAATTGTCTATTTTCTTTTTTATGAGAGGCATCTTGGCAATATACCTAGAAAGCTGTCCTCTAAATAGGAAGACTTGAGGTCAAGCCCTGCCTCAGACTGGCTGTGTGACCCTGGAGACACTCTGGGCAACAAATAAGGCTGTCAGTTCCAGAGAAGGTGCCTATGATGTTGGTAGAAAGGGTCTCCTTAACTGAGAGTTCCCTATACAAATGAATTCACAGGTTCAGCTTCTATTGCTTATAACCAGCTCTATCCTTGTTAAGAATTCTTCTCTAGCCACAGGTCTGAAAGGTAACCCTTTTCACCCTACTGTTACTTATAATGTGATTTTTCTTTTTTATTATGTCATATAAATATTTATCTTTTGTTGAATATGGTATAAGTTGCTGGTCAAAACCTATTTTCTTACAGGCTATTTTCTAGTATTCCCAATAGTTCTTTGTGATTAGGGAATTCTTCCAGTAATTTGTGTTCTTGAGATTATCAATTACTGGGCTATATGTTCAGTAGTTTCTGGGTCTTCCTTAACTGGATTGTCACAAATTTTATTTATATATGCCTATGAAGATGGATATAAATATAGATACACACACACACACACACACACACACACACACACACACACACACACACACACACACACATGGTTGTTGTCCTTCGTTTTTGAAGAGGACCAAAATGACATCACCATGATAAAGTGAAGTTTCAGTATGTCTGAATGTGGACAGGTTGGGTACAGATAGTCTGTATGAATTTTGGGAGTGGATACTCCAAATTTGCACATCCTATGTTTTATTTTGTGGTCTTTTGATTTAAGTGAGGCAATGTTGCACTAAGTTGTCAGCCTCACTCTGTTCTCCAGAGCCATCATAATCCAGTGGCAGGGCAGAGTCAAGACGACTGACAATGGCTCAGGATGTAGTGCATGACCTTGGCGTCATCAGTGTCTAACCAAGCTCTAAGCACTCCACACTAAGCACTCTAAGCTTCAGCTGCCTTCATGGCCATTGGAACAAATTGTTCTCATCCGCCCATTCTACCAGAGGAAGTCTTAGCATGCTTGGGGTAGACACCCCCCTAACTCACCAGTGGGTTTGAGACCCCTTGGTTACCATCAACCTAGTTTGGCTCGTCTGCTGAAATGGTTTATCCAGGGTGTGGCCGCTGTGCATGCTGCAGCTTCTTGGAGCCACAGGTGAGAGTTGGGTGGAACAGAGGAACATCAAAGGTGGAAAGAATGGTTATTTGCCATTCCACATGTTTTCCTGCAAAGAAATGTGATTATTATTTTATTGAGTTCTATAAAGTTGTCATGTCATTTTGACATAGCAAAAAATATTGAAATTAATTTAAGTAGTATCATTATTGTTTTTATTATAATGATGTGACCCAACCATAAATAATAGATATCTTTCCAGTTACTTGGCTTTCTTTAATTCTTTAGAGTGTTTTCTAGGTTTATTTTTATACTGCCTAAGAATATCTTAGTCAACGTCTCAGTCTTTTTTGTATTTTGTCGTTAATCTGCATGAACTTTCTCTATTACTCTCCTCTGTTTAAGATAATATTATATAGTAATGATCATCATTTTGAGCATTTATTTTATATAGCATGAAAGACAATGTGACATACTGCTAGAGAGCTAGCCTTGAAGCAAGTAAAGCCTCTTTTTAAGTCTAGACTTTGACACGTAATTCTGGACAAAGGATTTAACCTCTCAATGCTGTAAGCAACTCTTCAAAACTAGTATACAAAGAAGGTGCTAATTTGTCTTGGTAGAGGGAGTTTTCTCACTTAGGTGCTCCCTATATCAATGAAATCATAGTTCCAGGTCTATCCCTATTCTATATCCCATCATTTAATGAAGCTAACATTTACTTGTTTCCTTTCTGATTTTCTGTGGTTTTCTAAGTAAACTACTGTGTTCTATAAACCAGGATAATTTGATTTTGTCTTTGCTGATGTTTATACTTTTAATTTTGTTGTCATTTTTTCTACAACTTCTTTTCCAGTCTCATGTCAAATTATAGCGGAGAAAAGGTACATTATTGCTTTACCTCTGTATTTACTGGGAAAGCTTCCGGTGCTCACTGCATTGCAAACAAACTAGCTCTTTGTTTTAAATTTAAACTCTGAGTCATATTTTAAAAGGGCCCTTCTATAGCCATTTTTGAAAGTTTCAAACATGAACAAATATTACATTTTATTGAAAGCATTTCTGTGTTTTCAATATGATCAGGCATGTTAAAGTTTTATGATTACTTATGCTAAGTAATTTTTAAATGTTGAACTATGCTTGTAACCCTGGTAAAAATCCAATCTGATTATAGTGAATAATTTCTGAATTTATTGCTAGAATGTCTTTGCTATGATTTTGTTTAACATTTTGCATTGCTATTCGTTAATGAAATGGGTTTATGGTTCACATTTTTGGTTTTATCCTTCTGTGATAGCTTCCTATGTTTTAATGCCACTTTGATTCAGCAAACATTTATTCGGTGTGCAAAACAGAATTTAGTGATAGCAGGAAATAGTCAGTGGTCTTCAGTTCAGACAATACAGCATTCTGAGAAATGTGATATAAGGGTCTTCCATTGAGAATCAGAATACTTGGGTTCAGTTCTTAACTTTGTTACTTTTTTGACTGTTTAACTGTAGGCCAATCAGTACTCCGTTCTTGGCTTAATTTTTCTCTTCTGCAAAATAAGGGAGTCAAATTAAATGAATGTATCAGTTGTTAAAATGTGTCACTTTTTTCCTTTTCCATTTATTAGCTGCATGATATAACCCTAGGTAAATAATTTCTCTTTCTTAGGGCCTCAGTTTTCTCATTTTTAAAATTAGAGGGGGTTATTTTGGTAGGTGTACCCCCAAGTATTTTATACTGTCTAGAGTTATTTTAAATGGGATATTTCTTATCATCTCTTCTTGGAGGGTTTTGTTCATGACATATAGGAATGCTGATGATTTAAGTGTATTTACTTCATATTCTGCTACTTTGCTAAAATTAATTGTTTCAACTAACTTTTTACTTGAGTCTTTGGGATTTTCCAAGTATATGATCATATTGTCTGAAAAAAAAGATATATTTTGATTGCTTCATTCCATATCCTGATTCCTTCTATTTCTTTTTCTTCTCTTCTTGCTATTACTAGAATTTCCAATAATATTGAATAATATGGGTGACAGTGAGCATCCTTGTTTCCTACCTGATGTTATTGGGAAGGCTGTAGCTTATCATCATTACAAATAAGGCTTGCTGATGGTTTTAGATAAATGCTTTTTATCAATTTAGGGAAAAATCCACTTATACCTCTACTTACAAGTGTTTAAAAAGAAATGAGTGTTATATTTTATCAAAAGCTTTTTCTTCTATTGATATAACCACATTATTTTTCTTATTGATATAATCAATTATGTTAATAGTTTTCTTTATGTCAACCATCCCTGTATTTCTGGTATGAATCCTGGTTGGTCAAAATGTATAATCTTTGCAGTGTTACAATGTTTTAGCTAGTATTTAATTAACATTTTTGCATCCATATTCATTAAGAAAATTGGTTTATAATTTTCTTTTTCTGTTTTTACTCTTCCAAGTTTATGTATCAGTGTCATGTTTGTTTTATAAAAGGAGTTTGGTAGGATCACTTCCTTGCCTGTTATTCTAAATAATTTGTTTAATATTGGAGTCAGTTGATCTTTAAATGTTGATAGAATTCACTTGTAAATCCATCTGGTCCTGGTACTTTTTTCTTAGGAGGCTCATTTATGGCCTGTTCAATTTCTTTTTTCTATAATAGGTCTACTTAGATATTCTGTTTTCTCCTCTCCTAATCTAGGCAATTTATATTTTTGTAAATATTCTTCCATTTCCCTTAAATTGTTGCATTTATTGGCATATAATTAGGTAATTCCTTATAATTGCTTTAATTTAGTCTTCATTAGTGGTATGTTCATACTTATCATTTTTAATACTAGTGATTTGTTTTTCTTCTCTCTTTTAAAAATCAAATTAGCCCATGAGTTATCCATCTTATTGATCTTTTCACAAAACCACTTTCTACTTTTATTAGTTCAATTGCTTTTTTATACTCAATTTTATTAATCTCACCTTTAATTTTTAGGATTTCCAATTTAGTGTTTAATTGGGGATTTTTAATTCTGCTTTCTATTTTTAAATTGAATACCCAATTTATTAGTCTGCTCTTTCTCTGTTTTATTGATGTGAGCATTTGGAGATACAAATTTTCCTTGTTTATTGCTTTTGCTGTATGTTGTTGTCTCATTATTGTCATTCTCTTTAATGAAATTATTGATTGTTTCTATGATTTGTTTTCACTCATTCTTAAGATTAGGGTGTTAAATCTCCAATTAGTTTTTAATCTATGTTTCCGTGGTCTCTCATTAAATGTAATTTTATTGAATTGAGATCTGAAAAGTACATTTTAATAGTTCTGCTTTCAACTACAAAACTTTTATGTCCTAATATATGGTCTATCTTTGTAAAGTACAATGAACTGCTGAGAAAAAGGTGTACTCTTTTTTATTCCCATTCAGTTCTCTCTAGATATCCATCATATCTAGCTTATCTAAAATTCTATTCACTTCCTTGACTTCTTATTTTTTGTTAGATTTATTTAATTATCTATTTAGTTCTGTTAGATTTATTTTAGTTTAGGAAAATTAAAGTCCCCCACTATTATTGTATTACTATTTATCTCTACCTGTAAGTCATTTAAATTTTCTTTTAAAAATTCTGATGCTCAAGTATTTGGTGCATATAGGTTCAGTCTTGATATTGCTTTGTTGTCTATGGTATCTTTTATCAAAATACAGTTACTCTTTTTTACTACTTATCACTTTTAATTAAATCTATTTCGGTCTTAATTTTGTCTGAGATCATGACACATTTTTTTTTGTATCTGATAAAGCATAATAAATTCTACTCCTGCACTCCATTTTAACTCTCTGTATATCTCACTATGAAGGAAGAGTCTATCTGCATCAGAGAAAGAACTGATAAATAGAAGAATGTATAGAATGAGGTTACATATGTGTATGTGTGTATGTGTGTCTAATTGCAGCCATCTGTATGATGGGGGTGGAGGGGAGAGAAAAGAAGGGAAAAAAAGAAAGTTACATGATAACTTTATTATATATATGTATATATATATATATATATATATATATATATATAAAGGAATAGCAAATTATACATAACAGATTTGCAGTTGCATGTGCAGACTTTTTTTTATTCTATCATGTTATAGAATGATTTTTATTTAATAAATTAAAAATAAAATAGGTAAAATTTTAAAAAGTAAAATTAGGGGGTTATATCAAATGGTATGTCTAGTCCTTTCCAGTTCTATGTCCCATGATGCTATTAAAACCATGTTCATTTCTGTCTTTATCAATCAACAAGCATTTCAAAAATATCTCCCATGTTCCTGACACTGTACTAGGTGCTAAGTCATATAGACAAAATGGAAATAGTCTCTGTATGTCCATTCCCCTCTCCTTTCCTCTTCTCTGCCTTCCTAAATGATAAACATATTTCTAGGCCTCCTCCTCAAGTTCTACCTGTTTCTTGACCATTAGAGCCATACACTTCAACATTCATTTCTGGTTACTGTTTGATGTGTGTGTGTGTGTGTACACTGTCTTATGATTCTTGTGTACTCCACAGTGCCTGGCAAAGTGCTTAGGATATAATAATTATTTGATCAAATTGTAAGCCATTAACCTAGCCATGTAAATGGTCATGCATGTATAGAAACAGAGCAGAAAATGGGTTGTAAATAATTAAAAATTTTAACAAAATATGAATATACAGGCCCATTCACTGTCATTGTTTTCTCTTTGTGTTCCTTTTGCTCCTTACTGTCAGATAAAATAGTTACTTCCCATATTCTCTAAGTGTGGGGAATGCTAAAAAAGCACAGCTACTGGCTGTTAGATTTTTTTAAAAAAAATTCATCTTCATGGGTATACTGATGGGGACAAACTATATTGCCAATCAATTGTGAATGGCAGCTAGAGAAAAAGAGAATTTTTATGTGTGCACAAAGTCAGACCCCAATTAGTAGCAGGATTCACTCTCCACACATACATTGGGCATCTTCATGCCAAAAGAAAAGAAAAGAGAAAAAAAAAAGAAAGAAAATAGAAGCCAACACTAGTTACCTTTTTCTTGTTCATGCATTTATATATAGCCTTGGAAAAGACTGCTGCAGACTCTTCAGTGTGCAATCCTATTTTGTAAAAATTAAGTCCCTGTCTGTCAGAAGGAATCACTGTTTATCAGTTATTTGAAAAGTGTCTCTTATCTGACGTGATCAGCTCACTGCATTTGCAATATGGAAACATCAGATCCACCATTAATGCAGCTAGTCACCTCCATCTCTATGAGATTCCCAGAGTGCCCCCACTCTAAATTTAGAAGTGCTTGCCTCTTTTCCCTTCAATTTCTTTTTTAAAATGATGTAGTTAGATGGCTGAGATTGATTCTATAATCAAACCTGAGCTGTAAGATGGCACTCACTTTATGAGCAGATAGCTTATCAACCTTGCATTTTCTAATGCTCAAAAGTACAGCAAGAAGCAGTTATTCTTCTGGCATTGTATGTGCCTGTAGGTTTGACTTTTTTCCCTTGTTCAAGGTGGTTAACCTCCATGTCATGCATTGAGTAGAAATTATTCATAGCCAAGAACTTTTTCATATGATCTTGCTGCTGTATTGAACTCTTCATTTTTAAGCATCATACCAAGAATAAAATTACAGTTGAATTTTAAGTATCTGGGCAACACAGAAAATGTTTTTTCAACATGGAAAACTGAAACCATGCATAGGAGAGTGGAATTTGACCACCTCTTGACTATGGATCTAGAGCCAGATGTTATATGGTGCTGGGTTGTTAGGTTTTTTAATCTTTCTTTGAATTGGGATGTTTCTGGGGAAATGGTGGAACAGATCTGGGCATAGCAAGGTCAGAGTTGAATTAGTGGGACAGAGATATATAATTTACTTAAGTTCAACAGAGGGGACAAGGGAGAATGGGGTTTTATAATACAGATCTGAAGTAGGAAGTAGGATTTTGAACTGAAAGGATCCTCAGAAAAATTCTAATCCAAACTCTTCATTTATAAGTAAGGAAACTGAAACTCTAAGATAGGAAGTGATTTGTCCAATGCCCACTAGCATTGGTTTTTCCTTTTACTCTTCATAGTTCTATGTTCTCAGAACAGCCAAGGGTCTTGGGCACATCACACAAGTACTATCAATCAATCAATAAACAATTATTAAGTTTCTACTACGTGCTAACTGTGCTAAACACTTGGGATACAAAAAGTCCTCAAGGAGTCTACAATCTAATGGGAGAGAAAACATATAAAACAAATTATATAAAGCAAGCTACATACAGGATAAATGGGAAACAACAAACAGAACGCACTGGAATTAAGAAGGGTTGGGGATGATTTCCTGTAGAAGGCAGAATTTCAGTTGGAACTTAAAGGAATCCAGGGAAGTCAGTAGTCAGAGCAGAGGAGGGAGATTATTCCAGGCACGGAGGTCAGCCAAGGTTAAAGAATTCGGAATATTTATCCTAGAGGATAAAAAAAAAGGATTCTAGATGTCTCTAAGTATCAGGCCTGCTAAATGAAACCAGGATTGGATTTATTCCACTTGGCCCCAGAATGAAGATAGAATCAATGGGTGGAAATTGCAAATAGGTGACTTTGTGCCTGTGTGACCTTGACTCCTGTCTGTGAGGCTGATTTGTAAAATAGGGACTGAATTCATTGTAATTCTGCATTTAGGAGGGTAGTTATGAAATGGCTCATGCTTATGGCTCTCTTTAGAAAATACAGTTCTCTAACGGTGGGATGGGGGAGGGGGTTTAATCCCCAGTCCTGTTCTAGGAAAGGTCTCTCTCTCTCTCTCTCTCTCTCTCTCTCTCTCTCTCTCTCTCTCTCTCTCTCTCTCTCTCTCTCTCTCTGTCTCTCTGTCTCTCTCTCTCCCTCCTATGTGGCTCCCATTGTGCCCTCATGCAGAAAACAAAGGGATACCAAGCAACATAAAGACGGGTATTTACGAGGAATAATATCGCACTGGGCAGAAGTAAGGCCTACAAATTTTTCTTGGCTAGCTTTCTTTCTGAGTGCTACTGCTCCTGGGGCAAGGCCCATCCTATAAACACCTACAGTCACAATGCTTCTCAGCTTGTCCATTTAGATACAGATTGTCTCTCTGTCTGAAACAAGGGAATTTGCAGATGTAGCAGACACCACTATCTGCTGCCTCAGTCACGCCATCCAGGGTTGATCTCATGTTAGTATTCCTTCTTTCCAAACTAGGAAGAACTACAAGTCCCAGGGATGGTTGTAGTCAGCCAAACCCTTGCTAGGGGCTTTTGGATTAGTAACTTTGTGCTTGAGGGAAAATAAAAAACCACCAACAACTTTCTGACAGTTAGAGATACCCCAAAATAGAATGTGTTGACTTCAGAAGTGATGTATTTCTCCTTATGGGAAATTGTCAATCGAGGTCTAAATGATCAGTTTTCAAGTATATGGTAGAAGAGTCTTGGTTGGACAAGAAAACCTCATGTCCCTTTCAACTCAGATTCTCTGATTCAATAGCAAATAGGAGAACTGGAATTTGAGTACAGGTCCTCTGACTCCAAATTCATTCTTGTCTCTATTATAGCAGGTGAGTTTAGCCTGGTATCTTGTGTCATGTAAGTGCTATCATATTGGGTCACATAAGTACTATTTAATACTTAAAAGATAAGGGAACCAAATATTTTGTAATATCTGCATAACTGGTCTAGTATTGGCCTGTTTAGAAGAGTGATCAGTTAAATGTGATTCTCATAGCTCTGTGTGTGTGCATATGTGTGTGTGTGTGTGTGTGTGCTTTCAAATATTCCCATAGATAGCATATTCTCCTCTTAGAAAGGCAAAAAAAAAAGTTACATACCCCATGCCATATTTTGACAGAGTCAAGCCATGTCTGTTTCTGAATCCAACAGAAAAAGATATCTGATCTGAGATGTTGTCCAATTTAAACCTCAGCAGTAAGACTAGCAGGGCAGGGAAAGATTTGTTTCAGCTTGGAGCAAATGATACACATGATGTTATCCATAATACATCCATTTGTGTGATCTTCATTGTTTTACTGCCCGGGCATACTTGTGTCCTGGGCATTCTCTGGTAGTTTCTAGGAGCTGTGAAGGAGAAAATGATGCCCCTTGTAACTAACTCCCATGACTTTGTGTTAAACCACCCTTCCTTTCCCAGGTCTCCAAGCAACAGTATCTTAAAGATGAAATATTCATTTTCTGAAACCTAATTTAATTTCAGAGATGTCTGGGCTGCAGAGCTTATCAGTTCACAGAATCCAGAAATTCTATGAATTAACAATTCCCTCACAGAGATGGAAGGTTTTTAATTTTTGCTGCACCTTGTTAAAATGTATACAACTCAGTTTTAACCTTGGTGTGTCTGACAGTGATTTACTTATTTGTGATCTAAGGGTAATGAGAAACACTAGAGGCAATCATCTTGCTGTCAATAAATGAAATACATTGTTATTTTTTCTAAAACAGGGATTAGTGATTCTTCCAAACATGATTCCAACCTGGAGTAAGAAAGATTATGTTCAAGCTTTATTTATAGCACAAATTCTTAAGCATGGTTTTAAGGAATGCATCTTTCATAAACTCTAGAGCTGATGAGTCATTACTGACATGTAATATCCAATTAAAGCAGTGACAAATGTAATTGGGTGTCATGCATCATGGGGGTGATGAATCGTACCAGAATTTAAAAGGCATGTTTTGGTAAATTGCTGAAAGGTTGCAATTAAGGCCTATTTTGTATAGGGTGTCTTTGTTTTAAACACAGGGCAATGGAGTTCTAAATAGGTTGATCGGTTAAGAAAAGGCATTTATTTCTGAGAAGAGTTTAATCAGACTTGCTAATACCCTATATGCTTTCCTACCATTCTCACAATTTCCTACTTTGGCCTTCTTGTAGCCTTTTGTTTTACTTCTCTATAAAGCACTTAAAATGTAATAATGAATATTGGAGCATGTTGGTATCTTATCCAGTCCTTGGGTTAAAAGAACCCAAGAAGTAATTAGTTTCCTAGCACTGTTATTTTATAAAAACCTTTGTCAGTGATAAATGTTTTAGGGTTCTAGCCCACAAGCACACCTACGTGCACCCCGCTCCACCCCATAGAGCGGTTTTTGTTTTGCCACCCTCTTATTGCAGTTGATACAAATGCAGAAAATTAGGGGAAGAGGAAGAGGGTAGAGAACAGGGAGAGGGGCAATCAGGTAATAGTCAGCTTTAAGGAGTGTGACCCTTGGCTTTAGAGAAAAGAGCCAATTGTGGATTTAAGAGAGAATTAGGCTTGGAAAGTAAGAGTTGAGCTGTGACCCAAGAATTGAGATCAGGCCTAAGGAGCCCAGATGGTGGCCCATCCCGCAGAGGGAGACACAATGCCCAGTGGGTAACAAGGTGAGGATACCATGAGAAGTACATTGGGTCCTTGGACTGCATGAGGGACTCAGGTTTCCGTGACCACATATTCCTTTCTTGTGTTCCTTACTATCAGTGTTCTCTAAGTCTGCAATTACTGTTCCCACTGATACTGTGGGTATTTGTGTGACAGTGTTCCCCGGATACATGGGGGAAATATCTGGTAGCTACTGTTCCTGCTGTATAATGATAATAATATAGTAATAATAAATTATAACGTAATAAATGCCTTTATTTATTTTTTCAAAACCAACTAAACAAAAATATTCTTGAATTTCTATAAGTATATAATGATATAAGTAGAGTGTAAACTCCTTAAGGGGTTATGATTTTTTTTTTGTCTTTGTATTCCCAGAACCTATTTTTTTAACTGAATTATAAAAAATAGACTGCCCATCTCATAAGTTATGACATTTCTTTTATGTCTTACTCAGCATCTTTTAAATTTTTGTTTTTTAATATTAATATTTAAAATTTTGACTTCCCAATTCCCTCTCCCAGCTTCTTTGAGAAGGCAAGCAAAATAATATACGTTATATTGTTATACATGGGTAATCCATGCAAAGTATGTTTTCATGTTGGCCATGTTGCCAAAAACAGCAAGAAAAATGAAGTGAAAATGTGCTTCAGTTTGTGTTCAGAGTTCATTAATTCCCTCTGGAGGTGGATAACATTTTTCATCATGAGTCCTTCAGAATTGTCTTGGATCATTTTATTGATCAGAATAGCAAAGTCATTCACAGTTGTTCTTGCTACAATGTTGCTATTATTACTCTATACAATGGTCTCCTGGTTCTGATCATTTCACTTTGTATCAGTTCAGATCTGTCTGCCCAGATTTTTTCTGAAACCATCCCACTCAAAATTGAAATTTATTTCCATAGGCTTTATAGAGTTAGGTTCTGAACAGAGAACTTCTAATGTCCCCATAGATACTGTTCTTTATTAAGAAC
Source organism: Notamacropus eugenii (assembly GCF_028372415.1). Taxonomy (NCBI): domain Eukaryota; kingdom Metazoa; phylum Chordata; class Mammalia; order Diprotodontia; family Macropodidae; genus Notamacropus; species Notamacropus eugenii. The sequence continues at coordinate 467,905,790 of NC_092872.1, read as the reverse complement.
CATTGCTATTAAGCTTTAATAGCAGTGATCATGATTATTTGGCATGTAATTGTCTCCTTTCCATCTCAGCAATTTCATTGACTCCCTAAAACTTATCTTACAAACTAGATAGAGGAAGAGTAGATTATTTTGTCTGTTTTGGGTAAGTTTTTTTTAACTTATGTCTGCCTGGGATCTTATTTCTTTTGGAGATAGCTTGCAAATGAAGGCTGTATGACTTAGTGATTTTAGGATGATTTAGAGCATGGCTGTGCTGCTGAATGTATAATCATAGTATCTCAGAATATATACTTATTACATACTTTTAAGTTTAATCTGCATTAACATTTTCCCTATATTTTCTTGTCTATTGTTCAGTTATTTTTCAGTGGTGTCCAGCTCTTCATGACCTAATTTGGGATATTCTTGGAAGAGGTATTGAAATGTTTTCCCATTTCCTTCTTCAGTTCATTTTACAGGTGAGGAAACTGAGGGAATCTGGGTTAAGTGGCCTGCCCAGATTTGAATTCAGGAAGATGAGGCTTTGTGCCCAAGCCTGGTACTCTACCCATCTATCTGTCTCCTTGTCTAGAAATCAACAACAATAAATTGTCTTAGTTTGCTTCTGAGGTGTAAATGCTCACCCTAAAAATTTAACAATCAGCTCTTCCAAGATCAGCTGGCATCAGCACACTGCTGAGGAAAGAATCAAAACAAAAATGACAAAAGAAAAAAATGACAGTTATTTGGATTGGCTTAGTATTAATACCTGTAGTCTATCTATAGGCAAAGAGCTGAATGACCCAAACCCTAAAAAACCAACAACCCTGGCTTGCCTGGCCAGCTTATCTCTCTAAGCTCCAGAAAGGCAAGGAAATTCTGATCTTAACTTCTTATCTTGTCCTCCCCCAAGATTTGGCATGATGTTTTGTACACAGTAGGTATTAAGTGGATGTTTGATGAATGAATGAAAAAACATCATCCATCTTCATTCTTCAAGCTTTGTCTGACTTTAGGCAAATCATTTAAGCTCTCTAGGTCTCAGTTTCCTCATCTCTAAAAAGAATGGGGTTAGACTAGCTGACTTGTAGCTCTAAATCCGTGAGATAGAAAACTGGTAAGGCAAGGTGGCATAGTGGATAGAAAGATGACTTTGGCATCAGAAAGAGCTAGGTTCCAGTCCATACTGACTGTATATAACATAACACCAGCTAGAACTATGGTTCTGGGTTGCTTCATTGGTATCTGAAAAGTGTGGATAATTTTTCATTAATATTATCCTCCAAAAGCTGTGTAGTACAATGGGCAGCTTCACATATGGCTGTGTGCACAGAGTTGAGCCATAAATTGTGAAAGGGAAGGTGGACAGCCCTCCATGTTGGCTGTGTGACTACATCTCTTTGCAAAACATTCCTACTGAGGCCTGTATAGCACTGGTTTATGCCTGTCTGGCTTAAAACCAGATCACGCTTGCTGCTATTATGGAGATTAAGATCAACTGTGATGATTACATTCTAAATTTATTAGGTAAGAAGCAAGCTATTTAGCTTCACATGATGATTGCTGTGTCCAAAGAAACTGACTTTTGTTGAATTTAGTAAACAGCTAAGCCATTCTCCGTCTTCCCAAGAGGTTTTTTTTTTCATTCTTTTCCTGCTATTGTTGGTTAGAATCACTAAAACATAAACAGGATCAGAAATTTGACTGTGTTCATGTTAGGTATCACTAATGACCTGTATTTAAGTATCCTTCCAGCTCTGATTATGTGCTCATCACCATGTTCAGTGCTCTGTGTGTTACTCCTGTCCTCAACAAGCTTACCATCTCACACACATAAGATGGAGAACTATACAAGAGCTAAATTGTGTGATACACATTATAAATTTGGCTAGTCTTCAGAGATTGGAGAAATCCATGTGACCTGGAGTAGTCAGAGAAGGCTGTCTTTTAGGGGCAGAAAGTGGAATTAAGCCTTGGAAAAGGAACAGGATATGTCTGGTAGAGAGAAAAGGAAGAGAATTTCAGGTATGGGAGGTGATTTGTACAGAAGTAAGGAGATGGGAATAGGTGTGACAAGCGAGTGAGACTGAGAGATCAGTCTGACCATAGTGGGAGTCTCTGGAGGGCAATGGTGATCAGTGTTGTTGGATAGGAAGAAAAGAAACAGTTACTCAGAAGCCTTGAAAGCTAGGGAGAGAGCAGTGACTTGTTCCTAGCTCGGAAGTATCAGTATTTCAAACACCAATTTTTAATTAATAACCAAAGTATTGACCCCTTCTTTTCAGAGCCTCCCCCTCAAAAAGTTCGTGGAGATTATAAAGCACTTTGGGTCTCAAATGCCATGAGACAGAGTCATCTCTCTGAGTCTTTTCTCAGGTTCATTTTGTCTAGTTCTGTCTAACAGACTTGGGGGAGGAATCACTAACACAAAGCTGTAGATTAATGCCATTAACACAAAACGACACTTTGTGTCCTTAGTTGTAAGTACATTTGAAATCTGTATGACAACAATTCTTTCTTTGGTTTATGCCAAAATAACCTTAAAGAGAAACACTATTAACGGAAGTTCATAGCATTAATGCATTTCATTGTTAGATTACATAAGAAAAACAATTTGTGGAAACCAAAGAGATTTTACTGAGATTTTTTGTTTTCATTTCCATTTGCTGGTTTATTCCTCCCTTCTTCCCCCTCCCTGCCAGTCATCCTTTATAATAAAGAATTAAAAAAGGGAAAAAAACCCAGCAGTTCAGCAAAAACAAATGCATCAAACCCTCTGACAACCTATGCAGTATTCCACACTCATAGTACTCTAGCTCGGTAAAGAAGGGAAGGAGGTACATTCTCATCTCTTTTTTTGAGTCAAGTTTGGTCATGCTGATCGCTGTTCTTTCCATTTATATTTTTATAGTCAGTATTTTCCTGGTTTATCGGTTCATATAAGTTTTCCCCTGCTCCTCTTTGTTTCCATTCATGTACTACAATTTATTTAGCAATTTCTCCAGTAAATGGGCATCTAACTTTCGGAACTTTTTTAAAGAATAAAATAAAGTAAGCATTAGACACAGGCCCACAAATAAACCTAATTTAACCCTATTGGCTTTTTATGGATCTAGACTTCGTGTTTTTCAGTCTTTCTTTAGCTAGCTTCCTGATTTCAGAAAGATCTAGAGCACAGATCTAGAGTAAGAATGGACTTTAGAAGCCATCTAGTCCAACTTTGTTTAATAGATGAAGAAATTTAGATCGAGAGAAGTTATTAATATGTAGTATTAGAGATCAGGTTTGGACCCAGGTCTTTGGAATCCAGAATATATGCTATTTCCACCATACTACATGTGGGGCATGTAGGTGGTGCAGTGGATAGATTGCCAGCTTTACTACAAGTCAGGAAGACTTGTGTTCAAATCTGGTATCAGACACTTATTAGCTGTGTGACCCTGGGCAAGTCACTTAACCTTGTTTGCCTCAGTTTCCTCACCTATAAGATGATCTAGAGAAGGAAATGGCAAACCATTGCAGTATCTCCGCCAAGAAAACCCCAAATGCGGTCACAAAGAGTTGGACACCACTGAACAACAATACATAGTTTATACTCTTCTTTCCTCCTCATACCCTTCCAAAAAAAGATACTATGTCAATGAGCAGTAGTGTGAAGTTAAAACATTAGAAATACCACAGAGCATGTCTCTTTTTTTAGTATTTAATTCAGTGACTGAATTTTTTTTTTTAATAGACGGTAGCATAAGCACTTTCATTGTTCATTCAACATGTTATAAAGCTGTGTGTTCTTAAATGCCAGATTAGAAGTAATAAAGAACTTTACTCATCTCAGGCTGCATAGTCACACCAAATGAGCACAAGAAGATGTCAGTGATGTTTTGAGAGGCTCATCCAGCATTCAGGTTGCAGGTCCCTGGCAGCTTAAAGGCAGTATTTATCATCCCAGCCTTGCAAACAGCTACTCGCCAACCCACTAAGAATAATTGCCATTTACGCCAGGCAGGTCAGAAAAACCGCAGTGTTTGTCAAAGATGATGATAATAAATAATAACTTATGCCTCCATTTGCAGGGAGTTCCAAGTGAGGAACATCTACCGAGGGAGATTTGTTCCTTTGAGCTGTAAAGCATTACTGTTAAGTGACTTGGCCAGTGTGCCAGAGTGAGTGAGTGAGACGTAAGAACTCAAACCCAAGTCTTGCTGACTCCAAGGCCAGTTCTTTAACCATCATGCCCAGCTGGCTCTCAGCTACAGCGTAGGTATTACAAGCATTGTCATGTCTGCCTCAAGGAGACTTAAGTGACTTACCCAGCCAGGGTCATCCAAGTAGCAAGCATCAGAGGCTACATTCAGACCAGGGTAGTTCTGGAGCCTCTCTCAGTCTCCAGAGAGTGGATTATTAAATTCTCAGTTTGGGTATTTATGCTGCAGAAATTCACAAAGGCTTCATTAGGGCTTGATTTATTGCTCTGCTGCCTATCCAGGGGTGGAGAACCTGCAGCCTCAAGGCCACATGTGGCTTTCTAGGTCCTCAGGTTTGACCTTCTGAGTCCAAATTTTATAGAACAAATCCTTTTATTAAGGGGATTTTTTTTCTGTGAAGTTTGGATTCAATCAAAGGGTTGCACTTGAGGACCTAGAGGGCCATAGGTGGCCTTGAGACCATAGGTTTCCCACTCATGATAGAAAGTATTAATAATGCAGATTAAACTTCAAAGTATACGCTATAGACTTTTTAAAAAAATTTTTGGAGAAAGATGATTGTTAAACATTTGCAGCACAACTCTGATTCAGACCCATGTCTTCAATCCCAAAATCATTTTTTCCCATTTCACCCCATTGTCATTTTAGGAGACAGTCAAATGACATCTCTTTGTAAAGCTGCATGCACAGACCCTGCTGGATTCACTGCCTGTTGGTTAGATTTCTTTCTGGTCTTCAGGAATCTCTTGAGGCAGCGACTGTACAATGAAATTAAGGACAGATAATTAGAAGCCTTGAAGGCCAAGCAGAAAGAGTTGAGTATATAGCTCATTCCTCCAAACAATACAGGTGGCCTCCCGAGTTCCTTATCAAAGCACAGAATCCGTGCAAGAAGATCTGAAAAAAGAATTTCTAGAAGGAAATATTTAACAACATTTTTCTATTCAGTTTAATAATGAAAAGCAACATTTGATTCCCTGGGCATGGGCTTTTTTCCTTGCCTTTTTCTTATTTTTTTCCCCTCCTGCTCAAGGTCTGAAATTGAACCTAATTACCAGCATTGCGTTACAAAGTGGGGCCTTTTCTGCTCAGGGAATGATGGGAAGAAGCATTAATGAGCAACTCTCCTAGTTTTCCCTCCCTTGCTGAACTTTCACTTGAGTTTGCTGCATTTGTCCCTCCTCATCCCCACCCCCACTTGCCCTGAAACAACACGTTGGAGCAAACTGGGTGCAGTTTCTTCTCGTCTTTTATTTCTTTCTCCCCTCCCCCTTCCTAGTCAGATAGAAAATAAAAACATTTTAATTTGTCTTCTCTGTCATGTGGTTCGTTCCTAGCCTGAGATTTCAATGAAACGTTCTTTGTTCGGGATTTAGGAAAACAATCACTTCACAGCAAACATTGATATGACTTTTAATGGCAATTTAGCTGATTAATATCCTTTCATGCTGCAAGACAGCAGGAGACACAGGGTTTTAATGAAAGCCAACAACAAAGAGTGTACCAGGTGTGTTACTAAGAAACAATCTCTTGTGTGATTTAATTAGTCAAAGCCTCGCATGGAACAATTACAAGCAACCTTGCACGAGCGGCAGCAGCACAGAGCCCTGTGCTTTAAATTGGTTTTAAAGAAAACCATCATGATTTAATAACTGTGCTTCTCTAGTGAAAGAAGAAACCTCCCTTTAATGGGGAACAAGAGGGGTAAAAAAGTAAGGAACACCACGCTAATCATGAATTTTAGATCTCTCCTTCCCTCCCCTCCCACTTCTAATTGGGCGCACAAAACTTTAAACAGTTCTTGATGAGAGTTCACAAGTGGTTGCTTATTTCGGGTTGATTTCCCCCCTTCTGTTCAGCCCAGGGAGGAAAGAATTTGTGTTGGAGAGCAAAGTTCCCTATTTCCTCCTGGTGGCAAACTGGGATAATCCTCCTGGCTGGGCCCGCTCCTTGTGTGCTGGGCATCCTGTAATTTTAAGAGCTGCCTTTATTGTATTGTCACCCAAAGAGGAAATGGAAGGTGTGATGGTTTGATGGGGCTATTTTTTTTTAATCCTCATGCCTCGGTTTAATGATGTGTCAACCAGCCATGGAAAGACTGACTGGCATAATGCTTATTACTTAAGATAAAGAGAGATTGCTCCTGTGATGTGGGTGCTTTACAATAGATAGGGTCTTATCAAGGAAAGTATGCCTAACCCAGGTAGGATTTGTGAGTGACTTCAGCACAGTTCTCTCCTACTTGAGCTAAGGAGACAAGCATACAGTACAGGAAGGGGGAGCATGCCCTTTAGGGACTCATGGCTTCCATTTTCCCCTTCTCCTCCAGCCTCTATTTCTATTGGAGATTTGGATGACTGTTGCTAGAGGAAGGTGCTGGATCAGGGGGGACCAGTAAGAAGGAACTAGATCACCTAAGGATGAAAAGGTTATGCCCAGGGTGAAATGTTAGAGTTTTAGGGTATGTGTCACCAGGAAATGCAGAGCTCTGGGGTTTGAATCCTGCCTTCTGCTGGTATGGAGTAACCAAAATGGGCTCCACTGGGCTAGGTCAGAGAGTAGGAAGGCAGATGAAATTTTCTGAAGGCCAGGCTATATTTCCACTTCTGGAGGGTCTGGGGCTGGGTTGCTTTGTATTTCAATCTCTGTCACTTCAGGCCTAAGCCTGAGGCTTTGCCAGTGTTGAGGGGAGTGGGAAGAAGAAAAAGGTGGTGAGGTGCTTGGTAAATGGTTATTAAAAAGGAAACGAATTTGTCTGACTTTTGTTTTACATATTGGTTGTGGATGAAAAGGAGCCTAGTTGTGAAAGTTCTCTTGGGTCCCAGAGAGGTCCTGGAGGCCAGAAGGAAAACTTATTTTAACCCTTCTCTGTCAGGTTGTTGGTCCATACAGCCATATGGACCATTGCTCCATAATCTGGTGTCCCAGAGATCCGCTGGGAGCTAGGCTGCCTTCTAGGAAATTATTTTCTTGTGCTGAAAGAAGAAACCAGTCCTTTAGTCCAACCCCCTAACTGGAAGTAGGATTGCCCTTAAAGTTTAAGTTTTAAGACAGTTTAAAGCTTTCTTTAGTTTAAAAGATCTCCTAAGAAGGTAATTTCAAAAACTTTCTTGGAACAAACAGGATGAAAACCCCTGGTTTTTAAATAGGAGAAAGGGCATCAACAGCCTCAACAAAAGGAAGAACTGACTTCTGTTTCCACTTGCATCACGAATTTGTTCTGTGACCCCGTGCAAGTCACTTCAACCTCTCACTACCCAGGCCAGAGGTGTCAGACAAGGCCTACAGTGCTTCTGAGTGCGACCTGCACCAGATTGAAAAATGTAATTGGGACATTTTTAACAAAATAGATAAAAATGCAATAAATCATGATAATATGACCTTTAAAAACTAAGTCAGTATATGACACACAGATCCTTTCTTCTATGTGAGTTTGACCCCACTGCCCTGGCATCTAAGGCCTTAAGTTTCAAAGTAAGTGTTGATTTGCATTGCTAGAGTGAGTTCCTCACCTAGAGATTCCTACAATGATTAAATCATAGGTCTGTTTTTTTCTTTTTAAAGTGAAATATGAATCCATTACATGAAAATAGTTTCAGTGAAACTTAAAACAAATAATCCCTGAGGACTAACTTGAGGAAAGGGCAACTTTGAGCCCTCCCCCTTTTATCCCTCAGTTTTGCCTGAGGGTCCTAGAATTCATCTTTTCAGGCCAGCTTCTCCCGCCTTCTCTCTTTAGACAAAGCGGATAGAAGATTGGAGGAAGAGCAGGTGTCTGTTGGCATCCTTCTTGGTGCCACGCTTTCTGGAAATTGGTCCCAGGTGCAACAGTCAGGACTTCAATCCGAAGTGGGCCTTGGCTTCCTGTAAAGCAGGATTTGGGAAGGAATAACCTCCTTTTTCCTCTTTCCCCTGTGGTTGCATGGCCAGACAAACTGGCCAGTAATGGCAAGGAAAGGAAAAAAACATTAGAATTTATATAGACTTGCTCTTTATGAATCTGCAAGTTAATTAATATTGGGTCTCTCCATGAGACAGATTACAATCCATTAAGGCTTGCCCACCTTGTGGGACTACTGTCAAAATCCTCCTGCGTATTTTTCTCTGCGTATTTTTTCTATTGTATGGATGACAACAGAGCATGTGGGCTGTACTTGGGTTACCCCACACTTTGGCTGCCTGTCTTTTACTGGTCATGCATTTTTCTGTGGACATTCTTTATACTTACAGCTAGTTGGCATTTAATCTGGTAGAGTGACATGCCTTAAAGTCTTTCCTGCAAGAAGATGTTTCCTATGCATTTGTCAAAATCAGCCCAGATTCCTTGAAAGAGGTAGCCACAGACATAATTTCTGTTGATAAACTTCTAATTTTTAACATCTAATGAAGGATAAGACATGGAAATGTAGACAAGCCAGAGGGAGTTGCCATGATCATGGAGACTGTGGTGCAGAGTTAAATAGAAGAGGGGTTCCCTATAAATGGGGAGGTCATCCAAGTGTTTCCTCTTGAGGATAATTTATTCTGATTGAATCAAGCCCAGGACCATGGGAGGAATCTTCTAAATAAGAGCTACAGTTAATCAAAAGAGTTTAGCCTTACTACCACAAAAGGAAAACTAAGCAGATGAATAATAACGATTGAACAGACTGTGATACACAGTTGGAAGGACAACCTATCAGTGTATGCATCTTGGACAGATGTTGCATATAAACAATAAATTGAACCTAGAATTGAGGAATGACTGCTTGATTGCCTTTCAGAAAACGTGCATTAAAAATGAATATTCCCCAGTTAATACTATATAATTCCAAGTCATGGAATACCATTCTCTGAAGAAGTGTAGTTTACAATCCCCCAAAGGGCAATGGAGGAAGTTTGGTGGCTCTAAGAAGGCATAACACTTTACAAATGAGGAATTGTGCATAATAATTTGTGTAAAGTATTGTGAACAGAGTTCTTAGAAATAGGTTAGCATGTTAATAGTATAATTATATATTTTTTTTTATCTTGAATATGGGCATCCCTTTGGATGTAGCTAGACTGCCTATGTCCTACTTTTGAGCAAGGGCAAATGCCAATCACCCTAGATATCTCCTCCCTGTTCTCCCGGGTGAGGGTTACCAATGACCCTAGGCAAAATTTTTCAAGTTATGCAGTATAAAGGTTTGTATTCAATGTTCTTTGTCTAATTCCCCTAAGGGCTCTGAACAAACTAACTAGAGTTAAGATACTAATGACTATTAATGGATTACATATTTATGAGTGAATGGTGACCTTTTCTAGATGTGACTCTGAAGAGAGGAATTTCAGACTCTTTAACCAGTAAGGAGGGCCAGGGAAAGGGATGAGGGGAGAGGTGGTAAGGAGAGGGAGTATAATAGTTTAGGGCAGAGAAGCTTTTTGTTACTTATTCTTGAGAGGTATGACAAGTCTTGCATATGGGAAAGAGTGATGGTTTATATTAGATACTGGAATAAAATAAGACACTGAAGATCTTTCAACAGTGAACAAAAGGAGATTTACTTATCTATAAGCAGTAGAATAATATTAACAAGTTTATGCATTGAGGACACCCTGAGTGGATTCGATTGAATAAAGCAACTCTGATTTGCCCATTGTGGTCCACCAGCCAATCATCAAGAACACATCAAGAGCTTCTTGTAGGTGTTTTGTGCCGAAGGGACTGGAAAGGATGTCAACAGCCTATGCTTTTAGTCTGATGAGCTAATAAAGTCTGAGAATGGTCTTAGTCCTTTGTAAGAAAATGCAAAAACAAAACCAAAAAACCCTAGCTTAATTGTCCTGGGGATAGACGTTAGACCATAACTCCTACCACACTAGGTCTTTGAAGTGTCAGCATATGTCTAAGAGACAGGACCTAAACTGGAGGGGGAATGGTAGGGAGATCATACAGATACAATCCTTGCTAATGAGGAATGACAACTTAGGAAGTTTGATATATATATATATGTATATATATATACACACACATGTATATACACATACACACACATACACACATATCTGGGAGCCATTTGTTTAACTGAACCTATGGGAAAAATGAAGTCATCAAGAGAGAGAACTGAGAGAACAAAGAAAATGACCTAGCTTTCGTATATACCAACATTTATTGGATGGGGCATAGATGATGATGATTCAGAAAAGCAGACCAAGAAAGAATGGTCAGGCAAGTAGAAAGAAAACCAAGAGTAAATTACTTAACCTCCCTGGGCCCCAGTTTCTACATCTGTAAAATGAATGGGTTGGCCTCATTGGCCTCTGAAGTCCCTTCCTGATAGAGATCAGTGATACCATGAACTCTTTCTAGAATGCATATTCCTTCTTCATAAGATGAGAGGGTTGGATTACATGATCTTTAAGAGCTCTTCCAGCTCTGAAATTCTGGGATCCAATGCTTTGGGGAGGTTGCCAAACTCCTGGATGGAACATGAGGAATTGTGTTTTGGGATATGTGTTCAAACTCTTCTCAGGTTTCTCCTTTAAGATGGATGCAATGACAAGTGATAGAGGTGACATTCGACTAGGACTCAGACCTCCAGGAAGTTCATCTGTATCACTAGTGCATTAGATTATATCTCCGCCTCTGTTTCCTCCTTATCCTTTCCCTCAATCAAGTGGGTTTTCTTTCATTTCCCAATACTTTCCCTAAATCCTAGGTGGGTAATTGTGACAGTAGTGATGTAATAGTGTATGCTGGTGAGCGTTCTGAATTTGGATACTTTGCTATCCACCTAGCATCTGCTCTTCTGACGGCATTACCTGATTTTCTAGGCAATCATGCAGAATATGAATGATCACATGTTCCTCTTCAACCTAAGCGGGTGGGGTAAAAACAGAAAAGCAAGATAAACTTATCAATTACAAACACTGGCCGTACTCCACACATAATATTAGTAATTCAGAGGGAAGGATGGATCTAAGCTGTTATTAAGGCCACAAATACATTCCTTGAATATGTGTTTTGCACACTGTTTATTATATGATTTATTTCCTTCTTCAGATCTCCCCAATTTTTCCTTGTATTTGATTATACAGTTTCAGAGAATGAAATGGGTAGAAAGCAACTTGTATTACTCCTAGAAAGCAATTTAACACCAAATCTTTGAGACATATTAAAAAATATATGTATATACACATATAAATATATGTATATATAAACATATATATCTCATCTGTTGTTCAATCTTTCTTTCTTTCCATACATATATAAGATTTCCATGTGAACTGGAAAATTGCAGTGCTCCACATCACCATGAACAAGGAAATTACAGGAATGAAGGATACAATTGTGGCTTCCTATTTGTTGTGGGGTAGCAGCCCCAAGCCTGCATTTGATGAACTCAGCAGACACTTGCTTCTGGTAGCTGTACATAATAGCACAGACAAAGCACACATTGAGTAGAGATGGGCCCAATGGTTTGGAAGTAATTCAGGTATTCCAAGAATGTGCAAGTTTACAGTATCTGCATCACTGGTGCTGGCTATGGAGAATTTCGGTTTGGTAGCTAGTAATGCTGGGTTCTTAGAATATGTCTGACTTATTGGAATTGATGAGAATAAATGGGAGAAGCCAGTGTATCGATTAGAAAAAAACCATTTCTACTAGGTAGCTATCAAGGTTTATTTTTGTTTCTGCCCATGGGAACACTGATGTTCCAGAGGTACCTCACATTTTAGTTCCTGCAAAGGTATTGAGACCCCACTGTGGTTTTCTGTCATACTTGTTTTTCATTTTCCATTCTCTTCTTGTGCTTTTGTGTAATGAAGATCAAAGAACAGGAATTGTATTATTTGGAGTTAGATATCATAGGATTATAGGTTTAGAGATGGAGGCAACCATAGAGGTCATTGATTTCAACCCCCTCATTTTATCTATGAGAAAACAGTGTTATTAAGAGTCCAAGACAGAGTTGGAAAACAGATCTTCCTGAACTCTGCAGACTTTAAAGTGCTATATAAATGCTAGCTATTATTATTATGTCACTGTCAATCATGTATCCCTTGCTTCTAGATTTAGGAGAGCCAACTGCTTTCCAGGCATAGGAACATTCACAATAAGTATCCCAGCCAACACTTGATGGCTTTCCTTCTCTGTATATTTCAGGAACTTGCAAGTAGTTATCATTTTCCCTTTTGATTCTGAGTTGTTAAGTGAAATGACTAGAGAAATAAAAGTAATTTGAGTTATAAATGAGAATACTGCAGATATGAAAGGTTGCTGTAAAGAAGACTAACAATAATGTTCTCTAGTATATAATTTAAGTCTCAGAAGAGTGAATTATGTGCTTCAATAAAATGGGGCAAAATGTTATAAAATATGAATAAGTAATGTGGGGTTAGATTTTGCTGTATAAAAATGTTTATAATCTGGTGCATTTCCATGCATAATTCCCACATATTATATACATAATAGATGTGATATCTGAAGACCAAAGAGAGGCTAATGTCCAAAGCAGGCAAGGATCATTAGTAATTTCATGAATTTTAGAGTTCTGCTTATTGTGAAGGATAGTAATTTGTTAGCTTAAGTAAGATTATATGGCTTGATTACAAATGACAATGTGTGAAAATATTGACTGAGCTTGCTAAGAAATGCAAGATATAATAACATCTTATTAATTCAGACTCTACTGGCATAGAATCTGCAGTAATTTGAACAGGAGTCTAAAGAAGGAAGGAAATCCCTTTCTTTATAGAATACAAATTAGTAATGTGAACAAGGCGACAAGAGGTTTATTTAAAATACTTGAGAATAGTGTTTTCAGGCATTCTTAAGCACTTAGGTGCATACAATCACATACACATATAATTTGATATGCTAGTTGCAAATCAGTCATATTCTTTGATGCATTAGAGGAACCATAATTTCACTGTTGCCAGGACTCCCTCCATTTCTGTCTATTGGGACCTCCTCCATGTTTTCATGTCTTGGGTGATTCTATTCCATATGTTCTTGTATCTTCAAAAGAAAATCTACCCTTGTGCATCCCTTATTCTTTTAATATCTCATGTATCTAATGTACCATTCAAGCTGCCCCTTTATTGACTCTCATTATTGATACCTAAAAAACCAATTTTTTTCTCCAATGTGGCTTCACAAATGACATTTACTCTATTTCTTACATGAAAACCACCACTATCAGTCTTATCTAGACATCAGGTAAATCTACCTATAGAGGCTTTATTAAGCAATAGCTTCAATTTTGTTTCCTTAGATTTTTGTTCAGCAAAATGATAGAACTCCCTTTTTTCTAAAATAATCTAGAATATTCACTAATTCAGGCTGATCTCATTGAATTGTCTTAACTGGCTTTTTTCTTTGTGGGAATTCAAATACATAATCAATCCCTGGCAGGCACTAATGATGACAAATGAAATAAAAGACTAGACATCATGGTAAAGTAGAAAGAGTAGTGAATTAGAAGAGAGGAGATCTCAGTTCTAACTAGGCTGGTAGCTTTGGGCAAGGACAATTAAAAGCAAAGACTAATTAATAGTTTAAAAAAATCTTAAGGTCATATTTAGACTTCTGTAGACAACTTGAAATATTTATTTGTTTCAAAGATCATTTTTAAAGATGGGGAATTAAGCCTTGGTAAAAGTCACTTATAAATATTAAGTAATATTAGTACAATATTAATATTAATGTATTGTATTGATATTAATATAATTAGTGAGTAGTGGAACTAGAATTTGAACCCTAGTCTTAATACTCTAAAACCTGTGCTGTTTCCATTGCAACATATTATTTATCATTTTCCCTAATAACATTTTTTGATATCCAACCACATTTTTTATATCTCATTTTCTAAATGTACCCTTCCTGCCTACATTAGAACTGCAGTCCTAAAAATTTGAAGGTATAGGTAATTTTGGGGTAGAAAGAGACCTTAAGCCAGAAAGATCCTCTAAATTTAGGAAACTATTATTAAAAATGTCCATTTACAGTTGGGGAAAAGCTGAACAAGTTGTGGTATATGAATGTAATGGAATCTTATTGTACTGTAAGAAATGACAAACAAGATGATTTCAGGAAAATCCTGGGAAGACTCACATGACTGAATACAAAGTAAAGTGAGCAGAACCAGGAGAATGTTGTCTATAGTAACAGTAATATGGTAAGATTATTTCAGTTGTGGATTTAGCTATTTTTAGCAATACAATGATCAAAGACAATCCCAAAGGACTCATAATGAAATATCCTGTCTTCTTCTTCCGGAGAAAGAACTGATATTATCTTAGTACAAACTGAAGCATGCTATCTTTCAGTTTCATTCTTTCATTCTTTTTGTTTGAGTCTTCTGGTACAAAATGACTGATGTGCAAATGTTTCACATAGCTGCATATGTATAATCTATATCAGATTTCTTACTGTGTCCAGCAGGGGAGGGGAAGGAGAGAGAGGAAGGAATAGAATTTGGAATGCAAAACTTTAAAAAAAGGTTAAAATTGTTTAAAATATATAATTGAGAAAATAATAAAATATTATTTAAAAATTTTTTTAAATGTCCATTCATAACAAATGTTACCAATTCCAACTGTTGCCATCATTTTTGTTTTGTAAATATGAAGGAGTAGATGCCTGGAGTCAGGAAGACTCATCTTCTTGATTTTAAATCTAGCCACAGACACTTACTAGTTGTGTGATCTTGGGCAGGCCACTTAATCCTGTTAACCTCATTTTTCTCATTTGTAAAATGAACTAGAGAAAGCAATGGAAAACCACTCCAGTGTCTCTGCCAGAAAAACCCAAATGGAATCATAAAGAGTTGGACATGACTGAAAAACAGCTCAATAACAAAAGATGCTTACTAAATGATCTGAACCAAACCCTGATGACCAAAATACTAGGCCAATTTTTCGAAGGTTTGGGTCATTAATATCCCCTCCTTGTCCCTGAAAAAAATATAAATGTTACAGATTCCTCTCTGTGCTACTGGGTAAATGCCATCATTCATTCATTCATTCATTCAATAATGCCTCCATTGTCCATCTCTATAAGGGTAAAGGGAATAGATTATCCTGCGACAATCATAGGGGGATCTCTCAGTCATTGCTGGCAGAATTCTTGCTAGAGTTCTCCTTAGTAGGCTAATCTTTCACCTGGAAGATGGGCATATACCTGAGAGCCAGCATGGCTTCAGAAGGGCCGAGGAACAGTTGATATGGTGTTTGCTGCCCGACAACTCCAGGAGAAATGCCAGGAGCAGAAGAGAGGTCTGTACACAACATTTGTAGATCTGACTAAGGCCTTTGACACTGTTAGTCATGAGGGCTTATTGAAAATTATGCCAAAATTTGGTTGCCTGGAGAAGTTCATCAATATTGTACGTCAATTTCATGATGGCATGTTTGCCCAGGTTCTGGAAAATGGACAAAGCTCTCATGCCTTCCCAGTCACCAATAGTGTGAAACAGGGCTGTGTGCTTGCTCCCATGCTTTTTAGCATGATGTTTTCAATCATGTTGACAAATGCTTTCAATGAGGATGAACACAGCATCAAAGTTAACTACCATATTAATGGTAAGGTCTTCAATTTGAAAAGGTTACAAGCCAAGACCAAAGTATAGGGAGTGTGGGTGCATAATTTTCTGTTTGCAGATGATTGTGCACTTAATGCAGCCTCTGAAGCTGAGATGCAACAAAGTATAGATCAATTCTCTGCTGCCTGTGCAAATTTTGGTCTAATAATTAACACCAAAAAAAACCACAGGTGCTCCATCAGCCACCACCATACCATTCATATATGGAACCATCGGTTACAACAAATGGAGAAGTTTTGAATGCTGTGGATAAGTTCATTTACCTTGGTAGTGAACTTTTCAGGGGTGTACACGTTGAGAATGAGGTTGATGCATGTATTGCCAGAGCTAGCTCAGTGTTTGGGAGGCTCTGAAGAAAGATTTGAGAGAGAAGAGGTATTAGACTGACTACCAAATTGAAGATCTATAGAGCTGTTGTACTGACCTCATTGTTATATGCTTGTGAAACATGGACAGTCTACTAGCGCCATGCTGGGAAACTGAATCGCTTCCATTTGAACTGTCTTAGGAAGATTCCGAAGATCACCTGGCAGGATAAGGTACCAGACACTGAAGTCTTTGCTTGAACTGAACTACCAAGTATTCAAACCATGCTTCAGAGAGTGCAGCTCCAGTGGGCTGGCCATATTGTTTGAATGCAAAATGTATGCTTGGCAAAAAGACTATTTTATGGAGAACTTGCATGGGGCAGGCAATCACATGGTGGCCAGAAGAAACGATACAAGGACACTCTCAAGGTCACTCTCAAGAACTTTGGATTTGACTGTGTAACATGGGAGACACTGGCACAAGATTGCTCAGCATGGCATGCCCACATAAGAAAAGATGCTGTGCTCTTTGAGCAAAGCAGAATTGAGATAGCACAAAGCAAATGCAGGATGCACAGATTTGGGATATCCACCCCAAATGTTAATCTAGAGTGTCTGTGCCCAAGCTGTGGTAGAGCATTCTGAGTTCATATTGGACTGATCAGCCACAGTTGAACACACTGAAGTTTCACTTTACAGTGGTGACGACATTATGATCCTCTTCAAAGATGAAGGACAACAACCAACCAACCAATCAACTAACCTCTATTGTAGCTGCTGGGAACATTCAGGTTTCCTCTTCTTTGTAGAAAATTTGTATTCTCGATGTATTTCAAGAATGTTTCATTGTGTTCAACATTGCTGGTTCCTCAAAATAGTATTTATGACAAATATTAACTTTTCAAAAATCGCGTAACAAAGAGTTCTGATGAAATTTAGGTAAAATAGTCTTTTAACTTAAAGGCCACTGAAAGAGGCCATAAGGAATTAATGGAAGACTCTCCTAAGACGGCCTTATGGTATTCAAAGCATTGAGGTTCACTTTCTTTAATTATAGGGGATTGCCAATGAGTGTTATTTGACTCCCAGTTCCCAACACGTGTTACTAATGGTGCTCCATTACCTGCTTGCTCAGTGCATCTGTTTGTATGTGCTGTCGGGTGTCACTTCAGTGCTACAATTCACTCAACCCTGCTCTCTTGGTATGAATAGAAAATGAACTATTTCAAGATATTGTGGTCTGGCAGTTTCTGGAAAGCCCAGATAAAATGTATTCTTAGTATTCATCTCTTCTTTGCAGTTACTCTGGTTTGACAGCATCATAACATTGATCTTACTACTATACCATCAATCATCTTGCCTTGATAATACCTCCGCTTTAGGAATCTAAATGTGTCTTGTTTTGAATGGTTCTGATGACTATTGTGTTTCATGAACCCCATGTGATATAAATGTCTCTGGTCCTAGTTTATTGCTTTCTTAGACAACAAAGTTACCAGACTCCCTGAAATGTGAAGTACCTACTTTTTAAGATGCAAAAGCTGAGGGTTTGAGATCTATGGGAAATCTCTCAAATAGTATAAACATTGGAAAAGGGTTTTACGGAAAATCTTCACAATGGCATGAGCCAGGTCTCTAAGAAAAGAGAAGGAAAAACCCAGTTTTAGGACAATGTAGTTCTAGGATACATAACAGAAAATGAAGAATGAGATGGGAAGAAAAGAAAACAACAAAATATGAGACATGTTTTAATAGATAACTTTCATAGATGAAGACTATCAGTGATGCTGTAGAAGTATTTTGGACATTGCTGGCAAAATAACTGCTCTACAAGTCACATATCTTAAAAATAATACTCTGGGAGTGAGGGAGAAGTTAGCTGTCTTGGGAGGAACTATCTCTCTCAGACGTTGTTCAAAACATCACAACTGCAGTGGTGTTTGGTAAATATCAAAAATGGTGTCCTTGTGATAAGACAATATCTATCATGGTTCCCTATTCCATGCTGCCCCACCTCCCATCTCCAAAATGTAGTGGGCAGTAAAAGGCAACAAGACTTGATTGACCCTGGTGAGCAGCAGGAGTTAAGCTGTGCCTCACTTTACCTAGTTTCTTGGTGATTTCTGGCTGTGATGATGTGACTTCCTAGTATCCCAAGAGAATAAAAGATCCTACCTACACAGAGTTGATAGCTTTCAGACTTGGTGTGTGCCCAAAGGCCCTGCAAAACACCATGCTGTGCCTTGCTGAACAGATTCATTTCCATATGGAGACAAGGGGACCCTGTGTGTATAAGCTAAGTGCTTTATTACAAATTCTTTCTATATTTGATATAAGTAAGCCTCTTTTCTGTTAACTGTCCAATAACCCATGAGTGCCTCATTTGTTCCAACATCAAAACTGAGCTAACAGGGACCCAACATTAGGTCCACCCTTAATATTTCCCTGACGATAGTGGAATAAAGAGTAAATTGCTATAGTTCTCCCATATTCACCTCCAAACAACCATAAATTAGCACCCCAGAACAAATCTTGGAATGTTACAAAGATGGGGTGGAGCAATCTTTTAGTCCAGAAGATTTGGAGGATCAGCAAGAATGGTCCATCTCATTGAGGTAAAAGGGGAGCTCATTCCCCAGGAAGCATCCCCCAAGCCAGCAGGAGATCCTAAAACCCAGTGTGGTAGAGCAGGCAAACATCAACACCAGGACCCTCCCATCTGCCTTAGCATAAGGAAGGAAACCAATACATTCCATCTCCAAGAACCACCACATGCTTTAGTGGTGGGGGTGAGGCAGGGGTGAGGCCAGATGCGTCCAGAAGCAACTGGACCTCCTTGTGCTTCATGGCAGTGCAGGGAGGACAGACGTCTTCCTATGGCTATACCTTTAGGAGCTTTAGGGCAGCCCTTGGTAAACAGACATTCTCCAGTGGTCAGACCTCCACTTACTTCAGTGTAGCCCTGGGGAAATACATAAAAACACCTCAGCAGGTGCCTCAGCACCAGGTAAACTGTCAGACTTCTCCAGCCTCCAGTAGCACCAGCCACCCCGAATCCTTTCTCCGTTCAGCACAGCACCAGACATGAGAGTCCCCCATGGGCCTCAGCATAACATCAGTGTAGCACCAGGTAAATATCCAGTGCCTGCAGTCCCCGGCACAAGAAGCCTGAGAAAGAACCCTTTCCACCCTGGGAATAGAGATCAAATTTTAAAGACAGGCAAAAGACCAAAAAAAAAAAAAAAGATGCTCAACAAACAACAAAAAAAATAACCCACTTTTCTAATTAGTCAGAATTAGCACCTCCCCCCACTCCCAGTTTTGGATCAAAGGACTGTAGGGTAAAAATTTCAAAATGGAAGGGACTTGGAGGCCTTCTAGTCTAAAGCCCTCATTTTACAGATGAGAAAATAGAGGCCTAGCAAAGTTATGTGAGTAGCCTAAGGCCCCACAGGTAGGACATAGCAGAAGTGTGATGGTATAGTAAAAAAATAAAAAAACCACAACACTTATTCTGAAGTCAAATGATATAGGTCCAATTCTCAACTCTTGTAATTCTAGGCTTTCTTTCTTCCCATCCTTCCTATATGGTGCCAGTTGGAAGCATCATTCTTATCCTATCACTACTCTAGAGGAATATTCTTTAGATCACAGGTCATTAATATTTTGTTTCGGATCTTTTTGAAAGTCTGGTGAAGCATCAAAATTATGCTTTAACAGGTATAAAATAAAATATATAGTATTGCAAAGTAATCAATATGTTGAAACGTGGCTATCAAAATCCTAAAAAATGAGCAGACAGGCAAATTCATAGGCCCTAGGTAAAGAACTCTTTCTTTATTTAGATGGCAAAGTCCTCTAAATGCTCCTCTTTGCATCAAACCTTGGAGTATAATGAATATTCCTTAATGAGATCTATCATTACACAGAGAGTGATTTTTTTTTTTTTTAAGGATGGGGAAGAGATGTGCATGTGTATAGGCAGAAAACAAGGAGAGACTTAAAATTAGTAATAGAATGGGGATGGTGGAAGGAGCAGTCTGCTGGAGAAGAAAGGAATGGGATTGCTTGTTCATGTATGGGGATTTGTTTAGGCAAGGGGGAAGTGCTACCCCCAAAGACATGTGAAATGTGTGTGAAGGGGAGAAAATGGCAGAAAGCATTTGAATAAGATTAGATGAGGAAAAAGGGAGAAAAGTGAGCTTTCAATGAATATCCTCTATTTTTTCAGTACACTGTTGGGGTCCCCTAGACCATTACGGGAACTCCTAACCCGACCCAAGGCTCTTGTCCAGCAAGAGGCTTTGATCTAGTGAGTAATGAAATGAGGTGGGAGACAAAGGTGGTGAAGACTCCGTTTATTCCAGCTAATTCACATGCATATATACTGTTAATTACGTGAACATTCCTAAGCCTATACATTGAACCTATCACCTAACACCTTTCCTTATATGGGTATCTTCTCCACTGGACATCCGGAGCTGGACAAAGAACTGCCATGTTGCAAACAAAGACGAGACCCTTCCTCCTGAAATCTATCTAGTTCCACCCCTACTGACAAGCCCCTAGGTTATCTAGGCAGGCTCTCAGTGTGGCGTCCTGCAATGGATAGGGGTCGGCTCTTACTTGTCCCATTACAGTACACTATGAGGCAGGGTTCTCAACTTAGATGATAGTGGGAAGGAGAACCACAGAAAGTTTGAGGAGGGATGAATAAGTTCAGAAAAGCCAGTGTGGTAGGTGAATTGATTAAGGAGGTCTAAATGGATGATATAGCTGCCATGAGGGTCCAGTTGAGATTATGTAGAATAGATTTGTATTACACTCCTTTAGCATGGTTGTGTGGTTTTCTCTAACTTTGTACAATTGTATATAAATAGGATAGAAAGCAGTGGATGTTGTGAAAGTAATCCAAGGCTAAGACACAATCACTGATATAAGATGTAAAAGGACTCTAGAGAAGAGGACACTATAGTTAAACTAGTCTCCTAAAGGGGTCAAGATGGTAGAGGAGAATATAGCCAGTGCAGGAGTGAAAGTCTGGGAAAGAAGTGAAGAAGGAAGGGATCACATGTCACAGTGAGGGTGAAAAATAGGGTTAGGGGTTGCAAGACAGAGTGAGAGGTGGGATGATAAGATTATGAACAGATAAAGGAATTTCAAGGTTCTTTAATATAGAAGTGGTACACTTGTGGATCATGGAAAGATTAAGATCTGTGCAACTGAGGGAGATTAGAGGAGTCAATCACAAGAAATGAGTAAGACAAGGAAATGGGAAGTTAGGGTGTTGGAGGGAATGTCAGTGGTTAGGTAGAAGGTCCTTAGAGGGCAGGAGATGGGAAGGAGAGAAGGACTGAGACAGCACATGTCTACATACAGAGCAATTTGTTCTCCTCCATCCCTGCCCTTTTGAGAAATAGCCTGATATAATTTGAACAACAGAGCACAGCTGCCACAGAGGAAGATAGGAGTCAGACAGACAAGTGGGGAAAAATACATTTTTCCTTATGAACCCCAATACTCAATGAGGAATGATGATATGAAATGTAAGCACACGTTGCCCTGGTATTGGGGAAGGAAGTACACAAATGGGCCATACCCTAAGCTACTGAGGATAGAGAACAGCAATTCATTAAACAGCAAAAGCATTCTCATAGCAATCTAAGAGAAATATGGTGTAAAGGGTAGAAGCTGAGGGACTCAGTGATAAACAAGATGGTCAAAGAAATGGAGACACTTTGGTTCCAAGGCTGATCACAAGGGGTAGTTTGATCTGTAAACATGGGGTGGTAGAGGTTCTAGAGGGGTTACAGCTAAAAAACTAATTCCCCAAAGAAGGTAATTTTGTTATTATTTGCTATAGAGTGACAGGACTTTGGTGAGGATGAGGGGTACTGAACCACAACAGTTGGAGCTATGTAGTGCTAAAATTGGATTGGCTGGAGGTGGACATAGAAAATAGAGGCTGAAATATAAAAGCAGAAATAGTAGAGTAACCACTATTGCCAAATGGAAGCTGCTATGGAAAGAAACGTCTTGCAGGTAGAGATCTTTCAACTGAAAACATTTTTGCAAAAGTAAATCTTAGTATCCCTACTTGTTTGAACTTCTCCAAGGGTAATACTATATGTCACTGGGAATGTATAAATCTATGAGAAGAAGCATTGCTCATTGCAGGGGAAGGTGTCTCTTGATTTGTTATGTCCTTGGATGTAAGTTTTTGGTGCCCATTCATTTATAAATAGAAGGAATTCATCTTTTGAGTCTTGTGAGACTGAGTCCTTATAAGGGGTTCTGATGTCTACCTTCAAAGGAGTGCAAGATGACAAAAGGGTACTCAGGTTCTTTGAAACAAGGGCAACATTTGCATCTTGCATTTGTTGATTTGTAATCATTTCCAAATTGCTCAGTGAAGGTATATTTTGTTAAATTCCTGATAAAAACCAGATATTGGGTCTTCTTTCAAAGTAATTAAAAACATTTATTAAGTGCTTCTTACATATAAGGCTTCATTCTAGGTGCTGGAAATACAAATATGAAAAGAACCAAAGACTAGCGATTTCAAGGAGTTTACAGCCCATAAGGGGAAAGAACGCATGCACATGGATGATTATAATTCTAGTTAGAAAATGTTTAAGTGCATAGGACACATCAAATAGAGTGGAATGGCATATTGAAGGAACAAAGGACTGACTTCTAGCTGTAGCCATCAGAAAGAGATTCATGAGATAGTACTCTAACTGAATCTTGGAGAAAAAGAATGTGAATAGGAAAAGATGGGGATGGGATGGAGAGTCCATTCCAGCTGAGACAGTCAATATCAGAATAGACACGAAGATGGAGAGGGTAGAAAAAGATTGGGGCATGGTGAGTAATCTGATTTGACTGGAAGATAGAGGGTGTAAAGGGGAGTAGAATGAAATAAAATGAGAAAAGTCAGTTGGAGCCAGAATGTCAAAGGTCTTAAGTACTAGGATAAGGAGTCTCTCTCTCTAATTTGGTAAGTAATAGGAAATCTCTGAAGATTTTCAGCACTGTAATGATGGGGCCAGAGGGATACATCCAGAAGGCTATTTGTGGAGATGTTCTTTCTTTTGAATTTGCCCCCAAAATATCCGAGATGGTGTTTTGAGCACAGAGGGCAATCCAGTAACTGTTTGTTAAGTAATTGTTTGTATTTCTGAGCACTATGGCCTGTGTGCCAAGTTTTGGAAGCCAGGCCTTGAAGCTATGACCTTTCACTGCACAGCTTGATGGCCTGTTCCAAAAAGGTCTGATAAACACCAGGGAGGCTAGAGCCATAGGCAGTTTTCAAGAGCTCTGGCTGCCTCTCCTCTGTCTCTCCAGAAAAGTACAAATAATACAAATGCCTGGAGGTTCTATGACCCATTACCTTAACAAGTGGACCAATCTTGATTAAATATAGTGATGGTTATAATGGGATAGATTCATAAATTTGCAGAATTTCAGTCTTGGAAGGGACCTCACAACTCAAATGTAATGAGAAGTAGTGCAGTAGAATGGAAAAAAAATAAAAACCACTGGCTTTGTAGTCAGAGAATCTGGATTCATGCCCTGCCTTTGTTACTTTATGACCTGAGGGACTGATGACCACCTCTAGGATCCCTCTAAATTCCATCTATTTTATCCTGTAATCCCATGTATGAAAGACTTGGAAGGGATATTACACATTTTCTGGTCTGACATCTTATAAAGGAAGAAACTGAGGTCCAGAGAATTTAAGCCACTGATCACAAAGCTAATTTAAGAACATAGCAGGAACTAGAACTAGAACCCCCAGAGCCCAATCCTTAGGTCAATAGTTTTTCTACTGCTGCTGCTGTTGTTGGTTGGTTCAGTCATGTCCAATTATTCATGACCCCATGGATCATGCTCTTCATGAAGTTTCCTTGGTAAAGATATTGGAATGGTTTGCCATTTCCCTCTCCAGTGGATGAAGGAAAACAGAAGTTAAATGACTTATACAGGGTCACACAGCTAATAAGAATCTGAAGTCAGATTTGAACTCAGGTCTTCCTGACTCCAGGCCTAGTGTCCTATTCATTGAACCATCTAGTTGTCCTTCTTTTTCCTTTATCATACTGCTAATCAGTTTCCAACTGGGCAATAGCTCAGCCCTGAAAAACAACTCTGTGTTCTGGGCCAACACACATGCTACCTCCTTTCTAATGAAACCTATGCTGAAACTCTCTGTATGGGGTAGTCCCTGTTATCTTAGAGCCTCAGTCTTGGACAGTGATCACGACCCTGGCTAAATCCCACCGCATCCTACCTACCAGGCCTCATCTCTCTGCATTTAAAGTTACCAAACAGGCAAATGCCGATTTTTTGTAAACACCTGCTAGCAGTCAAGACTTCTGCTTTCTTTTGATTTCCTATACCACTCCACCACTCTATTCAACGTATTTTGTTCCCTAAACCTTTTCCCTAAGCTGGACCTTGCCTCATGACTTTTGGTTAATTCAACTTCACCAAAGTCCTAGTGGTAGAACTTGTGTCTTGCTCTTCTAGCAGATGCTAAAAGTCTATTCAGACAGTAAAGCATCATAAATGGGCAGGTCATGCGGATGGTGGTGGTTGTGCCTGGCCATGTATTAACTTTCATGGGATTATTTGTGATAACTTGATAGCACATTATATTCACTAAATAACAATATTCTGTAATCCAAAGTGTACCGTAAGGGCTGGTTGCACTCCTCATGCTAATAAACTCGTCATTTTCTATTGTGATGTCTAGACAGTTAGCTGCATGAGTGCTAAATGTTGCTTTTAATTAAACAATAAAGAATGTAACACCCTTTATGGTATTGTTATAAATTTTGATGTGATACAACAATTTGATTCCTTAAAAATTAATTGCCTAGGAGTGTGTTTAAGTAATATTGATTATGTTGGTGCCTCATGTTGATCTGTGATACTTAACCCAGCATTTAAAATATCTTTTTTCCATTATATGTTGTGATGCAAGAATAAAAGCAAAGTACAAAACAAATAGGCACTTGAATTCTAATAGCAATAAGCAATAAATGTCAGGCATCTGGAAATTATGGTTGCAATTTCATCAGAGTACACTTTGTTCTTCTATTATGCCTGCATGAATTTTGCTACAGGCAAAATCTATTACAGATAACAGTTAAGAACCTTTCTAATCTACACAGATAGTCATGGCAAAATGCTAGGGAACTAAATGTTAGAAAATGTAATATTGCAGGCGAAAATTGACACTTGTAGAAAATAATGTGGCTGTATTTAGAACTGCAAATGATAATAATTTCTTTAAGATCCTGATGCAGGGGAAGTGGTGAGATGTCTGACCCCGCTAGCTGAAGGGCATGGTGTTGGCAATGTATAGCTTTCTATTTGTTGATGTGTATATGTGTGTGTGTGTGTGTGTGTGTGTGTCTGCAAGTGTGTGTAGATAGATGTTTATCTG
Source organism: Notamacropus eugenii (assembly GCF_028372415.1). Lineage (NCBI taxonomy): Eukaryota > Metazoa > Chordata > Mammalia > Diprotodontia > Macropodidae > Notamacropus > Notamacropus eugenii. The sequence continues at coordinate 467,880,277 of NC_092872.1, read as the reverse complement.
TAAATTGGGAGTGGGATGGTGTTTAATGATTGCTACCTGAAATTGCAATTACAAAGTCAAATCACACAAGTAAATCTGGGTTTTTTCCACTGCCCTTGGGTATATTTGAGCGGAGTATTTCTATTCCTGGGCTTCCTGCCTACCCTTATGAAAAAGATTAGTTAGTGAATGGTACTCTTTATGGCACAGAGTGACCATAGATAGTTGCTGGTAGATTTACTAACTGGCCTTTCGGGAAATTGGCTCCCGGCTATTAACTTGGAGAAACAGCTTCTCTGAGCTTAAATCTGGCTTAACCTGAATCTGCTGGGCCTTGAAACATTCAGACGAGTTGGGAGTGATTCAAATTTATCCTTTCTGTCAATCATTGTCTGTGGGAGATGTTTTCATGAAATGATGAAATATCAGTGTTTGAAGAGACATCTCAAGTCATCTGGTCCAACTTGTACCAACTAAGAATTCTGTCTTCATCAGATGCTTATCTGGGTCTTTGTTTGAAGACCTCCAGGCAGGGAGAAAACCCACTCCTCACATCCTAGTTGCCTGCCTCTGGATACTGTCTACCTCATCAATTATCCCTCCTAAAAAACCAGCATGAATGCAATCCTCTAGAGGTAATCTAAACAAGGCAGAGTTCAGAAGGATTATTGCCTCTATAGTCCTGGATATGAGGCCTCTCTTAATGCAGAATAAGATTACATTACCTTTCTTGCCTGCTAAATCACACTTTTATCTCCTGTTGAACTTACAACCTACTAAATCCCTCAGAACTTTTTAAGATGATCTGTCTAGGCAAACCTCATCTTTATAGTTCTTGTAAAGCTGACTTTTGAACCCAAGTTGTAAGGCTATATTATTCCAATTAATTACTGTTTACAATATTGTTATTATTACTTTTTACAGTCATTTCTGGAACTTATCATCTTCTCCCCTTCACATTTTGAATTCTCTCTTGTAGTACAGAAAGCAATTGTAGCAATAACAATAACTCAATAATCAATGTTGTGACCCTATCTAAAGATTTTTACAACATTCTGCCTTAATAGTCCATTGTACTTTTACCATGGGGTATGAGGTATATGTCATCATGTGTTCTCCAGAAATATCACTGGTTTATCAATTGCTCAGAGTTGTTTACTGTAAGTGAGCATTCCATTTATATTGCCTTATTCATTAATCAATTCTGCTTATCTTACTCTGTATTGGTTCATGCAAATCTTCCCATGTTTGTCTGATGCCCTCAGATTTGCCATTTCTTACTGCATGGTAACTATTCTATTATATTCATCTACTAAACGTTTTTCACCAGTTTATAAGCATCCATTATTTTCTATTTTTTTGTAACAATAAGGAATAATACTATGAATTTTTCATATACATTGAATCTTTTTTTCTTTTCTCTTTGACTTCCCCGGGGGTATATGCCCAGTAGTGTGATCACTGAGTCAAAAGGCTTAGATAGTTGAGCAACTTTTATTGCATGATAAAATAGATACCCCAAATAGTGGGACACACTCACAAGTTCAATAATGGTGTCCCACTGTACTTGTCTCATCCTAGCCCCTCCAACATTTACTATGCCTTTATTTTGTCATCTATGCCAATCTGTAAGGTATGAATGGAAACATTTTCCTTTTTGGAAAATCTAGACATTTTCCCTCCTCCAGTTCTGAGGCATCCCATGGTCTTTTTAAGATTACTAATAGCAGCCCAGTTATCACATTCACCAGTATCCTGAAATATACATCATCTGGGTCTGGAGATTTGAATTTATGGCTGTTCTCTTTGATTTCTGTATATCTTGGACTTCAAATTCATTTTCCCCCTATCACTTTACATCCAAAGATCATTCCCCTTGAGAGGGCAAAAGGGAAATAAGAATTAAGTAGCCCTATTTTTTGCCTTGCATCCATCACCATCATCTCATCCATCCTGGGAAAGGTCCTATCCCTTCTTTAATCTCCTTTCCCCCAATTTAGTAAAGTAACAACTCATTTTGTTATTCTGAGTTTTAACCATCAGTCTTTACTCATTCTGAGCTTTGGCTTTCCCAAGAATATTCTTAAAGGGGACCTTGTACTTTGGCAATCACCCTCAATTAAATTCCTGTTTCTAGTTTTTGTACACATATAAGGTATCCTAAGTATCATAAAAGTCTTGGGGTTTAAAGCTTTTGAACTTGTGGGACATACCATATTCAAAAATGTTTTATTGGTTTTATCTTTGTATAATATTCCCTTCTGGGGAACAACAAACATTTCCCTCCACATTAATCCCCCTCCACCTTATAACAAAGGAAAACAATCCAGCAAAAACCTTGATTTGTCATTTATTGCTGCACAATAATATCCATTATATTCATACACTATAATTTTTTAAAGTGTCATTTTCTCCAAATTATTACTCACATTTCTTCCAATTCTTTGAGATCACCAAGACTATTACTATAAATATTCAGGTACATACTGGATATATATCATTTGCAGGAAGATCACAATAATTTAAAGAAAAACAACTTTGAAATGTTTCAGAACTCTGGTCAGTGCATTGACCAATAATGTCTTTAGAAGAATTGTGATAATGCATCCCTCCCATTACTTGGCATACAGGTTATGTATTAAAGGTACAAAATGAGACCAATGTTTCAGATATAATCAATGTATTGATTTGTTTTGCTTGACGGTACCTGTTGGTTATGGCCAACTACATGATACGGTAGATAAGAGTGCTGGGCCTGGAGTCAGGAAGACTCATTTCTCTGAGTTCAAATCTGGCCTCAGACACTAGCTCTGTGATCCTGGGCAAGCCACTTAACCCTGTTTCCTCATCTGTAAGATGACCCAGAGAAGAAAATAGCAAACCATTCCAGTATCTTTGCCAAGAAAACCACAAATGGAGTCACAAAAGGTCAGTTACAACTGAAAAATGACTGAACAACAACAGTTTATTGGCTATAAGAAAGGACCTCTATTTGGGATGAGGGAAGTTAGTGTATAGTGATAGGCAAAAAATATGAAAACAGTCAAACATTTAAAATATGCAGAAGAGCTGAAAAAGATTCAGAAAAGGACATGTAAGTAAACATGTTAAATTTTATATATGACTAAAAATTAAATCATAATATGTAAGTAAAATAAATTTATGATGTTTCCATTCTTTGTATATTGAGGCATACTTATTAATGTTTGTTAATTTCATGATCAGATAACATAAAATCACTTAAAGGAGGCTAAGGTGAGGAATTACAAAAAAAGGTGATTCCAGAAAACAAATATTGAAACATACTTCTCTTTTCATAATAGAAAGTTGGGGGACTATTTGACAAGAATGTATTATAAACTCTCAGAATTGTTGTGGGAGAGATTGAGGGTGGAGAGAGAGAGAGAGAGAGAGAGAGAGAGAGAGAGAGAGAGAGAGAGAGAGAGAAAGGAGAAGCACTTCAGCAGGTGACTGATTGCATAGCTGAAGTCATCTCTTAGCATGCTATCATGTCTCCTAAACATCAGGGCTATGATCTATTTCCCGAACTCCATTCAATTCAACAAACATTTATTTAGTGACTCCTATTGCCAAAGTATGGTGCCAAGAGTTGGGGACACAAAACAAAAGTCTATCTGCAGGGAATTTACATTCTAGCGAGACAACACGGCACACAAACAGATAAGTAAGCAAAAGATCATTTGAGAGAGACAGAGGAAAGAGATACGGAGAGCAAGAGAGAGCATTAACAACTAGGGATATCAGGGAAGCTTCCTAGAGGGTGAGTTACTTGAGATGAGTACTGAGGTATACTAACGATTCTCTGGAGTGGAACTGAAGGGGAGTATACATCATGCATGGCAAACAGAGTGTGCAAATGTGTGGAAAACAAGCACAGCAGTTTGACTAGAATATAGAATGAGTAGTAAAGAGGGTGGTGGAGAAACTTTGGGAAGGGTGGAAGTGTAAGCTATGGCCAGAATGACCATAACTTTAAATGCCAAGATGAGTTACTGAATTATGTTAGTGGTGTTAGAGAATCACTGCGGCTGTGGAATGACATGATCAAATATGTGCTTTAGGAATACCACTTTATTAGCTTCATGGGGAATGAACTGGAGTTTGGAGAGAACAGAGACCAGGAGAGCAACAGGACCTCTATTTCAATAGGGTAAATAAGAGGTAACGAGAATCTGAACTTGAGTGGTGACCATTTGAGTAGAGAGAAGGGGTTGAATGAGAGATGTTGAGGTAGAATAGATAATGCTTGACAAATAACTGGAAATGGGTGACGTGGAAGAATTAAGAGGGAAGTAAAGTGCTTAGTTTGCAAACCTGGCTGCCTGGAAGGCTAGTAACGTCCCATCAAAAGTAGGGAATAAGAGCCCCTCAAACACAAAAACTTTAAAAAGGAATTGTACCTAGATCTTAGTTTTGAATTCATAGGACCACAAAAATCCAGAGTTATGACATCATGTGATCTAAAACAGAGAAATTAAGAAGACTGAAGATTTTCTGTAACAGATGAGTTCTTTTGGGGATGTGTTGAAGTTGAAATGCCTATGGGACATTATAGATGCTATCCTGAGTGTGTTTCTTTCTGAAGCTCCTTTTTATTCTCTTTGTTGGTTTTTCTTTGAGTGCTCCCCCTCCCTGCTTTTTTGAGTGGCCAACATTCTCAATATTCTCCCTTTCCTCTCCAAATCTCTGCCTACACTTCCCTGAAAAAACAAAAACAAAAACTCATAACAAATGTTCATATTTGTGCAAAAGAAATTCATACATTGGTCATATTCATATATATTACATGTATGTACATACATATGTGTGTGTGTGTGTATATATATATATATATATATATATATATATATATATGTATATATGTCACTAAGACTTATGGAAAACTGTGTATTTAAGCCCATAACCTCTCAGAAGATATAAGCTTTAAATCTGAGCTCTGCTGCTTACCTATTTTTCCTTAAATAAATCACTCAACTTCTCTGAATGTCATTTTTCTTATCTTTAAAATGAAGGGGCTAGATTTATACCAGGAGTTCTTACCTTTTTCGGTGTCATGGAACCCTTTGAAAGTCTGATAAAACCTATGGACTTCTTGAAATGAGCTTTTTTAAGTGCATGAGATAAAATGTATACAAAAGGTTACAAAGGAAACCAATTATATTGAAATATAGTTATGAAAATATTAAAAACAAAACAAATTCATGGATCCAAAGTTAAGAATTCCTGTACTAGATAATCTCTATTTCTTCCCTCATCTCTAAATTTTGTGATCCTAGGTGGTATGCAGCAGGAGAGAGAGTCAGACTTTGTCAGGCGACAGAGAGGAATAACTGTTCACTCACCTTTCTTTTCCTACTGGATGCTGACTCCTTTGTTTTATATCATCTATTTGCATTTGAGAATACTGAGTTTTTGGTGGGGAGTAAGAACCTGAGTTTTCTTATAATTTTGTTGCTAACTTAGTTAACTTAAACAACCATTCTTTGGGTTAATTGCCCTAAATGTAAATGAGAATGGGCTTCTTTTGATAATGCAGAGCAGGTTTGTGGGGTTAGTGTTTATAGGAAACTTTGTCCTTTTAAATATCTCAAGCATCCCTTTTCAAACCACATGGGGAGTGACTGTCAACTACTACTCTTCTTTTGGGAAATGGATGACTGGGGTTAGACATGAAGAGGGTAAAACTCTTTGACATGGGGATTCTAGGCACCCCGGGAGCGTTTCCTGGGAATCTGGACAGCTGCAAAAGGAGTTTTGAAAATTTCCTTTTCTCTGGGCCTTCTGAGTCTAGGCAGCTGTAAGGTTTTTCTATATAGGCAAAGAGGAGAGTGAGCCATGTGGGAAATAATGCTATTGGGTTCACCCCAGTTGGTATCCCTTTCCCTTCCCTGCCTCTTAGGGAACCTCAGTCTTACTGAGATCTGAGCATCTCCTATAAATCCCCTTATAGGCAAGTGAGCCTCATTGTTTTGCCTCTTCAGGAGGCCTTGGGAGTCCACAGCTGGCCTAGTCAGGCATTCCCAGGCTCCCAGTTGGGGCTTTGCCAAGGATGACTGGCTGCCTGGGAGCAGGTGGACTGGATGAATGCATGCTGCCTAGGGCAGCTTGTATGAGAGGGGAAAAAATGGGGCAATACAAAGCAAAGCCTCTTGGACCTAGGTACCTGGGGCAGTACCTAGGGAGGGGGAGGTGACAGTGATGTTTCTACTTTAGGTGTGGGGATGAGTAGTCTGATATTCTGAGAGCCACAAGGGAGCAGTGATGGCATTTGGGGAAGGGGTACCCATTATTACCGGCCTTACTCATGACTGCAGGACTATTTTGAGTTTAATAGAAGCAAAGTACACAGAATTTAGAGCCAGAAAGTTAGCTGATAGAATATTAAGCCTCATTTGAACATCAGAGAACCAGACCTCAAAATCTGAAGAAATCCTAGACATCAATCATCAATCAACTCATACTTGAATAGTCCCTTTTACAACGTTCCTGAAAAGTGGAATTAGAGACTTTATTTAGAAACCTCCAGTGAGGGCACTCATTTCTTTCTGTGGCAGTATATTTCATTTTGTTATATGTTTGTTTTGAATTTTTCCCCATTACCTCAAGGTAAAATCTGCGTCTCTTCAATTTGCATGCATTGCCTTACTTCTGATCTCTGGGACAAGCAAATGATTTCTAAGTTCTGTTTTACCTGAGAGTTCTTCAAATACTTGAAGACCTTAGAAGGTATATAGTCCAACCCACATACTCATTTTACCAGTTAGGTAACTGAAACTCAAAGAGGTCACCTAGTGAGTTAGTGGCAAAGTTGTGGCTAGAACCCAGATCTCACAGAAGCAGTCATTTCATTTTACCTGTGTATTCCAAACACCCCATGGCACATAATAGGTGATTAATAAGTGCTTATTAACTGATGTGAAGCCCTCATCATAGGAGTTACAGATCAAGTTAATTGAACAGTCTTTTCTTGGATGTTTGGGATATAGAAGCCTTGACTTTTATGTCTTTCCCTGATGGTTAGCATTGTTCTTCTTCATGTGAAAGGATGGGAGAAGATATCTGTTCACCAAGAAAGTAACCTTCTATAGTCTTATTTTTTTTTTTCCCTTTTTTTGGGCATTTTTTCCCAACCAGTTACTTGACTTTTCGGTCCTTTGTCAAGAGTAGGATATACTCTGGGAATCTGTCAGATCTCAGTTCCTCCAATGTGGCACAATCAAGTATGTACTGGTCTGCATGCAGAGAGGGATTTTTGTGCCCAGAATCTTAGCAGAGGTTCTTCTCCACAGCCACCTGGCCTCCAGTTCCCAAGTCAGTACTGGGGGCTGATTTTCAGATCAGCTGGATAGGCAGGGCCACCATTCAATGTGAGACAAAGACCAGCTAGGCCAGGGCCTCCGCACGGGGTGGAGGCAAGAATCAGCTCTTCAATGCCCCCAGGGTTTTTATGCTCCAAAAATGTATGCGGCTGCTGCTCCTGCTATGTAGCCTCTGAGGCGGCTGCCTGCTGCCAGAGCTATGGGAAGGCCCTTCTCCCTTCCTGGCCAGCTGGAAAAACCCCGTCACTGACCTTTGGTGCCTGTGGGTTGAGGGATCTTCGAACCTGCTGCTGCTGGGACTGGGGATTCCGCAACTGGAGATTCCACCTCCAATGGCTGTTCGCAAGCCGTGCACCATGCAGCCAAGGCTGGGCTGGGCTCCGCATTGGGTTCCGCGTTTGGCTCCACGTCTGGTGCAACCCGTGTTTCCCATGGGCCTTTCAGGTCACCCTGGGCTGGAAATCTCCTTCACTCTGTTGTTCTCCACTTCTGCTGCTCCAAAATTTGTTGAGAGTCCTGCTCTACAGGTATTTTATGAGCTGTGGGGGGAGACCCTGTGTATGTGTGTCTTTCTACTCCACCATCTTGGCTCCTCTATGAACAGTCTTTTCTTGTTAAAAGGATGATGATTCACATATTTTATCCTCAGGTAATAGGGGAAAAAAAATCAGCATCCAAATATATTTACTGAGCCCAGAACCATGACTTTCAGCTTGTAAAATGAGCAAGGATTATGCCCCACTAGCATATATACATTCCGAGAATAAACATAATGTGTTTATATTCCTCAAGCACAAAAACATTGAAAATGAATAGAACCCATCCCTTGGTTTTAGATTCACAGTACTACAAAGTCTCAGAGCTATGAGATCATGTGGTCCAACCCATTATTGAACAGAAATCACCTTTACAACATTCCATTAAAAAGTAGTCACCTAGCCTTCATATGAAGACTAGTGATAACACACTTTACTTCCTGAGGCAATTCATTTCAATTTTGGGCAGTCTAAATTAAGAATTTCTTCCTTACATAAGGTCTGAATCTGCCTCTCTGAAACTTCTCCCCTTTGGTCCCAGTTCTGCTCTCTAGAGACAAACAAAGTGAATATAAACCCTCTTTTATGTGGCAACCTTTCAAATCCTTGAAAACAGCTATCACATCCTCTTCAGTCTTCTTTTGAATACACATTCTTAGTTCCTTCAACTGATTCTCTTATGGCATGACTGTGAGTCCCTCAGCATCCTGCTCACCTTCCTCTGAATACAGGATACATTACCAAAGTCCTTTCTAAAATGTGTCATTTAAACTGAATACAATATTCCAGATGTGGTCTGAGTGAGACAAAGAATAAGAGGACTTGACAACTTCCTTGGTTCTGTGGACTATGTCTTAAAGGCTTACCTGCTTTTATTTGGCTACCGTATCACACTGGTGACTTTTGTTGAGTTTTCAGATCTTTTTCATAGGATTTGTCTAGTGAAGTTACCTCATCTGATACAGTTGATTTTTGGAGCCCAAGTGTAGGTTTTACATTAATCTCTATTAAATTTCATTCTAGATTTCCCCCATTGTTCTAGTCTCCAGAAACCCTTTGGATCCTGATTGGACCCTCTCCTATGTTAACTATTACAAACCTCATAGTTACTCCAAGCTTTGTGATCCATCAATATTTAACAGATATTTCATCTTCACCTTCATCCAAATCATTGGTGAAAATATTGATAAAATCTAGACTGGGGGCACTCCATTAAAAATTTCCCTCTAGGTGAAGATCAATACATCAATCTCCTTAGGACCAGAAATTCAATTAGTTCCCAGTCAGCATAATTATACTATCTTCTCCATCATGATGCTCTATCTTTCCAGCTTTTATACGAGGATATCATGAGAAACTTTGTTAAATATTTCAGTGGAGTTCAAGTGAACTATATAGCTTTCTTCTGACTCAGTCTTATAAGCCAGCTGAAATGGTAAGATTAATCATCTATTCCAACCTTAGATGAAGTTCCTTCACCAAAGTTTGTCTGTGATCACCTTTGGGGTAGAAGGGTGTCTATAGAGGGAATTTAAAAATATTTTCTGTTTTTTGGGAAAAAAAGCAAAGCTCTTTAAACATAATAAAATTTCTAGTGCCACTAGGCACAAGTTTGCAGTGACCATACACCTCTGAGCCCATAAAGTATCAGACTCTGATAGATCTTCAGGTATATTGACTATATATACCATATGAATCTACTAGGACAAAGAATGGCCTTTCCTGAAAATAGATATTGTATTCAGTGTGTTAAGTTAATATTCAGTTTGCAGTTCGTTATGGTAGTAACTTCTCTATTCATGCAAAATCCTTCCTTGAATAGAATGTATTCAGGATAGTGTTCAGAGACTCACTCTGAATATTTATTGGAATATCATCTTGAAGAGCAATAGTTGACAGGAATAATTTTGTTCAGAGGTGCTGATTATGGGCTGAAGTTTTACATTTTCATGCAAATTTCAGGTAAGCCCTCTCTCTGTATAGTATTTGATTTTAGCATAGTTGGATAATTTTAAAATTCCTGATATTGTATTTAAATGCAGAAAACAAAGTGCCAGGATAAATAGGTGTTTCTCATCATTCTTAGTTCCCCGGAATGAGTCAAGTGCATTTCAATTCTTTGAAGGGTAGTAACTGTTAGAGAGAAACTGAATTTCCTTTTAAAGCCATGTTTGATGATATTTTAGGTCCTGTCAACTCTTCGAACTTTGCTTTGCAGTGTCTTAATTCATCTGCTATTGAACAAAGGCAGCAATGTATGGTGGAAAGTTGAGCTGAATTTGGAATTTGGAGATTGGAATCGTAGTTATCTCTAGATAGTTGCTCAGGTATCCATCCCTTCATGATTAGAATTGTAAGGTATCAAAGTTAAAAAAACCTCATGGATAATCTAGTAAACCTCCCACCCATTTTACAGATGAGAAAATTAAGGCCCATGTTAAAGAAATGACTTATATAAGGGCAAGTCGCTTAATTTCTCGTAGACTCAGTTTGTTCTTCTATGAAAAGGGAATAATTACATCGATATTTTGAACCTTATAGGACATTGTAAAAGCAAGCAAAATAGGATCTTTTGCTGTTTTTCTGGATTGAATTTTAACCAATTAGACATGGAAGTGGGCTCTAACCAATTAGATTTGTGCATGTCAGGTCTAGCCAATCAGATGCTGAGTAGAACTGTGTATGAAGAGAGCTGGTATTGAGAAAGCAGACACTGAAGAGAGCCAGTGTTTAAGGGGTGAGCCAGTATTGAGAAGAAGAGAGCTGAGAGGAGACCTCTGATGGCATAGACTTGCTGAAGAGGTGAACTTTGAAAGTGGTCAGACACCTGCCCATGGGAAGGAGGCTTAGTTTAAGCCCCTTTTGAGAGCTATTAAAATGAACTGAGTTGTTATCACCAGAGCCTCTGGAATTTGGAGGTGAATTGAGATGATGGTGCTGGTGGTGTTTGTCAGTATTGTTGTTACCCTGTTGAGCTTTGTTTTCCCAGAAGCAGAAGCTATGGGCAGGAGCCATCAAGAGTTTGGAGTGGAGCAGTCCCTGTGAGCAGAGATGTGGAGCAGGAGTGAAGAGATGCCTACCTGTGAATCCAGGCAAGAGTCAGCAGTGGTTAACCCTCAAAAAAAGAGTCATGGGACTTGGAAGTCAGCCTTGAATTAAGATGGAAGAAGACTGCTTGGACACATGATAATGATTGGAGAGATTGTTCTTACTATGACCTAGGGGTGGACAGTGTGGTATTTTCTGCTACTTTTTAAGGATGCATTGTACTAGGGAAGACCCTAGCCCAGGACCCTCTGATTTGGGGGATGCAGTGGCATCTGCTGTTTAGTATGATGTTCTTACTGTGACCGAGGGGTGGATAATGTGGCATTTTCTGCTACTCCTTAAGAATGTGTTGTGCTAGGGAAGACCCTAACTGGGATCCCCTGATTGTGTAAACAAATATTTTGGGGAATGCTACTGAATGCAATTATATATGCTATGTGCCATATGAAATAATGATTATTGTGATATATATATATATATATACATACATACATATATGCATATATATATATAATGATATATTTTGCTTAAGGATGTTGCTACGAATGTTATACTTTACTTTATCAAACAATGTTTAGTTTATTGCTGAATAAATAAAGAGTTCATTATACTAGGTGATTAGACCCTTCAAATTTTTCACAGCAGCTGTCCTCAGGTGTGTTGCCGTGACTGGTGATATAGGTATGTGTGAGCATAAATGGGTGTTACTGCTAGCTGTCCTATAATACCAGGACTAACTACTTACTTTCTGACAGAGAACAAAATAAGTCATGTTCAAAGTGTTATGGTGACCTGTTTAGAAAGCTGGTCTTTTAAAAAATCTTTATTTTAAGTTTTGAGTTCCAAATTCTATCACTCTCTCCCTCTACTTTTTAAGACAGTAAGCAATCGCATATAGGTTATACATGTGCAATTATGTGTAATATTTCCACATTAGTCATTTTATGACTAATTTACTAGAAGAAAAGGGAAGAATGAAAGGAAGTGAAAAATAGCATGTTTCAGTCTGTATTCAAACATATCAATTCTTTCTCTGGAGATAGTACGTTTCATCATTAGTCATTTGGGATTGTCTTGGGTTGTTGTACTGCTGAGAATTAGCTGAGTCATTCACAGTTCATCGAGCAATATTGCTATTGCTGTGTACAGTGTTCTCCTGGTTCTGTTTACTTCATTATGCATCAGTTCGTGTAAGTCTTCATGTTTTTCTGAAATCATCCTGCTATCATTCCTTGTAGCACAATAATATTCTATTTGAATCATATACCATACCTTATTTAGCCATTTTATTCCCCAGTTGATGGGCATCCCTTTGATCTCCAATTCTTAGCCACCACAAAAAGAGCTGCTATAAATATTTTTGTAAAAATAGGTTCTTTTTCCTTTTTTTGTATGTCTTTGGGATATAGACCTAATAGTGGCATTGCTGAAGCAAAGGGTATGTGCAATTTCATAGCCTTTGGGGCATAGTTCCAAACTGCTCTCGAGAATGGGGTTGTGTCAATTTATAACTCCACCAACAATACATTAGCAACCCCTCCAACATTCAACATTTTCCTTTTTTGTCATATTAGCCAAGAAAGTTGGTCTTTGAAACAGGAAGCCCCATATTCCAGTCTTACCTCTGATAAAACTATTGGCACTGTGACCCTGGGCAAGTCACTTACTCTAGTGATTTAGGCATCTCTCTAAGACTGTATGTTGTGGAGAGGGTGCAACATTCACTGGCCCAGTGAGCTTCCTCACCAGGGAGTTTTCTATCCTAGTGAAATCATAGGTCTAGTCCCTGTCTTTAATGATTGTCCGTAACTTCAAGCTCCATCAAGACCTATGATGGTTCTGTGATCTATTAGTATAGCAATCTTTCAGGCATCCTTTTATGATTAGAATTACAGTTATCAAAATTGGAAGGACCTCATAGATACTTTTTTTTACAGATGAAGAAATTAAGGTCCATGTAAACAAGGTTACACAGCTAGATAGCAGGTCTGTCTGTGACTATAACTCCATATTTTTCTTCAGTCTTTCTTTTATCCAGCAGTTTAGTTAACCAGTACTTTTCAATTCATGACTTCATAGCTAGGCCACTTAAAATATGCTAATCAGAATCACTCAGTTAACAAGCTTTTATTGAGTATTAACTATGTTCCAGATAATGAGTTGTTCCCTCATATCTTTCCATATGATGAGAAAACCAAATATGCACTTTCTGACATTTCTCCACTTCCCTGATCTATTTGTATCTTTCTAAACCAGAAGATTTTAACTGTTTTTAGCATGAAATTGATTAAAAAAAAAAGGTATTATGTGTTGTGCTGATCATTTGGGGCAAGAAAATAATTGATAAAACCATTTTTTGTCTTCCTTCCTTCCTTCCTTCCTTCCTTCCTTCCTTTCTTCCTTCCTTCTTTTTATGAATAATCTCTGAGCACTGTAAGTAGAATGAGTCAATTTATTTTGCCTTCCTTGGAATGGATATGTTCTGGAGGAAGCACAACTTATTTTGAAGCACTAGTTAATGAGTAGGCCATAAAGTGGGTGGAGGGAAATAATGAGGCTGAAACAGTAAGGTGGGGGCAAGTTTGTGAATTTAAAATGCCAAGTCGAGGAGTTCCTAAACAACCTAAAACTAGCAATTACTAGTAAGCCATCATCCTTGGTTTTGAGTTTTCAGACTGGATAAATAACATGTTTTAATCATAACCTGAAGTTTCCCTGGTAACTCTTGAGTGAGCTAATTCTCAGTTGTAAAACAATTTTTCAAATCTAATAAAAAACATAATTCCCAATATAATTTCACTAGTAACAAAGAGATTTGTTAAGAGTTTGTGAAAACTGAGCTGGAAACTCCCAGAAGTGCTTGTCTGATCAGGCTTCTGGGAGATACTAGGAACCATAACCTCAATTTCCTAATAGGCTACCAGGAGAAATTATTTGAGGTAGTTTTTCCTTTGTGAGCATGCATGTGTAAGTATGTGTGATCTCACCTTTTTCTATATGTGCACATGCTCATATATGCCTCATTTTTTTTCCCTAAATTATTGGGTATGCAAAGTATTCCAAAAGCCTGAGTACAATTTGAGGCTAATAAAGTTTAAAACTGCAGTAAAACTTTTGGAATACTGTATACGTATTTGTAAATAGTCCTGGAGTTCTCTGACTGGATCTTTCCTTTGCCTCTATCACTACCTTGGTTTATATTTTTCTGTGCATCTTGTATTCTTTCTGCCCCATCTCAGCAGAGGATAGAATCCTTGCCCAGTGAATTACTGTCATTTTAATCTTTATATCCCCAATGCTTAGCACACTGCCTAGAAAACCACTTCATAAGTTGTCTGCTGCATTGAATTGAAATGTTGCAAGACAGGTAGATAAACTGCATGCCCTGAAGCTTAGAATAGGGCATTTTACCATGCTCTATTTGGCCTCTTCTTAATTTCTGCAAATAATTCATCCCAATTTTCTCTTCATCTCTCTCTTCATTAGGACAGTTTTATCCTGTAGTATCCTATGTCATTTAGGGTGAAAATTGTTTTGTTCTTTGTTTTTCATCCCAGCTACTAGTGTAATGGATGGAGGTAGACATGAACCCCTCTCCCCTTGTGTTTTGGCTGGACCTTGCTACATGGAGTAAGCAGACATGAGATAGAGCATATCATTGGGAGTTGCAGAGGGAGGAGGTTTGAGGACCGGTAGTACCATTGAAGTGCTACACCAATACAAAACCATGTACCATGAGGAGGACCATAAGGACATGTCGACAGATTGACTCAGGTTAGATTATAAACTCCTTGAAGGCAGGAATTGCCCTTGTCCTTTATTTCTTACTCCAAATACTAGTACACAGCCCAGTGGTCTCTAGGGGACCAGCAAAGATTTGCTGACAGACTGACTTCTGCAGTAGCCACATATGCTGCCATCCTCCTGTCAGCAGCATGTGGATTCTTCCTCTCCCTGACATGGTGCAGATGTTCCTGCTATTGCAAATATCCCTATCAACAGTTTTCATGCTTCAGAGCTGCAGAAAAGTGTGGGCAGAGCTATATGTATATATAGTAAGTGAATCAGGTTTTCACGAATGCCAAGAGATAGAAGTGTTCCTTATCCTACAGTGAACCTGGAATACACCAAGAGGGCATTGCTGAAGGAGCAGAAAATGCCTCTTGCTTCAATTTCATTACTAATTCCTTCTCAAAAGGTTGATACATTCATTTATTAGATATCTGAAGGGTCTTTTTTTTAAAAGGATGCCACTTAGGACTTTAGTGAACATTCTAATAGGCCAATTAGTAATCCCCAAAACTTGGGTGATATCAGTGATGGTGAAGGTTTAATTAATGTGAAAAATTGTCTTGCCCTTCCATCACCCAAATATTTGCACTGAGCAAGAGTTTGGATAAGAATATCCATTATATCACCATGCTTCCTTGGATACTGCTAATGTTGAAGAGTTCTGGATCAGAAGATCAGTATTCTAGAACCAGCTCTATCCCTGGCTGATTGGAAAAATTTAGACAAATTATGGAAAGTCTTTTTGTCAAACATGTACTAATCTGTGATATAAGGATATTGAATTAAATGATTACACAGGCCCCTTCCTGCTCTAATATTCTAGTCTATCTCTGGGCAAATCTATGAAGTTTTCTGGAGTTTTGTCACCAAAGAATCTTTGGAGAATAAAAATGCTAAAATTATTGACTTTCCCTTTGAGATATGAAGCTCTAATGCTAGCTCTTTCTGGAAAGAATAAAAACTGGGCACTGGGAATCATGTACACATTCAGACAACTATGCTTGCAACTGTCTAACTGAGGTACAATTGTGCAAAGTACTGTATGGGTACCTACCCACACTTGGGAAGAGAAATTGTTTGCCAATGACCTTTGAGAATTGAACTCTAGATAACTTTCTTTTTTTTCCTTTTTGGCAGTGATTTTTTATTTGTACAGTGAGAACAACTGTTGGACTAATTAAAATTGCTTTTTTTGGGACAGAAAATTGATCTCAACAATCTTCAGTTTGTCTATCTATGAAGTGATTTCATGGTCTAGGTTGGAGAGCTGTGGAGAAATGAAGGCACTCTCACAGTCTTATCCTTTCATCTATAGAAACTGAAACAGGCTCACTGGGATTACTGGTACTGAGGACTTCATTCATTTGCTGTAATTATAGTTCAAATTAGAGTATAGCTCCTGATTGGACTGGGTTGGGAAAAGAATGGAATGTGGAGGAGATGTTACTATCTTTTATAGGGTAGTTCAATTAAAGTTCTTAAATGAAAGGAGGACAGAAGGAAAGGCTCCAATTTACATATGGGTCAATGGACTAGAGGTTTTTTTTTTTAGTTCTTTTAAAGAGGAGGATATATTGTTGATAGGAGGCTAATCTATTCAAGTTTGAATCATTTCCTTTGCCAATGATGATACTTGGAGCAATATTTTTAAAAATAAGATTTTTTTTAGCCCCAGTATGAACCAGGCTTTCATGTTCAGTACTAAAACTTACAAGAAATAACCAAAGTTAACAAAAGGGTAAAAGAAAAGAAAAATCTAATGAGTTGGGACACCAGGAGACAAAGGCAGGGCAAAATGGTCAACAATACCTTCATCTCATGCTACACTGACCTCTAGTGGCCATGTCAGGGGAGTCATAGACTATAAATGGCCAAAAGGCCATACTTTGCTGGCCTAAAATTGGAGAAGAGGGAGGCCGCAGACTCTCTAAAATATTCCTCATGTCAGTCAGTCAGCCTATTAACATGGGCCAACAATCCTGGCAGGGGAATCAGAATAGCACAGAGATCCAGAAGTTGGAAGGAAAATACAAAGAGATGGGAACTGGGGACCAAGAATTTTGACAACATGTTTGCTGTCAATTAGTAATTGTGGAGATTGAATTAGAAATTCAAAAATTGCTCACTGAGAATTTTTATTTCTTCTGGGAAGAAAAAGTACTGGATTGCTGGGTTAAAATTAGAGTACAGGTAAATGGTATATGTTTCTGATCCTCCCTTATTTCTCCCCTACCCTCCATTCACCCCTAACTACACTTTTTTCACCTTGACCTCTCCTTACCTCCCTTTTTCTTCTTTCCCCTTTTCCCCCTTCCCCCTTCCCTCCATTCTTCCCTCCCTTTTCCCTTCCTTCCTTTTTTCCTTCCCTTTTCCTTCCTTATTCCTTCCCTCTTTCCTTCCTTCTTTCCTTCCTTCCTTCTTTTCTTCCTTTCTGTTTTCCTTACTCTCCTTCCTTCTTTAATTTTTTTCAAACATTGATTTGAGGCAGCTGGAATGGGAAGACCACTGTTACCATAACAGTATTATGAATGTGCTAGAATCAGCTAGTCCAGATTTACAAGAGCTGATTATCAAATTTTCATTGTATTTTACACCTTAGAAATTAGCAAACGCTACAAATTAAGGCTTGATTATTGCTTTGTTGATTGTCTAGACTTAAAAAAGTGATGGAGAAATGTGAATTATGCAGATTAAACTTAAAATATTTTTGTCCTTTTTTTTAAAAAAAAAGAAAGCCAGTTGTTAAACATTTAGGAGTACACCTCTGTTCATTTAAAATTTCCAACTCGATTTAAATGTAAAAACCAAAAGCTATACAGAATTCTTTTCCACTAGAACATAAATGCACAAGAAAAAAAAGCTGAATTGTCAGGATAGCATCAGGATTCAGACTGTCATTTGGACTTTTACCAGACTTAGCTAGTAACACATCTATTCCACCTGTCGCTCCTTTTAATTCTTTGGGGAAGCCATTATGGGCCTGCCCCTCTTTTTATCTCTGCCTCTCTTTCTCTCACTCTCTTTGTTTCTAGATATCTGGGTCTCCCTAATAGTAGTACAAGGGGGAAAGCCCTGACTTTGATTTAAAAGAATTTGTTTCAAACCCCTCTCTTCCACTGACTAGTTATAGGACTCTGGGAAAGGCCTCCGGGTTTCAATTTCATCTTCAGTAAAATTCAAGGTTTCTTCCCACTTCTAAACCTATGGTTCTGTTAACTTTGTCTCTGGACACTTGCAGGAACTAGCATCAACTTAGTCTGTGTTATTAGGAAGCAATCTTCTAAGCCTTGGGATGTCAAACAACCCCTTACATTCCACAGAGAATTTGCTGCAGCGATTCTGTGGGTGTAGTCCTGCTATAAGATGTATGAATTTTAGGAAGCTTTTCTGATCACTTTCTTAATGTGGAATTTATTGACAGGATAAAAAGAACCTATGCCCCCAGACGATGGAACCAAAGAGTGGTGCAAGGAAAAGAAAGGGAGAGAAGGCCATGTTGCTTTTTCCTGTTTAAACTAATGACATTGTCACACATAAGATAAGATGTGTGTTCCACTGAGTTCCACTGAGATCTTTAGCAGCTCCTGTCTCCCACCTCCCTCTCCCAATTGCTATGAAGTGTACTCTCAGCCTGCAGCTTTTTGATTGGCTAATGGCGAAGCCAACAGAATAATTGACAACTCAGCCAAAACATCAGGGATGAAATGTGTTTTGTCAAAGAGCTAAAGCCCATGTGTTGAGAAAATGCATTTTTTCACTCTGATCCGTTCTGTCAACAAAGTACTTTTCATCAGAAACATCAAAGCCATTCCATCTGCAAATTTCATTTTTTGAATCCCTTAATCTATTCTGTTGACAAAAATTTCTGTCAACTGCCTTGAACCATTGTATTAACAAATTTCATTTTGTCAATCATGATTTAGCCTCTTGGCAAATGCATTTTTAAAAAATATTCCGTTCCTTCCTACAGGAAGAATACCTAACAGCCAGTGCTTCAGTCTTTATTTTTAGGATAAGTGAAAAGAGAAAGTAAAAGTTGTGTCATGACTGCTCATTTAACACATCGATCTTAGGTCTGGGTGCCTTTAAAATAAACCCAGTAAAAATCTCCCTTGAACAATGCAAACCAGGGAGAGGTTAAGGACCACATGATCATTCCTCTCATAACATTCTTCTCTCAGTATCTTGCCTATGAATCCCAGTCCACCCAGACTCACCTATGGATGTGTAACTGAGAGGCTTTGCTATGTTTGGCTCTGGGTTGTTTTTACAGGACTCATTTGTCGTAATAGCACTAGTTAGGATGCTGCCTCATTTGAGGCTCATTTGAATGTCATGAACATCCCTCCAGCATCCTAGTATCACTGAACAGTCAACCAACTAAGACCTTGGTCAATGAAAGGTTGGTCACCTCTGATCTCCAGAGATGCTGGAAATTCTAGAAGGTGGTTTCAAGATCTGTGATGTTTCTCCTGAATTTGCAGGGTGGGCAGCCTTTAGTGTGTTGGAGAAAGGGAAGGAAGAAGTTTGGAATGAATGACTGAATTTCATGTGAGGTTTCACCATTCTAAATTGGTTTGCTTTCTCTAGCAGCACAAAGCATGAATAGCCTAAGAAGGAAGAAGAAAAAGTGGTAGAGTGAGGCATAGATCTCCATCTAAAATATCTCATACTTTGTTTTAATGTGTCTCCCATCTCCTTTGAATTATCGTTATAATTATAAAGCTATAATTATCTATATGCAAATATACATGTGACTGTGTGTCAGATATTTACATATGTATATCTATCTATAGCTATAGAAATATCTCTAGCAATATCTATATCTATGTCTGTAGAAACGCTAACATGCTCTCTGTTACCAACTTTATCCAGAGCCATAACTAAGAATTTTGAGACCTGGGGCAAGCCCTAAGTGTATCAAACTTTTCATTATCTGTATAGGCATGGAGATCTGTGCTTTCCCACATGACAACTGATATGCTGCTAATAGTATCCTTCCAAGAACTTAGCCCTAAAGCTTCTGTCAGCAGCCAAGGGAAAAGTGATTGAATACACAGTTAGGGGAAAACAAATCAATTATGAAAAAAACCAAAACAAAAACTAGCAAATGGGCTCTTCTCTCACAAGTTCTTATTTGTGGGGAGTAAATATGGTGAAAAGGGAGTCCCTGAGCCCTTCCTCTCTGGGAAACTGCCTCAAGGCAATGCTATTTCTTGGGTTGTTATAAGATGAAGGATCCTAGGAAGAGTACAGCTGCCATACTTGGCCTTGGGTTCTGTATGTTCTACTGAGTTTAATTGGTCCTTTCTCAGGGCATTATCTCAGTGGCCTCTGGCTCAGAGACACAGAACCAGCATGATTTGAGGACAGGAGGCCACACTTCCACTCATCAACCTAAATTTTTGCTCTAATTTGACCCAGTGCCTGAAATCTCCTGTGTCAGATTTATTCATTAAGGTTAAGCATTGAAAATCACTGTTTTAATGAAAATGTTACCTGGGCAGAGTAACACTCACTAATTAACACTCACATGGATTGCTATATAAACTCTCTAGGATTAAACAAAAGAGCATGATGTCAGAACCCAGGCCAGATAAGCAGAGGAGAGGGACTAGAAAGATGTGGCACTCTAGTTTTAGAACTGGGAGAAACCTTAGAAACCATCTATTCCAATAATAGGGTTAGGAGGCAGATTTGGTGTTTCATTAGCATGGGAAACTCCTGGGTGAGAGAACTCCCTCTACCAGTGCAGGTTAGCAACTTCGTAGTCTTAGAAAGTTGCCTAGAACTTTAGCAGTGTCAAACTCTATTAGAAGCCAAGGCCATTAAACCTAACTACATGGGGATCCCTGCCTACATGTTGACTTGGAAAACCATAAAGTACTGTAATTTATGTTCTATTATACCTTTATTTTTTTTGTCAAATATTTCCCAATTATATTTTAATTTGGTTCAGGTGGCACTCCAGAGTTTGCTGGCTGCAATGTAACCTGGGGGCATGTATGTGTTTGCCACCTGTAACCCAGAGTACTCGGAGATTAGGTGATTTACCCAGGATCACAGAAAGAATGTGTCAGAAAAAGAACCTGTTCTTCCCGGCTTCTTGGCGGATTGCTACCATGCTACAATGTCCTTTGTTCCCATGACAACAATAATAAGCATTTATATAGCACTTGAAAGTTTGCAAATTTCTTCACATATATGATGCTGTTTGAACCTCATAGCAACCTCGTGAATTATATATCACAGGTTTTTATTACCTCTATTTTGCTGATAAGGAAACTGAGTTCCAGGGAAGTGATTTGCCAGAGGTCATATGCATAGCATCAGTGATAGGATTTGAACCCAGTCCCTCCACTCCAGAGCTAGCGTTTTTTCTACAATCCTATACAGATGTCAGCTTAGGGGGTTATGGCTGATTTTGGTATAACTGTTATGGATGGGGTGACCTTCCTAATGTAACATCTCAAACTTTCTCTGCATCATGTTCTGAGTGTTTAGAATAGTGAGTAAAAAAAGCAACCATTTCACCTAAACTTTTTTTCATTTTGGCAAATGAATCTAAATCAGCCAACACTTTGAAAAAATCATATGCCTGTTTTTCTTTTTCACCACCCCCACCTCACTGTGCTGTTCTGGTTGAGGCAGACTCTTGGCTTGTTTCTCATTTCTGCTGATACACAGCCATATTTCAAAAGAATATTTTTTTTATTGGAGCAATGGCACCCATCATAAGTTAAATGATTTGGCGCATTGCCCCCTTACATTAAAAAAGAAAAATAACAACAACATAGTTTAAATAGAATAGTTTCATAATAGTGTTACCTTTGGAGTTTCGCACTAGATAAAGGTCAAGACCCCCTACCCCACCCCATCTAAAACACAGGATCTCATGGAATGGATGGGTCTCCTGCTATTTAGAGTGGATGAGTTTTGTTGTGCATTTGGCACTTCCATCTAAGAGAAATGATGTCATGTGGCTTGATTGACACTCATCAAAATTTGTTTCTTGTCAAATAGCATGCTGCTTGATGGAAGGATCAGTCTTGGCTCGTGTCAGTCAATCTGGGAAACTTTGGTGAGCTCCAAATGATGCTGAAAAAATGAAGAGATTCTTAGGGCATGAGTCCTACTAGCTGATACACAGATTGTACATACATGAGAAATGTGCATGATTCTTCTCCTCCAGATAGATTTGACCTTATATTGATCAAGATTGAATGGGTTGTAACTATATGTTATAATTTGAAGGTTTCTATGAAAGCCACAATATCTCTCCCACTGATGCCTGAAACTTCACAATTAAACTATTCATTTCTTTGCCTTAAGCTGCATCCTTTCTCTTTGGTAAGTGCAAATTATGGCTTACCACTGTATCATGCTTGGAAAGGAGCAACCTGTTACATGCCTGGTACCTTAGCGTTGATTAGTTGAGTATGATGTGGCAATAAGACATCTAAATGGCATTATGGAGCAGGCAGCAGGAGATATTGCTGAGGCTCAGAGAAAGGCAGTTGATAGAGATTTGGGAGTCATCCACCTGAAGCTGTTGGAATGGATATGTTATAAAGGGAATGAATGGAGAAGTGAAGGAGCAGAAAACCTACATCTGAACCATGGTTAGAAGGCAGGGCATGTATTCATGGAAGTGGTGAGGGGCTCAGATTCAGGGACTGGCAAGAAAGTGAACCAATGGAAAAGAAAGGGTGGTGGGTGGAGAGTTTGTAGGAGAATCAGGAAATCCAGGCAGGAGAAAGTTTAAAGAAGAGTGAGGTGGCCAACAGTGTCAAAGGCTGCGGAAAAGTAAAGAAAAATGAATATTGGTGGGAAAAACCCATTGAACATTGACAGCGATCTTTGCTTTTGTAGATAGGTAATTAATCTCTAGTACATTTAATTTCTTTTGGCATAGATTGATAAATATCTAGAAAGGGAAGTCTTCATGATGCCTTGTTTCCTAATTATATCCTAATCCTCATGATATTGACTTTTTATAACTGGTTTACATGGTATTATGAAGGCATAATAAACCTTGTGAGATCACCTCATAAAGTGAGATCAGGTTGGTTCTGACAAGTGCCTTCATGTTTTCTTAACCAAAGTCATATTCACTATCTTATTTTTATAATCTGATTCAGAAAGAGTGAGGGTAGTGGTGGTGGTGGTGGTGAGGTCAAGCTGTAAAACAAAGAGACTCCATGTTTACCATATCCCAAAATATAGGTTCTAAGTACTCACCCTACTCAGATGAAGGATGGCTTTGGAAAGACACATAAAAATTGTGACAGGCCACCAAGATATATCCAAATTAGAATTGAACAATTTCTCCTCTTTCCTTTTCTCAAAGCTGGCAGCTTTATTCTCTTCTGCAACTAACTCCAGATACTAATAAATGCAACTGTTGAAAAGTCAATGTTATGCGAGCCCTAGTCTTTGGGACCCAGTTTAGTTTGGTTCTGTACCATTCTATCAGTCTGAGTCAGGCTCAGGCCCTCTAAGTGTTAAACCTTAGAAAGAGTCTCACAGCATGTGGGACTCTTCTTGCAGAGATTAAGCCAATTGAAGATGATTAATCGACATGACTATTTAATTTGCTTATGGTGAATTTTAGTCTTTGCAAAAAGCAAGGAGAACCCCTGAGTCCTGGAAGGATTTCATTGCTGGAATTAGTTCTCTGCCCCCTCTTTCTGGCCCCAATCTTTTCTGCACATTAATATAGCTTATTTGGTTCCTGTGGAGTTGACCAGGAGAGCCATCGAGTGAATTTTCTTTCACTGTGGTGTTGGAATGAGATAATGCCAATGAGAACTGGCTGATTATCTTAAAAGGACTTGAAGAATGTGTGTCTGACTCCATTAATATTCTCTAATACATGCCAACCTACACTTTGATTCTTGTCTTTCCCCCCTGCCCTGGCATTTAACTCTTCTGTGGTCAAAAGCCACTCTAATATATGTGTCAGGGTGGTAAGAAAGGAGTAGGACTTGTTATCTAACATCACTTCCTACCTCTCCTGTCTCTGTTGTCTGTCTCTCTCCTTTATCTGTCTCTCTCTTTGTCTATCTCTGTCTTACTGTCTCTCTGTCTGTGTTGTTAGTCTGTCTCTCTCTGTCTCTGTCTCTCTCTGTAAGCCCACTGGGACACTCAGATAAGGAGTCTGGGTATTGGGGCTAAGAAGAGGTAAGTTGGGAGAGAATATTCAAATATTCCTGAGCAGGCATCAGCTTCAAATTTTCTAATAAAATGCCCCAAGGATATAAAAGATAAGATTTATTGATTTGGAATCAATGTATCAGGGTCAAACAGATCCCTCTGGATAAGATGCTGTTAAAAAGTGAGATCCCTGCCCCTTCTGCTCAGTGGAATTAATGCAGAGTGAAAGAAGATGTTTGAGTAAGATGGTGGCAAGGCATTGGATATTTTCTTTTCTTTTAAAATTAATTTATTTGTTTTCAGTTTTCAACAATCACTTCCATAAGTCTTAAATTTTCTCCTCCTCCCTTCCCACCCCTAAGATGGCATGCAATCTTATATGGGTTCCGGACATACATTCCTATTAAACACATTTTCACATTAGTCATGTTGCCTAGAAGAATTAAAAATGAATGGAGAAACCATGAGCAAAACCAAACAAAAATACAACCTAACACAAAAGAAAATAGGCTGCTTCATTCTGCATTCCGATTCCATAGTTCTTTCTCTCGATGTGGAAAGCATTTTGCCTCAAGAGTCCTTTGGAAATGTTTTAGGTCCTTGCATTGCTGTGAAGAGCTAAGTCTGTCAGAAACAGTCCTTGCACACTATGGCTGTTACTGTGTATAATGTTCTCCTGGTTCTACTCATTTCACTCAGCATCAGGACTTATATGAATTGAAGCATTGTATATTTTCACAAGCACTAATCTTTTCCTGAAGACCTTGCTTCCAAAGGCCTCAGTCTCTTCTGAGGACCTATCACACTTGTGGTCGGTATCTTGTTACCTGGCTTTTGTGCAGTGGGAAGAACACTGGACTTGGCATTAGGAGAAGGTTTAAGGTCTAGATATGCCACCCACTTACTGTGTGATTCTAGGCCTCAGGTTTTTCATCTGTAGAATGAGTGGATGGGTATGAATCCACCCCTCCCAATGACTATTTGTATGGATCTCTGAACTCCCTTAGTTATCTTATATGAATAATAGGGACATTATTACCTAGGGTTCCTACTTACTGCATTGGATGATTGTGAGTATTAAAACACATCATTGGAAGCAGGGTACAGGGGGCAAGAAGGCTGGATTTGGAGCCAGAGGACCTGGGTTCAAATCTCTGTTACTATCTGTGTGACTTTGGGAAACCTCTTAGTCTCTTTGGATCCAAGATTTTCATTTGCAAAATGAAGGGGTTGGACTAGATGTGCGTGGCATATTGGATAGGGAATAGAAATTGGGAACAGGCTGAACCCCAAATCAAATCCTGCCTTAGAAACTTAGTATCTGTATGATCCCAGACAATCAACCTATCTTGACCTCAATTTCTTCATCTTGAAAATGGGGGAGGAGAGGAAAGGTCAATGATCTCTAAGGTCTACTCAAACCCTAATGTCTATGATCTGTGATAAAGCCTGGATCCCTCACCTTCTTTCCTCACCTTCTCTTTCTGAGTTTCAATTTGACCATTTGTAAAATGGGAACAATGATATGAGTACCCACTTCACAAAATCATTTTGAGAATTATTGATGCCTATCAGGTGTTATGTATGCCTTAAAATGTTAGGCCTATATGAGTTATCATATTATCGTCTTATGCATTTGCAAAGTGTTTACCACAGTACCTGAGCCCTACTAGATGCTACATAAATGTTTTTCCCCTTTCTTCCCCATGTTATGTTACTATTTCCTTTGTATTGTTGAAGTGTTTACGTTTGTTAATTTTGTCTCCCTAAATTGAGTATGGCCCTTTGAGATCAAGGGTCGTTTGAATGCCCTGCAACACTGATCAGGATGTTGAGCACATGACAGTGTACTCAATAAAGTCATTGAGTGAGCAAAAGAATGGGAAATAAAAACAGATAAAAGAGTACAACCAGCAGGGGAAGCTGTTTATATGCAATGATATTTTAGGACACAGAGACCTCTTGTTTCTTTGTGTTTGCTGTGTTGGCTTATGATCATCTCCCGGAATTTCTGCTACCTTTTTGGATATCTATGTATCCTGTAGAAGACAGTCAGTTCTATCCTAAACATACCACATTTTCTTATCCCAAACTTTTTTTAATGCTTCCCACTAAACTTTCTTTGATTTAATTCCACTTCTCATCCCACAGCTTTGACTATGTTTCCTATTTGTTCTCAGCATCTAAACTTTGAGGTGTTAGTTTCTCCTCCTGTATTCCTATAAAGACAGCTGGCCCTTGCTTTATCACTCATTTAATGAGCTTGCACACAGAGATATAGGTCTGTGCACTCTTGTCTAATTGCAGTACAAGAAAACTTTATGTAATTGTGTGGATTCCAGAGATGCTGGAATGAGATGGAGAGAGTGACCCTGACTCAGGGAATGATAGCCAAGGATAAGGAGACTCATCTTCTCCTTCCCTTTTCCTTGAATGCAGCTCTGTTGGCTTTCTGGTCTAATTGTTGTCTTGTTAGAAAAGATAAAACAGGACCCCTGGGTGTAGGGGAAGATCCAACCTTTAGGAACGTGCCATGGCTAATCCATCTGTGCAATCTTTTTCTACTTGCTCTCTGTATCTGCACAGTGCACATGGTAGGTACTCTATAAATGTTTTATTTAATTGGCTGATCAAAACAGTATCAGGATAAGGGACAAATAGGATTTAGGGCACATATTTAATAAATAATTTTATCCATATCCATATATTATATCATAGGAAAGATACTGTGATATCGGGGAAAGAATACTAACTGAAAGTCAGTTGGATCTATATTCAAATCCAGCCTCAAATACTAACTAGCTGTGTGGCCATTGTCCCTGAGCCCCAGTTTTCCTATCTGTAAAGGAGAAATGATAACATTTGTACTACTTACCTCACAGAAGTGTTTTGAAGAAAGTTTTTGTAAATCTTAAAGTGTCTATAGGATCATTAATTACAAGGTGGAAGGGATCTTAGGGGTCATGAAATCCAACTTCCTCGTTTAATAGATGAGGAAACTGAGGCCCAGAGAGGTTAAGTGAATTGCCCTGGGCCACATAGATAGTAGTAAGCATCAAAGACAGTGTTCAAACTCAGTTCATACTGACTCCAGAGTGAATTCTTACTATTATTACTCTTTGTATATATATTCTAGTTATGTATTAATGTCTTGAGTTTTTGTGACTTCTTTGATTCAGTCCCTCTTTTCTTTTACACCTTAGGACATTGTCTTCATAAGCTTCTATGGCCAAAAAGGTTTATCTAATGGCAAAAATTCTAGTGATGAGCCTCTTCACACTTAGCTTGTTTTCAGACAAGAGACGATCCATCTCCAAGTCAATATCTGAAGACCTTGGATCTATCAGAGCTTGAGTTTCATTGGAATAGTGTTTGAGAACCCAGGGTTACCTCCATACCACTATGAGGTACTTGAGTAAGACTTCTATGGAGTTACTACTACTATTACTTCTTCTTCTTCTTCTTCTATTACTACTACTACTACTACTACTACTACTTTTATTTCTATAGTACTTTAAGGTTTGTAAAGCTCTTTCCATATGCTAACTCATTTGAGTTTTATACAAAACTTTAAAAACATCTGTCTGTAATTTCATTGCTGTGGAGAATTTCCTGGTGTGAAAACTTCATCCACAGATAGGGAGCAACAACTCTTATTATTTTCTTACAGTCTTAGAGAATTGAATGGACCACTGAAAGGTTTAATTACTAGCCCATTTTCACAACTAGCATGTGTTAGAGTAAAGACTTGAATCCACATCTTTAATGACTCCAGTGATGATCCTCTACTATACTATACTGTCTCTTGTAATACTACTACTACTAATATATATGTGTGTGTATGTATATATATGTGTGTGTATTATATAATATATATATATATACACATATGTATATGTTCATGGGTATGCCTGTACATGCACACACACACTGTATAAAATATACATTTTAAAAATCTAATATCAACTGCTCTCACTGTAGCAAAGCAATTCTTTTATACCTCCCTAAATTATTCACTCTGACATTCAACACGGAGGCTTTTCCAAACCTTTTCATCCCTGCTCAAACCTCTCATCGTTTCGCCTGAGAACCTCATCTCATATTTCACTGAAAAATTTTAGGACATTCACTAAGAGCTCTTTCTTCTCTGTTTCTCATCTCACATCACTCAGATCTTCTTCTCTCTCCCCCTCCCCCAACTTCTTCTTTACTCCTGTCTCAGGCTAACTCTTCTATATATACACACTTAATCTCAGTCCTTCCCATCTCCTCCAGCAGATTGCATCCTCTATCATCTCCACTTTTTCATTAATTTTCAAACTCTCCTTGTCCACTGTCTGCTTCCCTCCTCCCCATGAACACAACTATGTCTCATCTGTCCTTAAAAAATAAACAAGCAAAAAAATCCCTTTCACTTGAACCATTCATCTCCTCTAGCTGCAGTCTATGTCTCTCTATTTTGTGACTAAACCCCTTGAAAAAATCATCTACAATGGGTGCCTCCACTTCCTATCTTCTCACTTGCTTCCAAAATCTCTTTAGTCTGACTTCTGTCCTCATCATTCAGTTGAAATAGATCTCTCCAAAGCTACTAGTGATTTCTTAATTGATAAATATAATGGTCTTTTTTCAGCTATCAGCCTTCTTGACCTTTCTACAAGATTTAACATGCCCATTACCCTCTTCTCCTTGATAGTGTTTTTTCTAAGTTTCTGTGACACTATTTTCCTGGTTATCCTCCTACCTGTCTGACTATTCCTCTGTCTTTGGTAGATCTCCCTCCAGGTCATGCTCACTAACATTAAAGCCCCCCCAAGGCTCTGTCCTGGGCCTTCTTTCCTTCTTCCTCTATACTATTTCAGTATAGTTCTTATGGATTTAATTATCATTTGTATGAAGATGATTCAAAGACCTCTTCATCCAGCCCTTACCTCTCTCACAATCTTTAGTGGCTCAGCTCCCTCTGCCTGGTTGTCCTGTAGGTATCTCAAAATTAAATGTGCAAAACTGAACTCATTATCTTTCCCTTAAAATTATTTTAAACTTTCCTATTACTGTTGAGGGCAATATGATCCTTTCAGTTTCCTAGGCTGCCAATTAGCTATCTTGAATCCTCATACAAACTATTCTGCATAAATAATCTGTTGTTAAATCCTGCAGATTCTGTTTTTATAACTTTTCTCACATACATCTTCTTTCCCTTGACTTAGCCACCATCTTATCGCCTCATGCCTGGACTACTTTAATAGCCTTCTGCTTGGTCTCCCTATTGCAAGAATATCTCTACCTTAGTCAATGCTGCACTCAGATCAGTGAGTCAATAAGCATTTATAAGTTGCCTTCTCTGTTGAAGGCACTGTGCCAAGCACTGGGAATACAAAAACATGAAAAAGAAAGACAGCACCTGCCCTCAAGGCACTTACAATCTAAGGAGGGAAGAAAGCATGTAAGAGGAAACTGATAAATTGAGGGGGAGTGGTTGAGGGAGAAGGTATTTGACAAAGGGGCATAGTGGAGAAGTTCAGAAATGGGTAAGAAATGAGGAGATAGCTGGCTTGGGTACCCTCCTTAAATGGAGATCTGGGAGGAGCTATTAATCTCTACACTCTTCCATCAGAGGAAGGGGCCAAAGGCCAGGTCTGACCAGTTCCATCAACGTCGGTAACTTCTTATTACGGTTAAGATCCAATATAAAATGCTCTGTTTGGATTTTCAGTCTGGCCCCTACCTACCTTCTTACACTTCATCCATTTCTAGGTATTCTATGATCCAGCCATATTGGCCTTCTTCACACACACACACACACACACACACACACACACACACACACTCCATCTCTCAACAGCATGCATTTTCACTAACTGAAGACTATGTCTGGAATGCTCTTTCTCCTCATTTCTGCCTTCTGGTTTCCCTGGCTTCCTTCAAATTTCACCTTCTGGGGAAAAAAAAAACTTTTCCCCATCTTGCTCAGTGCTAGTGCTTCCCTCTGCTATTACTGCCAATTTATCCCTGAATTTATCTTGTATGTACATAGTATTTGTGGGGTTTTTTACATATTGTTTCCATTGTTAGAATGTGAGCTCCTTGAGTTTACCTTCCTTTGTATCTCTAGAATGTAGCTTAGTGCCTGATATGTTGTAAGTATTTAATAAACACCTGTTGAGTTCTTGTCCTGACTCTCTCTCTCTCTCTCTCTCTCTCTCTCTCTCTCTCTCTCTCTCTCTCTCTCTCTCTTTCTCTGTCTCTCTGTCTCTCTGTCTGTCTGTCTTTCTCTCTCCCTCGACCTGAATGACCTCATTCCCAGAGAGAACTCCTACACTCTGAATTATCTGGTATTTATTTTCCTGTCTTCTTTCTGTTTTGCTATTGAATTGAATAAATATAGATGTAATTCTAATCCAGTACCCTCTCCCTCTGAGGAGAACAGAGTGGTTTCTGGCACCATCTACTGCTTCCCCTCCTGACAGAATGACAGTTTCATTTGGAGAGGGCTAGGGCAAGAAGAAGCCAGAGATGTCTGCTATTCTGGCTCTATTTGAGACATACGATGATATCTCCCATGCTTCATGTCAAAGTTATATACAAAATCAATGGAAGCTAATTTGGAGAGGTGCTAAAACTACAAAATACAGGGCCATTTAACTTTGGTTGTTTAGAAGAGACTTCAGGATCTTCTAGATACTCAGGATAATAATTTCTTTGATAGTTTATAGAATTCCAGAATGGAAGAGCTGGAAGAAACTTTGGAGATCATAGTCTAGCCCTGTCAACTTTGATGGATCTGTCATCTCATTGATGTAGATACTCCCTCCAAAGAAGCAGATAGCAATCCATCCGTTCCATATCCATCCTCCTTATCTATACCTCATATGTGTGCCTCAGAGAGAGCACCCAGCCTGGGGAGAGCTTTTCTTGAAATTTCTTGACATTGCTTAGAGGCTGATGGAGCATAGAGAACATGTTTATAGGTTATTTCTCACTCTCACTGCATGGATGGCCCAATTCCCCCCAGTCATACATTTATACAATGACATCCTTTGTCCTGCTTGCTTGGCTTCATGCCTTGTTTTGTTGCCACCTGCTCCTGCCCACCATGCATTTCTTCATTTTGAAGCTTCAGAATCTGTGGTACCCCATGGGTCACATATATAGGTAGAAAAACTGAGGTCCAGAGAGAAAAAGTTAGTTAGTGGCAATTCCAGGCTCCAAATCCATATTGAAATTGAAGGAAACTAAGGCAAACATGGTTAAGTGACTTTCCTAGGGTCACCCAGTTAGTAAGTATTTGAGGCCAAATTTGAACTCATGAAGAAGAGTCTTCCTGACTCAAGACCAAGCACTCTATCCACTGTGCCACCTAGCTGCCCCAAATCACTATATAAACGTTAGCCATTATTATTCTTATTATTTTATTTAATCACCATATTCACCAAGTGCTAAAATTTAAGTATGGTGACAGGAGCCCCTCTTTAGTTCTGGCTCTTAGAAAAAAATTGTGAGATTGGTAAAATTTGTCTCTAGGTACTCTGGCCTACCTTTTCTGTGTCATGGGATTGTAGGATCTATAGCTGAAAGGGAACTTAGAGATCATCTAGTCAAAATCCCTTATTTTATGAGAATAAAGTGAAGCATAAGGAAGTTCTAATATGTTCATACCCAGGAATATGCTGGTAAATATTTCATAATTGGCTGTCAGGGGGGAAAGTACTTGTGACATACTTTTAAGTTTAATCTGCATTAAACTCTGTCACTTTCTTATATTTAGAAAATCAGCAAAACAACAAATCAATCCCTGATCTGTATCTTGCTGATTCCTCTCAATGCGCACACTGATAATTTGACAATTGTCCCTGGAGTTGGTTTAGACAAGCCCTAGCACACCCCAGTGGCCTTTCTAAACTATAGGTCCCTCCTACCAAAATCTGCTCTCCAAAGAAGATCTGATAAATTTATGATTATCAGTTAATTGACTGATAAGGATGAATGTGTTATGCATCCTGTGGGGATTTTTGTTATAATGGAAGATAAAATTTTAGCTAGTGAAAGGAATGGCTTTCTAACAGTTGGACTTTTCAACATCAGTAAACTTATGATAAATATACTTTTGGGGATAAAGGGGCTTTTCTGGTACCTCCAAAATTACTTCACTTACCACATCTTCTCAGAAGACTTCCTGTACTAAAGGACTATAGTTGACATATTTCCCTACTGAAATTCAGAGTTTGTTTGTAGCAGTCCCCCCCTATTAAGAGAGAGCACACAGAGAGAAGGACTGGAAGCAAACACTCTTGGTAGCCTGTGGCTTATCTATTAGTGCTACGTACAGGAAGCTGGTTTCCAAGAGACTCATCTTATTAACTATTATTTTAAAATAAGTTGTGTCTTCCCCCAGAACACCTCCATTCTAGGGAAGGTAAAATAAATTGACTCATCCTACTTATGACTCTAAGAGATTATTCATAATAGTCATTTTAAAAAATGAGTTCTTAACAGGAGAGGATATCCAAAGTCAGCTGTGCTTAAGCAACTTTTTCTCCCTAATGAATTCTCTAAAGCCATTACCCACTCCTGTTACACACATCAAACCTTCCCACGCTGTGCACTCCCAGGTCTAAGTACAAACACTCTGTTCTGGTCCAATTAGAGACACACAATGACTCATTTTCATAAAGTGTTTTTTGAACTTTAAGCTGCCTCCTCATATTTTAAAATCATTTCATTTAAGTCTAATTCAATAAGACTGTATTTTCTTTCAATTTAATGTGTGAGCTTTTTTCTCCTACCTGTTGCTACGACAACCAGTGCCATGTCATGTGTGTGCTACAGCATGTGGCTCTCATGGAGGCTGGATTAATTAACTCCCTGAAACTGTGCTCCAGATAATCAATACCAAATGCAACAAATAGGTTGAATTATTTTAATTACATTTATAGTAATTTTATTTTCAGCCTCCTCTGCAATCTTCATGGTGGGCGATTGGTTTTTATTTCAGATATAGTGATATGGATTCTCTCTAGCTCAGCTGAGGTATTTTTATTCCTTTTGTTTGAGTTCTTTTTCTCCATTAAGGGCATTGGTGTTAAATGAGTATTAGTTGAAGAGTATTATTTCCCTAAAAAGGGGAGAGGAATATGCTTAAAAAACAAGAATTGTTTGACTTTGACCATTTACTTTTATACCCTTCTGAGTGCACTTTGAATAAAATGAAACAAATATGGATATTGCTTCTTAACAGTAGGATATCTTAGAATTATGCACTGAGGAGGTGGGTTGGTTTTAAGCACTCTATATGCTGGGATCTCACTCTTCCTGTCTTACAAAGCCGATTATTGTCAAACAAAGACTCCTTGCAACAGAAATGAAACCAGGAGGGTACTATGCTCTGATGTGTTGAATTTGGAAGGTGACAAATTTAGAGGATGACAAATTTAAAGGGTGATGACCTCACTAACAGGCATTGGGTAGCATAGAAACAACAAAGCTTAGCACCTAGTAATAGAAAGAATAATGATTTTAAATAAAAAGTTACCAGATGGTAGGTGAGTTCCATGTCCCTACCCCACTGTGTCTCCCTTCCCAAGTGCTGATGACTCAAAGGTTTCTTTTCCCTCTTCCAAAGACCATTGCCTACCTACACTCCTGAGTCAACTCTCAATTATGCTTCATGCTGCTGGCCTCCAGTTTGTGCTACTTGTCTCTTATACAGGTATTTCTAGCTTTGACTCTGTCTTGCTAAGTGCCTTAGTTGTCTAGTCATGTTCATTGTGCTGCTCCTAGGGAGGCACCTCTGTTTGATGTGCTACCATTGAGAGAAGGTGATGTAACTCATTGATGACAAGATAATTTAAAAGCCAATGGAAGCCTAATTCTGAAAAGTTTAAAATATGATGCATTCACAGGAGAGTATTTTTAAAAATAAAATATAAAAACATCTCTGGATCAGTCAATTAAGACATGTTTATTAAGCACCTATTATGTGCCCATAACTGTACTAAGAACTGGAGATACAAAAAGAAGCAGAAGACACTTTCTGTCCTCAAGCAGCTTACAGTTGAGTGGAGAAGATAACATTCAAACAAATATTTAGAAAATAAGATATATAAAGATAAATAGGAAATAATTAATAGGGTTGGGGAAAGCCTCCTATAGAAGGTAGGTTTTTAGTGGGGCCTTAAAGGAAGCCAGGAAGGTCAGTGGTCAGAGTAGAGGAGACATATAAATCTTTTCTTAAGATTTTATTTACTTTATTTTCAGTTTATGTAATAAAACAAGAATTTCCATAACATAGTATCATAAAAAGATAATTTCTCCTGAAATTGCAAATCTACCATGTACAACCTGCTATTCCTTTTAAATATATAATAACGTTATCATGTAAAGGTCTTCTTTTCTTCCTTCCTTGTCCCCATCCCATGAGACATAGTTCCAGGCATGGGGAACATCTAGAGAAAAGACTAGGAGCTGAGAGACGGAGTGTCTTATTCATGGAACAGTCAACAGGTCAGTGTTGCTGGATCTAGATTGTGTCAATGTGTTAAGGTGTAAGAAGACTGAAAAGACAGGAGGAGGCCAGGTTATGGAAGGATTTGAATGCCAGCGAATTTTGTATTTGATTCTGGAGGTAAGAGGAAGTCACTGGAGTTTATTGAGTAAGGGAATATCAAATCTATGCTTTAGGAAAATCACTTTAATGGCTGAATATTGGATGGATTGAAGTGAGACTTGAGGCAGGCAGACTCATTAGCAGGTTATTGCAATAATCCATGTGTCATGCACTGGAGATGTGGCAGTGTTGGAGGAAAGAAGGAGGCATATGGGAAAGTATTGCAAAGATGAAATCAACAGACCCTCTTTGGCAACAGCTTGAATATAGGGAGATGAAAGACAGAAGTCCAGGATGACTACTGGTTGAAAGTCAGGTTGAAAGTCTGAGGGACTAGGAAGATGGTGTTGCCTTTTATTTTGATAGGGAAATGGGGTAGAAAGCACTTAGAGAGAAAGATAATGTTCCATTTTGGACATAATTAGTTTAAGATGTCTACTAAACCTCCAGTCTGAGATGTCTGAAAGACAATTGGAGATGTGAGATTGGCAGTCAACAAAGAGATTAGCGCAGGATAGATAGATTGGAGAATCATCAGCACAGAGATGGTAGTTAAAAGAATGCCTAGTGCAGGAGAGAGAACCCGGGGGAAAAATGAAGAATTGAGGTATTGGAAGTCATCGTGTGGACAAAGAGTAGGGTTTTGTAAGGCAAAGGAGAGGGAGAGATGAAAAGTTGATTATGGTCAAATTATGAGAATTCAGAATTCTTGAACATAGAGGTGGTTCATTTGTGAGTGATGACAAGATCATGGGTATCTTTTGTGTGGCTCAAGTGGACATAGGAGTAGCTCATAGAAGATTGAGGAACTGAGTAGATAGAGTATTTGAGGGAGAATCATTATATAGCATGAGGGCAGGCGTTAGGGAGGGAAGAAAAATTGTGGACTAGATAATCAAGGAAGGAAGGAAGTTCTAGGAGTTCTGTAGATAATTTTTGTCTATAAGGATTTTGATTGTGTGGTAAATATGAAAAGCAAGAACCTCAAAGGAAGAGAGGTTACTAGACAAAGGAAGGGGGAAGACCTAAAAGTAGTAATGGGGAGCAAGGAGTATTCCAACTCCCTGACCTTGAGCAATGATCCAAGGAAAATAAATGAAAGTACAGCCAGCACTGGAAAGGGTGCCAGGGAAGTTGTGTCATTAGGGGGAAACCAGGTTTCAGTAAGAGCTAGTAGACTGAATTAATGGAACAACCAAAGACAGGATGAAAAGAAATTGTTGCCTATGGGACAGGCATTTTAGAGGGCTCAGTGGAAGGGTTGATTGGAGTTAGGATGAAACTTTGGGATGTGAGTATGGAGAGGTATGGGAACAAGGAATCAAGTGGTAAGGCATATGGAATGGGGTTTGGATGGTGATCTACAGAATATCAGAATCATTGGGATATGAATATGACTAAATGTAAGAATGTTCATCTCTGAGTGCACTGTTCTACCCTCAAAAGATAGGTACCACAGAAAATGGAAGACCTGAAGTCAAAGGGAGCCATACATAGATCTCTATTCTGTATTGATACAATCATGGAAACAGAAAGGAAGCTCAGAGGTTGGATAGGAGGCCTCAATAAGGATGAGGCTCCTTATCTGAAAGCAATCAATGATAAAAATCATAACACTTCTCTTGACCATGGAGAAATTTGTTTGGGAGCAAGTGTAAAAGTTTTCATCATAATGAATACTGAACCAGAATATCTTGTTTGTTGCCAGCATTATTATATTTCAAATGAAATGTTTCATTTACAAGATATTTAAAACTCTTTACCTGACTCCATCCTACCTTTCCAGGTTTCCCCTTTACAGACTGTGGTTCAGCCAAACTGACCTTTTTTTTAAAAATTTATTTATTTAACTTTTAACATTTATTTTCACAAAATTTTGGGTTCCAAATTTTCTCCCCATTTCTCTCCTCCCCCCAAAATGATGAGCATTCTAATTGCCCCTATCACCAATCTGCCTTCTCTTCTAATATCCCTCCCTTCCCTTGTCCCCATCTTCTCTTTTGTCCTGTAGGGCCAGACAACTTTCTATACCCCATTACCTGTATTTCTTATTTCCTAGTAGTAAGAACAATACTCAACAGTAGTTCCTAAAACT
This sequence comes from Notamacropus eugenii, assembly GCF_028372415.1. Lineage (NCBI taxonomy): Eukaryota > Metazoa > Chordata > Mammalia > Diprotodontia > Macropodidae > Notamacropus > Notamacropus eugenii. The sequence goes on along the minus strand of NC_092872.1, from coordinate 467,843,725 downwards.
TTGACTTCCAACTTCTCTTCATCCCTCCTTCCCCACCCATTCCCTTTGGGAAGCAAGCAATTCAATATAGATCATATCTGTGTAGTTTTGCAAATGACTTCCATAATAGTCATGTTGTTTAAGACTAACTATATTTCCCTCCATCCTATCCTGCCCCCCATTGCTTCTGTTCTCTCTTTGGATCCTGTCCCTCCCCAAGACTGTTGACCTCGAATTGCTCCCTCCTCCCACTGCCCTCCCTTCCATCATCCCCCCCACCCTGCTTATCTCCTTCTCCCCCACTTTCCTGTATTGTAAGATAGGTTTTCATACCAAAATGATTGTGCATTTTATTTCTTCCTTTAGTCGAATGTGATGAGAGTAAGCTTCATATTTTTCTCTCACCTCCCCTCTTTTTCCTTCCACTAGAAAGTCTTTTGCTTGCCTCTTTTATGAGAGATAATTTGCCCCATTCCATTTCTCTCTTTCTCCTCCCAATATATTTCTCTCTCACCTCTTAATTTCATTTTTTAAAGATATGATCCCGGGGGTGGAGCCAAGATGGTGGAGTAGAAAGATGCACATACACATAGCTCTGAACCCACAACCCATAGAACGGCTACAGGGAAGTAACTCACGGCGAATTCTGCACACAGAGGCCACAGAACATTGGAGAGAGGGAGATGTCTGTTCCAGAGAGACCTGCAAACCTCTCGCGGGGGGTCCTTTGCGCTGCGGACTGGGCGCCGGGACTAGGATCTGAGTGTAGCCCTGCCGTGGCCGCGGCACTGAGAGGAAAAGATCCGAGCGGGCTTCAGGGACGGGATCTCCAGCGGCCACGTGGGTCCCTCCACCCACAGAGGGACCTGCAAACCTCTCACAAAAGGTCCATCGCGCTGCAGATGCGGAGCCCAGCCCAGACCTGCCGCGGCCGCGGCACTGAGAGAAAGAGATCCAAGCAGGCATCAGGGACGGAATCTCCAGCGGCCACACAAGTCCCTCCACCCACAGGTGACGGGGGTGGGTGAGAGAGTCTCTTTGGCGGGTCGAGAGGGGAGTGGGGTGCCCCCATAACTCAGGCCCCCCCCCCCGGGAGGTAGAAGCTGAGAGGCAGCTGCAGACCCGGGCTCCCCAAGCGGGCGGGAGCCTGAATCCATTGTGGAAGGTCTGTGCATAAACCCCTTGAGTGAACTGAGCCTGAGAGGAGGCCCTGCCCCAACCTCAGCACCTGAACTTAATCTCACACTGAATAGCAGCCCTGCCCCCGCCAAAAGCCATAAGGCTGGAAGCAACATTTGAATCTCAGACCCCAAACACTGGCTGGGAGGATCAGGAGGCGAGGTGGGTGTGAGGAGAATATTCAGAGGTCAAGTCACTGGCTGGGAAAATGCCCAGAAAAGGGAAAAGAAATAAGACTATAGAAGGTTACTTTCTTGGTGAACAGGCATTTCCTCCCTTCCTTTCTGATGAGGAAGAACAATGCTTACCATCAGGCAAAGACACAGAAATCAAGGCTTCTGAGTCCCAGCCCACCCAATGGGCTCAGGCCATGGAAGAGCTCCAAAAGAATTTTGAAAATCAAGTTAGAGAGGTAGAGGAAAAACTCAGAAGAGAAATGAGAGACATGCAGTCAAAGCATGAACAGCAGATCAGCTCCCTGCTAAAGGAGACCCAAAAAAAATGTTGAAGAAAATAACACCTTGAAAACTAGCCTAACTCAACTGGCAAAAGAGGTTCAAAAAGCCAATGAGGAGAAGAATGCTTTCAAAAGCAGAATTAGCCAAATGGAAAAGGAGATTCAAAAGCTCACTGAAGAAAATAGTTCTTTCAAAATTAGAATGGCACAGATGGAGGCTAAGGGCTTTATGAGAAAGCAAGAAATCACAGAACAAAGCGAGAAGAATGGAAAAATGGAAGATAATGTGAAATTTCTCATTGGAAAAACAACTGACCTGGAAAATAGATCCAGGAGAGACAATTTAAAAATTATGGGACTACCTGAAAGCCATGATCAAAAGAAGAGACTAGACATCATCTTTCATGAAATTATCAAGGAAAACTGCCCTGAGATTCTAGAACCAGAGGGCAAAATAAATATTCAAGGAAACCACAGAACACCGCCTGAAAGAGATCCAAAAAGAGAAACTCCTAGGAACATTGTGGCCAAATTCCAGAGTTCCCTGTTCAAGGAGAAAATATTGCAAGCAGCTAGAAAGAAACAATTCAAGTATTGTGGAAATACAATCAGGATAACACAAGATCTAGCAGCCTCTACATTAAGGGATCGAAGGGCATGGAATAGGATATTCCAGAAGTCAAAGGAACTAGGACTAAAACCAAGAATCACCTACCCAGCAAAACTGAGTATAACACTTCAGGGGAAAAATTGGTCTTTCAATGAAATAGAGGATTTTCAAGCATTCTTGATGAAAAGACCAGAGCTGAAAAGAAAATTTGACTTTCAAACACAAGAATGAAGAGAACCATGAAAAGGTGAACAGCAAAGAGAAGTCATAAGGGACTTACTAAAGTTGAACTGTTTACATTCCTACATGGAAAGACAATATTTGCAACTCTTGTAACATTTCAGTATCTGGGTACTGGGTGGGATTACACACACACATGCACACACGCACACATACATAGCGACAGAGTGCACAGAGTGAATTGAAGAGGATGGGATCATATCTTAAAAAAAATGAAATCAAGCAGTGAGAGAGAAATATATTGGGAAGAGAAAGGGAGAAATTGAATGGGGCAAATTATCTCTCATAAAAGAGGCAAGCAAAAGACTCATTAGTGGAGGGATAAAGAGGGGAGGTGAGAGAAAAACATGAAGTCTACTCTCATCACATTCCACTAAAGGAAAGAATAAAATGCACACTCATTTTGGTAGGAAAACCTATCTCACAATACAGGAAAGTGGGGGATAAGGGGACAAGCAGGGTGGGGGGGATGATAGCAGGGAGGGCATGGGGAGGAGAGTGCAATTCGAGGTCAACACTCATGGGGAGGGATAGGATCAAAGGAGAATAGAAGTAATGGGGGACAGGATAGGATGGAGGGAAATATAGTTAGTCCTATACAACACAACTATTATGGAAGTCATTTGCAAAACTACACAGATTTGGCCTATATTGAATTGCTTGCCTTCTAAAGGGAAGGGGTGGAGAGGGAGGGAGGTAAAGAAGTTGGAACTCAAAGTGTTAGGAACAACTGTCTAGTAATGTTCTTGCCACTAGGAAATGAGAAATACAGGTAAAGGGGTATAGAAAGCTATCTGGCCCTACAGGACAAAAGAGAAGATGGAGATAAGGGCAGAGAGGGATGATAGAAGAGACAGCAGATTGGTCATAGGGGCAATTAGAATGCTTGGGTCTCGGGGGGGAGGGGATAAAAGGGGAGAAAATTTGTAACCCAAAATTTTGTGAAAATAAATGTTAAAAGTATAAAAAAAAAAAAGATATGATCCCATCCTATTCAACTTACTCTGAGCTCTGTGCTCTGTGTGTGTGTGTGTGTGTGTGTGTGTGTGTGTGTGTGTGTGTGTGTAATCCCACCAACTACCCAGGTACTGAAAAGTTTCAAGAGTTACAAATATTGTCTTTCCATGTAGGAATGTACACAGTTCAACTTTTATAAGTCCCTTATGACTTCTCTTTGCTGTTTACCTTTTCATGCTTCTCTTCATTCTTGTGTTTGAAGGTCAAATTTTCTTTTCAGCTGTTGTCTTTTCATCAAGAATGCTTGAAAGTCCTCGATTTCATTGAAAGATCATTTTTTCCCCTGAAGTATTATACTCAGTTTTGCTGGGTAGGTGATTCTTGGTTTTAGTCCTAGTTCCTTTGATTTCTGGAATATCATATTCCACGCCCTTTGATCCCTTAATGTAGAAGCAGCTAGATCTTGTGTTATCCTGATTGTATTTTCACAATACTTAAATTGTTTCTTTCTAGCTGCTTGCAATATTTTCTCCTTGACCAGGGAACTCTGGAATTTGGCCACAATGTTCCTAGGAGTTCCTCTTTTTGGGTCTCTTTCTGGTGGTGATCAGTGGATTCTTTCAATATTTATTTTGCCCTCTGGTTCTAGAATATCAGGGCAGTTTTCCTTGATAATTTCATGAAAGATGATGTCTAGGCTCTTCTTTTGATCATGGCTTTCAGGTAGTCCCATAATTTTTAAATTGTCTCTTCTGGTTCTATTTTCCAGGTCAGTTGCTTTTCCAATGAGATATTTCACATTATCTTCCATTTTTCATTCTTTTGGTTTTGTTTTATGATTTCTTGCTTTCTCATAAAGTCATTAACCTCCATCTGTTCCATTCTAATTTTGAAAGAACTATTTTCTTCAGTGAGCTTTTAAACCTCCTTTTCCATTTGGCTAATTCTGCTTTTTCAAGCATTCTTCCCCTCATTGGCTTTTTGAACCTCTTTTGCCAATTGAGTTAGCCTATTTTTCAAGGTAGTATTTTCTTCAACATTTTTTTGGGTCTCCTTTAGCAAGGTGTTGACCTGCTTTTCATGCTTTTCTTGCATGTCTCTCATTTCTCTTCCCAGCTTTTCCTCCACCTCTCTAACTTGATTTTCAAAATCCTTTTTCAGCTCTTCCATGGCCTGAGCCCATTGAATATTTATTTAAGATGTTTGGGATACAGAAGCCTTGACTTTTATATCTTTCCCTGATGGTAAGCATTGTTCTTCCTCACATGAAAGGATGGGAGGAGATATCTGTTCACCAAGAAAGTAACCTTGTATGGTCTTATTTTTTTCCCCCTTTTTTGGGCATTTTCTCAACCAGTTACTTGACTTTTGGGTCCTTTGTCAAGATTAGGGTATACTCTGGGAATCTGTGAGATCTCAGTTCCTCCAAGGTGGCACAGTCAAGTGTATACTGGTCTGGACACAGAGAGAGATTTTTATGCCCAGAATTTTAGCAGTTACCTCTCCACAGCCACCTGGCCTCCAGTTCCCAAGTCCTCACTAGGGGCTGATTTTCAGATAAGCTGGATGGGCAGGGCCACCATTCAGTGTGAGACAAAGACCAGCTTGGCCAAGGCCTCCACCCAGGGCTGAGGTAAGACTCAGGTCTTCAATGCCCCCAGGGGTTTTTATGCTCCACCAAGGGAGCTTCCATAGGGGCTGCTGTGCAGGGTCTGTGACTGCTGCCTGCTGCTGGAACTAGGGGAAGGCCTTTCTCCCTTCCTGGCTAGCTGATAAAACCCTGTCACTGATCTTTGGTGCCTGTGCACCAAGGGATCTGAGGACCTTCTGCTGTGACTGGAGATTCTGCCCTCGAGGTGTTCTCCTTCCAGAGTCCTGTAGCACCGCTTGGCCAAGGTTAGTCTGGGCTCTGCGCTCAGCTCTGTGTCTGGCACAACCAATGTTTCTGTGGGCCTATCAGGTCACTGTGGGCTGGAAATCTCCTCCACTCTGTTGTTCTCCACTTCTGCTGCTCCAGAATTTGTTGAGAGTCCCTCTCTACAGGTATTTTATGGGCTGTGGGAGGACCCTGTGTAAGTGTGTCTTTCTAGTCCACCATCTTGGCTCCACCCCCCCCCCCCAAACTGACCTTCTTGCACTTGCCTAGACAAGATATTCCTTCTTCTAGCTCTTTGCCTTTGCAAAACCTGTCCCTGATGCTCCCTCTCCTAATCTCTTTCTCTTAGAATTGCTGCTTTCTTTCAAAACTCAGATCAAACTGCATTTCCCAGCTCCATGAGGCCTGTCTTGATTTCTCCAGTTTTATGCCCAAATTATCTTCTACTTATTCTGCATATATTTTATATAAGCATACATGTGCACCAGCAGTCTTCCCTACAGACTGTAAGATCTTGATGGCAGAGAGAGTTTCCTTGTTATCTTTGTCTCACTAATGGCTAGCATAAGTCAATTATAGATATTTAAAAAATGCTCATTGATTGAGTGATAGATCATTTTCTTTTTTTGTTGTTTGTTTTTTTGTAGAAAAAGAAGTCAAGGGATGGCCCTCTTTTAATTCATTTTCCTGATGTCATGGTCCTCTTCAAAAACGAAGGACAAACACAACCTGTGAGTAGACTAAGCTGCCTGAATGGGGACCAGCTAGTTGGGTAACTCAGCTTGTCCTCTCCCTTTCCCTCTCCCTCTCCTCCTCTCCAAAGGAAGGTAAATTTTGATGACCAGAAGCTGCCCAGTTAACTTAAAGTTTACTGGCTAGATTTCTTCCTTCCTTCCTTTCTCCCTCCCTCCCTCTCTCCCTCTCTCGCTCTCTCTCTTTCTTTCTTCCTCAAAACCTTATACCCAGTTTATTCTGAAGCTCATAGATTGGACCACAATAGGTCCTTGCCCAAGCTCCACTTACTTCTGGTATTTTGGGCCCTCCTTGCTTAGAGTGAATGGTAACTGTTTCTGTTTGGAACAGCAACCCTGAGGGTTTTCCCCTCTCAGATTGAATTTTTTTCTCTTTTTTTTTCTAATTAAAGGGGCCATCCCTTGATTCACTTCTTAAAGAGAACTATTCACTGAGTGGGCCTTTCCTCCCTCTAAATAAGTACCTGAAAAGGCCTTATCCTAAAAGGGGCAGGGTCTCCCAATACATCCTGGGTCATCTCCAGTCATCCTGATGAATATTTGCTCACTGGATCCAGATGGCTCTGAAGGAGAAAGTGAGGCTGGTGATCTGCACAGCCCTCGCTCACTCAAATCAAAGTCAACTGCAATTCATGTCATCATTTCCCTGATGTCATGGTCCTCTTCAAAAATGAAGGACAAGCACAACTTCTATTTTAAAAGCAATAATAGAATGTGGTGTTGAAAGAGACTTAGTAAATAGAGAAAAAAAATATAAGTCCAGTGGAAGTCCTCTGATTGGAATTAAATGCCATTTCCTTGGATAATAAAATTAATTTATGTTTCTTTGCTCCAGATGATTTCCTGATGGGTGAAAACAAAATCTATCAAGACATTTCTCCTGATTTGTTTGATTAGATAACTGATTCCAGTCTTATGTAGCAGGGGATAGAAGACAATTTATTGTTGTTGTTGACATTTCAGTATGTCCAATTCTTTGAGACCCTATTTGGGTTTTTTTTTTTTGGCAAGGCACTGGAGTGTTTTGCCATTTCCTTCTTCAGCTCATCTTACAAATGAGGAACTGAGGCAAATAGGATTACATGACTTCCCCAGGGTCCCATAACTAGTAAGTGGCTGCGATTTGATTTGAGTTCAGGCCAGGTGCTCTATCTACTACTCAGGAAGACACTTACGAACTGACCTATTCTATTATTAGGCTTTCATCATAAATCTCTCTATTTCTGTCTCTCTCTTTCTTTTTCTCTTCTTCTGTTCCTATTTATCACAAGACTATCTAAGCACACACAAACAGAAACATTGAAATTGGTGGAAGTTGAATGATTTTGGACTCTACACTTACAGGCCATTTCTGAGGGCAATTATGAAAAGTCACAGATGAAGATAGAATTGTGTGCTGGGATCTGGCAGAAAAACAGATGATACCAATCATACTTTTAGTTGTGACTTCTAACAAAACATCCCTGAATTAGAATTCCTAACTTTTTCCTGACTAATAAGGAACTTATATAATGAATAGTTTGTAATTCCTCTTTTAAATAGAAAACAACATTGTCCATATTCTTTTACCTAGAGATCTGATTTGGTAGGTATATTCTCTAAGGAAGTCAAAGGCAGAGAGAAAGGGAATAATGCATAATAAAACAAAATATCCATAGAAACTTATTTTTTTTATAATATCCCAGAGCTGGAAACAAAAGAGAAGGCTATCTCCTGGGTAATGGCTAAATAAATTGTGTTCCATAAATGTAATGAACTATTATTGTAGCATAAGGAAATGATAAACATATAGAATTCAGAAAACTGTAAGACTTATTGGAAGTGATGAAGAAAACAAAACCAGGAAAATAATATAAACAGTGAATAATGCAACAATGTAAATGGAAAGGAAAAATGAAAAAATGTAGTATAAATATATAAGGGCTTGGCCCTTGAGAAGGGACAAAAAATGTACCTCTCTCGCTTCTTTGCAGAGGTATGAAATATGTACTGTTAGATTTAGTTGATATGCTGATTGATTTGCTGAATTGCCTCTTCTCCCTCTTTCATTTTAAAACTTGATCATAAGGGATGACTCTTTTTTGGAGAGATGTAGGTGATGAAATTTGCAAATGAAAGTGGTGTAAAAATAAAAGGATATCAATAAAATAGTTATGCTATTTATCATTATACTTTCTTCAAAAAAGTCAATTTAGATGAAATTATCTATTGCTTTCAAGCCCTCATTGTTTGGTTGTTTTCCTGTCTGACTTAGATTTTTGCTCTAAAAACATGATGTCTTTTAGCATAACAATCCTGTAAAATTGTCAAGCACTGCCAGAGATGACCCCACCTCTGTGCATCCAGAACCTACTGATCCTTCAAAGCACAGCTTACATGGAGACCTTCGCTAATCTTCACTTTCATATTGGAGATGAGCTGTCCTTTGACTGAAGTACAAATAGCAAATTTAATCTATCAATAAAAATTTATTAAGCACCTGCTATGTGTCAGGTGTTGTGTTAAGCACTGGGAAGACAATATAGGGCTAATGACAGTACCTACCCTTAAGGGACTTACAATCTAATGAAGGATACTACATTTAAATATACAAAATAGGCTATATTCAAGAAACAACAAGGGTAAGGTATTAACAGAAGGGCTAAGGAAGGCTTCCTATAGGAGGTAGGATTTTAGTTGGGACTTAAAGGAAGCCAAAGAAGTCAATAGTCAAAGCCGAGGACACCTATAATTGAAGGCATGGGGGGCATCCAAACAAAAATGCAAAGGATTAAGAAATGGAGTGTCTTATTCATAGAACTGTGTAAATGCCTGTGTCACTGGATCAAAGAGTATGTGTCAGGGAGTAAAGTATAAGAAGACTGGAAAGGTAGAATTAGGCTAGGTTATGAAGGACTTTGAAGATAGAAAAGGAATAGTCAGATTGATAGAAAGAGAACTAGGAAAGAATGGTGTCTCAAAAATCTTTAGATAGTGTCAAAGGCTGCAGGGAAGTCAAGGAGAAGGAGAATGAAGGAAAGGCCCTTAAATTTGGCAACTTAGAGATTATTAGTAATGATTTTGAAGAGTGATGTTTTGGTGGGATAATGAGGTAGGAAGCCAGATTGTAAGCTGTATGGAAGAGAGTGAGAGGATAGAAAGAGAGGCATTTATTGTAGATGACCTTTTTGAGACGTTTAGCTACCAAGGGTAGAAGAGATATAGGATGAGTTGGCAGGGATGGAAGAATCAAGTGAAGATTTTTTTTTCCAGGATAAGGGAGACATGGACATGTTTGTAGGCAGTAAGAGGTACGCCATTTGACAAGGAGAGATTTAAAAATAAAGGAAAGAGTGTGATGGCAGAGGGGGCAATCTGTTGGAGAAGGGATGGTATGGAATCATTTGAACAAGTGGAGGGGTTAGCCTTGGTAAGGAGTAAAGTTACTTTATCCATTTATTTTGTTGTGTTTCCATATTATACTTGTTCACAGATATTTGTGTATATTTCTTCTCTTTACTATTAGATTGTGAGCTCCATGAGGATAGTGACTTTATCATTCTTTGGCTTCCTACAATTGTTGTTACTAGGAATTCATCCCCAGGATCCAAGGGACCAAAAATTGCTCAAGTTTCTTTTCAATATGCAATCAACTTTTAAATTATTCTTTGTCAGTGTGTAATCATAAAATTGAAACTGCCTTCCCCCAAGTTACCAATGATGGCTTAATTTCCAAATCTTTTCATCTTTTCTCACCCCCATTCTTATTATCCTCTATGCATCGTGAGATATTGTTGACCAGTCTATTCTCCAAGACATTTTCTTCTCTCTGTTTTCATCACTCTGTTCTCTCTTGGTTCTTTCTCATTCTACCTGTCTGGTTCTTAGTCTTCCTTACTATATCTTCACTCATGTCATGTCAACTAACTGGAGGTTTACATCAAGGATCTATTCTAAGGTTGTTTTAATCTTTCATGTCTACATTTTCTTACTTAGCGACTTAATCAACTCCCACAAATTCAGTTTTCATTTCTATACTGATCTGTATATCCATGCCCAGTCTCTCCTCTGAGCTTCAGTCCCATATCATTACCTGCTTACTGGGTATTTCTAACTGGATTTTCCCTTACCCATCCCAGGATCAATATATCTGAACCAGAACTCATCTTTTACCCCATACCTGTCTCTCTTCTGAACTTCCCTATTTCTATCAAGGGTATCATAGAGGAGAGAATGATCAGCAGTGTCAAAGGCCACAGAGAGGTCAAGGAAAAGAAGGATGGAGAAAAAGCCATTGGATTTGGTAACTTAGAGATCATTAGTAATAATTAGTTTTCTTCCAGTTACCCATGGTCACAGTGTTTGTGTCATTCTGGTCTCATAATTACCTAATAGGTTGCAAAATCTAGTTTATATATTGTTATAACATCTTTTGCATGTGTCCTGTTTTCTTCACTCACATAGTTCACTTCATTATAGGTCAAAACCTCCTCTGGTCTCTCTGTGGCAAGACCTACCAGTTGATTTCCCTAATTCTAATCTCTTGCCACTCCAATTCATTCTCCATATATCTACCAAAGTGATTTTCCTAAAGCACATATTTTACCATATTATTCTCTTGTCACCCTCCACACCCTCCCCCCATTCCCTACTCAATAAATTCTAGTATCTTGCCATTACCTTTAAGTTCATACACAAATGCCTATGTTTGGCATTTACACCTCATTACCATCTACCTCCAACTTTCCTTGTTAGCCTTTTTGTATATTTCTACTTCTCTATGTTCAGCCACACAGACCTGGTTGTTTTTTCAATGTTTCCACCTCTATGTCTGCACTTGTCATATTGTATATCTGGAATGTTTTCCCTCTTCCCTTCTCCCTATTAGAATCTGATTTTTTTTTTTATTTTGTAATGTTTAACAATCACTGCCATACAATTGAGATTTTATCCCTCCCCACCTACTCCCCACTACCCCCCTCCCTCCCCACGACTGCATACAATTCTGTATAGATTCTACATATACTTTCCTATTGAGTATATTTTCACTATAGTCATGCTATGTAGTCAGACTAAGATAAATGAAAGAAATCGTATAACAAATCAGAACATGATACACAAACACATACACATACACAAACATGATCTGCTACAATATGTGAGTGACTTCCATATTTCTCTCTCTGAGTGTGGCAGGCATTTTGCCTTGAGATCCTCTATTGGGATTTTTTTTTTTTTTTGGTAAGAAGTTCTTGTGTTATTACAAAAATCTAAGTCTACCAGAAAAAACTCTCACACACTGTGGTTGTTGCTGTGCATAAAGTTCTCCTGGTTCTGCTCCTTTCACTCAGCATCAGGTCATATAAGTCCTTCCAGGCCTCTCTGAAGTCTTCTTGTTCATCATTTCTTATGGCACAATAGTACTCCATTACATTCATATACCATAATTTATTCAGCCATTCCCCAATTGATGGACATCCCCTTGACTTCCAGTTTTTGGCAACTACATAGAGTGCTGCTATAAATATTTTTGTACATGTGGGACCCTTTCCCATTTCTATGATCTCTTAGGGATATAGTCCTAGTAGCGATATTGCTGGGTCAAAGGGTATGCACATTTTTGTAGCCCTTTGGGCATAGTTCCAAATTGCTCTCCAGAATGGTTGGATGCGCTCGCAGCTCCACCAACAATGAATTAGTGTTCCAACTTTCCCACATCCTCTCCAGCATTTATCATTTTCTTGTTCTGTCATGTTTGCCAATCTTATAGGTGTGATGTGGTACCTCAGAGTTGTTTTGATTTGCATCTCTCTAACCAATAGTGATTTAGAGCATTTTTTCATATGATTACAGATAGCTTTAATTTCTTCCTCTGAAAATTGCCTGTTCATATCCTTTGACCATTTATCAATTGGGGAATGACTTGTATGATTATACATTTGGATCAGTTCTCTATATATTCTAGAAATGAGGCCTTTATCCCCGAGCTTAGCTGTAAAAATTCTTTCCCAATTTACTACATCCCTCTGGATTTTGGTTGCATTGGGTTTGGTTGTGCAAAAACTTCTCAGTTTAATGTAATCAAAGTTATCCATTTTGCATTTCATAATGCATTCTATCTCTGCTTTAGTAAAGAATTCTTCCCTTCTCCATAGATCTGATAAATACACTATTCCTTGCTTCTCCAGTTTATTCATGGTATCAATCTTTATACCTAAATCATGTACCCATTTGGACTTTATTCTTGTGTACGGGGTCAGGTATGGGTCTATGCCTAATTTCCGCCACACTGTTATCCAGTTTTCCCAGCAATTTTTGTCAAATAATGAGTTCTTATCCCAGAAGCTGGGGTCCTTGGGTTTATTAAACAGAAGGTTGCTATATTCCTTGCCTACTGCATCTTGAGTGCCAAGTCTATTCCACTTGTCTACCTCTCTGTTTCTTAGCCAATACCAAGTGGTTTTGATAATTGCTGCTTTATAGTACAGTTTGAGGTCTGGTAGCGCTAGGCCACCTTCCCAAGCATTTCTTTTCATTAGTCCCTTTGATATTCTGGACCTTTTGTTTTTCCAAATGAATTTTGATATTATTTTGTCCAGCTCTAGAAAGTAATTGTCTGATAGTTTAATTGGTATGGCACTAAATAAGTATATTAATTTGGGTAGAATTGTCATTTTTATTATATTAGCACGGCCTACCCATGAGCAACTAATGTTTTTCCACTTACTTAAATCTGACTTTATTTGTGCAAAAAGTGTCTTGTAATTGTGTTCATATAATCCCTGGGTTTGTTTTGGCAGGTAGACTCCTAAGTATTTTATACTGTCTACCCTAACTTTAAATGGGATTTCTCTTTCTATCTCTTGCTGTTGGACTTTGTTGCTAATATATAGGAATGCAGAAGATTTGTGTGGGTTTATTTTGTACCCTGCAACTTTGCCAAAGTTGTTTATTAATTCTAGTAATTTTTTACTTGAATCTCTGGGATTCTCTAGGTAAATCATCATATCATCTGCAAAGAGTGATAACTTAGTTTCTTCTTTGGCTATTTTAATTCCTTGGATATCTTTATCTTGTCTAATTGCTACAGCTAACATTTCTAGTACCATATTAAATAATAGTGGTGATAATGGACAACCTTGTTTCACCCCTGATCTTATTGGGAATGCATCTAGCTTATCCCCATTGCATATAATGCTTGCTGAAGGTTTTAGATAGATATTGCTTATTATTTTATGGAAAGTTCCCTTTATTCCTACATTCTCCAATGTTTTTAGTAGGAATGGATGTTGTATTTTGTCAAAAGCTTTTTCTGCATCTATTGAGATAATCATGTGGTTTTTGTTAGCTTTGTTGTTGATGTGATCGATAATGCTAATAGTTTTCCTAATATTGAACCAGCCCTGTAGTCCTGGTATGAATCCTACCTGATCATAATGTATTAATCTCGTGATAAGATGCTGTATTCGTTTTGCTAGAATCTTATTTAAAATTTTTGCATCTATATTCATTAGGGAAATTGGTCTATAATTTTCTTTCTCTATTTGTCTCTTCCTGGTTTGGGTATCAAAACCATATTTGTATCATAGAAAGAATTTGGGAGGACTCCTTCTTCCCCAATTTTCAAGAATAGTGTATGTAGTATTGGAATTAACTGTTCTCTAAATGTTTGATAGAATTCACTTGTGAATCCATCTGGCCCTGGAGATTTTTTCCTAGGGAGTTCATTGATGGCTTGTTCAATTTCTTTTTCTGAGATGGGGTTGTTTAAGTATTCAACTTCCTCTTCTGTTAATCTGGGCAATTTGTACTTTTTAAAATATTCATCCATCTCGTTTAGATTATCGAATTTGTGGGCATAAAGTTGGGCAAAGTAGTTTCTAATTATTGTTTTAATTTCCTCCTCATTGGAGGTGAGTTCACCCCTTTCATTTTTAATATTGGTAATTTGGTTTTCTTCTTTCTTTTTTTTAATCAGATTGACCAAAGGTTTATCAATTTTATTAGTTTTTTCATAAAACCAACTATTGGTTTTATTTATTAATTCAATAGTTTTCTTAATTTCAATTTTATTAATCTCTCCTTTGGTTTTCAGTATTTCTAATTTGGTATTTACTTGGGGATTTTCAATTTGTTCTTTTTCTAGCTTTTTCAACTGCAAGCCTAAGTCATTGATCTCCTCTTTCTCTATTTTATTTATGTAAGCATTCAGAGATATAAAACTTCCCCTAATAACTGCTTTTGCAGTATCCCATAAGTTTTGGTATGTTGTCTCACTATTGTCATTCTCTCGAATGAAATTGTTGATTGTTTCTATGATTTCTTCTTTAACCCAACCCTTCTTTAGAATTAGATTACTTAGTTTCCAATTGATTTTTGGTTTCTCTTTCCATGGCCTTTTATTACATGTAATTTTTAATGCATTATGATCTGAAAAGGATGCATTGATTATCTCTACCTTTCTGCACTGGATTGTGAGGTTTTTATGTCCTAGTACATGGTCAATTTTTGTAAATGTTCCATGTACCGCTGAGAAAAAAGTATATTCCTTTCTATTCCCATTTAATTTTCTCCAAAGATCTATCATATCTACCTTATCCAGAGTTTTATTTACCTCCTTAACCTCTTTCTTGTTTATTTTGAGGTTGGATTTATCGAGTTCAGAGAGGGGGAGGTTGAGGTCCCCCACTAGTATAGTTTTGCTATCAATTTCTTCCTTCAACTCCCCCAACCTCTCCTCTAAGAATCTGGATGCTATACCACTTGGAGCATACATGTTTAGTAATGATATTGCTTCATTGTCTATGGTGCCTTTTAGCAGGATATAGTTTCCATCCTTATCCCTTTTGATTAGATCTATTTCTGCTTTTGCTTTGTCTGAGATTAGGATTGCTACTCCTGCCTTTCTTACATGAGCTGAAGCACAATATATTCTGCTCCATCCTTTGACCTTTATCCTATGTGTATCCCCCCGTTTCAAATGTGTTTCTTGTAAGCAGCATATTGTTGGATTATGGCTTTTAATCCATTCTGCTATCCGTCTCCGTTTTATGGGAGAGTTCATTCCATTCACATTCACAGTTATGATTACAATCTGTGTATTTCCCTCCAACCTCTTTCCCACCATTTGTGCTTTTAGCTCTCCTGTCTCCCTTCCCCTCCTCAATAGTATTCACTTTTCTCCCCCTCCTCCTGCAGCCTTCCCCTCCTTCTTTTGACCCCCCTCCCTTTTAGTTCCCTTTACTCTTATTGCTTCTTTCCTCCCTTTTAGCCACCCTCCCCTTTCTTCCCCCTTCCCCTCCTACTACCTATAGAGCTAGTTAGGCTTATCTACTTAAGATTATTGTTCCCTCCTTTGAACAAATCAGATGAGAGTACCTCTCAAACAATGCTCATCTCCCTCCCCTCCTTCCCTCTGCTATAGTTTTTTACTTCTTCCTGTGATATAATTTGCCATTTTCTGCTTCCCCCTTTCCACACCTCCTATTACATTCCCTTCTCATACTTAAATCATATTTTTGACTTGACATCATTTACTTTATGCCCGTTCCCTCTACATATATCCCTTTTATCATAATAGCTGCACAGTTCTCAAGATTAACAGGTATCATCTTCCCTTATAGGGAGGTAAACAGTTTGCCCTAATTGAGTAGCAAGTTTTTGTTTTTGTTTTTTCCCCTCTGTTTACCTTTTTATGATTCTCTGGAGACCTGCATTTGAAGATCAAATTGTCTATTGAGTTCTGGTGTTTTGGTCAGGAAGCTCTGGAAATCCCTTATTTCGTTGAATGACTTTCTCCTTGCCTGAAATGTTATGCTGAACTTTGCTGGGTAGTTGATCCTTGGTTGAAGTCCCAACTCCTTTGCCTTACGGAATATTGGGTTCCAATTCTTTCGATCTTTTAATGTAGAAGCTGCAAGGTCCTGTGTGATCCTGACTGTGTGTCCTTGATATTTGAATTGTTTCTTTCTGGCTGCTTGTAGTATTTTCTCCTTCACTTGATAGCTCTGGAATTTGGCAACTATATTTCTTGGGGTTTTGAGTTTGGGATCCCTTTCGGGAGGGGAACGGTGGATTCTTTCAATGACTATTTTGCCCTCTGAGTCTAGTACTTCTGGACAGTTTTCCTTGATGATTTCCTGGAAGATATTGTCCAGACTCTTTTCTTCATCATGGGTTTCTGGCAGGCCAATAATTCTTAGATTTTCTCTCCTGGATCTATTTTCCAGGTCAGTTGTTTTTCCAATTAAATATTTTACATTTTCTTCTATCTTTTCATTCTTTAGATTTTGTTTGACTGATTCTTGTTGCCTCATTGAGTCATTAGTTTCTACTTGCCCAATTCTAATCTTCATCGTAGTGTTTTCTTCAGTTAGCTTTTCCATCTCCTTTTCCATCTGACCAATTTTTCCCTTTAAGGAGCTATTTTCTCCATTTAATTTTTGTGCTTCTTTTTCCATTCGACCAATTTTCCCAGTTAGGTTTTGGGTTTCCTTTTCCATCTGATCAATTTTCCCAATTAGGTTTTGGGTTTCCTTTTCCATTTGATTAGCTCTTCCTCTTAGGGAATTATTCTCTCCAGTTAATTTTTGAACTTCCTTTTCCATTTCTTCAATTTTCTTTTTCAGGGTGATGTTCTCATCAGTGAATTCTTTTTTTATAGTTTTAAAATCATTGGCCAGTTTTTCTTTTATATCCTTCTTCAGACGTTCCAGGTAATCTAGTTGTGCTTGTGAGAAATTCATAGTCCCATCTGAGGTTTCAGATGGAAGTACAGTCTCAGCTCTAACCTCTTTGGTGTTTGTGTTTTGGTCCTTACCCCCATAGAAAGATTCTATGGTTTTTTCACTTTTCGTCTGCTTTTTCCGATTCATGATGTTGGCTGAGTGTTGTAGCTTTTGGTTCTTTCAGTCAGAGGGTACAGATCTTTAAGTTGAGCAGATGTGTGTCTGGGCTAAAAGCAGGCTTTTGTTTTTTGTTTCCCCGATCAACCCTGGGGTTAGCTTGTTAGGTGTGTGGGAGGTGTGGTCTGGTCTCAGGATATCTCCTCAGCTGACTTGAGGCAAAGGCAAGGTCAGGGGATGGTGATCCCAGCTTCCCTATTGTCTTCCCTTTTCCCCTGGAGGGCTGGGGCACGCCTAGAAGCTAATGCGTGTTCCCGCCCCTCCTGGGGCTCGTCTCCCAGCTCTGAGGCTTGCCTGGGTCTTAGTGCAAATTTTCTCTGCCCTGGGTCGTCTGTCCCTCCAGATCACCTCCACCACAATAGGAAGAATCCCCCTTTGCCACTTTTCCAGCCTCTGGTGTTATGAGACCACCCGCCCCCTTCTGCTGTTCCCGCTGATCCAGGATTAATCTGGGGAAGAATTTTATGGTTCCCTCACGGTCATCAGGGGGGAGGAGAGAGCACTTACTGATCACTCTGCCATCCCAGTTCCTGAAAGTTCAAGTAGTGACCCACCGAAGTCCGTCTTCAGGCTGAAGATTTCAAGGGCTGCTGCGCTGATGTCTGGCACTCAGCGGCTCTCACCGGCTCGGCCTGGCTTATCTCCTGCTCCGCTGGTCTCCCCCGCCACTATCGGGCTCCTCTGGTCCCCTCCGCCCTGCCGCGCTGACCGCGCTGCGCTGTGCGCCGGGGTCTTACCCCCGCGGAACAGATCCCTCCCGTGGACCCTCCGGTCCAGCCTGGGCTCCGAATCCGTCAAAGTCCGTCACCCACTGGATTCTACACCTCCAAAGTCTGGTCAGACTCTCCCCCCAGAGATATCCAGAGGAGTTTTTCCAGGAGCTTAGGTGAGTCGTTGCTTTCACTCCGCCATCTTGGCTCCGCCCCTCTGATTTTCTTCAAGGCTCAGGTCAAGTGCACCTTATAGTCTTTTTTTAAGGTCTTTTCTTTAAGGGATTTAAGGTCTTTAAGGTCTTTCTTCCTCAGCTGCTTGTCCAAACTGCTTCCTGTCCAAACTACTGTTGATATATTTTGTACATTATATATATATATATATATATACATATATATATACATATATATGTATATATATATATATATATATGCATGTACATTTTCTCCCTCATTAGAATATAATCTCTTTGAGGGCAGGAACTATCTCACTTTTTTTCTTTCCATCCCCATTCCCTAGCATAGTGCTAGGGGCTTAATAATTGTTTATTAATTGATTTATAGATAGGTTAACTGAATTTGTCTATGATATATCCATATGGAGTTACATATTAAGAAGTTACCAATGTATGACTGAAGTATTGGTGAGAGATTGTAGGATATAAGAGCTTGGAATTTATCTGTATGATCCCATAGGAGCAGATGAGATTACTAAAAGAATGTATGAAAAGAAGAGAAAGGGGTCCAGGATCCTGGGGAATACCTAAGCTTAAGGAGTTGGGTGATGACCTAGAGAATACTTAAAAGGAGTGGTCAAAAACATGAAGACAAAAAGAAAGTGGAATCCAGTGTAAAAAAAGAAAGCATATACTTTGGCAGGAGGGGGACTGGGCTCCAACCTACCTTTCCATTCCTTATTCATTAAAATATTTTTTTGTTATTCTGAAACTGACTGAAACCAAAATAATGGACATTTCCATATACAAAGGAATTCAGAGAAGAGGTTTGTATGTGACACTTTATCTCTATTATGAACAGTTTAATTCTTGAATAATAAATAAATAATAAATTCAACACATTGGTTTCAAAGCTCTTCTAATTATCTGTGTCTCCCTCTGAACTATCTTTTATGCCATTTTAAATGCTTAATTTATGATCTTGTTTTTATTCCCTTTTTGGAATCACAATTGCTAGCCATTTTTTCCCCCAATCCCTCCTTCAATAAAAACCTCCCCCCTTTCAACAAACAATCATAGTCCAGCAAAACAAATCCATACTTTGTGTATGTCTGAAAGCTTATGTTCAACTCTGTGCCTCTAGTGCAATATTGCTCTGTCAGGAGGTAGGAAACAAACTTCATCATTTACTCTTTGGAAGTTGCAGATGGTCATTGTTTAGCCATTCCTAAGTTTACGAACACCCCTCTCTCACATTTCTAATTCTTTGCTACAACAAAAATGCTGTTCTGCATATTTTTGTACATATGGGTTTCCTCCCTCTTTCTTTGATTTTTGTCATCTATGCTTAGTAATGGTATTGCTGGATCAAAGGGTATACACAGTTTAGTGAATTATAATGTATAGCTCCAAGCTGCATTGCTGGTGTTAATCTCTGTCCCAAAGCCTGTTGGTGTGGGACTCTCTCCTCATCGATAGAGATGAATGCCTTGCCCTGCATGAGAGGCAGAGTGGAGTTGGTGAGAACAGCAGAGCTTCAATTTTCTTCTGAACTTTTCAAGCTTCAGGTTGTTTTGGGCACTTCTGACTTTCAGAAGGAAAATGGATGATGGTAGTGGATGATGGTAGCCCTATTTCAGATTGCTGAGGGAAAAGACAAGAGAGGAGGTGACACTTTCCATCATGTTTCCTATCTCCACTATACTACACTAGAGATTTTGGGAAGTTTCCCCTTGGGTGAGATGTAAGTTTCTCCCTCTTGATTTAGCTAAGTTGCCTCAATCCCAGAGGAAGAGCTCTTTCACTCTGTATTGTCTAGTATATATTATTTCGTGTATATTTAATCTGATTTCTATTTTATCATGATTTGGATAAATAAGTCTCTGATATTTTCTTGATATGTTCATTGTGGAATCAGTATTTGGTGGGAAGGGGGGTCAAGCCTTGGATATAAAGTTTAGAGTCCTTATTCCCCTCTAAAAATTACACAGTGATCAAAAGCTTGAACTTGATCATATCCCTTCCAGCAGTGGTGAACCTGTGGCTTCAAGGCCACATGTGGCCCTCTTGGTCACCAAGTGTGGTCCTCAATTGCAACTGAATCCAAACTTTGCAGAACAAATCCTCTTAATAAAATGATTTGTTCTGCAAGATTTGGACTCAGTCAAAAGGACCCAAAGACCTAGAAGGTCACATGTTGACTTGAGGCCATAGGTTCCACACCCCTGATGGGCTAACAATATTTAAGGGAGAAGATAGAGATCATTATTGCCTAATAGTGGTCTCTGGCACCAAATTTTTGCTTCCTCTCCTTTGGAGAATGGTGGGGGTAGAAGAGCTAGAGATGTTTACCTCCCTTTGAGCCACAAGTGACATCACCTATTCGATAGGTGGAAGGACAGGCCCTCACTACATATGGACCAACATTGCGCTCTCTTTTCACACCCCTTCCAATAACTGTGTTTTACTTTTTTGTCAGCCAGAACAACCTGATGGATATGATGTGGAATCTTAGAGTTGTTTTAATTTGCTTTTCTCATGTTAATAGTGATTTAGGGCATTTTCTAGCTTTATTTTACACTATTCTAGTACATGTGTTTCATATTATATCCAAATTAGACTATTCACTAACGCTGAAAGCCAGGTGGCATGGTAGATAGAATCCTGGCTCTAAAGTCAGGAAAACCTGAGTTCAAATCTGGTCTCAGACAGTTATCAGCTGTAAAACCCTGGATTCATTCTCCTCAACTGTAAAATGGGGATAATACTAGAACCTACATCTCAGGGTTGGTGTGAGGATCAATGAGATATTTGTAAAGTGTTTTGTAAACCTTAAAGCATTATTTAAATGGTAGCTATTTTTCTCATTATTATTAATTATAATAACAGATGACTCAAGTGTGGCCCTGAAGAAGAGATATGAGAAAGCCCTTCCCTTTGCTTCTTTGTAGACATAGGAGACCAGTGTAGAATATTGCATATGGTGGGGCTTACTCTTTGGAAGAAAGTTCATGTGCCAGATGAGACTATGGGCAATCTCTACGGAGCTCCCCCAGCTTTGAAATGTTGGTGCTTCTCTCTCTGGTAATTGTGTACGTATGTAATGGCCAGACAGTTGGATCTGTCTGTTGATCTGTGATGTATGTATTGCTTATGGTCAGACAGAAGCCCAGTCTGTTGATCTATATTTCACTGCTTATATTTTCTCTCTTGGTGAATGTAATTAAAGAAGATTGTTGATCCCACCAAAAAATACTATACATAATGTCAGACTTTTTAACCTATTGATTAATTTTTCTGAACTTTACACCCCCTCTTTTAATTCTTTGTTATAAAGATGGCTTTCTAGGAAGAGGTAGGAAAGGACACATTGGAAAATGTACAGAATATACAAGCAAAAGATTTCAGTATACATTTAAAAATATAAATGGCATGCTTATCAAATTTGTAGATGGCTCAAGTCTAGGAGGTATTACTAACAAAATTTAATGACAGAGTCAGGATTCTGAAAGATCTTGATGGGTTAGAATATTGGGCCCAATACTTGAAGATGAAATTTAATGAACATAAAATATAAAGTCTTGGGTACAAAATATCAACTTAATTGTACAAGATTGGCAAAGTATGGCCAGTTAACATTTCATCTAAAATGATCATGATGTTTTAGTGGACTATAAAATCAATATGAATAAAAAATGTGATGTAGGAAAAAAAAAAGGCTAGTGCTCTCGCTGACTACATTAATAGAAGCACTAGATAGAGTGCTAGATCTGGCCCAGACAATACTAGATGTGTGACCCTGGGCAAGTCACTTAACCCTATTTGTCTCAGTTTCTTCATCTGTAAAATGAGATGAAGAAGGAAATTGCAATCCATTTCAGTACCTTTGCAAAAGAAAACTCCAAATTGGGTCACAAAGAATCATATATGAATGAATGGTAACAAAAACAACAAATCCAGAACAAGGTAGATGATGGTTCACTATTGTCTCAACTAGTCAGATAACATCTCTAATACATTATTCCATTTTGCATGCTACATTTTAGGGAATTCATTAGAGGAGTACTAGGAGGGTCAAGGGTTCTAAGATCATAACATATGAGGGCTTGTTAAAGAACTGTGGACTAGCCTGGTAGAAAGAAGATGTGAAGGGGGCATATCTCTGTCTTACAGTTTCTGAAGAGCTGACATGTATAAAAGAGATTAGATTGTTCTCCTTGACCTCAGAAGACAGAACTAAGAATGATAGAGAGAAGCTACAAAGAGACAAATTTGAAAAATTTCCTAACATTTAAGGCTATCCCAAAGTAGAATGCACTGCCTAGAGAAGGGGGACAATGGGTTCCCCCCAGTAGGATTTTTCAATCAAAGGCTAGATGAGTACTTACCAATCATGTAGAAGAATTCTTATGAATTGACTAGAATGCCTTTAAGGTCCTTTCAAACTGAAATTCTCTCAGTCTGTGGTTTTTCCTGCTGGTTAACTATGACATTTGCCTCATGGTTATTAGAAGGAATGTATGAAAATCTTCTTAAGGATTTTTTTTTTGGCTGCATATTTACTAAGCATGGTACTAAACATCAATCATTCAGAATCCAATATATCAGGAAGTAGAATTTGATATTAAAATATTTAGTCTGAGAAAGTATTGTACAAAGCATTTTAATATAAATCATAATAAGTGCTTAATGTTTTTTTCATTCAATGATTCATTCATTTCTTGTTGGTTTACTAAAACTTCAGCTTATCTTTTTTGTCTAATGTAGACAAACTATCCCCTTAATTTCTACAAACATTTGTTAAACCCCTATTGTGATCAAAACCCTTGTTAGGGTGTAGAGATGCAAAGGCAGGTATAGCACAGTACCTGCTCTCAAGGACTTTGTAATCTAATAGAAGAAAAGGCATGTGCACCAATAACCACAGTAAAAAGAGAAACAGAGGCAAGGGTAAGGTAGAGTTCCAGGCAAAGTATTAGGAGAAACGTGAGGGTAAAAAGATCACTGTCACTTAGTGGGTGGAAGGCTGAATGGGCAGGGGAAGAAAAGGTATTTGTTTCTAAACTAAGCTTTGAAAGAAGGAAAGGTATTTATAATAGTCAAAAGGGCTTATTCATTCAAAGTCATTTTAAAAACAATACTGCTGCTACTGTTTACAATGTTGTCTTGGTTCTAGTTATTTTTCTTTTCATTATTTTGTGCAAATCTTTTCATGTTTTTCTAAAATCATTGAGCTTATCAATTCTTATAGCACAATAGTATTCCATCACAACCATATACCACAATTTGTTCAGTCATTCTCCAATTTATGGGCATCCCTGCAATTTCTAGTTCTTTGCTATCACAAAGAGAGCTGCTATAGAACATAAAGGTTCTTTTCCTTTTTCCATCTTTGGAAACAGAGCTAATATTAGTATTGCTGGATATGAAGAGAGATGCTATCTATATCCAGAGAAAGAACTGATAAATAAGAATATGTATAGAATAATTTTACATGTTTATATACCTATTTGTGTCTAATGTTAGCCATCTCTATAGTCGGGGAGGGAGGAAGGTAGAAGAAAGAAGGAAAAACAGAAAAAAGATATTTACATGTTAATGCTATTATATATTTAAAGGGAAAAGCAAGTTGTACATAAAAGATGTACAGTTTCATGTGCAATCATCTTTTATTATACTATGTTATGGAAATGCTATGTCATAGAAATATTTTATTCCGTAAATTAAAAATAAAAGAAATTTAAAAAAAGAAGGAAGGGACTTCATTAGACAGATGAGGGCAATCCATTCTGGACACTCATACTATCATAGATTTAGAGCTAGAAAGGACTTTATGGTACTTGTAGTATCATCTCTTTGTTTTATACTTGGGAAAAGTGAGACTCAGTCAGAGTGGTTAATTGACTTTTCCAAGACCACACATGTAGTAAGAGGCAGAAAGAGGATTCAGATCCAGACCCTCTGGCTCAAAATCTGACACTCTTTCCAATGGAATGTGGGGTGGTATAAAAAAAGGCACAGAGAAGAAGAGGGCCATGATGAAAAGAGGAATGTTTATGGAGTTTAGCTTGGTTAAATTTTGGAATAACTGAAGACAAGATAAAAGTTGGGTGGTCAGGTTGGAACCAGACTAGAGAGATTCTTGAATGCCAGAGTCAAGAGATTATACTTCAGTCAGCAGGCAAAGGAGAGCATTTAAGGCTTAGAAAAAGTGGAGTGATATGCTTATTTCTAGAGAAGCATTAGAAGATTACCTCAGGAAGTGGGGTGGATGATAGAGAAGAGAAGGAATAAGCTAGAAGCAGGAAGATTACTGCAACATTTCTCTTGAGAAGTGATCATAGGATGATAGTTGGAAGACATTATCTAGTGCAACCTCCTCATTTTTTTTTTTACATTTTTTGCAGATGAAGAAACGGAAGTCCCACCCCATAATGAAATGACTTGTCCAAGGTAACACAGGTAGTGTTAAGATTTGAACCCAGGTCTTCTAATTTTTCTTCTAATACTCTTTCTACACAGCCTCTTAGAACGAAGGTGGTTACAGTGGGGGTAGGGGTGGGACAAAGGAGAATTATGTTTGTCCTTCATTGCCAAGGAAGACCATTCTACTGGAGAAATGATGACATGACTTGCACTTGACTTTGTTCTGAGTGAGGGAGGGCTGTGCAGGTCACCAGCCTCACTTCTCCTCCAGAATCCAGTGACCAGATGTTCATCAGGACTACTTGAGATGGCCCAGGATGCACTGGGAGATCCTGGGGCCTTTAGGCCAAGGTCTTTGCCAGTACTCACTTAGAGTGAGGCAACACCCATTGATTAAATAGGCCTGTTTAAGAAGGGTCCTGGGCATGGACTTTAATGAGGCCAAGAAAAAGAAAGATGTCAGGCTGGGAGGGAAATGGCAACAGTTAGTATTCATAATCACTACAAAGGTAGGGGGGTCCAGAGGAGCCCTTAGACAGAGGCTCATCATCGTCCCAGCTTCCCAGATCAGTAAGTTGTAGGTTTCTCACAGTTGGAGGTTTTGCAAAACTACAGGGCACGGTAGGGCAGGGCAGGGGAGGAAAGCAGAGGATAGAGGAGGTGAGGAGAGGGGAGGGTAGGAGCCAATAACACCCAAGTCAGCTGGACATCTTTCAGCCAGCCAAATTTACCTTCCTTTGGAGAGGAGAAGAAAGGGGCAGGGAAGGCAGACAGGAGAGCAGGAGTTGAGTTACCCAACTAGCTGGGTCCCCATTCAGCCAGCTGTGTCTAAAAGCCACACACGAAATGTATTGCTAGAAACGACAACCATTCTAATTCACACAAAGGCATCTAAGAGGCACAGTGGATAGAGCTTTGGGCCTGGATTCAGGAAGACCTGAGTTCAAATCCAGTCTCAGACATTTAGCTATGTGACTTTGGACAAATCACTTAACCTCTGTTTGCCTCAGTTTCCTCAACTGTATAATAGGAATTATAATATCACCTATTATTTAATTCATTTCCCTGATATCATGGTCATCTTCAAAAACAAAGGACAAACACAATCTGTGAGTAGACCAAGCTGCCTTCCCTCTCCCTCTCCTCTCCAAAGGAAGGTAAATTTTGATGACTAGAAGCTGCCCAGTTAACTTGGAGTTAACTGGCTAGAATTATTTCTTCCTTCCTTCCTTCCTTCCTTCCTTCCTTCCTTCCTTCCTTCCTTCCTTCCTTCCTTCCTTCCTTCCTTCCTTCTTTCCTTCCTTCACTCCCCTCTCAACCTTAAACCCAGTTTACTCTGAAGCTCATACCTGAAAAGGCCTTATCCTAAAAGGGGCCAAGGTCTCCCAGTGCATCCTGGGTCATCTCCAGTCATCTTGATGAATATCTGGTCACTGGATTCATATAGCTCTGGAGGAGAAGTGAGGCTGGTGACCTGCACAGCCCTTCCTCACTCAAATCAAAGTCAAGCGCAAGTCATGTCATCATTTCTCTGATGTTACAATCCCCTTTGAAAATAAAGGACAAACACAAGTGTGAAGATCAAATGACTTATAAGTTGTAAATCTCTTATTATAATGCCTGACATATAGTAAGTGCTATATAAGTATTAGGCATCTAGGTGGCTCATTGAATAGAGTGCTGGGCCTGAAGTCAGAAAACTCATCTTCCAGAGTTCAAATCTGGCCGTGTGAACTGGGCAAGTCATTTAACCCTTTTTGCCTTAGTTTCCTCATCTGTAAAATGAGCTGGAGAAGGAAATGGCAAAACACTCCAGTATCTTTGTCATGAAAACCCCAAATGGGATCACAAAGATTCAGATAAGACTGAAATGACTGAACATATAAGTGTTATTTATTATTATTATATGTATAACACATACAAGGTCTTCTGTCAAGTTCTAGAAAAGCAAAGACAAGAGTGTACTGAAGACAAAGTGGCACAGACATCTTCTTTGTAGTGGTGTCATCTATAGCTCAGGAAGCAACCGGGGAAGGCTGTCTCCAAAAAGTTGATGCACTCAGCTGGACTCCATTAGAAAAGTGTCCCATTTCCCTTCATGGTCTGAAGATTGAACATGTTACAGGTTTGCTTTCTGGGAATATGATCTCCCTCATCAATTGTGGTGTCTGATAAGCAAGGGACTTGGTTTCATAGTCCAGAGCCTCTGCAAGTTATATATACTTTAGATCTGTCAGAATCCCTTTCTGGTGAGTAATGCCTGTGTTCACACTTGAAAGGAGTTGGACACAGGGAAAGATTTCTTTTGCTAACCAAGGGCCCTGGGGCCCTCCATTTAGAGAAGGAAGGAAGAAAGTTTGTAACTTGGTTTAATTTTCCCTCCTGTCGAGAGGTTGGGGATACAGAACAGAGGCACTTATCATCCTGTGTGACATCTGTAACTCTAGAATTAGTCATCTGCTTCTTCTGAGACACAGGAGATTTAATCTGTCCCCTCACTGAATAGGTCTTGGGAAAGATCTCACTTTGACTTTGAATCTCCTTTAGTTGTTCCCATCATGATCTTTACCTGATTTTATCATATAAATTATAAAATTCATAATATTTTGTATATTGGTATAAAATTATAAACTAGACAATCACCAATAATTGTGAATATGTCCATGGACAAAGAAAGCCAAAAAGAGGATTATAAATGAAACAATGAAGCTACCATACAAAAGTGTCAAAAGTCTGAGTGCAGTTTTAAGCTCTAATTGCGTAATTATAATGAGTTTAAATTATTGCTTTTAGTTATTCATCAATTATTGCTTACAATTTCAGCTTAAAATTGCACACTTTGGGGACACACTATGTACAGCTCTTACTTTTCTTTTTCTTTTAATATATATATTACATTTAGCAGAGTAGTGCCAACATTGCCTTATTTTTCTGTGTTCCCTTCTGAACTTCCTTCAGTTTTCTTCAATATATTTTAAATATTTAATTATTTTTCCCTCTTTTTCTTTTTAAGCATTATCACAACCTCTCACTCTCCCATAGAACTCTTCCCCTGAGTGTTAAACACTTCCTCGGATTTTTTCTTTTTAAAAATTTATACTATAAAACTCTGAATGTCCTACTCCCCTGCTCAAGAAGTCTTTGTGGCTCCTTTTTGCTCTGGGATAAATTGTTAACTCTTCTGTCTGGCAAGTCCTTTACAGATACCTTACTCAAAGAAGGTTCAGATAAAGTCTATACCTGTCTGATACTTGTGTTGGAAACCACTTAAGGATTCAGTTGTTGTTGTCTTTTAAAGGCCCTGGCTGTGATCTCGAGTGATAGAGGGGAAGATGCTTTCCTCCTTCTTTGACTAGATATACTCTGATGTGAAGTTTTCCCAGCAATGTACCACTAGTGTGCCCTGTTCTCCTCCCATTGTGATTTTTCCTTCTCTGATCACATCTTCTGAGCCTCATTATCTCCTTTGTTAGGTGGAGAATGTAGGTTCTTGGGTAGTGCGGTGGGAGCACATCATTTCTGCTAAATTCACCATTCTCGAAAATTCCTCCTGCTGTGCTTTGGACAGTCACAGGTGAGCTCCAACTATTGATCTTACTTCCAGCATTGTGAATAATGCAGACAAAAGAGTCTCTTGGTGCCTCCTCAGAACATCGCCCAGATTTGGGATTTGGATTCTTCGCAGGCTGGATGCAAACTGCATTATAAACACTGCATGCTTGTGCTGACCCTGGTGAAATCACTCTGTGATAAACACTGGTGTTAACTCAAAATGTCCCCAAAGAATCGAGAGTATTTTATCAAAAGATTTATCTGCGTGTTGCTGGGGGTGTTTTAAACTGTGCAATGACCCAGAGGCGGCAGTTTTCGGCTGACTTGTCCATCAGTATTCTGCACAGCCTCAACAGAAATCATCTAAAAGGAAAACTGGAATTAAAATGTTAATACTTTTTCAAAACAGATGTGTTCATAGGCTCAAGTCCCTTCTGAGGGATAAAGAAGTGTTTAATTTATAAGTTGTATTTCTTTTAAGTAGGAATCTTCTTTCTTGGTCATAGGTATTTTGCTTACTTTTTTTTTTTTTTAAAATACTTGGGTTTTGGTGATGAGTTGCAGAGGTGAAAAGCCTGTGATTATCACAAAGCAATTGCCAGGTTAATTAGGTTGCTCTACAATTTAGAAGGTAATCGGAGCAAAGTTGAGACAGATTTAGGGCCAAGGTATGTTGATACTCTGCAAATCTATTTTAGATAAATCTTTAGGTCAATAGCTCTGAGTTGAACACTATTCCATCTCATTAGGTGAGTCCAGCAGAGTCCGCAGAGATGAGAGTGGGTGGCATCCTCATCTGAGAAGCAAAAGGGTTGGATTAGATGGTCTAGGAGGTCACTTCCACCTGTGAAATCCTATGTTCTGTTTTAAGGTCCTACTCAGTTCTTTTGTTTGATGTTCTGAGGTTGTTCTGGCTTTGTTTTTGTATTTCCTAAGTTCTAATGCAAACTCACTTCTAGCTTTGATATTCTGTGTTCTCTGCTTTAAAGTTTTCCCCGTTTTGACATTCTATGTTCTTAGACTCAGCCAGACTGAATTTGATGTGTTGAGTTCCTTTTATCTTTGATATTTTAGGTTTCTGTGTTCTAAGGTTCCTTCTATTTCTGGTATTTCAAATTCTATGTTCTAAGGCAAGAGTTCCTGACCTTTTTGCATGGACTCCTCTAGCAGTCTGGTGAAGCCTATAAACCCCTTCTCACAATAATATTTTTCAATGCAAAAATTAAAATACAGAGAAAACAGATTATATTGAAATATAGATAGGAAACTATTAAAGAAAAAAAGTCAAGTTCACAGACTTTTAGGGCAACTGAAGATCA
The DNA here is from genome assembly GCF_028372415.1 of Notamacropus eugenii. Taxonomy (NCBI): domain Eukaryota; kingdom Metazoa; phylum Chordata; class Mammalia; order Diprotodontia; family Macropodidae; genus Notamacropus; species Notamacropus eugenii. The sequence goes on along the minus strand of NC_092872.1, from coordinate 467,814,609 downwards.
CCAATATTGATATTTTCTCCATAAGCAAAAACAAAAGACATAAAGAAGTTTCAGAAAACAGGATAATGAGTCAAGATTCAGGAAATGAGTTCTTAGAGTTGGTTTTATTATGTGGCCAGAGTCATTAGGAAATATCATTTTAGTCTATACTTGACCATCTTGCCTTACAGTGCTTATGATTAACATAAGCAAATATAACTATCATGAAGACAATTTAAATTTTAACTTCATTTAACAAATTTATTTAACATAATAAAATAAGTAACAAATATAATATTTATCTGTTTTCCAATACATTATATAATAGATATTATATATATTCATATAATAAAATAATTTTAATAATATTTAAATTAAATTTAAATGAAAATTAATTTGCAATATAAATGTCATTCCTGCACCCCCATCTATTGTCAAGTTTAAAAACATGGATATATTCTACAAACAATTTAAGTTTCTACAAGTTAAGGCCCTATCTGCCTTGGTACTCAGAGGCTTTGATGAGAAAATTGGACCAAGGGAAAGATCTATGTTAGAAAACCTAGCTTAGGATTTAACTATGAAAGAAGGTCAAAGGCTTATAGACAAACCAGAAGTCTCAGGTCTATATCATATCATGAATCTGTCCTTTCTTCAAGAAGAGATTTCAGAACTGCTCATCACAGAGAGCCCCAAACATCTTTTACCACCACACATCAAGTACCTGTGACCATAGCTCATAAATTACCAATGTCTTCAAGAGTTGATGTGCCCTCAAGATTTGTTACCCTGTGGGGTAATTGTGGGACAGTTGGTGAAGAGAAACGCTAAACAGAGCTATGCTAGTCCTTAGATAATGAACATAAAATCAGTGTATTACTGGGCCCATACTCAAAACTGTTCTAGCTTAGTAGGACCTAGCAAATCTTTCATTCCTTAAGTGAAGATATGACTCCAGTCCAATCAACTGCAGTGGTTCCCTGTTGATCCCTAAAATAAAATATCAACTCCTCTTTTTGGCATTTCAGTCACTTTATTTGCCTTTCCTGTATCATTATTCACTATTCCCTTTCTAGTACTGGCCTTTTTGTTGGTACTTCACCTGGTACTCCATTCTCTATATCTGTGCCCTTGCTTTGACTGTTCCCTATGCCAGAAATGGACTTCTTTTGTACTCTCCTCAGTTTCATAGAATGCTTTGTTTCCTTTAAGATTCAGTTCATGTACCTGCTTGTACTTGAAGTCTTTCCTGATCTTCCCCCAGCTGCCAGTGCTCCATCTCTCAAAACTCCTTGGGTTCTTTTTTGTATATCCTCTTCCTATGTATAGATACAGGTGCACATTCAGGTGTTGATGTAATTAGAGATATAGATGTGAATATAGATAGACATAGATGACAATACTAATGACATATAAAGATGCAAATATAGGAATAGTTATGGATGTAGATATAAATAAGATGATATAGATATTGTTTACAGATTTTGATATAAATTATATATAGATATAATTGACACAGATATAGGTATAGGTGATATTGAATGTCGTCCAAATGTATATGAATTATATATGTGTGTATACATACATATATATAGGTATAAATATAGCTAATTGATATCAATATAATTGTGGATCTAGATTAAAAACAAATATAGATATTCTCTCCCCTGATAGAATGTAAAGTCCTTGAGATTAGAGCCTAATATCATTTTTGTCTTTGTATTTTTTTATACCAAGGAGAATACGTGGGAGATAACAGACACTTGATAAATTCTTGTCCATTGATTGACATCAGTGGAGGGAAGGATCACAAGAATGAAATATATTAGGAAGCAGAAAATGACTGGTTATTGATAGGTGAATAATTCCTGATTTAGCCATCTCTGTGTCATTTGACTTGCCCAGTTAGGGCAAATGTCAAGTGAACACCAAATTATAAAATGTCCAAGGTTAAATTGTACCCGAAACCATCTGAGTCACCCAACAATCAATGTTCTTGGTAAATATATGGCATCCCAAAGGGCCACACTGATTTAGAGAAAAGACTCATTTATAAAACAGTAGAAATCAAGAGAGCAATTTCTCATAAAACAATTAAAGCAGTGGAAGTGTAAACAAATCTGCAGATATCTTGGTTTGAAATCTGATTGAGCCAGATCATCCCAGGAATATTTATAGAAGAAACTGGAAGGAGAGTTACAGGCTTTCAGAGAGATACATGACCTCAGAGTGGATCTAGTCCAGCTTCTACCTCAACAGCCAAACTGGTAACTGGTCATGTAACTACTCCTTGAAGAACTCTAGTTCAGTATCTTCTAAACCTAATGAAATGGGCAATCAGATAATCTCTCTGAACCTGTATTTCCTTATCTGTTAAAAGCGGGTGTAATTGTATTTATACTATTCATCTTCATATATAGCTTTTGTTAGAGAAGTAGCATGAAGTGCAGGAGGGAGTGCTGTATTTGGATCCATGAGACCCAGATTAAATCCTGGATCTGATACCTACTGGCTGCGTCTCTTGGCAAGCCATTTTTCCTTCTGTGAGCCCCAGTTTCTGTAACTCTAAACTGAGAGGGAAGTGGTCAGACTAGATAATCTCTAAGATTCCTGCTAGCATTAACTTTCTGCAAGCCCATAGGACTCAATAGAAGATACATGGCTTAATGGCTAGAGCATCTGGATAGAGCAGTAGAGCAAGAGAATGGGCAGTCAGGAAGACTGGGGTTACATCCTGCATCACTGCTTTTCGAACCTTGATAAATCACCCAGTCTCTCAGTGTTCTAGACCAGCAGTGTCAAACTCAAATAGAAACTGTACTACATATCATTCTCACTGACATATATTGACTTAGAAAACCACATATTAATATTATCTGTGTTCCATTGTATTTTTATTTATTTTTCTTAAATATTTCCAAATTACATTTTAATCTGATTCAGGCTGCACTGAGGAGTATTGTCACCAGTGCCACCCAGGGCCCATGTATTAGACATCTCTGCTCTAGATGACTCTTAAAGACTGCAAGTTGCAGAGGAGGTGACTATATTGGTAAAAATAACTTTTAGCATCATAGTTTTAGAGCTAGAAGGGACCTTAGAGGTCATCAAGCTAGTATAATCCTCTCATTTTATAAATAAGGAAACTGAGGTTCAAGGAGACTGATTTATGTAAAGTCTAAGGTATGATGTGAACCCAGCTCTTCCTAACTCCAACTCTAATGCTGTGCCCACTACAACATATTGCATTTCATTATGTATAGAAGGCATTTTGTCAGTTAAAGCACAACATGAATGGATTGGATTTATATAATGGATTTATCTGGTACGAGATTATTGGTAGCAGGAACAGTTATATTCAAGGGGACATTATCTAAATGTGGTCTGTGAGGTCATGACTTGGGGTTGAGCATTTCCCAAAAAGCATTGAGGTGCTTCTTTGTGCATGATAGACATATTGACCTCCAGGTCTTTACAGTCTAAGATAAAAACTATCATATGAACTGCATGAGATTTTCCAAAGAAAAGAAAGGAGCAGACAAAAATAATGGTGCTGATAAAATTTCTAAGAAACTAGAATAGGTTTTAGTAAAGGAGCACAGGAAAGAATCTGAAAGAAAAGAGTTGGAACAGAGAGAGAACAAGGGCAAAAGCAATAAATCACTCTAGGAGTTGCATTTTTTCCTTTTTTCTTTTATTTTAACTCCCTCCCTACCTTCCTTCCTTCCTTCCTTCCTTCCTTCCTTCCTTCCTTCCTTCCTTCCTTCCTTCCTTCCTTCCTTCCTTCCTTCCTTCCTTCCTTCCTTCCTCCCTTCCTCCCTCTCTTCTTTCCTTCCTTCCTTCTTTCTTTCATTCTTTCTTTTTTCTTTCATTCCTTTTCAAATTTCTTTATAAAAGGAACTGAATTCTAACATTTTTTTATCCTTTTTTCTCTTTTGTATCTGATAGGCATCTCAAACTCAATGTACTTTTCTACGTCCATACATTCCTCTAATAGAATATAAGCTCTCTGTGTCAAGGATGATTTTTGTTGCTGTTATTGTTGTGGTTGTTTGTATCCCCAGGACTTAACATAGTGCCTTGCTCATAGTAAGCTTATTGGAAGGAATTGAATTAGACTGAATTGTTATAAGCTTCAGGGCCTTTGGAAGGGAAGATAAATTACAGTATAATGGCAAAGTATTACTCCCTGTTATTGTCATTCATGTGTTAGGTGCCTACTTATCTAAGCATTGTGTGCTCTTAATGATATCAGAAGATCATTGATTTAGGGATGGGGGGAATCATAGATGTGATTTAGTCCCTTATTTTACAGATGAAGAAACTGTGGGCCATAAAGGTTAAGTGAATTGCCCAAGGTCACACAAATAGTAATTAACAGAACTGGGATTTGAACATTCCTCTTGCTTCTAAATCCAGTGCTCTTTCTGGTGCATCAACATACTTTTTCTGGTCCAAAGAGTGTCCAACCGAGAATAATGTCAAGTTAGTGAGTAGGGCAAGGGAATGCTGGTAAATGTTTAACAACCAGCTTCGGGGAGAAGGGGGCAAATAGGAACAAATTTCTAAATTTAATCTGCACTATTACATTTTTATCCATTTTCTTAAGTCTATAAAACCAACAAAACAACAAATCAAGCCCTAATTTGTAATGTTTGCCTATTTCAAAGCTCTAAATACTCTCATTGAAAATTTCACAATCCCAAGTCATTCTGGTTCCAGCACAGAGGTGTCAAACACACCATCTCCACAACATTGTCCAGCGTAGCTAAACAAGATCAAAATATAATTGGGACATATTTATCAAAATGAATAAAAATACACTAAACATAGATAATATCACATTTCAAATTAAGTCAAAATATTGCCTGTATATATCATTATATATGAATTAGTGGCCTCCATTTCTATTTTAGTTTGACACTATTGCATCAGCAAACCCTTGGAGGAGACTGTCTGCTTCTGTATTTACTTGAGGGTCCAATGGAAGAGCTTAGTTTTAGAAACAATAGTACTATAACCTTGTAAGAAATGATGAACAGAAGAGGAAAAGAGGTCAAGAAGATTTGTTAAAAATTAAATGTAGAGCCAAAAATCCTGTCTGGTCACTTAGGTAATCATTTAGTTAAAATTTGAAATGACTTTCTTAAATTGAGTATTTCCAGAGTTTGATTGGGAGGCTTCCCAGAATTTGCCTGGTTAAAAGATCTCCACATAGAATACGTACTCAATTTTTATTCCTACTCAAACCTTGTTCACATTACGTTTCACTTGATTCCATTTTCTTTAAATGGCCAAAGGTGTTATATATGTATAGTCAATATTTTCTGAGCATTTCCATCCTCACAGTATATATCAAATGAGTTTATGTCTTCTGTCTTAATTATTTGATTGGTAGATACTATATAATCCCATGTGAAAAGATATATTTCATTAATAGTCCCTCTTAAATCTTTGTGAGGAAACATTTCCTCAGTTTGTCATATTAATTTATAGGCACCATCATGGGTATCACTCATGCAATAAGTGCCTCTGGAAAAGAGCCCTGAGCAATACAGGCAGTTGATCAGCCAGCTGAGTATCAGCTTAGGCAACAATCTTATGTTCCTATGAAAGAATATGCAGGATAATCTAAATACTGGTTATAGATTATTTCAAGTAATAATGAGTTCATGAAAGATTCTCCCCTGATAAATCAATACTTCAAGAAGCTATGATTCTGTTGCATGTCGATAGAAGTTCATCTATGATTTAGTAGTGGATACTCCTCAAGAATTGTTGGGACTATGAAGTTAATTCACCCCATGATTAACTTGATGATGAGCTTCTCCAAGCTGAGATACAATGTTCTTTAAATGACAGACTGTCCTTTATTGGGCTTGAACTTCAAGTCTTTCTGAGTTATTGTAAAATTTGTGATCTGTGTGTATAGACTTAAAGGAGAAAGGGTCCCCTAATCCATAATGAGAAAATGGAACAGGATTAATGTAGTCAAGGAAAATAAATTGAGCAAGAAAACTCAGTGATGAGACAACCTGGCATATGAGGAATGGAAAGAAGAAAAAGAAAGATGGGAATCCTCTATAGAAATGGAATGTTCTTTCTTTAAAGCAATCAAAGATAAATTATAAGGGCTATCAGAAACCTTGTGAATATTCATCATATCTCATTGATTATAGATTTAGAGCTTGAAGGGATCTTGGAGGACATCTAGTCCTCATCCTTCATGACCTATCTGTTACATTTGATTCTGTTGACTTCTGGATGCTCTCTCCTCTCTGGTCTTTTGTGACACTATTTTTTCCTAGTTCTCTTCCTGTATGACTGACTGTTCCTTCTCAGTCTCTTTTGCTGGTTCATCATATAAATGAGCATTTCTCAAAGACTAGTCTGCAGACCCATTAGGGTCCCAGACCTTTTGCGGGTTCACAAATTCAAAATTATTTTTATAATAGCACTAAAACATTATTTCTTGATTAAAATTATGTTCTTTTTTCTAACTACATATCTGGATGAGGTCTGATTTTATTCATGTACTTCAACCAAAACAATTTATCACAACAGTTTAATTCAGAAGCAGATGTGAGAATCCAATTGTCTTCTATTAAGACAGTCATTAAAGAGATGTTCAAGAATATGTAAAACAATGCCATTCTTCTTGTTACTTTTGTAGTTTTCAGAAATAGTTGTTTTCATAAAATTATTTATTTTAAGTTTCAGGTGGTTTATTATTATTTTAAAATGAATTAATAAATTAATATTTTCAAATTTTACCAGTTTTAATTTCTAATAAAGTAAACAGCAGATATAACTTGCGTAAATAAAAGCTTTGGAGGTTTCTTAATTTTTAACAATGTAAAGGAGTCCTCAATAATTTCAAGGTTATTAAAAATTATCATATGATTATAGATTATTACTATAAAGGGATCCTGGGAGAAAAAACTTGCAATTATCCCTTAATTATGGTTGTTCCCCCAGTCTCTGTTTTAGGGCACCTACTCTTCTCTCTCTTTATGTTCTCTTTTGGTAATGACATCAGCCTTGATGAATTTGTAATGATCTTTTTCAGGCTGCTGACTCTCAGATCTACATATCCAGCCCCAATCTCTCCTCTGACCTTCAATATAACACTGTCAACTGCCTAGTGAACTTTTCAAACTGTATGTCCTGGAAATATCTTAAATGCACCACGTCTAAAATCAGACTCATTATCTTGTCCTCCAATCCTACCCTGTCTTCCAAACTCCCTTATTTCCATCAAAGTTGCTATTATTTTTTTTCAAGTTCTTAGGTTTACAACTTGGCATTATCCTCAAAACCCCACTCTTCCTCACCTCACATATCGAATTGTAGGCAACATTTTCTCATTTCAGGCTCCACTATCTTGCATCCCACCCATTTCTCTCTACTCACCCTGCATCTACTTTAGCATGGGCTTTCATCTTCTCTTGCCTTGATTATTACAATGGCCTAGATTTGCCCTAGATTATTCCATTTAGTCTCTCTGTTTCAAGTATCTCTTCATTTTAGCCCATCTTCCACTCTGTTGTAAAAGTGATTTTCTTAAAGTATAAATCAGACCATGCCACTTCCCTGCTCAATATTCTCCAGTGGCTTCCTATTTCTGCCAGATTCAAACATAAACTCTTCAGTTTAGCTTTTAAAGCCTTTGGCAACTCTATCCAAAGCCATCTTTCCAACCTCTCCCACAATCCGAAATTCAACCAGATTGTCTTCTCTGATTTCTGTCTTTATACCTTGACGTTAGCCATCCCCCATGCATGGAATGCTCCCTATCCTCATCTACACCTCTTATAACTCCTTTTTTCCCCTTTAAAACATAGCACTGTCTTCTAAATGAAACCTCTTTTGTCTTCTCCTCATTTAATTTTTTAATTTAATAATTTATTTTTCCCAATTACATGTAAAGAAATTTTAACTTTTTTTTTCAAATTTGGAGTTCTAAATTCTCTCCCTCTATTCTCTTCCCCTTCTTCCATTGAGAAGGCAAGCAATTTGGCATAGATTATACATATGTGGTTATGCAAAGCACCTTTTCACATATAAGTCATGCTGTGAAAGAAAACAGAGAAAAAAACTCAAGAAAAATAAAGAAAAAGTATTTTCTATTTTCAACTCAAACTCCACCAATTCTTTCTCTGAAGATGGACAGCACCTTTCCTCATAAGTCATTCAGAATTATCTTGTATCATTGTATTGCTGAGAATAGCTAAGTTATTCACAATAGATCATCACATAATATTGCTGTTACAGTGTACAATACTTTCCTGGTCCTGCTCCTTTCCCTTTGCATCAGTTCGTGTAGGTCTTTATAGGTTTTTCTGAGATCATCCTGCTCATCATTCCTTATAGCACAATAGTTTTCCATTTTTGTTGTTCTTGCTGTTATGGTTCTTTTCAAGAACGAAGGACAAACACAACCAGTATTCCATTATAATCATATACAACAACTTGTTCAGCTATTCCCCCAATTTTTTAATCTCTTTGTGATACAGACCAAGTATTAGTATTGCTGGGTCTAAAGGTACAAATGTATTTTATAGTAATTTAGGAAAAGTTTCAAATTGCTATCCAGAATGGATGAATCAGTATACAACTTCACCAACAGTGCATTAGTGTCTCAATTAGTGTCCCCTCCAACATTTATTATTTTCCTTTTCTGTCATATTAGCCAATCTGACAGGAGTGGAATGGTAGCTCAGTCATTTTAATTTGCTTTTCTCTAAACAATAGTGATATAGAGCATTTTTTCACATAACCATAGATTGCTTTGATTACTTCTAGAAGAAGTCTCCCTTGATCCCTTCAGCTGTGACTGACCTCCCTCTCAAACTTGAGTTTAACTACATTGTATTTATTCTCTTTTTACATATTCCCTTGTCCTCTCCCTTTTAGAATGTAGATTCCTTGAGATTAAGGATTGTATCATTTATTGCATTTGTGTCTCCAGCACTTAGCATATAGTAGACTTTTAAATGCCCATTAATTGAGTAACCCAGAGAGGTTAAGTCATTTATCCTGGGTCATGTAAGTAGTAAGGGATAGAGTTGGAATTTTGACTCAAGTAATAGGAATCCAAATTAGATATTTCTTTCTTCAGTGTCTTCATGATTGTATACCCTTTAAGAGCCATGTTTCAGGCATGGGTCAAATTCTGCCAGGAATCATCAGACCCTGGACTTGGGTTAGAGGACAACCTTAGAGCTCATCTAGTCTACTGCTCTTGCTTTGCAGATGACAAAATGAAGGTCCAGAGAGTCTAAATGTCTAAAGTCAAATAGGTAGTAAGTAACCCAGGAAGTAATTCTTCATTCCAGGTCATCTGACTCTAAATCAATTACTCTTTTTACTATATCATTCTATTGATGTCCTATATGTCTCTGGGCCTCCATTTCTTTATCTGTAAAATGGAACTCTGAATCACAAACAACCTTCCTCTCACCTCTATAGCTATACCAGTACATTAGTAATAGCAATTGTCACTTTTTTCCCCAAGGCTGAAAGATTTTATAGGAAAAATTTATGATCCAAAAGTGGAGACCTGGGGTTAATACTGGACTGAGTCTCATGCATTTTAATTAGTGGCAACTCCAAATTAGATTCTAAGATAAAACAGCATCAGGATTTTTTAGCAAGGGCTGGGGGGGTCAGAGGTACCATAGCCTTGCCAAATACACTAGCTGTTAGTGCTATAATTGATTAAAGCATTGCAGGGTAATATTCTTCAGAGTATATGTCATAGCTTTTCTTCTTGTTAGGTGCTACATTTGGTTGCTGCAGTAAAACATGCTGAAATAATTGGATTACTGATGATCAGAGGGGAAAATAACCTAATTTCAACCATGGAGATGCTGTCAAAATATTTTTTAAAGAAATAAAAAAGACCTACAGATAGTTTTTTTCTCCCTCCCCCTCACCATCTTTCTGACACATTTTATCAAGGCAGAAGGAATTCAAGTGTGATTTTAACCACAGCTAAAGAACAGCCTAGTTAAGTGCAGAAAGTCTCATCGGTAGCAGGTTTGGCTTTTAGACAATGCATTCATTGGCCATAGAAAACCACAAAAGAAGGAAGAAAGGAAAAAAAGAAAAAAGGAAAGAAGAAAGAAGAGAGAGAAAACAAAGAAAAGAAAGGAGGAAAGAAAAAGAGAAAGAAATGAATGAAAAGCAAACAAAAATAGGCAAAATGGCCCCCAGTCATGGTACCTTTCTGTTTCTATTGTCATGGTGAAAGAATTGTGACAAAAGGTAGAAAAAAGGTAGAAATCATCACCCCAATGATTGCTACAACCATTGACTGATGGTTCTCAGTGTCACCTCTTTGCCCAACAAGTTGATATATGACTTTAGAAACTGAACCAGATTGACATTCTCAATATAAATGAACAGATATACAATATAAGCAATATAAACATACTGATGTAATGGAGTTGCAGCTAAATTGAAGGATGTTCGTAAGTTCTCTTTAGAGCAGTGAATAAAGGAATTAGCAGGGTTAGTTTTATCATGTACCCAAAGGGAAAAAGAAGCATCATTTTTTAAATGACACAATGGTCATGTTCTTTTTTTGCCCGAAGCAAACTGATCACCATGAAGGTATAACAAGTGTCTCTAATACCTCTTACAACTGGATTAATGGATCAGTGAGGTTATAGAGAAGGTTCTGGCTGTTCAATCAAGTCCAACTCTTTCTGACCTCATTTGGGGTTTTCTTGGCAGAGTGGTTTCACATTTCCTTCTTTAGCTCACTTTACAGAAACTGAGGCAAATAGGGTTAAGTGACTTACCCAGTGTCACTCAGTTAGTAAGTGTCTGAGGCCAGATTTGAATTCACCAAGAGGTGTTTTCCTGACACCAGGGAGAGGAATCTTATCTACAGCCCTCTAGCTGCCCCAAGAAAGAAGAAAGGAATTATGTATGAGGATTCACTTCTAAATATTTTCAGTATTGCTTTTCAAAAGACTTTGAGGCTCAGGAAAGAGAAGTGTAGAAGCAGAGCCACATACCCTGTGAGCCATGCCAACCACAGGGACAGATTAACTGCTGTGCCCAGACTGACAGTTCTGGGCATGACTACTGATGAAGCTGTATTGAGCTTTTGCTTCTTGTTTACCTGGATGTTGCAAGACTATGTGGATTTGGTGCTCATGGATCAAATGAAATCTGAAGCAGAACTGGATTTAGGACCTCTGAACTAGAAGCTTCTGGAATCCATATAAGCAGAAGACATAGATTTATAACCTGGTCTCTTTCTACATTTCCAGTCTTTTCACACATTGTTCCCCTTCACTTATCCTGTGATCCCAGTGATGCAGGTCCCTGTGCCATTCCATGCATATGACGCATCTCCTAACAATGAGAATTTTCACTGGCTGTTCCCCATGCCTAGAATTCTCTCCCTCTTTATCTCTACCTCCTAACTTCCCTAGCTATTGTCCTATATGTCTTCTTGTCTTTCAACTAAATCACTGGAAAAAGCATCTACACTTGGTGCCTCTATATCCATTTCTCTCACTCTCTTCTAAATCCTCTGCAGTCTGGCTTCTGGCATCATTCAACTGAAACTGATTTCTTCAAAATCACTAATGATTTCTTTATCACCAAATCAAATGTCCTTTTCTCAAGACTCATGCTTGATCTCTCTACACATTTGGCACTACTAACCACCTTCTTCTGTATATTCTCTCTTTTTTTAGGTTTTTGTGACTATTCTCTCTTGGTCCTCCTTCTATTTGTATGACAGTTTTTCTCAGTCTCCTTTGCTGGATTTTCAACCATATTATACCCAGTGTTGCACCAAAGATAAGTGTAGAAGCAGAACCACATAGCTTTCTCTAGTCTTCTCCTTTCTTTAGTCTTTACTTTCATATTTGGTGATCTTATCTGTTCCCATGGGTTCCATTATTGTAGCTATGCAAATGATCCCCAGATCTTAGCTTCTTTTACCTCTATCCTGAACTCCAAATCTGTATCACCAACAGCTTTTTGGACTTTTTTTTGGAGGCAATCAAGGTAAAGTGATTTGCTCAGGGTTTCACAGCTCATAAGTGTCTGAGGTTGGATTTAAATTCAGGTCATCCTGACACCAGGGTTAGTGCTCTATCCACTGTACTACTTAGCTACTCCCTTTTTTGGACATTTTCAACTGAAAATTCAGGAGGAATCTCAAGCTCTGCAAATCAGAACGCATTGCCTTCCCCCAAACTATTTTTTTCTTTTTAATTTCCTTATTATTCTCAAGGCTGCTACTACTCTGCAGTCACCCAGGCTTGCAACCTCAGGGTCATCCTTGATTCTTTACTCTCACTCATTCCATATTTCTAATCCCTTACTTAATCTGGTGTATCAGTAAGCACCCCAACATACAGAGGAGGGCCTGCTATCAGAGGTTCTTTGATCTGCTTTTCTAAAAGGAAAGGCAACTTTTGAGGGGTCAACAACTTAATGAAGCACATGTATCATTCACTTAGTTCAGGGGAAAAAGTCAGGACCCTGAACTTCAGAGAGAATGCAAAGAAATCAAAGATCAACAGACAGGCTTCCAACTTCCTGACATACATCACAGATCAACAGATAACTGTCTGACCATATATGCATAGTCACCAGAGAGGGAAGCACCAACATCTGGGTTTTCAAAGGGGGAGGGATCCTTAGTTGCTTCCCAGAGTCTCCTCTGGCCAAACAAAACAATTCCAGTTAGTAAGCCTCAAAGTAAAACCTCACCCTCACAGTATTTATACATTTTTTTAGAGCCAGAGGGCATTACAACCCTAGAGAATCAGTGCCTCATTAGAAACTTAGCAAAAGGAGTGGGCCTTCCTACAGATCTTTCCTAATCAAACTCTACTTAATGGGCAGGCCCATTAATGGGTGGGAAAGATCTTCTTTAATCACATTAAAATAATTAACAATACAAATACATATACTATTTCTAGTTAAAGAAACTCTTGTTTCTGTACTTTTCTCCTAGTGAAGACTCTTGGTTGATAAAGGCAAGATTCAATCAGAGGCACTTGATTATATTAAAACAAAAACAGCAAAAGATCCTACTTGGCTTGCCATCACACTTGATTATACTAAATTGTTGTGTTCATCCTTCCTTGCGGAAGAAGACCATGCCATCAGAGAAATAATGACATGACTTGCACTTGACTTTGTTTTGAGTGAAGGAGGGCTGTGCAGGTCACCAGCCTCACTTCTCCTCTGAAGCCATCTGAATCCAGTGACCAGATATTCATCAGGATGATGAGAGATGGTCCAGGATGCAAGGGGAGACCTTGGCTCCTTTAGGCCAAAGCCTATTCAGATACTCACTTAAGGTGAGGTAATGCCCATTCAGTGAATAGACCTCTTTAAAAAGTAGTCAGGAGACGGCCCCTTGAATGAGGCAAAGAAAAATAACTACATCATACTAAACTAAATCATCCTTAAACATATCATACTAAAACAAAAACAGCAAAACATCCTGCTTTGCTTGCCGTCACATCTTGTCATTGCTGTCTTTATAGCATCTCTCCTATATGGTCCCAACTCTCCACTCACATAACCACCACTCCAAGTTGAAGCCTTCATAATTTCTTATATTATTGTAGTAGCCTCCTTCTTGGTTTCCCCACCTATTTTCGCATCCCAATTCATTTCCCATGTAGCTGTCAAATTGATTCTTCTGAAGTGGAAGTCTGATCATATCACTTCTACTCATTCAATATCATTGACTCCCTATTACCTCCAGGATTAAATATAAAATGCTCCCCATGGCATTTAAAGCTCCTGGGCCCTTCCCGACTTTCTAGTCTTATTACAGTTTACTCTCCTCCACATACCCTAAGACTCAGCTACCTTGACCTAATTGCTGTTCCTCCATGACACTCCAACCTCGGTTCCTGTGCCTTTACCCTGGAGGTCCTTCCTCCCTGGAGTGTGCTTCTTCCTTACTCCCACCTTTTAGTTCCTGTATCTTTCTCAAGCCAAAGTTCAAATCCCATATTCTACAAATGCTCATCTTCTACCCACCCCCTGGCCCAGTCTGTGCCTGCTTCCCCTAGCTCTTTATGCCTTCCCTTTTCAGATTGCCTCCTATCTGCTGTAGAGCTATCTTGTATGTTCCAAGTTATTTACTTACTGTCTTCCCAATTAGAATGTGAGTTCCTTGAGGGCAGGCACCGTTTTTATTTTTCTTTGTATTTCCAGAGCTTAGCACAATGCATGAAGGAGTTAGTGCTTAATAAATATGATAGGGACACAAGGCTCATAGATTTAGAGTTGTAGGAGACCTTACACTTTATCTAGTCTAAGCCTTTCATTTTGCAGCTGAAGAAAGTGAGGTTTAAAGAGGCTTAAGTGATTTACTAACTTGGTTTAGAAGTTCACAGTGTATTTTGAGGAATGAGAAGTGGTCGGGAGCTACTATACACTTTCCCCACTATTTAGTAACAAATGGTTTCTAGATGGATAGTTTTATAATAAGCCAATAGCCTCTCCAGGAAAATGAAAGACAGCCTATGCACAAACTATGTTTTTAAAAGTAAATGTATAGAATCAATCCCTTCTGTCATCCTTCTCCCCTCTCCTACTTACAGATAATAGTAATAATAGCTAGCATTTATATAGAGTTTATTTTGTGCCAGGAAGTATGTTAATTGCTTTACAGATATGATCTCATTTGATCCTTATAACAATCCTGGGAGGCAGATGTTATTATTATCCTTTTTTTTTTTATTTTAGGTAACTGAGGTTAAATGATTTGCTGAAGGTCACTAGTAAGTATATGAGAACAGATTTGAACTCAAAACTTCCTCAGTCTAGGCCCAGCACTCTACCCACCCGACCTAGACCAGGAAGAACTGAATGCAAAAATGGTCTCAGACATTTGCTAGCTGTGCCCCTGGGTAAGTCACTTAACCTCACTTAGCCTGTCTCCTTATCTGTAAAACAGGAATAGTAATAGTACCTACTTCCCATGGTTGTTGTAAAGATAAAATGAGATACTCTTTTTAAAGTACTTCACAAACATTAAGTCATTACATAAATACTATGATTATTAAATGTTAGCCACTATTATTGCAAGATGAAAATGAAAGGTTAAATCCAGGTGGGCTAGTCTTATTCGGGTGCATAGAAGACATGAATCTCAGATTTAGGAAGAATTGGCTTTTTCTTGTTTGTTTCTTTTTTTTTTTTGCTTTTGCTTTTGTGGAAACAAAGTGGAATGAATGTCCTAGACTAGGAGTAGCCTAAATTATTGTGGAAGAAGGGAAAGTGTGTTGAGGGGCCTAGCTAAAAATTTCTGCTTAGAAAGCAGCCTATGGCAGCAGATAAGGGGTTCAATCCCTTAAGACACAATTCTGCAATACATTATTGATAGAGAATAATGAATTTTGAATTGTTCTTATTTCTTAGAACTAACAAATAGAGATTGGGCCTATGGGATATAACTAAATGACCACAACTGTTGTAATGATCCATTTGGTGTCAAGTGGTCTCCCCTGTTGGTGATCTAATTTAGCCGTTGTCCAGGTTCAGAATTCTGGATTGTCACTGTGTATTGTCTAAGCTTTGGCCACCTAGATATGCCCTGAGCCTCATTCATTACAGAACTCTCACAAGATCATAACATCATAGATTTAGAGGCAGACAGGACCTCAGAGACCAAATTTAACTTTCTCATTTAATAGATGAGGAAACTGAGGCCCAAGTACTTTGTTACTATCTGAATTCCCTTATTCAATTTGAGTCACTCTCTAGAATTTAAAGAATGAAACAAGACAAAAACAAAACTTCAGTCCAGAGTATCAGAGAAGAAATATTCCACCTTTTGCTAACAAATAAGGGAGTTGGAAATACATTTACAATTCCTCTCAGAAAAGGTACATCATCAATGTCAAATGCTGTAGTTTGTGAACAAGGTAGCTGGTACCAGGAGAAAACTGAGAAACGCCAATTTGAGTCAGATCATTTATTTATAAGTGTATGAATTGAATTCTCTTATCATGGGGGAAAAGTCACTTTGCCTCTTTAACCATCTAGTTGCAGAGCTAGGCAGAAGGAACCAAATGGTCTCCAGATGACCTTTCCTTCTTCTGCAGCTGCTTTCCTTCTCTCCAAAGCCTCCCATCTTCTGTCTCCTCCTGAAGGATGGGATGTTTACTGCTTTGGTCAAAAGTACCTTTTCCACTAGAAGTAAAATGGAGCTTGATAATAGGGAAGAGAAAAAGAATTTAACCGAGGAGAAGGATACTTTTGATTCTTGGCACATATTTAAGTGAGTTAATACATAGTGGTTTAAAAAAAAAAAAAAACTAAACTATCCTAGTCCTAAAAAAAAAATCCACAGGAAACTTTCCTAACCATTAAAAATGAAATTAGAACCCATTTTCTTTGTCCAGTAAGGCTGATAATCATACTGAAGGAAACTATTCTCTTAGTAACTAGAAAGTGAAAAAAAATAGTTTGAGATGGGATATGCTCAGGCATAACATTCCTAAGGGTTTCATCTTTGCCTAGGGAACAATTTCTTTTGGCCTAAGGGCAAATAGTGCATTGAAATCTCACAGAAAAAGGGAGGCCATCAGAAGTGGCTGCTTCCTTCTGTAAGTCATTAGCATCTTGAGGTCTAGGCTGGGGTTGTTTCTCTGTGGAAACACCGGAGGAAAGTTAAATTTCTCCCCACTGGCATCAGGTGAATTATTCAAGGTGAACTCAATTAATGGCATCTAGAGGAGCTTTCAGAGAGCCAGGCAGGAGTCTGGCTCAGCAGAACCTCAGTGCCTTCTCAAATACATGGAGAGGAGCCCTGCCAGTATAGACAATCACCTTCTCATTTTCGCCTTCTCTTAGGTTCTCTGATGGACCTGTCAGTTACTAACTGTTAGGTATGTGTTTTGGATTTTACTATAATGAGGGAATAAATTTACAAGGAATTAGTTCATTAGTCTCTCCCTTCTCAAAATATAATTTTCTGGAAAAGTGATGAGAAGAATTTTAAAAAATTCCTTTTAAAAATGTATTATTTTGGATCAAACTTGGCCATCAAGAAGAGGGAGGAAAATACACTTCTTATAGAGGTGATTTACAAGGGTTGTAGAATATTCCATATAATGTCAAACTCAATGTATTGATTAATTTTGCTAAATAGATTTTTTTGTCTTTATTTTCATTTTATTCCTTGTTCTAAGGAATGTCTCTCTGAGGAGTCATAGTGGAAGGGGAATGTTTGGAAATGTCAGTGATGTAAAAATAAAAGATATTAATTATTTAAAAAACCATTATTCTTAATGCTAGAAAGTTGCTGACCTAAGTTATGTTGATTGAAATTCAGGATTTTAAAAGATACAAACTATAGGGTCTAGGTATTTTTTTCATTAACTTTTCTTTTTCTTTTAGAATGGGAAAGTCAGTGATTATTTTGTTAAAGGCCGCCAGCAGGATATTTATAAGAGATGTCCTTAAAATTGAAGAGAATTCATGGATCAAAAAATTAAACCTCATTTGTCTAAATACATATTCTGATTCAATGATGGACACGAACAAAAGTTGTACTGTGGAAAGGGTAGAACATGAAAAAATAGAAATATCTTTAGTGTAGGAGAAATTTCCAAATTTTCTCTGAATTTCTTTATTGTATTTGCAATTTAACCTCTAAATTCATTGATCAAGTAGGAAGTCTCTGACAACACTGAATTCATTTTTTTTTGTCTTGACTTGGGAAACCAGTGTTAAGTTCTTTTTTAGTTAGGTTTTGGTTATGGAATGCTATGTGATGTGAAGAATTCTCACCATTGTAGCTATTCAATTTCACTGATCAATACTGAAACTGGGGCTTCAATTGCAGGGCGATTAAACCCAGAGCCCTCTGTTAAACTCACCCATCTCCAGGTAGAGCCTAGAAAGACATCCACATTAAAGTTTACTGTGGATGAAATGTACATAATGGCGCAAAGCAAAAAATGTGACAGTCTCCTGGCAGGAGTCATCAATCATTGTCAACTTTTGTCAGTGGGGATAAAGGGCTCAGCATGACTTGAGCAAGGGTCCATGTCCCAGGAATCTGCTTGGTTTAGTAGAAATATATTCTCTGAGTTATCTTTTATTAATAGCTCTTTGGGGGGAATGGGTTGGAGGAAAATGCCCCTTTCTTGGACCATGGATTTATTACTAAAAGCCTATATGAAATCTCTTGATCCATTAAGTACTGTGCCATACTATATATCATGGGAGACTATCTGTGGAAATAGTAACATCATGGGTAAGATAGCCATGACTCCTTAGACAGAAGAAAAACAGTAAACTTTCTCCCTCTATTATCCAGAAAGATTTCAAGATTGCTGATCTTCAATAGCTTAGTACATCGTTAATTGAGAATTACAATATGTATCATATATATCTTTATATATATATGTGTGTGTGTGTGTGTGTGTGTGTGTGTGTGTGTGTGTGTGTGTGTGTATAAAGATATATGTGGCCAGTACAATGAGGGCTCATATATAGAGAATAATTTAATGTCTCCTAAAACCTTTCATCACAAAAGCCTCATGATATTATTGTCCCATTTTACAGAGTAGAAAACCGAGATTTAGAGAGATTAAATTACTTGTTTAGGGACATAGAGCTAATAAATATTAGAATTTTAACTTTAACCCAGAAGTTCTGACTCCAATGGCTAGTGCTCTTTTCCATACACTACGTTTGCAACATTAACATGCAATATAATATGCAACACTAAAATTATTTTGAACATAATTTCATTTTTCTTATTCTTATTTCCTTCCCTTTCTCCTCTAGTTAAGCTTAACACTTTCATTGTTTGCTTATAATGTCTTAGTTACTCTTTGGCCTTGTCTAACTCTTTTGGCACAATCAATTATTAACTCGATGTTCAAGTCAATAATTTAATTTCTAGACCATGCAAAAGACATAAAAATCCAATAGCAAAGATATTGAATCAAAATATGAGAACACATAAATAACAAAGAGAGGAATCAAATTGTAAAATAACATTCTTTGCACCTGTATAAAAAATAAAAGAAGTTGTATTTGACTCTTCGTGATACCATGTGGGATTTTCTTGACAAAGATATTGGAGTGGTTTGCCATTTTCCTCTCCATCTTATTTTATGGATGAGGAAACTGAGGCAAAGGAGGTTAAGTGACTGACCAGGGTCCCACAGCTAGTAAATGTCTGAGGCCAGATTTGAACTCAGGAAGATGAGCATACCTAAACTCCAGGCCCAGCACTTTATCCGCTGTGCCACCTGGCTGCTGAGAACAATATCACACTAGTGGGTGGTGTTCAAAAGGAATTCCATATTTTCTGTTCCCTCTTCTTTTCTGTAATTGGGGAGCTCAGTTTCCACCAAGCTCACTTTTCTCCACCTCGCTTTCTTTCTTTCTCATAGCAGGATAGAGACTTAATAGAAACATCACACTCTTTCATTAAAAATTTTTTAGCATTAAAAATGTATTTCTTTTTTAAAATTTATTTATTTCTTAAAAATAATGTTGCATCTAAAAAAGGGAGGTAATTGACCTGGAGACTAGTAATAAGATTATTAATACTAAACTATAAGAACCTTGGGGTAAGGATAAGGACTTTTCTCAAGTACCTAGCAAAGTGCTTTGCATCTGGTTGGTGTTTTTTTTTCTTAATATATATTTTATTTTCCCTGAATTACATATTAAAACACATTTTTTTTAATATTTGCTTTTTTCAAAGGTTTTGAGTTCCAAATTCTATACCTCTTTCCCCACAACTAAACTTTAAGGGGAGTTAAAATGTAATTCCCCTTTATTACCTCTAATTCCATAGAATATGTTGTTGTTCAGTCAGTTTAGGCCTGTCTGACTCTTTTTGTGACCCCATTTGGGAGTTTCTTGACAAAGATACTGGAGTGATGTGCTATTTCCTTCTCCAGCTCATATTATAAATGAGGAAACAGGGAAACTGGGTTAAGTGATTCGTTTAGGATCACACAAGCTATCAAGTATCTGAGGTCAGTCTTGAACTCAGGAAGATGAGTGTTCCTGACTCCAAGACTGGTACTCTATCCACTGTACCACCTAGCTTCCCAATTCCACAGAATATATGGGGACAGCATTGAAAAGGGGTAGGAAACCTTGGGTTATTATTATCTTAGTCCTGCTACTAAAGTGCTGTAACTTTCAGGCAAAGTCCTTCCCTTCTTTGTGATGCCATAGGATGCAGTGGAGTGAAGAATAGATGTAAAGTCATGAGGCCCCTTGTTAAAATTCCGTGTCTTCCAAATACTACCTGTAGGACCTTGCAGCAAGTTAATTAACCTTTCTAGCCCTTGGTTTCCTCACTTGGAAAATGAAGAGGCTGGACTAGGTGGTCTCTGAGTTCCTTTTCAGGTCAAAATCTATTATCTGGGCCTCAGTTTTCCCATTTGTAAAATGGAAATTTGTGTGAATTAGATGTTTGTAGTTCTTCTTAAATTATGGGCTGCGACCCCATATGGGGGTCATGAAAAATTTGGCAACAATAAAAGGTTTCTGAATGTACAATGATCAAAAATTAATTAAAAATCAAACCCATAATGAATCCCAGTTGTTTCTGGCAGTGCTTGCCCAACTTGCATCGCACAACTTCACTACAGCATTGGTTCTGAACTCAGAGAATGAGCATGCACACTTGGCACTGCATAAATGGCATTCTGCCATGCAACAGCCATAGTGAGCGGAAAAAGTTTAAGAAGCCCTATGGTCTATGGTGCCTTCCATATGAGCACTTAGGTGGTGCAGTGGATAGAGAACTGGGTCTAGAGTTAGGAACAATCATCTTTGTGAGTTCAAATCTGCCTCCAGACATTTATTAGCTGTGTGAACCTGGGTAGGTTGCTTAATCCAATTTGTCCATGTTTCATTATCTGCAAAATGAGCTGGAGAAGGAAAGGGTAAACCACTCCGCTGTCTTTGCCAAGAAAAACCCAAATGGGGTCACAAAGAATCTTACATGACTGAAACAACTGAACAATAATGTGGAACCTTCCATTTCTAGGATCTGGAATCTCTATTCTCTAAAAATCTTATGCTGCAAAGATTTATGATTCTCTCTTTCTTTTTGTATAAACTCAGGCCTATAATTTCATTCATGTAGAGAATTCTAGATGGGAAACCTCCTTTTCTAATTCAGTTCAGTTCTTCCTTTCCTTAATACAGGATTGCCTTGAGACACAGAGGTTAAATAACTTGCCTGAGATCACATATCCAGCATGTACCAGCCATGAGTCTTATACCCAGGTCTCCTTGAATCTAGGGTCATATTTTTATACAGCTTAAATAGACAGGATACAGCTAAAGAAAGGAAGAGACTTCCTCTCAAACATGACCTGGACCAACAGAGAAAGGTAACTCGTAGGAGACTAGAGAAAACTCCATCTCAATGCTAGATTCTGGATCCAGCTGATAACCTGTGATCTCTGTCTGTAAATAGTTCATACATTCCCAAGCTACACTAGAACAAAGTTGTGATGGTCCCACTGAAGATGAGCTATAATATTGTAATGGTGCCTCTTGCCAAAGAGAGTAGGGAATTTGAGGGATGTGTATTTCCAAGGTACAAGCTGTAGGGAGCGTGGTGCTGCTTCCCCTAAACCCTAGCTGTAGGAAATGAAGACAGATGTGAGTAGCTAGCTGGCCACCTACTGCTGTAGCCCTTCTCATGTATTTCCCAACATAGAACATGCAAGCTGTTTCTGTCTCCAGAAGCAGGGGAACATTATAGCAGGCTTGAAACAGCTTCCACTTTCATCTACTATGAATAACTCAGGAAGGTGAGAAAGGAACTTGATTTACATTCATTCACTGACTTGACATACATTTGTCATCTGAGAGCTGCTGCATAATCAGGTACAGAGTAGGGAAACCGTAAGTATTGCCTCTTTGCAGTTTTTGTTTCTTTTAATGGGATGTGCTTCCTCCTTGCTAATGTTAATGATGAGATTAGATATCCTTTCTAGATGTGAATTCTTGCCTGACTCAGATTCTTTGTGGCTAGAGTAGTTGATAGGAAGATTTGACACAGGTGTGTGATTATTCTGCTAATTTAAAGTACTTTTTAAGACTCAATGCCTGATGCAATGAAAAAAAAATACGTTGAATGTAAACGTTTCAAGTTATTAAAGTAAAAAAAAAAAAAAAGAAATGAAATCCCATGTACAATGTTCCTTGCAAATACCCAAAAATGGAGTTTGGGAAGTGAGAGGTTTATTCTAGAAAGATGGCAGCATCTGAGGTTCTTCCCAGCTCTGGATTTATGAGCCTATGCTCCTATGAAACTGCAGGAAAGTCAGCAGCATAGTGGCTGTGTAGTGGAGCTCTGTCTTTTACAGGCTAATATCAGAGAAGTCACATGGCCTCAACTCAATTCCTACCTCTGACAATTATTACCATGGGCTTATCACTTAATCTCTCTGGACCTCAGTTTCCTTATCTACAAAGTGAAGGGATGGTACTAGATTGCTCTTTGAAGGTCTTCTAGTTCTAGATCTCTTATCCTTTAAGAATAGCCATTATTCATTCCTTCCTCTTCAGGGTTCCATTGGCTCCATTCTCCTATACTACTTGGGGCTTTTTGAGAAGAAGGTATTGCTGGAATTCAGGGGCTGGACAGCTCTTGATTATCTATTCTACTGCAGTTGAAAAGTATTCTAGATAATTGAAAATAACAGGTTATTGAGAAATCATTTTGTACTAGTTGACATTCTGTGGGGTTTTTTATAACAAATTGACTCTTCTCAATTTTCTTCTGCTTACGGTAATGTTAAAATCTGGTAGCATTTTTCTACAGACTTATTGGTAGATATATTTAGGAAAGAACAAGATAGGGATTCCAACTTGTCCATAGACAATAATAATACATCATGCCTATATAATACTTTACAGAATGCTCTTTTAGAAGCCAGGCCCTCACCTTATCACTTCTCCCCTGGATTAGTGAAATAGCCTCCTACTTGGTCTCCCTGCCTCAAGCTCTCCCCATTCCAATCCATCTTCCACACAGAAGGCAAGATGATTTTCCACAAATATAGATCTAAACATGTGCCCTTCCCTAATCCTCATCAGTAATCTCCAGTGGCTCCTTATTTACCCTGTTTTTTTCTTCTTTTTAAAAATTGTGAACTAAATAAATACCTATAAATATGAACATTTCTGTATACAAAAAAACAGAAAAAAGATTGTATATATCACCAAAATTGTCTATTAAGTATGACTTGTTTGAAACAAGTACCTACTGAATTAAACATGACAGCAACAACACTGCCTACTTATCTGTCTTCTTTCACCAAAGTGATTTTCCCAAAATGTAGGTCTTCCTTTAAGTCACTTAACCTCTATTTGCCTTGATTTTCTCAACTAAAAATGGGGATAAAAATACCACCTACCTCCCAAAGTTGTTGTGAAGATCAAATGAGATAATATTTGTAAAAGCATTTAGCACAGCGCCCAGTACATACCAGGCATTACACAAATGCATATTCTCTTCCATTCCTCCTTTCATAGCTCTCCCTTCTCTCTACTTAATGAATATAAACTTCTTTGGCATTTGAAGCTCTTTATTTCCTGACCTGTTCCTATCTTTCCAGTCTTCTTATACATTATTCCTCTCCATACACTTTATGGCCCAGCTATATTACCCTACCTTCCTCTCACAGAACTTTCCATTTCCCATCTCCATAACTTTATACTGGATGCCCCCCCATTCATGGAATGATCTCCTTTCTTACTTATTTTATATAGCTACTTACTTGCTACTTCTTAGAGTTACTGGCTTTCTTCAAGACTCAACTCAAATACTATCAGGCCTTTCCTGATCTCTCTAGCTACCTTCCATCTCTCTTGGAAGTATTTTAAATGTACTTGTTTCCTCAACTGGAGTAGCTGAGTGGCACAGTGGATGGAGAATCTGTCCTCAAGTCAGGAAGATTTATCTGACCTGGGAGATCTTGAATTTGTCTACAATATTGCTAGGATTTTTCCTTTTGGCATCTGTTTCAGGAGGCTATCAGTGGATTCTTTCAATATCTAATTTTACCCTCTGGTTCTAGAATATCAGGCAGTTTTCCTTGATAATTTCTTGAAAGGTGATATCTAGGCTCTTTTTTTTTTTTTTTTGATAATGGCTTTCAGCTTGTCTATTAATTTTTAAATTGTCTCTCCTGGACCTATTTTCCAGGTCAATTGTTTTTCCAATGAGATATTTCATGTTGTCTGCTATTTTTTCCTTCTTTTGGTTTTGTTTTACAATTTCTTGATTTCTCATAAAGACAATAGTTTCCATTTGTTCCATTCTAATTTTTAAAGAATTATTTTCTTCAGTGAGCTTTTGGGCCTCTTTCCATTTGGTTCATTCTGTTTTTTAAGGAATTCTTCTCTTCATTGGCTTTTTAGACCTCTTTTGCCATTTGGGTTAGTCTAATTTTAAAGCTATTATTTTCTTCAGCATTTTGGGGGGTTTCCTTTAGCAAGCTGTTGACTTGGTTTTCATGATTTTCTTACATCACTCTCATTTCTCTTCCCGATTTTTCCTCTGCTTCTCTTATTTGAGTTTCAAAATCCTTTTTAGCACTTCCATGGTCTGAGACCAATTCATATTTTTCTTGGAGGCTTTAGATGTAAGAGCTTTGATTTTATTATCTTCTTCTGTTTGTATATTTTGATCTTCCTAGTCACCAAAGTAAGATTCTATATATAGTCTGATTCTTTTTCCCATTTTTGCTCATTTACTCAGTCATTTACTTGACTTTTGAGTTCTTTGTCAAGGTAGTTTTCTGCTTCCAGTAGGGGTGGGGATATACCATCAGCCACTCAATTCCCACTCCCCACCCCCCCAATCTCTGTGCCTAGAGCTCCAGAAACAACTGCTGATCTTGTGTTGACAAGCAGGCCAGACTGAATCTCAGCTAGATTGTAAATCAGCTAGATTGAATCTGAGCGCCTTCACAGAGGCAAGATGGAGCTTATATAGAGAAAGACTGTGGGAGGAATCTAGAGGTGGCCAAGTAGTCTGGGGCAACTAGAGGAGAGTTTTAGGGAGGGTCTTGATGGGAACAGACAATGGAGGACTACGCTAGTTTAAGGGTAACAGATTTGTGCATGGATATTTTCATAGGATCAAGGGTGAGAAATAGGGCCAATTGGACAAAGAGATAATGAAAGACTTATGGCCTCAGGTGATAATCAGATCAAGTGCCAGATCAAATGGGAAGATTCAAGGAGAGTACAAGGGGATTCCCTGAGCCTGTACCTTATAATTACTTCTTGAGAACTGGAAATGTGAATTGGAAGGAACCAGAGATTGTCTAATCCAACTTTTTTTTTGACAAATGAATAAATTGGAGACACTAAGAAGCTAAATGATGTGTCCAAAGTCAAACAGCAGAATTCAGGTTCAGACCCCCTCTTATTTTAAATGACTGCCTCTTTCCTGTGCACCACACTGCCTACCTCGCTCTTCTTTGTTCCCTGGTCCCCTTTCCACAAGGCTTTGTATTTCTTTTTAAATTATTGTTATTTTATATTTTTTCAGTCCTTGTATTTCTTTTATGGCATTTGTCCCATTCTGCCACGTATTTGTTATTTTTGCAATCCTTTTTACTCCCATTCTTGGGTTGTAAACTTTTTAAGAAAAGGGAATCTTTGTTTCTCCTCTCCATCCCCTCAATAACAAACGCTCACACTCTGTTGCATCTGATGGTCTGCTTAGTGCTTTTTCCCACAGTAGTCCAGTGAGGGTCAGTAGTAAAAGTGTCATTATCCCCACTTTGCAAATGAATAATCTGAGACTCAGAGAGCTTAAGTGACTTGCCCAGGGTCACAGAGCTAGTCAATATCAAAGCTAGGACACAAATTCAAGTCTCCCTGATTCTAATTCCTTCAGTGTCTCCCCCTTTGTCTAAGGTTTAAAAATTAAAATTTGTTAGCCTGGATTTGAATAGTCTCCACATTCTGACTTTCTCTTTATTCTTATAATCTTATTCCCTACCATGACTTCAAAGCACTGAGTACACTATTTTAACATCTCTCAAGTTTCCTAAATCTCAAAAAAAATAAAATAAAAACACATGGATTTATTTACTATTGACCTAGTACTGTAATGGGGACTACAGGAAATACAAGAGAAGACAAGATAAGATGTTTCACCTCAAGAAGCTTCAACTCAAAGTTGAGTAAATGTGGGTAATATCAAGAAACAATATAATCAACATAAAATTAAATCCCTATTATTCTTACTAAAAGACTCAAGAATAGAGCTATTGAATGTTTCATGTGGAAGTGTTAGCACAGTCACTATCACCCTCACAATTGTGCTTCATGAGTTCAAGGTGTACTTTGAGTCAGTATAGACTCAGAACCACAGCTCACAAGCTCCCACTAATGGTAACCTTACACAATAATCTAGGGGACAAGTAAGCCAATTGATTTAAATAATTAAAATAACGATTAATTTCACATCTAATATATTTATTATGTAAATATATTTAGTATAATTTAATATTGATTAATATATTAAAGGTTTTTAAAAGAAATTAATGTAATTGATTAACAGCATAGCAAAATACATTTTGAAAATACCCTGCTCCAGGGAGCATGTTCTTGTACGTATGTAGGAAACATGAGTTGAAAGCACACATACATGGTGGCCAGGATGTCATTTGTGGGGAAGGACATGAGCATAGGGATTTGTGGGACCAAATGGGTTTAGATGTGCAGAATAGAGTTCCTGCCAGAACCTCTCTCTGGATCTCATGTTATTGCCATCTATTCCCATATTATTACCCTATATTTCTTTTCCTTTTCATAACCAAATTCCTAGTTTAAAAACACACAATACACTTACGTCATAATGTGCACTCGTTTTCTCCCACTCACTTCTGAAGTCCTTGCAGTCTGGTTTTCACTGGCATCACCTGACTGAAACTGCTCTCACCGAGGCTACCAGTTCCCTCTTCATAGCTAAATGCATAAGCCTTTTCTAAGTCCTTATCCTTTTTGAAATCTCCACAGAACTGAACATGGTTGACTATCTCCTCTTCTTGAATACTTTCTCCTGCCTAGATCTTTCTAGTAATATCATCTGTTGGTCCTAACCCTACCAATATGATCATTCCTCATCTTTATTTGCTAGATTACCATCCATCTCCTGTCCCCTATAAGAGGGTGTATCTCTAGAGTTTTGTCTTTTCTTTTTTGACTTGCTCTCTGTGTGATTTCATTAGCTCCCAATAGCTTAATTATCATTTCTTAGTATATCTACATATCCAGCTCTAATTTCTCTCCTGAGTTCTAGACCTTCAGGGACCTTTGGAGCTTAAGTCCTATGATAGGAAGTGAGCGCTCTTAAGATAATGGTACCTGGGAGGGGATGAATAAACCTCTGGGAATTCCTTCAGAAATGTGTTTGAAGGAATGCTGGCTATATTCTTTCCCCTGTCTGCTCTGGAGAGAGAGAGCAGAGAGAAAGGGGCGGGGGAGGAGGGAGAATCTGAACTCTGGAAAGGATCCTTTTGAAATTGGCTTGGAATCAGTCAGAGTAAATTGACATAAATAGTTGAATTTTGACCAGTCTAAAATAAAATTAGTTTATTTCCTAAAAAAAAAGGAATTGTATTGCTCTATCTGTTCTTTGTATGTCTATGTGTTTGTGAAGCATTTTGTTAAACTGTAAATGCAGCCATGCAGCCAGCCAAAGTAGCAAGGGCTGTAGCTGGACATTCCCTTGGAATTCTGCTATCTCTTAATCTCCCCCTCTTCTTCCCTCCCTGATTACAGCAGCCTCAGAGGAGTGAGTGGGCTGGAGAAAGAAGGAGAAAAAGAGAGAAAATCATGCTTTACTGTTTGGTTTGATAATGGTGTTAATAGAGAGTTTGAAAACTTTTAAAAAGTTTCTTAAAAAAATCTTTCTTTCTGCATTCTAGAACCCTGGCCAGGTTCTGTGAAGGTGCTCTTTGCAAAGTATTCAACTTAAAAAAAATGTGGCTGTATTGATAAGTTACATTGTTAGGCTCTTAACCTCTAAGTTTCCTTTTAAGGAACAAAGAATCTGGAAGAAATGGTGAGTATCTAGTTTATTTGAAGGGGAGGATATAGGTGAGATGGCAGAGTGTCCATGTATTTGGACCTTGTACTCCCTTTCTCTTCCCCATGCCACTTAAGAAAATGTTTAGCCTGATTGGGAAACCAATAGACAAAGTTATGGAAGATTATTGGATTTAAAAATTGTTTACTGTCATTGGTAATTATCACTATTAGTTATTAAGCTCCCAAGCCTCAAGCTGGGAAGTCACACTTTGTCAGTATTAAATTATTTAGGCCTTTTTGCCTGGGCAAGGAGGATTTCTTTTGTAATGGAAATTAGCAGAGTAAAAGCCAGGTAGTCTGGAGGGAAATGCTGAGTTTTGATTTAATGAGATCTCAAAGTAAAAATCTGTACTTTATGTTTAAGTAAATATATCTGATACCAGACTATGTGTTTAAAATTGAGAATTCACTTTAGAATTTCAGTGATTTCTTTTAGAAGCATTTACTCAGTCCATGTGCTCAGACCACATGGACAAGGGGAAGGTTGCCCCCTCCCAGTCTGAGTTAATTGGGAAAGCTGGTCTGATGGGCCTTGGAGGGAGAAGGGGAGCTGGAAGATGGCATTTTAGCTCTTTTAGGAAGTAGAGTAAAAAAAGAGATTATGGGAATTCATAAATAAAGTTTTCTTGTAAGTAGCAGAAGTATTTGATTTAAAAAAAAAGGAGGGCTAAAATGTTTATCATGTAATTATAAATCCAGGTTTGATATGATTTCAAGTCAAAATCTGTCCTGAAGGAACACAGAGCAGCATCTTAGAATGCTCTACCAGAGTTAAGCAGAAAAAGGATATTATTATTAGGCATTTATGATTGTAAAGTGTTTAACATAAGGATGGGTGTATGTTAGATGCAACATTAATCTAATGTAATTGTTACACAATTTTTAAATTTGGAGTTTGTTATAGGTTGGGGTTTTAAAAAGGATGTGATAGAAATTTGATTATTTGAAACTTATATCTGGTTCTAAACAAGCAGTTAAAATGCTGATGTTTGCTATATAATGGTAGAGTTAGCTTCTTTGCTTTAAGTTAGAAAGGGATTCCAGTGCAGAGAGTTACAATTAAGATGTGGAGGAACTGGATAATCTGAGTAATGGGATTGAGAGACTTGGAGAAAAAAGAGTTTTGATTGAAGATATCAAAGGCAGATAAGAAAGTTTGAATAGTTCTGGATGGGTTAGTTTCAGATGGTTTCAGCAAGGAGTGAGGGTGTGAGGAAATATTTTAAGGAGACAAAAAAATCATGTAACTTGATTTGATAATTAATAGCTCAATCAAATTCGAGATGACTCTATCTGAAAGGATATCAGGTGATAGAGTGTGCCTATGTGGTGGTAAAGAGATGAATTACTATTCAAGGTGATGTGGAAATGCATTCAGCTGAATGGATTAATGGCTAATTTTAAGTAAACTTAATTTAAAATTTTAAGTAAATCTAAATGTTGTTATATTAGGAATTGCATTGTTAAATTAATGATGAATTGGTTAAAAAAGCTATTATGAATTCTGTGTAAGAGTTTCTATGTTGTAGAATTCTGATTGAGAAAATGAGAATCCTTTAAAATTATATACATACATACACACACACACACACACACACACATACACACATATATGGTTATGGTTGGTTGTTGTCCTTCATCTTCGAAGAGGACCATAATGACATCACCATTGTAAAGTGAAATTTCATTGTATCCACCTGTGGCTGATCAGACCAATACAAGCTCAGAATGCTCTACGCAGCTTGGGCACAGACAGTCCATGTGAATATTTGGGGTGAATATCCCAAATTTGTGCATCCTGCATTTACTTTGTGCTGTCTAAATTCTGCTTTGCTTGAAGAGCACAGCACCTTTTCTTATGTGGGCACGCCCTGCTAAGCAGTCCTGTGTTAGTATCTCCAATGTTGCCCAGTCAAATCCAAAGTTCTTGAGAGAGATCTTGAGAGTGTCCTTGTATCATTTCTTCTGGCTACCATGTGATTGCTTGCTCCATGCAAGTTCTCCATAAAATAGTCTTTTTGGCAAGTGTATATTTTGCATTCGAACAACGTGGCCAGCTCATCAGAGTTGCACTCTCTGAAGCATAGTTTGAATACTTGGCAGTTCAGTTCGAGCAAGGACTTCAGTGTCTGGTACCTTATCATGCCAGGTGATCCTCAGAATCTTTGTAAGACAGTTCAAATGGAAGTGATTCAATTTCCAGGCATGGTGCTGGTAGACTGTCCATGTTTCATAGGCATACAACAATGAGGTCAGCACAATGGCTCTGTAGACCTTCAGTTTGGTGGTTACTCTAATACCTCTTCTCTTCCAAACTTTTGTTTAGAGCCTCCTAAACACTGAGCTAGCTCTGGCAATGCATGCATCAACCTCATTGTCTATGTGTACATCCACCTCGTTGTCAATGTGTACATCCCTGGAAAGTACACTACCAAGGTAGAGAATTGATCCAAATTTTGTTGCATCTCAGCTTCAGAGGCTGCATTGGGGGCACAATCATCTGCAAACAGAAAATCATGGACCACCACTCCCTCCACTTTGGTCTTGGCTTGTAGCTTTTTAAATTGAAGACCTTATCATCAGTACGGTAGTTGACATTGATGGCGTGTTCATTCTCATTGAAATCATTTGTCAACATGGCTGTAAACATCATGCTAAAAAACATGGGACCAAGCACACAGCCCAGTTTCAGTCCTTGGTGACTGGGAAGGCATGAGGATTTTGTCCATTATCCAGAACCTGGGCAAACATGCCATCATGAAATTGATGTACAATATTGATGAACTTCTCTGGATAACCAAATTCTGACATAATTTTCCATAAGCCCTCACAACTAGCAGTGTCAAAGGTCTTGGTCAGATCCACAAATGTTGTGTACAGACCTTTGTTCTGCTCCTGGAATTTCTCCTGGAGTTGTTGGGCAGCAAATACCATATCAACTGTTCCTCAGCCTTTTCTGAAGTCACACTGGCTCTCAGGTATATGCCCTTCTTCCAGGTGAAGGATCAACCTATTAAGGAGGACTCTAGCAAGAATTTTGACAGCAGGGACTAAGAGAGAGATCTCTCTCTTAATCATATATATCTATATAGATATCCTTCTCTCTCTCTCTCTCTCTCTCTCTCTCTCTCTCTCTCTCTCTCTCTCTATATATATATATATATATATATATATATACATACACACACACACACACATATATATATATATATATATATATATATATATATATATATACATATACATTTTTATATATGGGTGTGATTTTCAAGCCTGTTCCATCTGCAGATGTATTAAGTATGTTAAAAGTTTATTGCTGTTGTTAAGAAGGAAGTTTTAACTAATTTTTTTTTTGCTCTGAATCAAGAATTTACAAAAGTATGTTTGTAAAAGGAAGCTTATGGGCAACTGTGAAAAGGCCTTGGTTTTAGATCTTGTAATATTTGCCAGTTAGGTTCATGAGCATTTTGTGATAAATTGTAAACTGTTCTTAAAAGAGGAAAATATTTGTTGTATTAAGAAATATTTTGTAAAATCTTTTGTATTATTTTTGAAAGGCCTACCTACCAAATTTATGTTTTTAAGCTAATTTGTTGTAATAACTTCAGGTTTTATGGGGGAAAATATGTGACAAGGTGAGGGAGACTAGGAATTTTACGGCTCTAGGAAACTGATCATTTTAAGATCCCCCTTTCCTTTTGAAGTCCAGTCTTTACAGAAGAACTTCTTAAGATCTAATCTGAATTGGAGATGCTCAGAGAAGAGATGTTAATTATTTCCTATTGTGAAGGACAAGAGTGACCCCAGCCTCACCTAGGGGGTTAAGACTTGAAAAGCCTAGCATGATCACACAAGTGGTGTGGCACTTCACTTTGTTAAAGTTGTAATCTCTTATATAAAGTGTAAACTGTTTGTATATGGAGTTCCTAAAGAAGGAATTTGTGTTGGTGATAAATAATCTCTAGTGATTGGTTTTTAGGACAAATTTAAGATTTAAGATGTGAGTCCTGGTAAAATTTTTGATTAGTGAAATCTAATGTACAAGCCTCAGGGGACAATTGTGTCCTCAGTGTGGGATGGGATCCTTCTGGCTCAGTTTCCCCATTATATTCCTTTGAAAAGCGATGCTTTCCCCTTTGGCTATTTCTGAGTCTGACTGTAAGGTGGAGATGATATTTAATTAGATCCTTGCTTTTCATCTTCATGGCATGTTTCTATAATCAAAGCAGATAGTTTAAGATGTAAGCACAATGGAAGTAGTGGAATCTTGCTGGGGTCAATTAATTGGGTAAATGGGGACTAGATAAAATCCCTGGAAACATTCTTTCTGAATGTAATGAGAATAATTAGATAAAAGATAGAAACCAAAGTATAAATGTGACATTGTCTCATTGTTCCAAATAACAAGACTGGGATTTAAAGTTGACTGTAATTGTATGGAACTATTTAGGTTTAGGGGTGCTTGAGACCCCCAAAATAGTAACACACTGGGTCCTGCTCAAATGAATTCAACCTAAGTCTTCTTTCATTTAAAGAAGGTCAAAGTTTGTTTTCTTATCTACACAGGGACTGGGGAAAGAGTCTGGGGAGGCCCCAGGTAGTCTGGAGGTTCTAGGAATGGTCTTGATGGGAATGGCCAGTAACCTGGAGAAATGGATTGATAGCGCATCGTGACAGGGAAAAGTTCATGGGTCTCTAGAGAGCCAGTTCACGTGAAGGTTTTCCAGGGCCCTTTTAGACAAATGGGACTAAAACTCTTTTGGGTAAGGGACAAAGGCCCCAACTTGGAATAAGGTTTTTACATGTTACAAAGACCAATTGGGTAAAAACAATTGACTGAATCAAGTTACTGACACTAAATCAAAGACGTCTTTAGATTGGGGAAAAGAATTTCAGTCTAATTTTCTTAGAGGGAGGTAACCTCTGATAATATTTGGCAATGATGGAAAAGTTAAAAGTTTCTGTTTTGATTTGAATTCATTTCATGAACATAAGTTGAAGTTAGTGTTTGAACTTAACATATGTGTAGCTCATTCTTTTAGATTGAACAGTGTTAGAAAGGGATAGAGTAGTTTGGGAAACAGATGTAAATCTATTAGAGCAATAACTTATGGTTTTAATGGTAAATTTGATTTGATGATTGTTATTTAATTAGGAACTAGAATATGTATAGAAAGACATATAAGCTACTCAAGACTTGCTTCAAAAGATGTTCCTTAGCCAATATGAAACTATGGTCATATCTGAAACTGATTATTGGAGCTTGATATGTTAAGATTTCATGGAACTATTAACTGACTGTTCTTCTGAGTCTAACTCTAGGTGTGGATAGCAAGAGAGACGATCTGAGTCACTGATCCATGATGCCAGTAAGCATGTGAGATGCTGGTGTGAACTGCAAAAAAGGTGATCTCATGGGAAGGTTGGGAGAATGGCTGCTCAGCTTGATCTGAGGTAGGTTTCTCCTGACTCAATTTCCCCACTGACACCTGGCAGACTTTAATCCTGGCTGAATGCCAGTTGACAATCTACTCCTGCCTGGAGTTGACATGAAGTTAGGGAAATGCTGTTTCCCTGCAATGTCCCTACTCTTAGTGGCAATTTCCTATAGTCAAAAGTTTTGTAAGCATAAAAGCAAATCTATTAAATAATAGATTGTTGGTAAGGGAACGTCTGAGGTTAAGTCTAAAATTAAGCTATTAGGCTTAGGATTTCAGACTTAACAACAAGTTAGGGTCCTTTAATTTCTTAGTAATAGTATGGAGACCATCAGCCCAAGGGCTTGTGAGGTTAACATACATAGTTGTTATTATTTTCTCTCAGCTGGTTAATGTAAAAGAAAAATGGTTTGTGATCTATATTGTAAATGCTTTAAAAAAAGCATTACATGACCAGAAGTTGGAATTGTTTTATGATGTGATATGTACTGTGTTAAAAAATGATTATTTATTGTATTTATGTAAGTACTGGGGCCTCTCATTGACTCTAGTGAAATCTCATCTTCCTGATAGGGGAAATGAATAGTGAATTAGTGTAAAATGTAAAAACTGGGTTCTAATGTGAATTTCTTAAATATGACAATTGGCCAAAGTTCCAATTTTGGTTTTGTAAGAGTGATAAGAGTATAAAGCTTAGGAATGGTCATCTAAAATGGTATTAAGGTCAGTTTTACAGGAGAGTGGACATCTGGATTTCTATAAGAAGATAAAGGAAAGAAGATGCAAAGATGCTGTGTTGAAGACAGCTTGAACGAGCAGCCAGACCAGAAAACTGCATCAGATGATGTTCCTCCCCAGACTGCTGTATGAGGTGGAACCTCTGATAGGACAATTCGTTGATCTACCTTTGTATTTTGAATCTCTGTATTTGTACTTATGAAAGGGGACCGCCCCCTTGTAATTTATCAATGCATCAGTCAACTTTGCTCCCTTCCCATATTCATATAAAGGGGAGATAGATGAAGGGAAAAATTCATAGGGGAAAGAATCTGAGGAGGTATTTATTGGATTTAGGTGTGGAAACGGAATTTTTAGTAAAGAAAAAGGGAGGCAAGAAAGTTCTGTTTTCCACATTCCTAGGTGATAAAGGTTGTGACCTAGCATGGACAAGTTAGAAGTCAGAAACTAATGCATAGGCCCAAGAAGCTGTGTGAGGAAGGGCCTATCAGAGAGGAGAACACGGAGTTACATGACCAGGAGATGGTATCACAGGAGATCCAAAATTAGGAAAACAGTATAAGAAGCCCCATCTTTCTACACGTGTTATAGTTTTCCTGTAACCTTAGTGGGGAGGCTATGCCTCCATTCAGGAGGAATGGACTTAAAAATTGATAAAAGTTTTCCTGATTTCACAACAGGCATTGTTCTTTGTTTAAGGTGAACATGTTTCTCACTGTTGGGGGTTTGATATATGGGCTCACTTCTAACAATGTCTTACATAGATTTTTTAAAAACTGTTATTGCCATGGGACCTGAAGCAGGAACATAATGCCCCACCTCCTGCTTAATGTTATTTTTTAATTTAATTTTTTGTAAGACTTAAATCCACAACAAGAAAAGAAAAAGAAGCACATGAAATATTAAAGCTTAATACAAAATAAGAAAATAAAATAAAAACATCATGTGCACAGCAGAAGGTGAGAGAGAATTCCTACTATATAGCAATAAATTTCCATTTCAAGAAAGCCTATGCAATAAATACTGTGTGTTGTTTTGAGAGCTCTCTATCTTTGCTTCCTTGTTAGTTTTCTTTTGTTCTCTTCTGTGCACTTTTTGCTTTGTTCTTTTTTCCCCTTCCTTCCTCTCCACCCCCAGATAGCTACAGGGATAAGCAGGGATACATATGTATACTTACATATGTATATAAATGTGCACTTTCCCTAACAAATTCTTCTCCTGTTCTTTGTTTTGTGTTTGTGCATATATCTTATTTCCTACTCTCCTGACTCCTCTACTTAACTTCTGTCCGCTACCTTGCTTACCTATTACTTAAAATACCTTACTTCAAAGATCCCTCCCTTATCCTCCCACTCCCATAAATCTAAACCCCCTTCCATATCCTCCTTT
Organism: Notamacropus eugenii; assembly: GCF_028372415.1. NCBI lineage: Eukaryota > Metazoa > Chordata > Mammalia > Diprotodontia > Macropodidae > Notamacropus > Notamacropus eugenii. The sequence goes on along the minus strand of NC_092872.1, from coordinate 467,778,949 downwards.
TGACCTATTCCCTCCCCCTCCCCTCTAGAGATCCCTTCTTTATCGTCTCCCTCTCCTTGTCTCCTTAGTGTTTTACTTCTTTCTGAATTTAGAAGACTTTTGTACTTTTCTAGATATATATCTATTGTTCCCTCTTGAAGTCATTCCCAAAGAAAGCAGGCTACCAGAACTAATAGCCCTCTTCACCCATCTAATTACTCTGTCAGTTCTTACTCTCACACCTTATTTGTATAAGATGATTATTTATTTTAGTTGTTCCTAAACAGTTTTGCTTTTTAAAGTCATATCATACTCAGGTCTACCCTAATCTTTCTGATGAACTACGCAATTACTAATAACAATCTTAGACATATGTTTTATATTTTTATGTACATAAAAGGTAAACAGGCTGTCCTTCTTGAGTCCTTTGTAATTAGTCTTTAGTATGTATCTTATATTTCTCTTAGATCTTGTATGTCAAAACTTCTATTAAGTTCTGGGGTTCCCCCACCAAATACCTGAAAATGTGACAATTTATTAAATATCCTTTTTTTAAAAAAAAAAACAGGATTATGTTTACTTTTGCTAGGTATGATATTTCTGGCCAGAACTCCATTTCTTTTGCACTTCCATATATATGTGTTCTAAGGCTTGTAGTCTTTTAGTGTCCTGCTGCTAGGTCTTGTGTGATTGTAATTGTGGTATCACTATATTTATTTATTTTTTCATTTTAAATTTATTCATTTAACTTTTAACATTCATTTTCACAAAATTTTGGGTTCCAAATTTTCTCCCCATTTGTCCCCTCCCCCCACTCCAAAACACTGAGCATTCTAATTGCCCCTATCACCAATCTGCCCTCTCTTCTATCATCCATCCCTTCCCTTGTCCCCATCTTCTCTTTTGTCCTGTAGGGCCAGATCACTTTCTATGCCCCTTTACCTGTATTTCTTATGTCCTATTAGCAAGAACGGAACTCGACAGTTGCTCCTAAAACTTTGAATTCCAACTTCTCTTCATCCCTCCCTCCCCATCCATTCCCTTTGGAAGGCAAGCAATTCAATATAGGACGTATCTGTGTAGTTTTGCAAATGACTTCCATAATAGTTGTGTTGTGTTAGACTAACTATATTTCCCTCCATCCTATCCTGTCCCCCATTACTTCTGTTCTCTCTTTGGATCCTATCCCTCCCCAAGAGTGTTGGCTTCAAATTGCTCCCTCCTCCCATTGCCCTCCCTTCCACCATCCCCCCCACCCTGCTTATCCCCTTCTCCCCCACTTTCCTGTATTGTAAATAGGTTTTCATACCAAAATGAGTGTGCATTTTATTCCTTCCTTTAGTCGAATGTGATGAGTGAACTTCATATTTTTCTCTCCCCTCCCCTTTTTTCCCCTCCACTAAAAAGTCTTTTGCTTGCCTCTTTTATGAGAGATAATTTGCCCCATTCCATTTTTCCCTTCCTCCTCCCAATATATTTCTCTCTCACCTCTTAATTTCCTTTTTTTAAGATATGATCCCATCCTATGCAATTCACTCTGCGCTGTGTGTGTGTGTGTGTGTGTGTGTGTGTAATCCCACCAACTACCCAGGTACTGAAAAGTTTCAAGAGTTACAAATATTGTCTTTCCATGTAGGAATGTAAACAGTTCAACTTTTATAAGTCCCTTATGACTTCTCTTTGCTGTTTACCTTTTCATGCTTCTCTTCATTCTTGTGTTTGAAGGTCAAATTTTCTTTTCAGCTGTTGTCTTTTCATCAAGAATGCTTGAAAGTCCTCGATTTCATTGAAAGATCATTTTTTCCCCTGAAGTATTATACTCAGTTTTGCTGGGTAAGTGATTCTTGGTTTTAGTCCTAGTTCCTTTGATTTCTGGAATATCATATTCCATGCCCTTTGATCCTTTACTGTAGAAGCAGCTAGATCTTGTGTTATCCTGATTGTATTTTCACAATACTTAAATTGTTTCTTTCTAGCTGCTTGCAATATTTTCTCCTTGACCAGGGAACTCTGGAATTTGGCCACAATGTTCCTAGGAGTTTCTCTTTTTGGGTCTCTTTCTGGTGGTGATCAGTGGATTCTTTCAATATTTATTTTGCCCTCTGGTTCTAGAATCTCAGGGCAGTTTTCCTTGATAATTTCATGAAAGATGATGTCTAGGCTCTCTTTTTGATCATGGCTTTCAGGTAGTCCCATAATTTTTAAATTGTCTCTTCTGGTTCTATTTTCCAGGTCAGTTGCTTTTCCAATGAGATATTTCACATTATCTTCCATTTTTTCATTCTTTTGGTTTTGTTTTGTGATTTCTTGGTTTCTCATAAAGTCATTAGCCTCCATCTGTTCCATTCTAATTTTGAAAGAACTATTTTCTTCAGTGAGCTTTTGAACTTCCTTTTCCATTTGGCTAATTCTGCTTTTTAAAGCGTTCTTCTCCTCATTGGCTTTTTGAACCTCTTTTGCCAATTGAGTTAGCCTATTTTTCAAGGTGTTATTTTCTTCAGCATTTTTTTGGGTCTTCTTTAGCAAGGTGTTGACCTGCTTTTCATGCTTTTCTTGCATCTCTCTCATTTCTCTTCCCAGTTTTTCCTCCACCTCTCTAACTTGATTTTCAAAATCCTTTTTGAGCTCTTCCATGGCCTGAGCCCACTGAATATTTATTTTGGATGTTTGGGATACAGAAGCCTTGATTTCTATGTCTTTCCCTGATGGTAAGCATTGTTTTTCCTCATCAGAAAGGAAGGGAGGAGATATCTGTTCACCAAGAAAGTAACCTTCTATGGTCTTACTTTTTTCCCCTTTTCTGAGCATTTTCCCAGCCAGTGACTTGACTTCTGAGGGTCCTCTCCACACCCACCAGGCCTTCAGATCTGCCCAGCTAGTGCTTGGGATCTGAGATTCAAATGCTGCTTCACAGCCTCAGGGCTTTGGGTGGGGGCGGATTAAGTTCAACTGCTCAGGTGGGGGTAGGGCTGCCTCACAGGGCTCAGTTCCCTCAGGGGGTTTACAATGAGACCTTCAAGAATGGATATGAGCCCCCACCCACCCTGGGAGCCCCTGTCCACTGCTGCTGCTGCCCTTGCTGCCTCCCAAGGGGGCCCGAGCCACAGGGACACCCTGCTCCCCACTCGATGATCTGAAAAGTCCCTCCCACCAACCCCTGGTATCTGTGGGTGGAGGGACCCACGCTGCTGCCAGAGATTCCGTCCCTGAAGCCCACTTGGATCTGCTCCTCTTGGTGCTGCATGACCAAGGCAGGGCTGGGCTATGCTCCGGGTCTGGGGTGTTGGACCCTTCGAGTTGGTTCTTCAGGGCTCTCTGGAACAGAAATCCCCTCCACTCAGCCTCTCTGTGGCTTCTGCTGCTGCAGAACCTGCTGGGAGCTCTTCTCCACAGGTATTTTATGGGCTGTGGGTTCAGAGGTAGCATATGTGTACCTTTCTACTCTGCCATTTTGGCTCCTCCCCCTCCCCCCCCTTACCACTATATTTAAATTGTTTTTTTTTCCTTGTTGCTCATAATATTTTACCTTTTAGTTGGGGGTTTTGGATTTAACTATATTATTCCTGTAGGTTTTCCTTATAGGATCTCTTTAAGATGATGATTGCTGGATTTTTTTTTTCTATTTCTGCTTTCCCCTCTGCTTTCTAATGCTTCAGGACAATGTTCTTTAATTATTTCTTGCATTATTGGATCAAGATTCTTTTTTTGATCGTAGTTTTCTGGTAGTCTAATTATTCTTATATTTTTTCTTCTTGATCTGTTCTCTAGCTGTTCTTTTTCTTATGAGATGTTTCACATTCTCTTCTATTTTTTCAGTCTTTATGTTTTATTATTTCTTGCTTTCTCTTAACTTTACTGGTTTTTCTTTGCCCAGTTCTGATTTTCAAGGAGTCATTTTCTTCCTTAAGGTGCTGGATCTCCTTTTCTGATTGGTTGACTCTCTTTTCATAATCTTCTTGTTTTGCTTGGATTCTTCTCATTTTTTTTTTTAAGTTTTCCTCAATCTTTTTCATTTCATTTTTAAAGTCTTTTTAAAGTTCTTCTATTAATTCTTTTTGGACAGGTGACCATTTGACATTACTCTTTGGATAGAAGAGTGTTTCTTTACTTCAGTATCCTCTTCTGAAGATGAACCCTGGTCTTCTCTATTCCCACAGTAATTCTCCCTGGTTTAATTCTTCCTCCTTTGCCTGTGCCTGTAGTCACTTAATTTTTATAATCACCTCTATTCCGGGGGTTTGGAGGATGGTGCCTCTGGCCCCAGATCCTCCTTTAGTTCTCCTCCATGGCTTGGAACCTAGATCAAGACCTCCAGCCTTTTGTAAAAACCCACAGCCAGCAGCATCCCTGCCCCACTGCTTCTGCACTGGGTGTGTTCTGGTTTCTTCTCACCCTGGCCAAGTCTCTGCAACACAGCTGGGTCTGGCATTCCTTGCCATCAAAGTTTCCCTCAGTCTTCCCTGGCTCAGTTGCCCAACTCCCCTCAGGGTAAATTCCTGTGACTGGGGTGGAGGCAGCCTCCCAACCTAGCTAACCCCAGGCTTACTATTTTTTGTTTAAGCAGTCCCTGGCCTGGAAGTGTTTACTCTTCACAGACACCAAGCTTCCTTCTGGGATTTTTCTTCAGATCTTCCCTGATTGTCCCAGAAGGACCCCTATTCTGCCCCTACTCTTATTTTACCACTCTATGTTCACCCTGAGGTGCTATTTTATCTCTTTTGTGGGGGAAAATCTTGAGAGCTTAGAATTTTCTGACCTACTTTACCATCTACCAAGACTTCTGTGAAAATGTTAATAATCTAAATAAAACTTAAAAGTGTGACTAACATATATTTATTCTGGCGATCCAGTTGTTAAATATTTACCACTACACTCTTCCTTTAAGTTTTGCAAAGCTCTTTATTTGATCCTCCTAACACATAAAACCCTATCCTTCCTGTTGAATAGGATCAGGTTATTGGCTAGTAGCACCACCTGGTGGTTAAATTGTAATTTACTATTTGTCCATGTTTAATTTATATTATCTGCATATGTGTACTTTATTTTATGATCAAACTGATTTCCTTGCTATATTATGTATATATCACTTTCTGCCTCTCACTTCCATGATTTTCCATAGGTCATGTCTCATGAGGTTCATCTCAAGGGCTATCTTCTCCACAAGATCTTTCCTAATCTTTCCAACTTTTAGCACCTTTCACACGCTGACATTGTATTTAGAAATAGGGACCAGATCTGCCATTTCATAGGTTCAAATTGGCACCTACTCTGAAACTTACAAAGAGTTTCCTAAACACTGAAAAGTTGTGGCTTGCCTAGGCTTACACAGCCAGTATGTGTCAGAGGCAGGATTTAAACCTAACTCTTCTTAACTCTGAGGCTGCATATCATGTTGCCCATCATTTTGTACTTACTTACCTTTAACCATGTTGTTTCCTCTGTTAGAATGATTTTTTTTCAGAGCAGGAATTATTTTGAGCTTTGATTTTGTAGTAGGCACAAAATAAACATTTCTTGAAGAGAAATTTTCCTAAAAAGCTTCTGATGTATCTGGCCAGTCCATGATGTCACCTGGCTGCAATTTGCTCTGTTGGTTTTCTATTCTGGGCTGTTGGACTGTTCTTTCTCTCTGCTGTTCAGCTACCTGTTGGTCCTATCTATTCAGTGGGTCTTTACAGGTCTTTGGCTATTCTCTGTTTGCACCTATTTTTTTTTTTTCCTGAGTTGTTATTCCTTTGTAACTCCATTCCTCCCTTTTCTCCATGGAGGTTTTATTATTGTTGTTGTTTTAGATTTTCTAGTATATAACCTCAATATTATCTTTCTCTTAGAAAAAAATAATCCCCAAAGCCTTAACCACCATCCAACAGAAGTGCTGGGCTTAGGTTTAATCCATCTTTTGAACTGCTTTGATTCTATATGAGCTGCCACTCTGTCCCTTACTTGAATTATAGTCTGAAAATTCCTTTCAACTCTTTTTCATTTTCATGAAGTTGCTTGTGGTCCATGAAATTCACATCACCAGGAACTTGTATTATCAGCACTGGAGAGGGTGGGCAGAACTGGACCCTTTTTATCCTGTTTCCTTGCTAGCAACAAAATCATTGTTCTCCCTATGGCGAGGACACCAGAGAAGGGTCAAAAAATATAATAATCTCACTTTGTTTTTATAGTCTCTTTTAATTTAAAAAGTACTTTATATCCACTATTTTAACTGATAAATTTTGTTTTGCAATGTCTTCATTTCCAGCTATCCCCTTCCAGTACCAAGTGAGCTACCCCTTATATCAAAGAATAAAAAGAACTGAAAAAAGCACTTCAGCAAAATTAGACAACATATCAACCAGTTCTGACAATACATTAAATGTTCCACACCTATAATTCCCCACCTCTTCGAAGAAAGAAGAGAAACGTTACATCTATTATTTGTCTTGATCCACACAAAATCCTGCAGATAGAAGATATAAATATTGTTATCTCCAGTTTACATACACAGAAAGCATGTTGCTATCTGGTCCCAGTTTCTTCATCTATAAAGTGAGGTTGGATGACCCTTCTAACTCAATGATCAATGATCAATGATCCTAGATGACTTTCTTGGGGTAGGGTATAGAGAGTGTTGAATTTTACTTTCTAATTCATTCTAGTATCCCTTGTGAGTTTGTGAGTGAGTTCATGCCATTCATATTCCCAGTCATGATATTTTACTGCTCATTTCCCTCCATTCTGCTCACTGATACCTTTCCTTCTCTTTGTTTCTTGTCCCCTCTTTTTAAAGGAGAGGAGAATGACGGAAGAGAAATGCTCAGCACCAGTACTCTCTGCTTTAATGCAATCTGCTGCAGTTTCCCTACCTCTCTTCTCTTTACCTCATCCAAAGCCCAATCAAAGGTTCTTATCATTTCTCTTTTTTTAACCCCACTTTGAGAACCACCTTCTATTGTTGGAGGGTTTTTTGTTTATTTATGAATAATCCTCCCCTTTTTTACTCTCTCTTATTCCTACCTCTATCCCTTCTCTCTTTTCCCTTCAGTTTCCCTGATGAATAAAATGTATTTATGTATTCAGTTATGTATGTGTATCCTTCCCTTCTTTGAGGGAGGAATTGAGAAGACAATGAGCTTCTTGTCCTCTGCTCCTCCCACCTCTTCAGCTTTGTTTCTATAGCCATCTACCTCCCCATACTTCCTCTCCCTTCCTCAAATATATTTTTCTTTCTTTTTGTAAAGTCATCAAAACATAACAAAACCATTACAGGCCCTCTGTCTTATTAGACTCATTCTGTGCCACCTGTTGATGATAGAGTTCTGAAGGAACACGTTATGACCTTCTCATATTAGGATATAAATAGTTTATCCTTATTTAGTTAGTCCTTTGTAATTGCTTGTTCATGTTTACTATTAATTAATTTATAAATGTTTCTCTTGATTTCTATGTTTATATTTTAAAGTTTCTACATAGCTATAATCTTTTCATCAAGAATACTTTGAAGTCTTCTATGTCATTAAAGGTCCATTCCTCTCTCTCCTTCCTCAATATGATTAATACTCAGTTTTTCTGGGTAAGTTGTTTTTGTTCGTGATCTTAAATCTCTTGCCTTGTAGAATATCATATTCTAAGCTCTCCACTTCTTTAGAATGATGACTGCTAAATCTTGGGTAATCCTGAATCCTTTGTACTTGAATTCTGGCTCTTTGAGGTATTTTTTCTTTGACATGGCAGCTCTGGATTTTGGTTAAATGTTTCTGGGAATTTTCATTTGAGGCTTTCTTTAAGAATATTATTGATGGAGTCTCTATATTTTCACTTTTTCTAGTTCTGAGAGACATGAGATATTTTCTTTTATGATTTCATGAAATTTTATATCTAGTTTCTTTTTGGTCATGATTTTCAGGTAGTGCAATAATTTAAAATTTTTCACTCCTTGATCTGTTTTCCAGGTCATTTGTTTTTGCTATATCTTTTATTTCCTTCTATTTTTAAAAGTCTTTTGAATTTGTATTTAACATTTTTTATTGTCTTATGAAGTCTTTATCTTCTATTTGGTGCATTTTAATTTTCGCAGAGTGTATTGCTTGGGTAAAGGTTTGTACTTCATGTACAAAGCTGTTATTAGCTGACCATTAAAAATAAGCTCATATGTGGTAGTTCCTAAACTACAGTTTTAACAGTGGATATTCACAAGGTAAGAGCTAGCTGGTTGCTTCAATGGATAAAGCACTGAATCTGGAGTAAAGAATATCTGAATTCAAATATGATCTCAGGTATTCACTAACTGTGTGACCCTGAGCAAGTCATTGAACTTCTGCTTGTCTTAATCCACTGGATAAAAGAATGGCAAACCACTGCAGTATCTTTGCAAGAAATCCCATGGACAGTTTGGCATGCTGTAGTCCTTGAGGTCATGACTGAACAGCAACAGAATGTACAAGATATCCCTTGAGACTTGAACATAGTCACTTCCAGGAAACCGACCTACAAATTTTTGAGTGCTGAGTAGGAGAGTTAACCCAGGGGACAGTGCATCTCTAAGTTAGCTACAATCAGATACAGACAGACTGGTTTTCTCTACGATTTTATTCTTGCTACTAGTTCTTTTTCCTCCTCCTTCTTCTTTTCCATTCCCCCTACTTTTTTTTTACTCAACTTCTAGAATTTCTTAAAAATAAAATTTAGGTCGACTTATTATAAATCTACCTGGGTTCTGGTAACAGCCACTTTCCATACTATCTCCTGCCCTTCTAGTTTCATGGAAGGTTGGACACTCCATTAACACAGGGCTTGGATTTTGCTATTTGAGTTTAAAACTTTTAATGGAGAATTTGTTGCCTTCCTTGCTTGTCAGGGAAACTTTTTTTCCTCTTTTTTTTTAAAGCAAGTTTCCTTTTGTACTTTCCAAGAACAGCTTGCTGGCTTGCAAAAAAAGAAAAAGTAAAAGAAGTAAGCTTCCTTTGGGGAGCTGTCAGAAACAGCAGATGCAGTGCCAGCATGGTGCTCTGATAGCATGAGCAGCTCTGTAACACTTTATTTGTGAAGTGAAGGACAGTGTGATGCTTCTTTCCTCCCCTCCATTTACATTTTATTATGCACCCAGTAGGATTGCTCACCAATCACCATCATCACTCACAGATGAACCCCACCCTTTGGAAAAAAATGAAAACAAAAGATGTTCAGAAGCATGATGGTATGAAACTAAGTTCGAAAATGTAGTTCCAAACTCTGATCTTTCTCTTACTCACTTGATGTGTTTTTTAAAGTGCATTTAAAAGTGTTTTAGGGAGATGTAAGGCATCCTTTGACCTTTCTTGTTGCCCTCATTGGATGCTTTATGTTTTTAATTTAAAGCAAATGAACCATTTCACAAGTGTGGTAGAAACTATCTGGGAGATTCTGCAATGTAGTAACTTATTTTCCAAAGAAACAGCCTAGATTCAAAAAGGTCTGGTTTATCCAACATGTTATTAACTAGATTTCTTTCAAATGGCACCCATTCGCATCTATTTTTGTTTCTTCCAACCTGTGATTTCATCTGGTTGGGAAACTCTTGTGTATGGAAAGTTTCTCCACAGATGTATTCCAGCAATTTGTTTGTAATTTAGTGAGTTGCTTGAGATACTGACTGAGAAGTTAAGTGACTTGGTGATAGTGATAAAACAAGTATTTATGATAGGTGCAGTATTTGAATCCAGCCAATTCCCAACTCCAAGGCAGCCTATTGTGAATGAATGAATGCAATTATTACTCACAGTATACAAAGCACTATACTAACTGTTAGAAATACATATAAAAACAAGTGGAGACAGTCCTTGCTCTCAGGAAGCTCACATTCCTCCATTCACAGGGGAGATAACACACATGGAAGGTTTCAGCTGCAAATTAAATGGAAAGATACCATGGTCCTTGGGATCTAGCAACAAAGCAAATGGCATTGCATCTTCTTTAATGTCACTTGTATAGATAAAATCCGGATTTTCATAAAGACGACTCTGAGTCACTAGAAGATCATGACATGGCAAAAAAAAAAAGGCTTAGATCTAGCACCAGAAGATAGGAGTTCAAATTCTGTCTCTTTTGCTTATAAGCCCTATAACTTTGGACAAGTCTCATTACCTTTTGAGCTCTAGTTTGCCTAAATGAGGAATTTGGAGTTAGACCATTTCTAGGTCTAAATCCTATGTTCTGGAAAGAAAGAAAGATGAAGTTATCTTATGTACAGATTTAGGGTTGGCTACTTTATTTTATTTCAATCTTAGAAAATGAGAAATCCACATTGGTTATATAACACAAGCTCACATTTACATTGTCCTTTAAGATTTGTAACGTGCTTTACAAAAGATCATAGATTTGGAGCTGAAAGGGACCTTAAGGGACCATCTGGTCCAATCATTTCATTTTACAGATAAGAAAACTGAGGACCAGAGGGAAAACTATTTTTTCAAGTTTACACAGTTGATAAGCAACAGAGATGGGATTTGAACTCAGGTACTTTTCCTCATAGCAACCTCGTAAATTTAGATGCTATTATTATACTCATTTTATAGGGCCAGGTTTCAGATTGCTGAAAATACATGTTTCTAATACAATTCTATTAAAAAAAAAAACACTAATTCTGATAATAATGCACTTTTCCTAAGATAGCAACCATGAAAGAACCCATAAAATACAGTACACAAAATAAAATTGGTAACATGCAAAACATTTTTCTCACTAGTAATTCTCTAGAATTCTATGACCTTTTGTACTACTATCTCAATAATTTTTAAAAAACCATTGATTTCAGACAATATTCACTTTTCATAACAAATCTACAGTAAATCTACAGTACCATAAATACTATGTAGGAAATAAAATTCTTAAAATTAAAACATTTTTTAAATCAGAGCTTACCTTCTATTTTGTCAGATGGTAGTGTGAAGGCATTGTGCGTTGAATTGTTTTTCAATCGTGTCTGGCCCATTTGAGGTTTGCTTAGCAAAGATATTGGGGTGATATGCTATTGCCTTCTCCAACCCTTTTTACAGGTAAGAAACTGAGACAAACAGAGTTATGTGACTTGTAAAGGGTCACACAACTAGTAAGTGTCTGAGACCAGATTTGAACTCGGGAAAATGAAATTTCTTGACTCCAGGCCTGACACTCTATTCACTAGCACCTAGGGTATTGTTCTATATAATAAATCATTGTTTAATATCATTAACACCAAACTTAGGGACAAAAGACATTCCTGCACAAAGTTTATCTAATACCTTCATTTTCTTATGAAGCCACATTGCTGATTTTACATGATTGGGCTTAGAGCCCAAAAGACTTGTTCTACACTTTGGACATAATTGCAACACAAAACTTGAGTTTTAAAGGTAGCCAATGAAAATATACAATAAATATGCTGGGGTAAACAAGATCACTGAAACATCTATTACAATACTACCAACTCCACAAACTTGCACACACGATGGCCCTTATTTTTTTTTCTACTGTGCAGACTCATCAGTGTGTGCCAAATTGAAAGTGAAAATGAGGTTACAAATAAAATCATACAAATGCTTGAAGTTGCAAAAATTAAATTCACAAATGTTGAGGACTGACTGTATTTGTCTTCCCATCCTCATTTCAATTCTTCCTATTTGTTGTTTCTTATGGCATTACAATATTCCATTACCCTCATGTGCTACAAATTATTTAGCTAATCCCTCAATCAATGGGCTTCTATTTGTTTTCAGTTCATCGTTCTGGGAGCTTGTGGTTAAGAAGGCCTCTTAATTAATGTGAATACCTTATCTTCTGACTACATCAGTTAGTTAATTTAACTTTCACATTGCAGAAGAAGTTGACATTTATGAAGAACTGGAATTTGGCAAACCCTAGTTGTCGGTTTATATAGTTGAAAAGAATTAAAGTTTCTGAACTAAATTTAATTGATTTATAATAGTGTCTCTTTTTTCTTTTGAGCGTGAAGATGGTCCACATTGGAGAGAAAACAAAACAAAACATCTGAGTTTTGCTCCCCCAGTAAATTATTAATTTTACTTCACCTTTCTAGAATTTTCCAAGATGCTTTCCCTTAATGTTACTAGGTAGAATAGACTCTTAATCACCTCCATTCTGTTGAATTAAACAAGCACTTTTTGGCTATGATTAAATGCCAAGATATTACAGATTCTCCTGGAAGAGAAGTGTAATCATTCCAAGGAATTTGGCCTGCCCATCCACACAAGGAAGATCAAATGGATGAAGAAGGCATATTACCCGGATTTCAACATGTATCTAAATGGACCTATAGTAATTGTCTAGCAATATGTATATCCGGGACAGAAAGTACAGATGGACAGTGAACCGGAACCAGAATTGAAAAGGAGGAGGAGAGCAGGTGACTTGCTTTTAGGAAACTGCAAACCACTTTTACTGACCACAAGTTTTCCATAACAGCAAAGACCTATTTTTTCAATCCAAATATTTTACAGGTATTTCTATAAGGCGTATATATATACATATATATATAAATATCTGGCACAGAACTGTCACACAGAGCTCAGTGCAAAAGTGCATAGGGGGGCATGTGAGCCGACTACAACATATGACCAATGAATTCTGAAAAAGAACTGTAACAAAGGATGTCATAAAAAGTAACAAAAAGAAAATTGTCACATAGTGAGATCATGGAATTACAAGTGAATGGCCACAGTCTACTCTGGTACTTACAATCTTGGGACAAAGAAAGGAAGATGTCTAGTACTTTGGGTGAACCCCTTGTGGTGAACTTTGAATGAGCAGGCTTGAATTGATTCTGGTCGGATTCATTGAAAGGAATTCTCATATGAAGGAGAGTTCAGATCCTTTCACTATGTAGTACTTGCTATATGCCACAACCATTATATGTCAGTCTATCAATCAGGTCAACCAATGAGTTATTAAGCATTTACTATTACACTGTGCTACTACTATGGGTTGAGGAAGGGTAAAAATAGGACTGGCTTCTAATAGGTGTGTCTGTGGTGAGATCTGAAGCTAGGTCTTATCTACTCCAAGGCTAACACTGTGCTTAGGGCAGAGGAGTAACAAAAATGAAATAGTTCCTGCCTTCAAGGGGCTTACATTCTTTGAGGGGCTACATCCTGCACATAGATAAAAACAAATTTAAAGTGAATATAAAAGCTCTGATACATAGTTTGATCTTGGTCTTTGCACTTGTAGACTAATGAACTTGATTTTTTTAAGTATTTCTTTTGTATACAGATAGGCTAAAGTGCCAGATATATCTCGAAGTCACAATGATGCAACCTGATAGTAAATTATCTAACATTACTTATCTTTAATTCCAAAGAAGAAACAACTGTCTTTTTATGTTATTAGAACGCTTCCTGGCATAAAATAGACATCTAATAAATGCTTGTTGATTCATTCTATTTTAGCTATGTAGAAATATGATCTTTGCATCTCTTCTCCACCTTGTACCTATATATACATACATACAAACATATATATATGCAAACATACATGCACACATATATTTTGAGACAGAGAGAGAGAAACAGAGTTCTCTGTGCCCATCTTTCCTTGAAAATAAACTCCCCAAACAAGGTGATGGTATTACTCCAGATACTTGTCTACCCCTTGGTGCCTAGGACAGTATAATATACTCAGTGCCAACTGTATTATAACGGCTTTACCTTGACTTGTCACCATTGATGTATTATGTAATATGTTAAGTGAAACTTGCTATGTGCCTTTATGGTATCCATTACTTTGCTAGGGTCTTTAGGTAAATTAATGTGTGACATGGTGCCTGACTTCATAAAGCTTATAATCATATGGAAAGAAAAGATTTTCATCCATACAAAATGAATGAAGGGTATATGATCATATCAAAATAAATGTTAGATTGTATGAGTTGTATTCTAATGACTATGGGTGTCCAAGAAGGGAGAGATCAATGTGACCTGGAAAATTCAGAGAACACTGCAGAGAAATTGAGGCTTGAATGGAGCCTGGAAGAATGGGTGGGAGGAAGGAGGAAGAAGGGGGGGCATTCTAGGTAGCATAAGCAAAGGTTTATAGGAGTGGAAGATATCGTGGAATATGAAGGGTGGGTCTGGTTTATGGAAGATCTTGAAATGATAAAAGAGTTTGGAAAAAGCTGTTTTATCTTCTATGGTCTTGCTTGATAATGGAGGAAATGGTGTTTACTCTGAATGTTAGAATTTAAGAATGAGATTGGCCATGAGCTTATAGGATCAATAGTAGCTTAAGGAGGGGAGGGAGAAAAGTCTCTAACATATTTCAGTCTACAGACTCTTCTTCCTCTGAAGGGAAAATTAATAGCTTCCCAAGCCTTTATTTTACCAGATATTATCCTTATACCAAGCTAAGGCCATTCCATAAAGTTTAAAAAGTTGATGTAAGTTTATGTGTTTCCTTGTTTAAAAAAATCAGTTGCTATATTGCTTCTGTTTGAAATACAGTGTGTTCCCAAAGTTATAAATATGAAGTTTAGAAGAGAACATATTTCTTAGGAGGAATTTATTTCCTATGACACATTTTGAAGTTTGTTTTCCATCTTTTCTTTATCTCTGTTCATTCTGAATTGTGTTTATTTTTTGCCATTATGCAAGATTTGCAGCCAAACTCTCTTTAGTGTTTGTATATTCTGCTTTAATCAGATAAAGTCTAAAAAGAATTTCTTATCTAGAAATTTCCATAGTAAGCTTAGGGTTTTTAGGAATTAAAATAGCTCTGTTATGAAAAGAAATAAACCACAAAAGATGTGAATGCTATAGTCCCAGTGTCAGTAGAACATGCATTAGCTCATAATGGTACAATATCAGTTCATTTGAAAATGCCAAATCCCAAGATGGTGACATACTTGGAGTTTTTTTTGATCTATATGCACAGATACATAGATATCTAAAATATGTATCTATATTTTACAGACATACATATATGCATACACATATATACATCTATTTTGTATATAATCCATATATATATATATACATATATGTGTATATATATTTAAATAAAAGGTATGCCTTGCATATTGCCAATTTATTTTATAATTAGTCATTCAGCTTACTACTTGTACTTTTGTTTCTGTTGGGAGCTAAGATGGTCATAGATACTTTGGGTGAGAGCAACATTCAAACACATAGGGTCTCTGAGAGCTTTGATGCCTACACAGGTTTGCCTCTGACAGCTGGAGAATTTTGGCATGGAGACAGAAAGGAAGTGAGTTGCTTGCCTATGGCAGAATGTAATCGACCACTCAGCTTGGGGTAGCTTTCTAAGATTAATTAGCAGTAAAAGCAAAGCTATCTTTGTTTTGGTGATTCCCAACCAACACTCTCTGTTTGGGGACCAATTGCTTTATTTTCCCTCCCTCCTTTCCTTCCTTCCTTCCTTCCTTCCTTCCTTCCTTCCTTCCTTCCTTCCTTCCTTCCTTCCTTCCTTCCTTCCTTCTTTCTTTACATTGACTGGGACTTCAGTGAAACATAAATACATGTTTCCAAGAGATAGTAGTTTGATTTAAATTCACCCTTTGTGAAACAAGAGGAAGGTGGTACAATAAAGAGAGGTGGCAATTGTGGGTGAGTGCCCAAAGATAGATTTTTGCTATTTCACAGTTTTGTCCCATCCCTTAGACCTCTTAGTTCATAAGATTTAGAGTTAGATGAAACTTTGGAGACTCTCTAGTCTGGTTGGCTTATTTTATGGATGAGGAAACTGAGGCCCAGAGGAGTCTAATGATTTGCTGAAGGAAGTACATAGAGCTAGGACTAAAGCCTTGGTCTTTTAACTATGAATCTAAATTTTGTCTCTCTGTGGCAAGGGTGTCTTGAGCCTTTTTTTTTTTTTTTTTTTTTTTTTTGCTTTACTGAAATCCCTAGTCCGTTATGCTCATGGGAACATTTAAAAAAGTTCTTTATTGACTAGCATTAGCTGACAATATTAATGGTTAAAAAAGTATCTACTTTAGTACATCATCAAAAGTCACACTTTCTCTGGAGGTTTTGCCCTGCAGATTGGAATGGAATAAAGAGCTGTAGCAATGTCAAATGAGCAAATATTATTCAAACATTTTTCCTCTTCCATGCTGTGTGGTCTTTTCATATTCGTTTGACTTTTCTGTTTTCATTGGACCAACTACAATGAGCCTGATGCATTTTTTATTAAATTCCATTTTTAATGACTGGAAAGAATTCTGTTCTCTTTACTTTGTGGCTTTCTGAATATTGTTAAATCCTCTTTCTTCTAAAATATGTTGTGTTGTTGATAGTAAATATTGAGATTGAAGAGTCACATAGGAAGTAGAAGGTTCCTTTGAAAGTTTGACATAGAGCTCAGTGGATATCATAACTGAAGCAGTTCCAATTTTAAATCTACTGATTTAAATCTACTGGAAATAACATGGGGAAGGCAGTTAAGGCAATTATCTAGATTATTCTGGTCTGCATCATTTTATTAAGTAAGGAAATTCAAATTCTAGAATAATAGCATATCTAAGCTAGAGGGGATCTTAGGAATCACTTAGCCCAAGCCCCACATTTCATAATAGTGAGAAACAAGGCCTAGAGGAGGTGAAGGAACTCTCCCAATGTCACTCATTAAAATGTGTTATAAATGGTTAAAGGATATGAACAGGCAGATTTCAGAGGAAGAAATTAAAGCTATCTATAGTCATATGGAAAAATGCTCTAAATCACTATTGATTTGACAGCTGCAAATCAAAACAACTCTGAGGTACCACATCACACCTATCAGATTGGCTAACATGACAAAACAGGAAAATGATAAATGTTGGAGAAGATGTGGGAGAGTTGGAACACTAATTCATTGTTGATGGAGCTGTGAGCTGATCCACCCGTTCTGGAGAGCAATTTAGAACAATGCCCAAAAGACTATAAAAATGTACATACCCTTTGACTCAGCAATACTGTTTCTAGGGTTGTTTCCCAAAGAAATCATAACAATGGGAAAAGGACCCACATGTACAAAAAATATTTATAACAGCTCTTTTTGTGGTGGCCAAGAACTGGAAACTAGGGGGATGCCCATCAGTTGGGGAATGACTGAACAAATTGTGGTATATGATTGTAATGGAATACTATTGTGGTGTAAGAAATGATGGGCAAGCAGATTTCAGAAAATCCTGGCAAGACTTACATGAACTGATGCTGAGTGAAGTGAGCAAAAACCAGGAGAACATTATACATAGTAACAGTCACAGTGTATGAGGACTATTTTTCATAGACCTAGCCTTTCACAACAATGCAAGGACCCAAAATATTTCTAAAGGACTCTTGATGCAAAATACCATCCACCTCTAGAGAAAGAACTATGAAGTCAGAACACAGAATGAAGCAGACAGCTTTCTCTTTTGTTAAGTTTGGTTTTGTTTAGTTTTACTCAAGCTTTCTCCTATTCATTTTAAATCTTTTGTGCAACATGACTAGTGTGAAAATGTGTTTAATAGAAATGTATGGGTAGAGCCCATATAAGATTGCATGTCATCTTGGACAGGGAGGGGGAGAAAATTTAAAACTTATGGAAGTGATTATTGAAAATTGAAAATAAATAAGGCAATAAATTTGAAAAAAAAATGTGTGACACTTTGGGGACTAGATGTCAGGTTTACTGATATTTCCACCATGGTTTTTTATTTATTTATTTATTTTTTGCTTAGATGATTAGACTTTTTGGGTTAAATTGATTGAGCTGAGTGAATAATTGCTAGATTTTTCCCCTATGGGCTTCACCTCACATAGCTATGAAAAATGTTCCTAATATTGGTCTTATATTTAGTAATAATAATAGCTAGCCTTTATAGAGTGTTTCAAGGTTTGCAATGTGCTTTATGTAGGTTAGGTTATGTTATTTGATCCTTATCATAACCCTAGGATATAGGCTTTATTATTATCCCCATTTTACAGATGAGAAAACTGAGACAGAGGTTAAGTAAATTTCCCAGGGCCATGCAGTTACTATCTGAGACTGGATCGGAATTTAACCTTGCTGACTGAAGATCTTGTGTTCAATCTATTGCACCTCCTATCTGTTTCAGTTTATATCAAATGAGCAGTATAGGTACTAAAATCCTTAGGATTTTACTTTCTCTTCAATTTGCAAATCTTACATCAGTTCATTCACATTTTCTGAAACCATTCCTCTTCTTCTGAATCTTCCCACTTCTTTGTATTTATCTTGTCAATTCTTATAATACTATAATATCCCAGTCATGTGTTCCACAATTTACTTAGCCATTCCCTAATCAATGGCCTTCATTCTAGTTCTTTGCTTCCGCATAAAGTGTTGTTATAAATATTTTTGAGTATGTGGGGGCTTTCTTCTTATCAATGACTTATTTGGGGTATAAAGAGTTTACTTTCTAGTGAGGATAAGATATACCAATAATGAATTTAAATAAATAGAAGCTACATAAAAATTACAGCATAATTTCAAGAATGTGCTAATAACTGGAGGATTCAGGGAAATTCCCCTGGAAGGAGACAGCAGAATTATCTAGACAACTCTATTGCCCTTCAATTTTATTAATGTTAGACAGGAGAGACCAGCTCTGCCCTTTTGGTAGCAGCCAAGTATGAAACACATGAAGGAAACCATTGAAGATTAGAGGAAACAGTTCATGAACAGATTATTCTCCAATATGACAAATGTTGGCCTCTTAACCTTTCACTCTCCCAGACGTAGAGTCATAAATATCAATCCAGCTATGGAACTAGAATAGGAGTTCTTAATCTGGAGTCCATGAACTTCAAAGGTTTCTAAATAGAGATTTCAGGTGGATGTATCAACTTGAATGGGGGGAAAGAACATCTTTATTTCAGAATAATAACCTTCCTTTGTAATGCTATGTATCTTATTTCATTCATTTAAAAACATCATTCTGAGAAGGGATTCATACGTAGACTTCATCAGGCTGCCAAAATGGTCAATAACCTAAGTTAAGAACCCCTGATTACAGGATGTGGGGGAAATGAAGAGTTAACATTTAATAACCAACACAGAGTTTGGGGTGGAAAAGCTTTTGCAATAATTTCCCTCAGGGAGATAATTTTCAGTTCTTTGCGGCAATATCTGTACACAAAAGTATGCCATTGAACTAGTAAGAAACAAAAAAAGATTATGAGTGAATAATATTTATGACAATAATAATGTATTTATATGACATATTCTAATAAGAAATATAGTATTGGAGGAGGGAATGGAGATTAACAGAAATATGATGACTTCTTTTGCTTTTGGGGGAAAGGAAGAGAATAAGCATTTATGTAGGACATATTATGTGTCAGACACTTTTATACAAATACCCCACTTGATACTCACAACACTGTGATTAATTATCCCCAAAGTGTTATTAATTATCCCCATTTACCATTTGAAAATTGAGGCAGACAGAGGTTAAGTGACTTGTCCAGGGTCACATAGCTGGAGTGCATCTAAGGTCAGATTTGAACTCAAGTCTTCCCTTGCCACCAGCTACTTTACATGAGTGGAATATAAACTTCTTGAGGGCAGGGATTGTGTTCTATATTTTCTTAGAAGATTCCTAGTGATTAGTCAAGTGTAGGTACTTGAAACTGGCTAACATGAAAAACAATAGAAGATGCTTTGCAGTTTTGATTCAATTCTCTGTTTTGGCGACTATTAGGATAAGTAAAAGTTGCTATTTCTTTTCCAGATGGGTTTTGCCTCACGTAATACTTAAAATAATAATAATAATAATAATAATAATAATAATAATAATAATAATAATAATAATAAAAACTATAGGGCTTTAATGTTTGCAAAGCATTTTTACAAATACCTCATTTGATCCTCACAACAACGCTGGGAGTTAAATGCTATTTTTTCCTGTGTCTGAGTGTCTAAGGCTGAATTTGAATTCAGGTCTTTTTGACTCCAGGTCCAGAACTTCTGTCTACTGCAGTACCTAGCTGACTCTAAAGATGCAGTCTCCTTCCTTTATTTTGACAAACACTTTAATTGGCTGCTGGTCTGAGTATATCATTTTATGCATATATATCCTATAAGTATTTATGCCTCTGCAATTTTACACTACTATAATTTTAGGCACTGTCTAGAGAAGATCAACGATAGCTCAGAGCATTTACCTTCTTAGACTGCTAATGTAATCAGTATCCAAGTCATACACTTGTGGTTGACACATAAATACACAAGTAGTTTGAGGTTGAGGGGGGAGGGAGAGAGAGAGAGATAGAGAGACAGAGAGAGATAGAGTCAGAGACACAGAGAGACAGAGACAGAGAGAGAGAGGATATGACATTGTCAACTAACATAGCCTCCATTAATTACAAAAATTTTTTACTCTTCGTAGTTATGTGATATCCTTTATGACATGTCATTAGTGGTTTCAACAAGCATTTTTTTTCTGAAATGAGCAGTCATTTGTTATTGATAATACCAAATAGTGTTTGGTATTGACTCACTGGTGAGTCAAGTACAGCCAGACCTACAAACTGATGTGACCTACAGCTAAAAGAAAATCTTATAGAAAATTTTCTGTCTACAATAATAATTCCTGAAAAACAATGGCATTTACCCTTGGCTGTGGGACTGGGGTGGGCAATCTAAATGTGTCCCTGAAAAGATGACAATAATAACAGCTGATATATTTATAGCTCCTTACAGTTTTTGAAGTGCTATCATATATTATCTCATTTGAACCAAATAATAACTCTGTGAGATAGAGATTATTCTTTGCCCCACTTTAAACATGGGGTAACTGAGGTTCAGTGACTCATGCAAGTGACTAAGTCAGGATAAAAACTTGGGTCTTCCTGACTATGGGCACAGCACTTGGGGTGCTCTATGACTCTACTTATCATAACTACTCATCATAATGAAAGTGTTTCTTGAAAATGTTATATATTTGGTAAGATTTTCTAAATTTAACTGAAATTTTTTTAATAGTGAATTTAAAGTCAATAGACCTTTTTTCTGGAAGAGAGGTGTGTCCATGACTCTGTCCCTGGAATTATCAAGGGCTTTGATATCTGATTTTCTCTTTCACTTTCTCTTATTTGGGAACAAGCCTCTACTCAGTTCTCAGTCACCAGCTCTAAACCATGGCCCTGAGCAAATCCTATTCTCCTTTTCCTGTTCATCTATTTTTTAAAAATATTTCTTTAATTAATTCATTTTTTGCTTTTCAGCATTCATTTCCACAAGATTTTGAGTTCCAAATTTTCTCCCCTTCACCCACCCCACAATAGCATGCATTCTGATTACCCTTTCCCCTAATCTGCCCTCCCTTCTATCACACCCCTTCCTTTTCTGATTCCCTTCCCCTCTATTTTCTTGCAGAGCAAGAAAGATTTCTACACTCCATTGCCTGTATGTATTATTCTCCAGTCGTATGTATAAATAATTTTTAACATTCGTTTTTAAACTTTGAATTCCAACTTCTCTCCCTCCCTCCCTCCCCACTGAGAAGCCAAACAGTTCAATATACACATGTGTAGTCATGTAAAACATTTCCATAACTGTCATGTTATGAAAGACTATATTTCCCTCCATCCTATCCTGCCCCCCATTTATTCTATTCCCTCTTTTGTCCCTCCTCAAAAATCTTTACTTCTAATTACTCCCTCCTCCCTTTTGCCCTCCCTTCTATCATTTCCCCCACACCCCACTTAACTCCTTCCCCCCTACTTTCTTGTAGCGTAAGACAGATTTTCATACAAATTGAGTGTATATGTTATTCCCTCCTTAAGCCAAATCCAATGAGAGTAAAGTTTACACTTTCCCTCTCACCTCCTCCCTCTTCTCCTCCATTGAAAAAGCTTTTTCCTGCCTCTTTTATGTGAGATAATTTACCCCATTCTAGTTCTCCCTTTCTCCTCCCAATATATTCCAAAATTCCAAATTCCAAAAATTAATTTTATTTTTTTAGATATCATCCCTTCCTATTCAACTTGCCCTATGCCCTCTGTTGATATATATATAATCCCTCCCCTAATACTGAGAAAAGTCTCAAGAGTTGCAAATATTATCTTTCCATGTAGGAATGTGAACAATTCAATTTAAGTAAATCTCTTGTGATTTCTCTTTCCTGTTTACCTCTTCATGCTTCCCTTGATTCTGGTATTTGACAGTCAAAATTTCTATTTAACTTTGGTCTTTTCATCAAGAATGCTTGAAAGTTCTCTATTTTATTGAAAGACCAATTTCCCCCAGAAGTATTATATTCAGTTTTGCTGGGTTGGTGATTCTTGGTTTTAATCTTAGCTCCTTTGACCTCCATAGTATCATATCCCAAGCCCTCCAATTCCTTAATGTAGAAGCAACTAGATCTTGTGTTATCCTGACTACGTTTCCTCAACACTTGAATTACTTTTTTCTGGTTTTTTGCAATGTTTTCTCCTTGACCTGGGAGCTCAGGAATTTGGCTATAATAGTCCTAGGAGTTTTCCTTTTGGGGTCTGTTTCAGGAGACAATTGATGGAGTCTTTCAATATCTATTTTATCTCTTGGTTCTAGAATATCAGGGCAGTTTTCCTTGATAATTTCTTGAAAGTTGATGTCTACGCTCTTATTTTGATCATGACTTTCAGGTACTCCAACAATTTCAAAATTGTCTCTCCAAGATCTATTTTCCAGATCTGTTATTTTACATGTTGTATTTCACATTGTCTACTACTTTTTTCATTCCTTTGGTTTTGTTTTATAATTTCTTGATTTTTCATAAAGTCATTAGCTCCCATCTGCTCCATTTTAATCTTTAAGGAATTATTTTCTTGAGTGAGCTTTTGGACCTCCTTTTCCATCTGGCCAGTTTTGCTTTGTAAGGTATTCTTCTCTGCATTGGCTTTTTGGATCTCTTTTTCCAGTTGGGTTAGTCTATTTTTAAAGGTGTTATTTTCTTTAGTACTTTTTGGCTCCCCTTTAGCAAGCAGATGACTTGTTTTTTATTCTTGCATCACTTTCATTTCTCTTCCCAATTTTTCCTCTACTTCTCTTATTTGATTTTCAAAATCCTTTCTGAGCTCTTCCATGGCCTGAGAACAATTCATATTTTTCTTGGAGGCTTTGGATGAAGGAGTTTTGACTTTGTTGGCTTCTTTTCTTTGTATATTGTGGTGTTCCTTGTCACCAAAGTAAGATTCTAGTCTGATTCTTTTCCCAATTTTTGCTCATTTCCCCAGTCATTTACTTGACTTTTGAGCTCTTTGTCAAGGTAGTTCTCTGTTTCCAGTGGGGGTGGAGAGTGTCCTGTAAGCCTCTAGACCCCCCTACAATCTGTCGGCCTAGAGCTCCAGAAACAGCTGCTGCCTCTGCCCCTGCTGTGTTAGCCCACTCAGGCTGAGCTGGTCTACTTTACTCTCTCACACAGGTCTGATGGGTTTTTTCCACTGACCTTCCAATTTGTCCTCAGAGTTTTGGGGTTGTGAAGTCTGGAAATCACCACAGGTACAGGGATTCAGTCCCTCTAAGGCCTGGTCAAGTCCTCTCTGTGCAGGTACAGACCACTCTGGACTGCGCTTTGCTAATAGCTGGACATGATAGATGCTTCCAGTAGATCTTCCAGGCTATCATGGGCTGGAGATTTGCTTCACTCCATCATTCTATGTGTTCTGCAGCTCCAGAATTTGTTTAGATTCATTTTTATAGGTATTTGACAGAGTTTGGTGGGGGGAGCTCTAGCAATTCCCTGTTTTTATTCTGCCATCTTGGCTCTACCCTTCCATCTTTTTGATGACCCAGGTCATCTTTTTGACCTGTCTTTCCTGATTATAAGCTTCTTGAAGGCAAAGACTGTCTTGTTTGCTTTTGTTGTTGCTGTTGTGTTCATCCTTTGTTTTTGAATAGGATCATGACAGTAGGAAAATAATGACATGACTTACACTTGACTTTGTTTCGAGGGAGGGAGGGAGGGCTGTGCAAGTCACCAGCCTTACTTTCTCCTCCTGAGCCATGTGGATCCAGTGACCAGATATTCATCAGGATGACTGGAGATGGCTTAGGATGCAATAGGAGATGGCCTTTTAGGCTAAGGCCTTGTCAGGTACTCACTTAAAGCCTTTGCTTTTATTTCTATTTCAAATGTTTCACATATAGTAAGTACTAACACTAGAAATATTCAATGTGTCAACTGACACAAGAATGTTTTAATAATTTTAAAAATAATTTTACTATTTCCAAATGCTTCAAATACAAATAATTACAAATGTATTGTACTTTTACTTTGAGATAAAAAAAAATTATCTTCTTACTATTTCTAGTATGTGCAAATATGGTTCTTGAACTAATTCTTCTGGTACCTTTCTAAATTTTCTTTCTCCTCTCTCTCTTTATCTCTCTCTCTCTCTCTCTCTCTCTCTCTCTTTTTCTCTCTCTCTTTCTCTCTCTCTCCCTCCCTCCCTCCCATGTATTATCTATTTACCTAGCAGTTTTCTATCTAATTATTTATAATCTATCATCCATCTACCACATCTGTCTTTTGAAAAAATTTGGGAGTGAAAAGGTGATTGAATTTTCTGAATAACATCTCAATGTGTTGCTATTGTTAATACAATTATGGCTGGTACATTGAGCAGAATAAGTTTGAAATAAAAAGCTTCTATGCAGATATTACCAAGATTTCCAATATCAACTTGTTTCTATTTCACAGTGTGTAGATAATAGGAAGGCAGACATGCTTAAAGGTCATTGCATATGCTGCAGTTATATGTCTTACAATGCCTGACTGATGTTTTTAAAAGAGTAGCTGAATACTTATAACTTCTAGGATGGATCTCCTTTCTGATGCTGACAAACATACATTTGTCTAGATAATGGAACTGATTCTTTTTTTATATGTGTTTGTTCACATAAATACAACACTCAGTGCATTCATCTGTGACTCATGAATAAATCTTGAAGATGCATGACAATACACAGCATTCAAAGTTGATTTTCAACTGAAGGTGAGAGACAGAAAGAGAGAGAGAGAGAGACAGACAGACAGACAGACAGAGCCAGACAGAGAGACAGAGAGAGAAGGAACCTGAATTGAATTTCTGCATTCCATGGGGAAGAATGCCATTTCACTGAATTTCTTTTGTGTGTCTGGGGAGGCGAAGTAGCATGTGTTATAGGATTTTCATGTCTTAGATACAACCCTTGTATTCTGAAGTCAAAAAACATTTTGTTGTTTAGTTAAGTCCTCCATTCTTCCATATCCTCTACCATCTCTTGTGAATGGTTTATGATGGCTTATGACACCCAGCTGTGAGAGTGATCTGCCCATTAATAAAAAAGTATGAGTGGATTGTACATGGGGAGGTCTACACTATTTGAGGTGCTATTAGAATACTAAAGGATTAGCATATGTATTCCTCTGCTATGGGAGCTTTTGCTCTACATGAGAGAAAGGACATATGTGTAACACTGATCAGGGCATGATAACGTCCTAAATGCTATTTGAGAAATTAGATTTAAAACAGGACCTCAAAGAAGGGAGAATCTGTGTCTAGAACTCTCTCTCTGAGTGAGAGCATAGAGAGCACCACACTTTGTTCAGCCCTGGTTAAACCACTTCTAGAGTGGATTTGGGTACTACATTTTAAAAGGAGCATTGATATGCTTCAGCATGTCAAGAGGAGGATCACTAGGATGGTGAGATGACTAAATGATATGTCATTTGGGGATCAGTTGAAGAAATTTGGGATCTTTATTCTGGAAAACAGAAAACCTGGCTTTAAAATGATAATAGTTTTCTGGTAACTGATAACTAGAAGAGATTTTTTTCTCCTTAGCCTGAATTGGTATAATAGGGAAAAATAGCTGGAGTTTACTACGAGACATTTTTTTTAATGAAAATAAAGAATAAAAAGAAAAACTGTCCATCATTTTAAATTGTGGTAAAATGCAACGAGCTGCTCTGGGAAGTAGGAATATAATAATGATGAAACCATCATTCTAACATATAGACATATACATAGTCTATATGTATACATGATGTCTGTATGTATATGTGTGTGTATGTGTATATGGAATCCTTAACAGTTGGACATAATTTCTCAAATGCCATCTGATCCATACTCATCTTCCTTTCAGATTCTGGCCTCAGCTTGCTGCTGGTCTTTAGTGCCTATACAAGAGGATGAGTTCTGTAAGATCAGGCCTTTATTAATTTTGTGTCCAAATTCCCTTGCATATAGTGGGAGCTTGCATGTTTAACTGATTAATGGGCTACCCATCCCATTGCAAGTTGTCTGGCAATAAGTATTCTTTATGTAATTGAAGTTTCTATATAGGTTAATAAATCTCTTGAGTAGCCATAGATATCCCTCAGGAGACCTTATAGTGGGATAGATTTTAGTGTAGTTTTCACAATTTCCTCTAACAAAAGAGGAATATCTATAGAATCTTGAATGAACATAGATTTAGTGTTGGAACAGACCTTTGAAATAATCTAGTTTAACCCCTTCACTTTACAGATGAGGAAATAGGCCTTGACAGGTGAAATTACTTGCCTAAGGTCACATAGCTGCTGAGAAGCAGAGCCAGGGATTTGAACCCAGGTTCTCAGATTTAAGATCCAGGTTTCTTTGCTCTGTACCCCAGCTAATCATGCATCTGTCTGGATGTCTTGCAAGTTGAACAGGGAACCAGCTAGCTGGGTAACTCAACTCCTCCTTTCCGGTCTGCCTCCTCCTTCTCTTCCTTCTCCTCTCCAAAGGAAGGTAAATTTGGATGGCCAAAAGATGCCTAGTTGACTTGGGTTTTAATGACCGTTCCCTTCCCTTCCCTTCCCTTCCCTTCCCTTCCCTTCCCTTCCCTTCCCTTCCCTTCCCTTCCCTTCCCTTCCCTTCCCTTCCCTTCCCTCCCCTCCCCTCCCCTTCCCTTCCCAAAACCTTAAACCTACTGCACTCTGAAGCTGGGACACCAATGGGTCCCTGCCTAAGGGCACTTCTGGACCCTCCTAACTTTAGAGTGATTATCGAAAGCAACTGTTGCTGTTTCCCTCCCAGCCTGATGTCTTTCTTTTTCTTGGTCTCATTAAAAGGACCATGCCTGGGCTCCTTCTTAAACAGGCTTATTCAATGAATGGTTGTTGCCTCACTCTAAGTGCAAAGACTTAGGTCTCCCATTGCAACCTGGGTCATCTCCAGTCATCCTGATGAATATCTGGTCACTTGATTCAGATGGCTCTGGAGGAGAAGTGAGGCTGGTGACCTGCACAGCCCTCCCTCACTCAACACAAAGTCAAGTGCAAAAACAATTCCCAGAACCTGAGAATTTCTAGTTTCCTTCAAGGCTCAGTAGTATATGCATTGCCTTCTGTATGAAGCCCTTCCTGATCCCCCCTAATATTTAGTGCTATCTTCCTCAACTCTTCCCCCTGGAGAAGCAAGCTTCTAGGCACCAAGAATGTATCTTAGATAACTCTGTCCATGTAATTCATGATATGGATAAACAAATATTGGACTTAATGTGAATCCCCAGATAGCATGATGGCAGCTTTTACCAACCCTGAAGTGGGGAATATTGATTTTGGTTCCATTTAACCCTTGAAAATGACTAATTCTATTCCAGTAACTTGAATAAATGACTTTTCTATAAAACCATCTTGCTTCTTGGTAGCTGCTAATATTTTTTCTCTAAGTCATTGCAAGCAATGTTAGTCTTGGATTATTAAGTATCATGAGAGAGCCATCAAAGGGTTCTGCATGAATAAAATGCTTATAAATTACAATAGTTTACCTCTAAACAGGCTATTAATATAGTCAGATAGGGCTTAAAAGCCTTTTTCTGTACCTCTATAGCATTCAGCCAGTAAAGATTAAAAACTAATTATACACACGTTGTCAGTACTAATATTTGTACTTAATTTGATTTACAGTACACTAAATAATAAACCTCGTTGGAATTATAGGAAGTTGTCTGAATAGCCATTAATGTGTTCCTTTTATATTGCCTTATTCATTTTTAGAAGTATATTAAATGAGTTTTAATGTTTTTTTAAGGCAGATGAAAGGCATGTAAAGCCAAGATAAAACCCAATGAATATGATTATTTAGTCCACAATATAGATTGCTTTTGCAGCATTCTGTTTGAGTCTATATATTTCAAGAGATGAAAAGAATTCTGACTGCAATTAATTACTGTGAATTGAAATCATCAATTAGAACATAGCCAGTCCCTCATAGGAGGGAATTATGATGTTAGAACAGGTTGCCTGAACCGTCTCTTGGGTGATATTACTTATGTTAAGGGAAACATGAGCAAGACTGGCCTTACAATATGGGTGGAACCTACACGGTATGTTTCGAATGGAAGTTCAAAGTCTCCTTTTCTTTCATTTTCTCTGTGACCAGGATTCTTTTGCTATAGCAAAAGAATATACTTCTTTAACTTACTAAAATACAGTAAAAACTACTTAAGCAAAAATTATTTGCATTCACATGTCTAAGAGAAAACACCATTTGAACCAACCTAAGCACCAATTTATTTATACTTTAAACTTCAATTGTTTTTCATTAATGCTTAGTGTTATATGGCTCAACTAAAACTTTGCTTACCTTTTGAGCTTTTAGGCATTGAAAATAGCTTCTTATTTTAGTCTGTCTTTGGACCTATGATGGGATGGTAACCTTCAGATTTCTCTTCAGGAGCTTAAAAACTCATCTCTTCCATTTAAGTAACAGAAGGTGTTAAAAAAAAATTTGTAAATATTCGCAGGGTGCTTCAGCCTCTCCCCCCCATTTATGCCACTCTTTCTAGTGTTTCATTGCTTTGGTCCTTTCTTTTTTTCCACTATACTTTGAAACAGTGTGAATGAATTTTTCAAAATAGGAGGGATGGGGTGTGTTGCAAGGAGGGGAAATGCTACGTATAGAACAGTGTCAGAAAAACAACAGAATTATAAAATCTCAGAGGTCTTTTTGTTTAAATCTCAGAACAGAAATCCCCTCTGTACCATATCTGACAGGCTTGTCATTCAGCAGTTACTTGAAGACTTCTAAATGATGGGAAAACCACTAACTCCTTAGGCAGCCCATTTCATTTTTTGGATAACTGTTTGAAATATCTTTCCTTAAATCAACATGAAATTCATCTCTCCACTTTCAACTCACTGTGCCCACATAAGTCAAGGAGAATATGTATAAGGATAGAGTTTTTCCCCCTCAAACCAATTAATGCAAGCACAAAAGGCTCAGATTTCTTGATTAAATCAAAGTTATAAACAAGGTAGGAACAAGTCCTTAATTTGGGAGGAGTAAAGTGCTTTAATCATGGGATGAAATATCTTGATTGGCTAAGCCTGAGTCAGATGGGTTTACCTCTCCCCAAGAGGCCCTGATTTGAGGAATTAGAGAAATGGGAAGACAATTAGGAAATGAGAAGACAATTAGGAAATGAGAAGGCAGAAGACACAGCTAATGTTTAGAGAAAAGGCTGATGGTGAAGATTGTGTGTGACCCCATTACTTGAAGGAAGCAAAGTAAAAGAGAACCCTTGAGAGAAGGTAAGAAGGGCAATTTTGGTTGGAGTCAGCTGAGAGCTACAAGGAACCATAGGTTCTGTAGCTATTGGAAGCTGATTGGGAAAGCAGAATTTTTGTCCTATGTGAAGAGCTAGTTGTGTTTATCTCCTTTAGTGCAAGCTCTGGCTTGACAGGGGAAACCTCAAGGGCTCTTTTATTGCCCTTTACTGCCCTCTATGGCTTGAGAGGGAGAAATATAGACTTAGTGTCCAATCTGAGCTGTGCTGATTGGAGAAGAGGCATTGCTTTGCAGGGAGCTGATTTGAGAAAATAGAATGATCTGCTCTTTTAAGAAATAGCTGGAGAAAGATTGCATTGTTCTCTCCATATCTGCAGCTTGAGAGAAGGAACCGCACCCCCACTAGCTTGTCTGAGTTGTTGTTTCCTCACTGCTACGTTTTGACTAAGAACAGACCTTGTTGACTGATGAGATTTCAGACTTAAGGGAACTGCTTCACTGAGAATGTGCTGTGGCCTTAAATAAGAGTTTAACACAGTTTCAATGGACAGAAAGTAGCATAGAAGATGATTAATCCTGCAAGAGAGTAGGGAGGCTCAGGAGAGGGACAAATGATATGTGGTACATACTGTTCCCTAAAATAGACTATTGGCATTCAAAGCTATGGTCCAGAATTTAGAGTTACCACTAGTAAATGGATTTCCTATTCCTGTGCATTACTGCTAGGCTTCTTAAACATGAGCCTACTTTTACCCTCCCTTTTTTATCCATGAATTCTGTGTGTGCATGGAAGAGAGATTGTGATTGAGCTTTATTTCTAGAATGTTGAATATTGTTATTCCTATTTCTACCTATCGTATAAATAGCATTGCTACTTTTGCTTTCTCATTTAATGACTAGTTCTTCTTTCAGAATTTATGGATTCATCAGTGACTTATTTGAATCAATGGGAAGAATACTGGTATAGGGGATCAGTGTTATCAGAATATTAACCCTTCCCATACAAATCAAAGCTACCATTAAAATTCTAGGAATATTGAGTTTTAATAGTATAGCCATCTCTTTGAGGAGGATCCTTGCCCTATGGAAATTAGATGTAGGTGCAGTGAATGAAGCAGTCTCAAAATAGAAATAGAGAGACCTTGGAGAGAAGTGGAACTGGTACCACACAGACTACATGTATGTTTTTACTAACTTATATTATAGGTTAGAAAAAAAGCTTTAGCCCTGCTGGTTTCTTTTAATTTTATATCAGTCATTTATGGACATACTATTCTTCCATACTCCATGACCCTTTCCTTTTAATAAAGAAAAAGAGTTTTTAAAAATTCCATGGTGAACGTCTGGCAGCATTTGTAACCTTCTATACCCATAATTCCTCCCCATTACATTGAAAGGTTAGTGAATTTCCCTATCTTTGCTCTGGGACTAAGTTTGCTCATTATAATTATATCATCTTACCATTTATTTTATTTTTTTCACTTATAGTATTGAGATATGACATTATGCAGACTTGTGCAGTTAAAACAATAGAAGCAGGTGATTCCTGTTTTATTGATGCCATATTTTATATAATCAAAGTTTACCTAAAGACAGGAAAAGATAACCTATGACCAAGGCTTAAGAAGAAATTGAATACAGCCTTCCTTTCTACTGGACCACTTTGGTTCAGTTTCATGGGACCTGACAATAAAGTCTAAAATCTAATTAATCTGGGCAACTCGAGATGGCCCAGTCTTCATCAGCTACATGAGATCTTTCTTGATTTACCCTCTCCATGAAGTACTCTGAGTTCATGGTGTATATGTTTTGTATGTACTTATGTATAGATATTGGCTCCCTACATGGAATAC
The DNA here is from genome assembly GCF_028372415.1 of Notamacropus eugenii. NCBI lineage: Eukaryota > Metazoa > Chordata > Mammalia > Diprotodontia > Macropodidae > Notamacropus > Notamacropus eugenii. Next base: position 467,747,652 of record NC_092872.1, on the reverse strand, counting down.
ATACCCCTTGAAGGTAAAAACTGATTCAATTTTATTTTTTTATTTTTGGCCAAGTCCAAGCATAAAGTAGTCATTTAAATGCTTATTATTGAAATCTAATTATATGGTGCTGAATTACTTAGTTTTGTTGCACATATTAACCAGATTCTCTACCTACTGATCCAATCACCATGCTTCCTGGACAGCTATGAAGACCCAGTTAGTAAAACAGTAACTTTAACATTTTGATTAGGAGAAAGTCCAATTTAGGTAGCCTAATTACCTGGAACAGGTGAAATGGAATCTTTTCTTTTTCATATGCTTGATTGTACCAGCCAAAGAGCTGTGCTTTATGGAGAGAGCTCAGGATGTCTCATGAAAAGGACAGTCCCTTAAGTACAAGGCACAATCCTCTTGAAGCTCTTATAAATGGTGAGGAAGATTTTAGAGACTAACCCAAGTCTAGGAAGTCTCTTCAGAAACCCTAAGTATTTCTTCTAAAAGAGTACTTCTCCATAAAGGTCATTCTTATAGTCCTCTGCAGTAAACAAGCTTTCAATAAATGCTTGTGAAACTTAGTTGAATATTGTCCATTTCCTTTCTTCTGTCTGAGAAGAGTCCATGTGCCAGAGTTATAAGGTTTAATCATGGGCAAAATTATGAATCTAAAGAATAGAGCTAAAATGGACCTTTAAAAAGTCTAGTCTGTCTTTAATTTTAGAGTGGGGAACTGATGTTCAGTTAGGGGAAGTTACTTGTCTGATGTCATATAATTTGTGACAGAAAGGGATTGGACAACTACTTCCTCTTCTAGGGTTCTTTTGGTTACATATGTTGCTTTGTCTTGTCTTGGGGACCTATCCCTTCTTTCTCCCCATCAGAATTTATGCTTCTTGAGGCTGGTTTGTTTATCTTTGATAAGTGAATTCATAGTAAGTTTAATAGCTTCATGTCTTAAATCCTCCACAAGCTGTTTCTACTTTAAATAAGGATTGCTAGAGACTTATGGAAGAGCGACTTGTAGGGAAAGATGCTTTGGGCCAGTGACCTCTTTTTTCTCTAAAATCTCATTGTGAAGCTATATTTACTAGAAACAAGTTTACTATATACAAAATTATTATGGTAAATTAGTGTAAACACATAGCACTCTAAGATCTGTAAAGAGATGTTATATTATATTTATACATACATGTACATACATACATACATACAAATGTATGTATATAAATTTTTATCTCCAAAATAATCTTATGAGACAGGTGCTATTATCCCCAATTTACAGTTCAGTAAACTGAAGCTTAAAATTTAAATGACTTGCCCAAAATCACAAAGCTAATAAATATCTGAACCAGGATTCAAATTCTTTATAGGACCTTCCTCCTTTCCCTTCATCCTCTCTTCTCTCCTTCATCCCCACCCCATCTTGATCCTTAAGTAATTTCCTCAAATCATCAAACCTTGTGTTAACTCTTCAATCAACTGATAAATAAAGGAAGTAGCATATATGAAGTGTTTAATATGTGGGACAGTGAGCTTGCTGCTAGGGATCCAAAATCAAAAGTAAAACAATTCTTCTTTTCGTGGATTTCATATTAAATATGGGACTTAATAATGTGTGACTAGTGCAAAGAAACAGAGATGGCATATATAAGGACTATGTTATTAGAGTGTAGGAAATATGAAGGGAAGTAATCTATGATAAAGTTGGAAGGTCAGTTGGAGTTAGATTGTGAAAGTCTTTCTAAAAAGTTATTTATTTTATTTTTAAGTTTTGAAATAAAACAAACATTTTCATAATATAGTAGAATGATTGCTCATGAAATTGCAAATCTATTAATACAACTTGCTGTTCCTTTTAAATATATAATAAAGTTGGCATGTCACTTTTTTCTCTTTTTTCTCCCTCACCTACCCTATAAATGAATACCGTTAGACATAATTGTGTATATGTATCTACATAAAATCATTTTCTACATACTTCTATTTATCTGTTCCTTCTCTGGATGCAGATAGAATCTTCCTTCATGGGTCCTTTGTAGTTAACTTGGGTTATTTATAATAGTCAAAATGAGTTAGGCTCTGAAAGTTGTTCTTAAAACACCATTGCTGTCGCTGTATACAATGATCTCCTGAAGCCCTTTAAATGCCAAAAAAAGAGTTCATATTTGAGCATGGAGGCAATAGGGAGTTACGTGAGTTTGTTGAGAACAAGAGTGACATGGTTAAAACTATGTTATGAAAAAATCAATCTAGCATTATTTAAGAAGCTATTTGAATCAGTGAGACTAATTAAGAAGCTATAAAAATAATTAAAGAAAAAGTCAATAAGGACCTGAAATAGAGTGTTGGCTGTTTGAGAGGAAAAAAGGAATTTAATAGAGATAGAACTGAGAAAGAGCTTGATGAATCCAGGGTGGGGACCTGGAAGAATGATGGTTTCTGAAACAGAAATGAAGACTTTCAGAAGAAGAGTGGGCTTAGGCTTTAGTTGCTAAGAGAGTGACTTAACTTACTTGGAATGCTCATATTGAAGAAATGTTTCTACCACTGAGATATCATCCATTAATCCCATTTGAATTTTGTCTTTGTAGGTCTGTCAGGTACCACAAGGGCTTGCACATAGTACACACTAGATAAATGCTTATTAAATAAATGAGTGAGCTGGAGTTAATCATGTTATATAGGGATTCTCCAAATACCCAGAATTTGTTGGGGATTTTTCCCTTCATAAATCTTGCCTCAACAAATCCTAAAATATGTTTTTCCTAATGTATGTTCATTAAGTTTTTAGAGCCCATGTGTGTCTTAAGGAAAAATAATGTGCAAGTCTGATATTCATTTACACTTTACTCAACTAAAATTTCTTTTAATACATCAAAAAGGAATTTGATGTCTATGATGCCTTTGGGCCTTTTAATAAATAAAACTTTCAAGCTTTTTTTTTTCTTTTCAATGGAATTATTGCACAGGAAGAAATGCCTTTGAACAGCAGAAAGTCATGGCTTGGTCCCAAATTCCAAGTACGTACAGTTGAATACAATTGCAGACTTGGATGGTGGGGTAAGAATAGTTTGTTCAGTATTCCCCAAATCTTGAAAACTCAGTTTCACTTCCTTTGATAAGTTATGACAGCTAAGAATACAAGGGTAGTGACATATCGATTCTATCCACTTGATCATGTTTGCAAAAAAAAGAATTCATATATATTCTCTGTGGAGGTGGGAGAGGAGATAAGGGGAACTGGGTATTAGAAGCATTGGATTCCCTTCTCAGTTCTGCCACTAACTTACTGTGTGAACACTGATACCTTCTCTGGGTTGAAATTGCTTCATCTGCAAAATGCAGATAAAACTTTCTCTATCTAGTTCATAACTCTGTTGTGAAGAACAAATTTAACAATATAGAGTTCCATAATAATATAAAGAATATTAAAATTGCTATGAACTCATATGGTCCAATACGTGAAATCCATCTCTTCTGAATCTCTGTACCCTACCCTTGCATCAGGAGGAGTCAGAATTCCTTATTTGAAAGAGACAGCCACTGTGTGAAATGACATATAGGGACCTCTTTCTACAGCAGACTTATCTTTCTGCTATAGTAGGTAGGGTGATATACCATTCATCAATGGTAAGGTGATATACCATTCACCCTCATAGAACTAGAGGTGACTGCTATTGTATTAGTTTAAAAGGCTCAGATAAACTGAGGTCATAGCCAAGTAAATCATATTCCATTGTATGAGGACACAAGTAATGCTCCATCTTGATACACTTATTTCTTTAAAAGCTTTTTTTTTAAAATTAACGTCCTTTTGTCTTTTTCAGTCACCTCACTTTCCTAGCGAGGCCACCATGGAGATAATAGCTAGAGATCTGGGCTTGGAGCCCCAAAGACTTGTGTCTTCATCCTGCCTCTGTCATATTTTTATTAATATATCAAGGGTTTTCTAAAGTTTTATCAGGATAAATAATTTATCCCCTTGAACTTATGTACCCACTACAAAGGATCCCATGCGTCAACCCATACCAAGGTGTTACTTCAATATAAAGAATTCTCTAACCCCTGTCTCAAGTAAATAAACATTTATTAAGCATATACTTTGCGCTACACACTTCAGTGGAAGGCTTAGTGACATCCATTTAACCTCTGTGCTATAGGCAGCTCTCTAAGGTTTTAAATTGCTGGTAAGATGCTGATACCTGCTTTAGTAGAGGGAGTTCTCTCATGTGAGAGCTTCCTGTTCTCATGAAATCACAGATCCAGTACTTATTGTTATTAATCCTTCTCTCACCCTATGGAAAATTCATCCTTTGTAACAAAGAATAAGGGAAAAAAATTTCAGCAAGACAAGTCAATTCAAAAACTTCTAACATAGGCTCATAGTCCTCTAGAAAGTGGGTAAGTGTCTTTTTATCTCTTTCTTAGAGTAAAGATTTGTCTTAATTTCAAAGCACTACATTTTGGGTGGTGTCAGGGAATGATGGCTGCTGTTGATACTGCTAATCTTTTCTTTTACACTATTGTAGATATTGTATATATTGTTTTCTTGATTTTATTTACTTCCCTTTATGTGAGTTCATGTCTTATACTGCTCAGTATTCATCATATTCATAATTTCTTATAGTACAATAATAATTCCTTACATCACGTAATACAACTTGTGCTTTATCTAAACATTCCCTAATCAATGAACATCTATGCTATTTCCAGGTCCTTGTTATCACAAAAAAGGGCTGTAAAATCTTTGGTCTTTGTAGGGTCTTTCTTTTTGTCATTGGTCTCTTTGAATATGTGCCTGGAAGTGGAATATCAGAGTCAAAGGTTATAAGCATTTTAGCCACTATTTGCCTTATCATTCCTGCTGTAGCTCTCTCTATACCCTGAAAATTAGACCCCTAGAGCTTATCACTAGGAGGACTTGTCATCCTGCTTTATAGTTTCTGGAACCAATCCTCTTCATCTTCACTCTGGCCACTTTATACCCTGCTACCTTGGATGTATCTCTGCTCTTCCGAGCCTTATTCTCTAAGATTTATGATAAAATCATCACTACCATTGAAAAGAATGTACTAATGTACACTGATGTTTGACTCCCCATCTTTGTGACTTTCCAGATCATATCTCTCTTCCGTCACTACTATTTCCCTAAATAGGTTGTTTTCCCTAATAAAATAAAAACTTATTGAGAGCAGAGATTATCTAAATTTTGCATATGGATTCTCATTCCTTAGTATAGTGCTTGGTACTTAGTGAGTATTTTGAAAATACTTTTAATTCAAAATTACAACCAGAATGGTTGTAATAGTTTATAACTTCAAGAGTACATTAGTGTAGCCAAGATTATGGAGTTAAGAAAACACTCAGTTGAAAGTGCTCTTTCAAGACTCCTCTCCAAACAACACCTCAAATCAAATTCTGTAGTGGTAGAATCAGCAAAAGGTAAGTGTGAGACATTCTTTAAGCCCAAACCAACATGTGAGACTAGAAAAAGAGATCTGTAACAGAGTGGTGGAGGCTGGCACAGAACTCACATGGATGAAATGGTTGATCAGACCAATATGAGTTCAGAATATTCTGCCACAAGTTGGGCACAAATTGTTCATGTGAACATTTGGGGTGGTCTCTAAATTTGTACATATCACATTTATTTTGAGCTATTTCAAATCTGCTTTGCTCATAGAGCACAGTATCTTCTCTGATGGGGACACACCATGCTGGGTGGTCCTATGCCAGTATCTTTCACATCACACAAGTCCAAAGTTCTTATGAGAGACCTTGAGAGTGTCCTTGTTTTTCTGACCACCATGTTAGTTCTCCATAAAATAGTTTTTTTGGGCAAGTATACTTTGGCATTCAAACATCATAGTTGTGCTCTCTGCAGTAGAGTTTGAGTGCTTGGCAGTTTTGTTCAAGAAAGAACCTCAGTGTCTGGTATCTTTTCCTGCCAGATGACCCTCAGAATCATCCTAAGAAAATTCAAATGGAAGTATTTCAGTTTCCTGGCATGGTACTGGCATAGTGTCCAGGTTTCACAGCTTTACAACAACAAAGTCAGCACAAAATTTCTATTGATCTTCAGTTTGGTAGTCAGTCTAATACCACTTCTCTCCCACGCTTTCCTTCAGAGCCTCCCAAACACTGAGCTAGCCTTGGCAATGCATGTGTCAACCTTGTTATCAGTGTATAGATCCATACAAAGTATACTGCCAAGATTAGTGAACTTATCCACAGAAATCAAGACTTCTTCTGCTGTAATCAATAGTTCCACATATGGATGGTATGGTGCTGGTTGATGGAGCAGCCGTTTCATTGGTTTTAAATGTTAGGCCAAAATTAGCACAAGCAGTAAAGAAATGATCCATAGCTTGCTGCATATCAGCTTCAGAGGCTGCACTGAGTACACAGTCATCCACAAACAAAAAATCGTGCACCACCACTTCCTCCACTTCTGTCATCTTCTAGCCTTTTCAAATTGAAGAATTTATCATCAGTGCAATAGTTGACCTTAATGCTGTATTTATCCTCATTGAAGACATTTGACAACATGACTGGAAAACATGCTAGAAAGCATGGGAGCAAGCACACAGTCTCGTTTCACTCCATTGGAGACTGGGAAAGCATGAAAACATTGTCCATTATCCAAAACCTGAGCAAGTATGCCATCATGAAATTGATGTATAACATTGATGAACTTCTCCAGGCAACCGGATTTTGACATAATTTTCCATAAGACTTCACGAATGACAGTATCAAAACAAACATTGTGTACATACCTCTGTTCTGCTCTTGGCATTTCTCCTGGAATTGTTGGGCAACAAACACTATATCAACCATTCCTTAACCCCTTCTGAAGCCACACTGGCTCTCAGGTAGATCACCATTTTCCAGGTGGAGGATCAGCCTATTAAGGAGTACTCTTGCAAGAATCTTGCCATCAACGACTAAGAGAGAGAGAGAGAGAGAGAGAGAGAGAGAGAGAGAGAGAGAGAGAGAGAGAGAGAGAGAGAGAGACCTCCCCCCGGGACTTTCATAGGACAATCTATATCCTTTCCCTTTATAGAGATGGACAATGAAGCCATCCTTGAACTCCTGGGGGTTAACCTCTTCTTTCCATATAATCTTGAAAATTTCAGTCAGCTTTTGTATGAGCAATGGTCCCCCTACCTTGTAAATCTCAGCTGGAATAGAATCAGCACCAGGTGCTTTGCTACATGAAAGCAGCCTAATGGCCCTCAAAACTTCTTCTTCAGTTGGAACTTCAGCTAGGAAAGGATTGACTTCAACCTGAGGTAAATGATCAATGGCTTTAGCATTGATTGATGATAGTCTGTTGAGAACACCATGGAAATACTCATTGGGCAGCTAGGTGGTGCTGTGGATAGAGCACTAGTGCAGGAGTCAAGAGGACCTGAGTTCAAATCTCAACTCAGACACTTGACATTCACTAGCTGTGTGACCTTGGGCAAGTCACTTAACCCCAATTGCTTCATCCTGGGTCGTCTCCAGTCATCTTGATGAATATCTGGTCACTGAATTCAGATGGCTCTGGAGGAGAAGTGAGGCTGGTGACTGCACAGCCCTCCCTCACTCAAAATCAAAGTCAAGTGCAAGTCATGTCATCATTTCTCTGATGGCATGGTCTTCTTCAGCAACGAAGGATGAACACACACAACTAGGAAATATTCATCCCATCTCTCTAGGATCATGTCTTTATCACTAATCAATGTGGCTTCATCAGCACTGACTAGTTTAAGTGCCCTATAGGTCTTTGGACCATAACATCTTCAGAGCATCATAAAAGCACTTTGGATTGTTACTATTAACATAAAACTGAATTTCATCTTTCTTCTTACTGAGCCAAGAATCCTGCATCTCTCTAAGCTTTGCTTGTACTTTACTTCTGATGGAATTAAATGCTGCCTTCTTAGAGATGGATGAGCTATCCTGCTGGCAAACCCTGTGGAGTTGTCATTTTTCATTTAATATCTTCTGAAATTTTCCCCATCATTTTTGTCAAACCAGTCATGATGTTTGTGAGTGTTCTGACTCAGATGAGCAAATGCAGTGCTGTACACCAAATCTCTGAAAGCTTCCCCCTCCTTTTCTATTCCACTGTGGCCTATTTAGCAACAAACTGTTCCTGTTCAGAGAAGTATTCTAATCTGTTGACATTAATTCTTCTGGTAGTTCTTTTGCCTTGGGGCCAACTTTTGTTGAATGCAAATATTTAGTTTGGAGAGGTTAAGTCAATCCTGCACTCTGCACGTTCCCTTCATCACTGTCACATCCTGTCTGTCTCTTATCCTTACAATCACATAATCTATTAAATACCAATGTTGACTGTGAGAGTGCATCCACGAAGTTTTATTGTGTTTAATTAAATGGAAGACAGTGTTGGTGATAAGAAGGTCATGAGATGCACAAGTCCTCAGTAGTGAGTGACTATTGCTGTTTCCAACTCCATTCCTTCCTAGGGCTCCCTGCCAAGTCTGGAAGGCAGAGCCAACTCTAGCATTAAAGTCATCAAAAATTATAACCTTGTCCTCTTTTGACACATTGATGATAAGGGTCTCTAGGTCTTCATAAAGTTTTTCCTCATCCTCATCAGGGTTTGTCATGATGGGAACATAGGCACTGATGATGGTGGCGTGACATTTTCCTCCAAGTGGCAATCACATTGTCATGAGCCTGTTCACTCTGTTTGGTACACATACAAAGTTGTTCACTAGATTAGTTTTGATTAGGTGAGTTAGGTGGATCAGGTAGAAACCAAAGGTGGAGAGCAGACCTGAAAAGGGCTGAGCAGCCCTCACACCAGAGTTGCTAGCTTTCCCTATACGTCTACCCCCCCAAAAAGTATTGGATAAATAAATAAGAAAGAAGTCAAGAACATTAATAGATATTTAGAAGTTAGATATGATAGGACAGAGAAAGAAGACTATAGACCAATTTCTTTAATGAATATCTATGTAAACATTTTAAATAAAATGCTAGCAAGGAAATTTCAGCATTGTATCACAAAGATCTTACACTATGACCAAGTAGGATTTGTACCATGAAGGCAAGGCTGGTTCAGCATTAGAAAAACTATTAGCCTAATTGTCCAAATAAATAGCAAAAACAACAAAAATAATCTATCAGAAATAGAAAAAGACTTTGACAAAAATATAACACACACTTCTGTTAAAAAAATTAGAAAGCACAAGAATAAATAGAGCCTTTCTTAATATGGTAAGTAATATCTATCTAAAACCAAAAGCAAGTATTATTTGTAATGGGGATAAATGTGATGACTTTCTGGTAAGTTTGGGAGTGATGCAAGGATATCCATTATCACCACTGTTGTTCAATATTGTACTAGAAATACTAATTATAGTAATAACACAAGAAAAGAAACTGAAGGAATAAAAAAAGGCAGTGAGGAAATAAAACTATAACTCTTTGCATATTATATTATGGTATGCTTAGGTAATGAACTTAAGAAAAAGTTAGTTGAAGCAATTAACAACTTCAGTAAAGTTGAAGGATATAAAATAAACCCATAGAAATCATCAGCATTTCTATATAATACCAACAAAAGCCAGCAGCAAGAGATGGAACAAGAAATTTCATTTAAAACAATTGTAGACATTATGAAATACTTGTGATTTACCTGTCAAGAAAAATGCAGTTACAAGACACTTTTCACCCAGATAAAGAGGACATAAACAATTGGAGAAATATTAATTGCTCATTTTTAGGCTGAAGCAATAAAATAAAAATGACAGTTCTACCTGTTAATTTACTTAGTGCCACACTAATAAAACTGACAAATAATTATTTTATACAGCTAGAAAATTATAAAAAACAGTTAAAAATATCAAGGGAATCAATGTAAAAATGTGAAGGAAGGCAGCCAGGCAGTATGAAATCTCAAACTGCATTACAAATTGGCAACTATCAAAACAATTTGGTGTTGGCTAAGAAATAAAGTAGTGGGCCAGTGGGATAGACTAGGTAAATGACTATATGCTGTTTGAAAAATCCAAAGATTCAGAATTTTGGGACAAGAAATGACTATTTGACAAAAAATTCTGGAAAAAGTAGAAAGTTTTGTAGAAACAAGACATAAACCAGTCCCTCATACCATATAGTAAGATAAAGTCAAAATAGATAAATGATTGAGACATAATGGGTGTTATAAATAAAATGGAAAAATATGGCTGTCAAATCTATAGAGTAAGGAAGAGTTTATGACCAAGCAAGAGATAGAGAGGATCATAGAAAGTGAAAAAGATAATTTTCATTATGTGATGTTAAAAAGTTTTTGCACATATGAAACAGATGCAGTCAAAATTAGAAGGAAAGAAAGAAACTGAAGGAAAATTTGCAGCAATTTTCTCTGTTAAAGTCCTCATCTCTCAGTTATAGGGAACAGAGGCAAATTTAAAAGCCATCCTCCAGCTGACAAAAGATAAAGGATATGAACATACAATAGTCACGTGAAAAAAAAACGCTGTAAATTACTAATCATTAGAGAAATAGAAATTAAAACAGTTTTAAGATATTAACTTATAGTTTTATCAAATTCGCTAAAATGACAGAAAGGTAAAATGGCAAATGCTGGAGTTGGTATGGAAAAGATGAAACATTTAAATACACTGTGGGTGGAGTTGTGAACTAATCCAGCTATTTTGGAGGCTAATTTATCCAAAGAGTTATAAAACTGTACATGCCCTTTAACTTAGCAATGATCCTTCTAGGTCTATATCCCAAAGAGATAAAAGAAAATGGAAAAAAGACTTATTGTTTTACAAAAAAATATACTTATAGCAGCTCTTTTTGTGGTAGTCAGGAATTGGAAATTAAGGGAATGCCCATCAATTGGGGGATGGCTAAATAAGTTGTGGTATATCATTGTGACAGAATATTATTGTGCTATAAGAAGTGATGAACAGAATGATTTCAGCAAAACCTGGGAAGACTTATATGAACTCATGAAAAGTCAAATAAGCAGAACTCACACAGTAACAGCAATATTATAAGGATGATCAGCTGTGAAAAACTCAGTTACTTTGGTCAAGACAATTCCAAAAGATCCATGATGAAAAATGCTATCTACCACCAGAGAGAGAACAGATGAACTTTGAATGCAGATTGATTAATGCTTTTTAAAATTTTCTTTATTTTTCTTAGGTTTTTTGGTCTATGTTTTCTTTTTGCAACATGACTAAAATGGAAATACATTTTGCATGACATCAAATGCATAATCGTTGTTAAATTGCTTGCCTTATTAAGGACAGGTGAGGGTAGGAAATTTAGAACTCAAAATGAGACAAAAAAAGATTGTTAAACATTTTAATACTAGTTAACTACATACACACACACACACACACACACACACACACTAATGTGTCCATCTTTCCAGAACCCCTCCAACATTGAATAATCTTATCTTCCAAATAGTGTCAGATTATCTGATATTTGATAATTGCCTCTTTAGAAAACATTTTAACTTCTGGAAGTATAATTCCTCCCCCCTTAATTCCTACTCTTATTGTTTCACTTGAGATTCTATATCTTTTGTTTCTCCTAAATTAATTTTGTCATTTGGCCTAGTACAATACCTCTAACAATTTTAATGGTATGGCACTTAATGTGTAAATTTAGATATTATCATTTTTATTCTATTAGTGCCACCCCCAAGGCAAAGTCACTATCAGAAGAATTAATATCAACATATTAGAGTTATTCTCTGAGCATGAACAGTTTGTTGCTAACTTGGAGGCAAATTTGAGTCAACACACAGATGGCAACAGTGGAGCAGAAAAGGAATAGATAGCTTTCAGAGATTTGGTGTTCAGCACTGCATTTGCTCATCTGAGTCAGAACACTGACAAACAACAAGACTGGTTTCATGAAAATGATGGGGAAATCCAGAAGCTGCTAAATGAAAAACAAGAACTCCCCAGGATTTACCAGCAGGAAAATTCAGCCATCGCTAAGAGGGCAGCATTTAATTCCATCAAAAGTAAAGTACAAGGAAATTTAGAGATGCAGGATTCCTGGCTTAGAAAGGAGGCAGATGAAATTCAGTTCTATGCTGATAGTAACAATACAGAGAGATTTTATGATTCCCTGAAAGCTATTTATAGATCAAAAACCTATGGTGCATCACAACTACTCAGTGCTGATGGAGCCGCATTGATTAGTGATAAGGACATGATCCTAGAGAGATGGGTTGAACACTTCCATAATGTTCTCAACACACCATCATCAATCAATGCTGAGGCCATTGACCGTTTACCCCAGATTGAAGTGAATCCCTCCCTAGCTGAAGTTCCAACTGAAGAAGAGGTTTTGAGGGCCATTAGACTCCTTTTATGTGGCAAAGCACCTGGTGCTGATTCTATTCCAGCTGAGATTTACAAGGTAGGGGGACCATTGCACATACAAAAGCTGACCAAAATTTTCTAGGTTATATGGCAAGAGGAGGTTATCTCCCAGGAGTTTAAGGATGCTTTCATTGTCCATCTCTATAAAGGGAAAGGAAATAGATTGTCCTGAAACAATTACAGGGGGTTCTGTCTCTTAGTCATTGCTGGCAAGATTCTTGCTAGATTCCTCCTTAATAGGCTGATCCTTCACCCAGAAGATGGTCATATACCTGAGTGTCAGTGTGGCTTCAGAAAGGATGGAGGAACAGTCAATATATTGTTTGCTACCTGACAACTCCAGGAGAAATACCAGGAGCAGAACAGAAGTCTGTATACAATGTTTGTAGTTCTGACCAAGGTCTTTGACACAGTTAGTTGTGAGGGCTTATAGAAATTATGTCAAAATTTGGTTGTCCAGAGAAGTTTATCAGCATTGTATGTCAGTTTCATGATGTCATGTTTGCCCGGGTTCTGGATAGTGGACAATGCTCTTGTGCCTTCCCAGTCACCAATGGAGTGAACAAGGGCTGTGTGCTTGCTCTCTGCTTTTTAGCATGATATTTTTGGCCATGTTGTCAAATGCTTTCAATTAGGATGAATATAGCATCAAGGTCAACTGCCATACTGACAGTAAGTTCTTCAATTTGCAAAGGCTACAAGCCAAGACCAAAGTGGAGGGAGTGTTGGCGCGTGATTTTCCGTTTGCAGATGATTGTGCACTCAATGCAGCCTCTGAAGCTAAGGTGCAACAAAGTATGGATGAATTCTCTGCTGTTTGTGTTAATTTTGGCCTAATAATCAACACCAAGAAAACACTGGTGCTCCATCAGCCACCGCCACACCATTCATACATGGAACTATCAGTTACAACAAATGGAGAAGCTTTGAATGCTGTAGTTCACTTACTTTGGTAGTGTACTTTCCAGGTATGTACACATTGATCATGAGGTTGACACACACATTGCCAGAGCTAGCTCACTGTTTTGGAAGCTCCAAAGAAAAGTTTGGGAGACAGGAGGTATTAGACTGACTACCAAACTGAAGGTCTACAGAGCCATTGTGCTGACCTCATTATTGTAGGCCTGTGAAACATGGACAGTCTACCAGCACCATGCCTGGAAATTGAATCACTTCCCTTTGAACTGTCTTACAAAGATTCTGAAGATCACCTGACAGGATAAGGTACTGAGGTCCTTACTCGAACTAAACTGCCAAGCATTCAAACTGTGCTTCAGAGAGCACAACTCCTATGGGCTGGCCACATTGTTCGAATGCAAAATGTACGCTTGCCAAAGATACTATTTTATGGAGAAGTTGCATGGGGCAGGCAGTCACATGGTGGCCAGAAGAAGCAATACAAGGACACTCTCAAGGTCTCTCTCAAGAACTTTGGATTTGACTATGGGATATGAGAGACACTGGCACAGGACTACTCAGCATGGTGTGCCCACATCAGAAAAGGTGCTGTACTCTACAAGCAAAGCAGAATTGAAGCAGCACAAAGGAAACGTAGGATGCGCAAATTTGGAGTAACCACCCCAAATGTTCACACAGACTATATCTGTGCCCAATCTGTGATAGAGCGTTCCAAGCTTGTATTGGTCTGATCAGCCACAGTCCTAAACTGGAAGAATAAAGCAGAGCACTGAAACTTCATTTTATCATGGTGTCATTTTGGTCCTCTTCAAGAACAAAGGACAACAACCGTTAGCATGGCCCAACCTTGACAACTGGATATCTCTCTAATTTTTGTAATTATTTAGTAAATATTTTATGTGTCAGGTTCTCTAGTGTGCTTTGGTAGATTTACTCCCCAGATATTTTGTGAGTTTCATGGTTAGTTTAAACATTATTTTTCTTTTTTTATTATATTATTATTTCCTCATGAATTTTGCCATTGCTTTATAGCTGTGATGTTAATTTTATGACTTTATTTTGTACTTCACTACTTAACTAACTTGTTTGTTTTGTATTATTTTGTAAGTAAATCATCATATTGTTAGTAAATAGGATAGTTGTGACTCCTTTTTCCTATATTTATTCCTTTAACTTTTCTTCCCCCTGAGGAAAGGAGCATGCTTGCTTTATTTTTGTATTAAGAAGGTTTGTATTGTTTCCCATTATACATAATGTTAGCTTCTGCTGTTAGGTGCTTTTAATCACATACAAAGGCCTTTTCCACACCGATCCTTTGTAGAAATCTCAAAATAAGTGAGTATCCTTTTCCAAGGCATTTTCTACATCTAGCAATTTAATGACATTGTCTGAAGTTTTTTACTCATTATGATATTGTTTGTCTAATACTGATCCACCCTTATATAATTGGTATGAATCCAATGTATAATGAGTACATTTTTGGACATATTGATTTAATCAGTTTTGCCAGAATATTATTTAAAATTTTTGAATAATTAATATTGATGTTGGTCTATAGTTCTTTCTCTGCTTTATTCTTCTAGTTTAAGTATTATGATTGTTTCTCATAGAAGCAGATTGGTAGAATGTTTTTTTCTTTTTTGACAATTTCTGTAGTATATATGTTGTTTTTTAGAAGCTCAGAAATTCATGTGTAAACTTTTCCAGACCTAGGATCTTGTTTTTCTTTGTAGTCTGAAGTTAACTGAACATATCTATTTGGTAGCTGAGTATTTTATACTTATGTAGGAAATTTTCTATTTTTTAAAATCTGAAGTTTTGTTAAAATATTTCTACTTATAACAAGTTCTACTATTTCACTTTTTAGTGTCTTTGTTGTGATTTCAACTTAATCATATTTATTCTAATTTGATTTTCCGTCCTGTTTTTAATTAACTTAGCTAAAAGTTGATTGGTTTTTCTTAGTCTTTTCATAGAACCAAGCTTTTAGTTTTGTTATCACTTCCATAGTCTTTTTCATTTCCAATCTCATTATTTATCCTTTAATTTTCTAGACTTCGTCTTTTGTACTTAACTTGGGCTTGTTTATTTGTTGATTTTCCAATTATTTTAATTGCATATTCAATTTGTTAATCCTCTTTTCTATTTTGTTAATTCATACTTTAAGGGATTACATTTTTCCTCTAAGAAGCACTATAGTTGTGTTCCAGAAAATTTTGTATATTGTTTCATCTTTATTATTCTCTTTCACAAAATCATTATTTCTATTCTACTTCTTGTTCTTTGACCCACTCAGAATTCAGGATGTTGTTTAACAAAATATCTCCTTCCAGGGATGTATGCTTTGCTTGTGTTCCTTGTACTGCCATTTTATTGCAATGTGGTTTATGTAGCACATGCCTAATGTTCCTGCTTTTTTTACATTTATAAATACTCTATGCTAAATTTGTTTTTGTAAAGGTATCACTTTACAAATTCACTTACTTTTTTCTTTTGGTTGCTATGCTGTTTGGCAAAGATATGTTTTATTGATAACGATTCATTTATATATGATTCTTTTAGTCATTAAATACTTTCTTATCTGTATTGATATTGTGAATTTTAATTTTTGCTTTTTCAGATAGCATGATTAGCTTCTACTTTTTTGTATTTATATGACACATAGTAAATTTTTTCCGGATTTTTACATGTTTGCTTTTTAGATTTTTTAAACAACAGCCTATAGGGCTGTGTTTTCTTATCCTTTCTGTCACTCTTTCATTTTATTGGATTATTTATTCCATTCACATTTAAGGTTATGATTGTTAGGCTTGGATCTTCCATTTTAAAATAATATCCTCTAGCTCTCCTCTTCAGATTCCTTTCCTGATCCTCTAGACTTCTCTACCATGCCTCACAATCAGCCTCATCATGGAAGTCTACCCTACTCCTGGGCTTCTCACAATGAAAATATACCCTGTCCCTTCTGCCCCTTCCTCTGAATGGCCTCATTAATTTACCTGATGTGGACGCATGACATCTGGGAAGAGAGGGAGAGGGGTTATTTTCCCCTTCTTCTAGATAGGAAAATGGGTCTTACAATCTTACTTCAGTTCAATGAAGAGAATTGATACAGACTCTAGTCTCCAGACTGCCTAGACCAGTGGCCTCTCCACTATTCCATGAAGCTACAATAATATATATTTGTCCTCTTTGGAATATTTTTAAAAGTCAGAGTACTCTTTATTGAATAACATCCTTTCCTTTTAGAAAAAATGGACACTAAAAAAGCAGTTGGAGAATGGTTTGGAGGAGTTGCTTTCCATTTTGACTTGTATTTCAAACTCACATTAAAGACAGTAAACTAGAAATTCAATTACAAGGTTTGTTGCCAGGGCACTGCAGATTCAGTTTGGATTTGCATCTTAACTTACAGATTGTTCTCTCCCGCATTACTTACATTTCGGACTGTCCCTTGTTTTATTAAAAACAAAACAAAACAAAACAAGGCACTTCTTTTGCAGACAGTTTCCCACAAAGTGCTTTCTTATAGGCCTTCCCAAATATGGTTGTGGGAATCAGGAGGAATTAGGATAAAATGTAAAGTCTTCTCTCTTTCCCCCCTCAAATTTGTTTTTAAGCTGTAATATGAGGTTTCACATAACTATATGCCAAGGATTTTAAATTTTAGCACATTTTTAAATGTCTCCATTTGGATCCTAACCAGATTTTTCTGTCAGTCTAGTAATCTAATTTATTTAGAAAGGACCCTATCATGAAATATGATACCTACCCCTAATGAGATAGTACATAATCCAGGAATTAGATAGAAATAAAGGGTGTGTTTCAGTTTATGTGTGCCAAAGAAAATGATTATCAGATGAGGAAATGTTTTTTTTCTTTTAAAATAATATAGCCAGTTAGGAGAAAGTTTTAGTGAGCTTGGAAGAAATTATTGGCTGAATAGATTTTTTCCCATTTACCCTGGCATTCAAAACCTGGCCCCAGCTCAACTTTGAGCCTTATCTCCTATTGCATCCTTCATGCACCTTGTACTTGAACTAAATAGAATTACTGTTCCTGAACATGTATTGCATCTATACTGTTGTTCACAATAGTCTTTTAAAAAATAAGTTCTAATTGATGTCTTTTTCTTTTATGTTTATGATTTTCCTCATTATCCCTCTCCTTTCTCTCCCAGAGAGTTACTTATAAAACAAATAGTACTTTTCTTCTCTTTTTTTATTATAATTTATTTATTTTCAGTTTTTAACATTCACTTCCATAAGATTTTTTAATTCCAAATTTTCTCCCCATCTCTCCCCTCCCCTACTCTGGGACAATGTGCACCCCAAGCACCCCTTCCTCCAATCTGCCCTCCCTTCTATCACCACCCCTTCTGTCACTCACTCCCCTCTATTTTCCTGTAGGGGAAGATAGATTTCTATGCCTCATTGCCTGTATATCTTATTTTCCAGTTGCCTGTAAAAACAGTTTTTAACATTCATTTGTAAAGTTTTGATTTCCACATTCTCTCCTTTCCTTCTTTCCCACCCACCCTCATTGAGAAAATAAACAATTCTCAATAGTTCATATATGTGTAACTATGCAAAACACTTCCTTACAAGTCATGTTGCAGAAGACTAACTGCATTTCCCTCTATCCTGTCCTACCTTCCATTTATTCCATTCTCTCCCTTGACCTATCCCCCCACAATAGTGTTTGTTTCTGATTACCCCTTCCCTCAATTTGCCATTCCTTCTATTTTCCTTCCCCACTGCCTTTCCTGCATGGTAAAATAGATTTCCATACCCAAATGAGTATGTATTATTCCCTCCTTGAGCCAAATCCCATGAGAGTAAGGTTCACTTATTCCCTGTCACCTCCCCCCTCTTCCCCTTCATTGTAAAAGCTCTTTCTTGCCTTTTTTATGTGAGATGATCTACTACATTCTACCCCTCTATTTCTCTTACTCCCAGTACATTCCTCCCAATATTTAATTTTATTTTTTAGGTATCCTCCCTTCATATTCAGCTCACCCTGTGACAACATCTGTGTGTGTGTGTGTGTGTGTGTGTGTGTGTGTGCGTGCGCACATGCATGTGTACTCCCTCTAACTACCTTAATACTGAGAAAGGTCTCATGGGTTACAAATAACATATTTCCATGTAGGAGTGTAAACAGTTCAACTTTAATGAGTCCTTTATGGCTTTTCTTTCTTGTTCACCTTTTCATTTTCTCTTGATTCTTGTATTTGAAAGTCAGATTTTCTATTCAGCCCTGGTCTTTTCAATAAGAATGTTTGGAATTTCTCTGTTTCATTGAAATTCCATTTTCCCCCTGAAGTACTACACTCAGTTTTGTTGGTAGGTGATTCTTGGTTTTAGTCTTATCTCCTTTGACTTGTGGAATATCATATTCCAAGCCCTTCAATCCCTTAGTGTAGAAACAGCTAAATCCTGTGTTATCCTGATTGTGTTTCCACAATATCTGATTTTTTTTTTCTGGCTGTTGTAATATTTTCTCCTTGACCTGGGAACGCTAGAATTTGGCTACAATATTACTAGGAATTTTCCTTTTGATATCTCTTTCAGGAGAAGACCAGTGGATTCTTTCTATTTTTTCTTTACACTCTGGTTCTAGAATATCAGGGCAGTTTTCCTTGCTAACTTCTTGAAAGATGATGTCTAGGCTCTTTTTTTCAGTAAACCAATAATTTTTAAATAATCTCTTCTGTACCTATTTTACAGGTCAGTTGTTTTTCCATTGAGATATTTTACATATCTTTTATTTTTTCATTCTCTTGGTTTTGTTTTGTAATTTCTTGATTTCTCATAAAGTCATTAGCTTCCATTTGCTTCATTCTAAATTTTAAGGAATTATTTTCTTCAGTGAGCTTTTGAATCTCCTTTTCCATTTGGCCATTTCTGCTTTTTAAGGCATTCTTCTCCTCATTTGCCTTTTTTTAGATTTCTTTTGCCATTTGGGTTAGTCGATTTTTAGAGGTGTTATTTTCTTTAGTCTTTTTTTGGGTCTCCTTTAACAAGCTGTTGACTCATTTTTCATGATTTTCTTCCATTGCTCTCATTTCTCTTCCCAGTTTTTCCTCTCCTTCTCTTACTTGATTTTCAAAATAGTTTTTGAGGTCTTCCATGATCTGAGACCATTTCACATTTTTCTTGGAGGCTTTGGATGTAGGAGTCTTGACCTTGCTGTTTTCCTCTTGTTGCATACTTCAATCTTCCTCGGGTTGTACACTTTGATCATCCTCATCCCCAAAGATGTTAGAAAATACCTTATTACCAAGAAAATAATCTTCTATAGTCTTATTTTTTCCCTGATTGGTCATTTCCCCAGCCAGTTATTTGATTTTTGAGTTCTTTGTTAAGTGGAGTGTGTATGTCCTCAAGGTTCAGGGGTTTTGTGCAGCTATTTTCAGAGATATCTGTAGGGACCTGTAAATTCTAAGTTCCCCTAAAGTAGTATGATCAAAGGATTCTCTCCTTGCCTGTGTACAACCACAAGCACTCTTTTCTGCCCTGGAACTGCAAGTAGGATTTCCTCTCTACAGCTGCCATGCCTCTGCCACACTAGAGCCCGTTCTTGTTCCAGGATTGTCACCCAGAACTGGGACCCAGATCAACTGCTCAATTCCCCCACCATCTGTGGACTGAGAGCTCCTGCCCTGGGGCTGGGGCCAGACCACTTTCCTCTTATACCTAAATGAGAGAGCTTTCTCATTAAGCTTTCAAGTTATCTTTGGCATTTGTGGGTTGAGAAGTCTGGAAAGGGCTGGTGCCTGCTCCATTCCTGTATGTGCCTGTGTGACCCATGCTGGGCTATGATCCACTCCAAGATTAGTGCCATAGATCCTTCTTGTCAGCCTTCCAGATTGTCTTGGGCTGGAAATCTGTTTCACTTTGTCATTTTGTGGCTTCTGCTGCTCTGGAATTTATTTAGAGTCATTTTTAACAGGTATTTTGAGGGGTTTTGTTGGAAAGCTTGAGCAAGTCTATGCTTCTTCTCTGCCATCTTGGCTCCACCCTTCAACAAATAGTATATTTGAAAGACACAAATTTACTGGAACAATTATTTTTCCTATTCAGCCGCTTCCTTTGTTATCCTTGGTACATTAATTTTATTTGTTCATAAGGCTTTCAGTTTTATGTAATCAAAGTTATCTATTTTATCTTTTGTCATTGTCTCTATCTCTTTTTTGGTTAAAACTGTATTTATCCATAGCTGTGAAACATATGATCTGCTTCTCCTCTATTTTTTAATATGATCTTTAATATTAATGTTACATTTCCATTTAAAATGTTCTGTAGAATATGGAAAAGGCAATGGCATGCAATTCAAATAGAAATAGAGGACTCTAATCCATATAATATTGTATAGGAGGCAGCAACAAAAACATTCCAAAGAAAAAGAAGAACAAGAAAGCAAAATAGTTAGCTGATTATGTTTTACAAATGGCTGAGGAAAGAATAAACAGGAAAGGGAAAGAATGCAAAATTCCAGAGAATAGAAAGGAGAGATATAAAGGTTTTCATAAATGATAAATGCAAAGAAATAGAAGAAAACAATAGGATGGGGAAGACAAGATATCTCTTCAAGAAAGTTAGAGATATCAAAGGAATATTTCACGCAAAAATGGGCGTGATGAAAGACAAAAATGGTAGGGACTTAACAAAAGCAAAGGAGATTAAAAAGATGTATCAAAAATATACAGAAAAGTTATACAAATAGATCTGAACAGCTCTTATAACCACAATAGTGTGGTTATTGATGACAGCCAGACATCCTGGAGAAGTCATGTCGGGCCTAACAATAAGCCCGTGGCGACAATGGCAGTCCAGCTGAACTATATCAGTTACTAGAAGATGATGCAGTTAAAGTGGTGCACTGAACGTGTCAGCAAATTTGGAAAACTCAAGAGTGGCCACTAGACTAGAAAGCATCAATTCATGTCTCTATTATAAAGAAGGCCATGCCAAAGAGTATTTAAATTACCAAACAATTGTACTCAATTCACAAGCCACCAAATGATGTTTAATCTGCAAGCAAGGCTTCAGCAAAATGTGAACTGAGAACTACCAGAAGAGTAGGCTGGATTTTTAAGAGGCAGACAAACTAGAGGCCAAATTATCAACATTAACTGGCTTATGGAGAAAGCAAAGGATTTCCAGGAAAAAAAATCAATACCTCCAAACTTCTGCTTCATTGATTATACTAAAGCCTTTGAATGTTCAAAGGATATGAACAGGCAATTTTCAGAGGAAGAAATTAAAGATATCTATAATCATATGAAAAAATGCTCTAAATCACTATTGATTAGAGAGATGCAAATCAAAACAACTCTGAGGTACCACATCACACCTATAAGATTGGCAAACATGACAGAACAAGAAAATGATAAATGCTGGAGAGGATGTGGGAGAGTTGGAACACTAATTCATTGTTGGTGGAGCTGCGAGCGCATCCAACCATTCTGGAGAGCAATTTGGAACTATGCCCAAAGGGCTACAAAAATGTGCATACCCTTTGACCCAGCAATATCGCTACTAGGACTATATCCCCAAGAGATCATAAAAATGGGAAAGGGTCCCACATGTACAAAAATATTTATAGCAGCACTCTATGTAGTTGCCAAAAACTGGAAGTCAAGGGGATGTCCATCAATTGGGGAATGGCTGAATAAATTATGGTATATGAATGTAATGGAGTACTATTGTGCCATAAGAAATGATGAACAAGAAGACTTCAGAGAGGCCTGGAAGGACTTATATGACCTGATGCTGAGTGAAAGGAGCAGAACCAGGAGAACTTTGTGCACAGCAACAACCACAGTGTGTGAGAGTTTTTTCTGGTAGACTTGGAATTTTGTAATAATGCAAAAACTTCTTATAAAAAAAAAATCCCAAAGGTGGTTCTCAAGGCAAAATGCCTTCCACACTCAGAGAAAGAAATATGGAAGTCATTCACAAAATGTAGCTGATCATGTTTGTATATGTGTATGTGTTTGTGTATCATGTTTTGATTTGTTATATGATTTCTTTCATTTATTTTAGTCTGACTACATAGCATGACTATAGTGAAAATATACTCAATAGGAAAGTATATGTAGAACCTATACAGAATTGTATGCAGTCGTGGGGAGGGAGGGGGGTAGTGCAGGGTAGGTGTGGGGGGGATAAAATCTCAATTGTATGGCAGTGATTGTTAAACATTAAAAAATAAAAAAAAAAAGCCTTTGAATATGTGGATCACGATAAAATGTGGCAAGTTCTCAATGAGATGAGAGTACCAGATCATCTTATTTGTCTCCTAAGGAAAATGTATGTAGGCTGTGAAGCAGTGGTTAAAACTGAACATGGAACACTGAAATTTTTTTTTTAATCTTATTTTTTTAAATTTATTTTTTATTTTTTTGTTTTCATCTTATTTATTTAACTTATATACAGAGTACATCATGTATAATGCCAGGCTGGGTAATTTAAAGTTAGAATTAAAGTTGCCAGGACAAATATTGACAATCTCAGATATACAGATGATATCACTCTCATCGCAAAAAATGAAGAAAAATTAAGAAGCTTTTTTGATAAGGATAAAAGAGGAAAAATGTAGAAACTAGCTTGATGTTTAACAAAAAAAAAAAGTAACCTAAGATCTTGGCAATTTGTCCCATCACTTCTGGGCAAATGGAAGAGAAATGAAAGCAGTCTTGGATTTTATATTATTAGGCTCAAAGATCATTGCAGACAGTGACTGCAACTGTGAAATTAAATGGCACTTGCTCCTTGGAAGGAAAGCTATGGCACATCTGGATGGTATACTGAAAAGCAGAAACATCACCTTATTGACAAAGTTCTGTATAATTAAAGCTATGTTGTTTTTTTCCCAGAAGCAATGTGTGGCTTTGATATTTGGACTATATAGAAAGCTATGTGCAATCCTTTCAAACTATCATGCTTTAGAAGACTTTTGAGAGTTACTTGGAGCAAGGAGATCAAATGAATTAATGCCTAAAGAAATTAATTCAGACTATCACTGGAGGATCAAATATGAAACTGAAGCTTAAAAATTTTGGCCATAAAATTGAAGGATGAAAAGACCCTGATGCTAGGAAATATTGAAAGTAAAAGGAAGAGGGGATGGCAGAGGATGGGATGCATAGATAGTGTTATAGAACCAAGGACCATCAGCTTGGACGGATTTTGGGAGATAGTGGAAGATAGAAGGGCCTGACATGCTGTATATAGTCCATGGGGTTATGAAGAATCAGATGTGATTAAACAACAAATCTATACATAGACTTGACTTTAAAATGCAATGCTATCTATGTTTTATTGTATTTTTGTTTATTATTAAATATTCTCAATTAAATTTTAATCTGATTCAACATGTTTGACACTTCTGGTGTAAGGTATTGGTCCATCTAATTTGTATCAGAGAGCTTTCCAGGTTTCTTAGCCGTTTTGAATTCAATAGAGAGTTCTTTCCTAAATAATTTATGTTTCTAGATTTATCAGATACTGGCTTATTGACTTCCATTGTTTCTCTCTTGTCTAGTCTATTTTATCTACCTCTCTATTTTTAACCATTGCCAGGTGGTTTTAATTACTTTTGCTTTATAATATAGTACAGTCTGAAAGTGCTATTTCCTTTAATGTTTACTTCTTTCCATTATTTTTCTAAATATTCTACATCTTGTTTTTCCCCAAATGAATTTTGGAACCAGCTCTTTGATAGTTTGGTATAATATTAGAACTCTAAATTAAGTTTGGTAGTGTTGATATTTTTATTGTATTGACAGGACCAAGCTACAAACCCTATATATTCCTTTAGCTACTTAGGTTATTTCATTAAGGATCACTTAGTAAATTGAATCTGTACAAGTGTTTTATGTACTTTGGTAGGTTGATACCTGGATATTTTCCCCATTTTGTAGTTCTTTGGACTAGGATTTCCCTTTATATTATTACTTTTTGGATTTTATTACATAGTAATGCAGTTGATTTTTGAGGATTTATTTTATAGCCTGAAAAAATGATTTCATTGTCTCCTTATCTTTGCTGATTCCTTGGATTTTCCAAGTATAGCATCTTATCATCAACAAATGGGGACAGTTTTATCTCTTTAATTTCTTATAGCTATTGTTAGCATTTCCAGAGACAATGACAGGTAAGAATGGGTATTCTCGCTTTATTAGATCATTATTGCATGATGCTTGTTTTTGGTTCTATTTACTTATTTTTCTTTTTTTCTTTTATACTCAAATGTTAGAACACAAATACAGAATAGAGAAAAGAAATAAAAACACCGTAAACTTAAATATTGAAACTTAAATACAAAGTAAGGGGGGACGGGTGGAATCAAAATGATGGAGTAGAAAGATGGACTTACTCTGTTTCTCCCCCCTTAGCCCATAAAATACCTGTAAAAAATGACTAAAAAAATTCTAGAGCAGCAGAAGCCACAAAGCAACAGAGTGAAAAAGATTTCCAGCCCAAGACAACCTGGAAGGCCGACAGGAAAGGCTGATTGCACCAGGCTCAGAGCAGAGTGCATCTCAGCCTTGGCTGAGCAGCACTGCATGGACAGGACTGGAGCAGGCTTCAGGGTATGGATTCACAGGTAGCACCTGCGCTTTCCGGATTTCTCAACCCACAAACACCAAAGGCAATTTCAAAAGTCAATAAGAAAGCTCTTTCACCTGGGTGAGAGGAGAGTCGTGTCTATCCTTGGCCCCAGGGTGGTGACAGTCACCGGGGCAGCAGCATCCATTTTTGAATCCCTTGACCTAAAGATCCTGGGAGAATTGAGCTATGGATCTGCGTCTCAGTCCTAAGTGGTGGTTCTGGGGTAATGAGGAGCATTGGCATGGTGGAGCTGGTGGAGGCTCTGGAGAGGGAATCCTATTCAGAGATCCTGGGCAAAAAGAGTGCTTGTGGTTGCTTCCAGACAAGAGTGCAGGGCAGGAGAGGAGTAAAGTCCTCTCCCTTCATTGTGCTACCCTGAAGGAGCTGAGAACTTACAAGTCCCTAGAGTAAACCCTCCACTTGACAAAGGACTCAAAAGTCAAGTAACTGGCTGGGAAAATGCCCAAAAAAGGGGAAAAAAATAAGACTATAGAAGGTTACTTTCTTGGTGAACAGGTATTTTCTTCCATCCTTTCAGATGAAGAACAAAGCATACCATCAGGGGAAGACATAAAAGTCAAGGCTTCTGCATCCAAAACCTCCAAAAAAAAAATATGCAATGATCTCAGGCCATTGAAGTGCTCAAAAAGGATTTTGAAAATGAAGTGAGAGAAGTGGAGGAAAAATTGGGAAGAGAAATGAGAGTGATGCAAGAAAATCATGAAAAGTGAGTCAACAGTTTGCTAAAGGAGACCCAAAAAATGCTGAAGAAAATAACACTTTTAAAAATAGACTAACCCAAATGGCAAAAGAGGTCCAAAAAATCAATGAAGAGAAGAATGCTTTCAAAAGCAGAATTAGCCAGATGGAAAAGGAGGTTCAAAAGCTCACTGAAGAAAATAATTCTTTAAAAATTAGAATGGAGCAGATGGAAGTTAATGACCTTATGAGAAACCAGGAAATTACAAAACAAAACCAGAAGAATGAAAAAATAGAAGATAATGTGAAATATCTCATTGGAAAAACAATTGATCTCAAAAATGTATCTAGGAGAGAAAATTTAAAAATTATTGGTCTACTTGAAAACCATGATCAAAAAAGAGACTAGACATCATCTTCCAAGAAATTATTAAGGAAAACTGCCCTGATATTCTACACCCAGAGGGTAAAATAGAAATGGAAAGAATTCACCAATCACCCCAGAAAGAGATCCCAAAAGAAAAACTCCTGGGAATATTGTAGCCAAATTCCAGAGTTCCCAGGTCAAGGAGAATATTTTCCAAGTACCCAGAAAGAAACAATTCAAGTATGGTAGAAAAATAATCAGGATAACATAGGATTTTGCAGCTTCTACACTAAGGGTTCAAAGGGCTTGGAATATGATATTCCCGAGGTCAAAGGAGCTAGGATTAAAAACAAGAATCACCTATCCAGCAAAACTGAGCATAATACTTCAGGGGAAAAAATGGGACTTCAATGAAATAGAGAACTTCCAATTTTTCTCCTTGAAAAGACAAGAACTGAATAGAAAATTTGACTTTCAAATACAAGAGTCAAGAAAAACATGAAAAAGTAAACAGCAAAGAGAAGCCTTAAGGAGCTCATTAAAGTTGAACTGTTTACATTCCTATATAGAAAGATATTATTTGTAACTCATGAGACTTTTTTCAGTATTAGGGTAGTTAGAGGGAATATATATATATATATATATATATATATATATATATATATATATATATATATATATATATATATATATATATATACTCATACACATCTATATATATATATATAGGTGGTATGAGTATGTATGTATGCATATATTACATATGTATAGGTATATATATGTACATGGGTGTATGTATGTGTGTGTGTGTGTATACATAGACAGAGGGCACAGGGTGATCTGAATATGAAGGGAGAGTATCTAAAAAAATGAAATTTCCTGTTTAATGGAATGTACTAGGAGTAAGTGATAGGGAGAGGTAGAATGTAGCAAATCCTCTCACATAAAAAAGGGAAGAAATAGCTTTTACAATGGAGGGGAAGAGGGGGGAGATGAAAGGAAATAATGGAGGCTTACTCTTATGGGATTTGGCTTAAGGAGGGAATAACACAATTGGATTTGGAAATCTATTTTACCCTGCAGGCAAGGGGGAAGGAAATAGGAGAGGGAAGATAATAGAAGGGACAGCAAATTAGGGAAAGGAATAATCAGACAGAAACACTATTTTGGAAGGACAGGTCAGGGTTGAGAATGGAATAAATGAAGAGCAGGATAGAACAGAGGGAATGTGGGTTAGTCTTTTAGAACAGAACTATTATGGAAGTGCTTTGCATTGTTGCACATGTATGATCTATACTGAATTGCTTGTTTTCTTCAGCGAGGGTGAGTGCAGAGGGAGGGAGAGAATATGGAACTCAAAGCTTTAAGAATGAATGTTAAAAATTGTTTTAGCATGCAACTGGAAATTAAGATATATTGGCATTGGAGTATATAAATATAATTTGCCCTCCAGAAAAATAGAGGGAAGTGGGATAGAAGAAGGGTGGATAATAGAAGGGAGGACAGACTGGAGGAAGGGATGGATGGGGTACATGCTGTCCTGTTGTAGGGGGTGGGAAGAGATAGGGAGAAAATTTGAATTTATATTCTTATGGAAGTAAATGTTAAGAACTGAAAAATAAATAAACTATATTAAAAGAAAAAATACAAAGTAAAAAAAATATGTCATATGCATAGCAGAACATAAGAGAGGATTCAAAATATGTAAGAATAAATTTTCATTTGAAGAAAGCCTGTATGATAAATAATACATACTGTGGTGAGAACTGTCCATCTTTGCTTCCTTGTAAGTTTTCCTTTGTTATCTGCTGTGCACTTTTTTTTTCACTTTGTTCTTTTCTTGTCCCTCACTCCACTCCCTCCAGAAGGCTACAATTAAGTTTGGATGTGTTTCTCTAGTTATAGATATATACATATATGCATGCATATATAGACATATACTTTCCCATACAAATTTTACTCCTGATCTTTGTTTTGTATATTTGTACGTATGTTTCCTATCCCTCCTGCCTCCTCTACTTTACTTCTATCTGATAACTTGCCTTCCTATTACTTGCCTACACTCCTCCAAGAATCTCTCCCCTATCCTCCCACTCCCATAAATCTGAAGACTCTTCTATAGTCCCCTTTTACCTATTTCCTCACCCTCCCCTCTAAAGATCCTTTCCTTGTCCTGTCCTCCTTCCCTATGACCCTACCATTTTATTTCTTCTGAATTTAGAAGACTTTTATACTCTTCTCAATATATGCATGTATTTTGTTTCCTCTTAAACCCATTCCCTATGAAAGTATGTTATCAGACATACCAACCCTCATCTAATTCCTCTATACTGATTCTACCTCTTGCACCTCATTTGTACAAAATATTTCTTCTTTTCTGTTCCTAGGTGGTTTTACTTTTAAAATTCATATCATACTTACGTTTACCTCAGTCTTTCTTACGAGCTACACAATTACTAATAAGAATCTTAGAGATACATTTTATACATATAAAAAGTCAACAGTCTATCTTTATGAATCCTTTATAATAAGTTTTTGGTACAAACCTTATATTTCTCCTGGCTCTTTTATGTCAAATCTTCTATTAAGTTCAGGTTTTCTTTCAACAAAGTCTTGAAAGTCTGAGAGTTGATCAAATGTCCATTTTCTTTTCATTCAGGATAATGCTTAACTTTGAAGAGTATGATATTTTTGGCTCAAGTCCCAGTTCTTTTCCTCTTCAATATATAGTGTTCCAATAAGACCTGTGGTCCTTTAATGTCTCCACTGCTAGGTTTTGTGTGATTCTAATTGTGGCAACATCATATTTAAATTGTTTTAATCTTGATGCTTTTAATATTGTATCCTTGAGCTAGGGTTTTCAGAATTTGACTATGATATTCCTATGAGTTTTCCTCATAGGATCTCTTAAGTGATGATTGACAGATATTTTTTTTCTATTTCTACTTTTCCCCCTTGTACTAATGCTTCAGGACAATTTTCTTTAATTATTTCTTCTAATAATGTATCAAGATTCTTTTTTTAATCAAAACTTTCAGTTACTCTGGTTATTTTTGTATTTTCTCTTCTTGATTTATTCTCCAAATCTGATGTTTTTCTTATAAGATGTTTCACTTTCTCTTCTATTTTTTCATTATTCTTATTTTATTTAATTATTTCTTGATCTCTTATAATTTCAGTGGCTTCACTTTGTCCAATTCTAATTTTCAAGGTATTTCTTTAATATTCTACATTTCCTTTTCTAATTGTTTGACTTTCCTTTTATAATCTCTTGTTTTTCTTGGACTTTTTTAAAAATTTTTTTCCTACATCTCTGCCACTTGATTTTTAAAGTCTTTGTTAATGTTTATTTATTTTTAGTTTTCATCATTCATTCTCACAAAATTTTGAGTTCCAAATTTTCTCCTCATCTCTTCCCTCCCCCACCCCATAATGTCTTCCATTCTGATTACTCCTTCCCTCAATATGCCCTCCCTTATATTACACCCCACCCTTCCATTATCCCCATCTTCTCTCTTTTCTTGTAGGGCAAGATAGATTCCTATACCCCATTACCTGTATTTCTTATTTCTCAGTTGTATGCCAAAACAATTCTCAACATTCATTCCTAAAACTTTGAGTTCCAACTTCTCTCCCTTCCTCCCTCCCCACCCAGCCCCACTGAGAAGGCAAGTAATTCAATATAGGCTATGAATATGTAGTTTTGCAAAAGACTTCCATAATAGCCATGTTGTGTAAGACTAACTATATTTCCTGCCATTCCTATCCTGCCCCCCATTTATTCTATTCTCTCTTTTGACCTTGTTCCTCCCCAAAAGTGTTTACTTCTAATTACTCTCTTCTCCCATTTGCCCTCCATTCTATCATCCCCACCCAACTTGTCCTTTTCTCCCCTACTTTCCTGTAGTGTAAGATAGATTTTCATACTAAATTGAGTGAACATGTTATTCCCTCTTTATGCCAAATGTGAAGACCGTAAGCTTCACTTTTTACCTCTCACCTCCTCCCTTTTCTTTTACATTAAAAAAGCTTTTTCTTGTCTCCTTTATGAGAGATAATTTGCCCCATTCCGTTTCTCCCTTTCTCCTCCCAATATATTCTTCTTTCACCCCTTAATTTTATTTTTTTAGATATCATCTCTTCTTTTTCAACTCACCCTGTGCTCTGTGTGTGTGTGTGTGTGTGTGTGTGTGTGTGTGTGTGTAATCCCTCCAACTACCCAAACATTGAGAAAACTCTCAAGAGTTACAAATATTATGTTTCCATGTAGGAATGTAAACATTTCAACTTTAGAAAGTCCCTTATGATTTCTCTTTTCTGTTTACCTTTTCGTGTTTCTCTTGATTCTTGTGTTTGAAAGTCAAATTTTCTATTCAGTTTTGAATAGAAGGCTTGAAAGCTCTCTATTTCATTGAATGATCATTTTTCCCCTGAAGTATTACACTCAGTTTTGCTGAGTAGGTGATTCTTGGCTTTAATCCTAGTTCCTTTGACTTCTGGAATATCATATTCCAAGCCCTTCCATCCCTTAATTAGAAACTGCTAGATCTTGTGTTATCCTGATTGTATTTCCACAATACTCTAATTGTTTTTTTTCTAGCTGCTTGCAATATTTTCTTCTTGACCTGAAAACTCTGGAATTTGGCGATAATATTCCTAGGAGTTTCTATTTCCAGATCTCTTTCAGGAGGTGATCAGTGCATTCTTCCAATATTTATTTTGCCCTGTGGTTCTAGAATATCAGGGCAGTTTTCCTTGATAATTTCATGAAAGGTGATACCTAGAGGCTCTTTTTTTGATCATGGTTTTCAGGTAGTGCCATAATTTGTAAATTTTCTCTCCTAGATCTATTTTCCAGGTCAGTTGTTTTTCCAGTGAGATATTTCACATTATCTTCTATTTTTTCATTCTTCTGGTTTTATTTTGTAATTTCTTGGTTTCTTATAAAGTCATTAGCTTCCATCTGTTTCGTTCTAATTTTTTTTAATGAATTTATTTATTTAGTTGACATTCATTTTAACAAAATTTTGGGTTCCAAATTTTCTCCCCTTTTATCCCCTCCCCCCACAAACACCAAGCATTCTAATTGCCCCTATGACCAATCTGCTCTCTCTTCTATCATCCCTCTCTGCCCTTGTCTCCATCTTCTCTTTTGTCCTGTAGGGCCAGATAACTTTCTATACCCCTTTACCTGTATTCCTTATTTCCTAGTGGCAAGAACATTACTCGACAGTTGTTCCTAACACTTTGAGTTCCAACTTCTTTAGCTCACTCCCTCCCCACCCCTTCCCTTTGGAAGGCAAGCAATTCAATATAGGCCAAATCTGTGTAGTTTTGCAAATGACTTCCATAATAATCCTGTTGTATAAGACTAACTATATTTCCCTCCATCCTATCTGTCCCCCATTACTTCTATTCTCTTTTGATCCTGTCCCTCCCCATGAGTGTCGACCTCAAATTGCTCCCTCCTCCCCATGCCCTCCCTTCCATCATCCCCCCCCCCCCGCTTATCCCCTTATCCCCCACTTTCCTGTATTGTAAGATAGGTTTTCATACCAAAATGAGTGTGCATTTTATTCCTTCCTTTAGTGGAATGTGATGAGAGTAAACTTCATGTTTTTCTCTTGCCTCCCCTCTTTATCCCTCCAGTAATAAGTCTTTTGCTTGCCTCTTTTATGAGAGATAATTTGCCCCATTCCATTTCTCCCTTTCTCCTCCCAATATATTTCTCTCTCACTGCTTGATTTCATTTTTTTAAGATATGATCCCATCCTCTGCAATTCACTCTGTGCACTCTGTCTCTATGTGTGTGTGCATGTGTGCATGTGTGTGTGTGTAATCCCACCCAGTACCTAGATACTGAAAAGTTTCAAGAGTTACAAATATTGTCTTTCCATGTAGGAATGTGAACAATTCAACTTTAGTAAGTCCCTTTTGACTTCTCTTTGCTGTTCACCTTTTCATGCTTCTCTTCATTCTTGTGTTTGAAAGTCAAATTTTCTTTTCAGCTCTGGTCTTTTCATCAAGAATGCTTGAAAATCCTCTATTTCATTGAAAGACCAATTTTTCCCCTGAAGTATTATACTCAGTTTTGCTGGGTAGGTGATTCTTGGTTTTAGTCCTAGTTCCTTTGACTTCTGGAATATCCTATTATATGTCCTTCAATCCCTTAATGTAGAAGCTGCTAGATCTTGTGTTATCCTGATTGTATTTCCACAATACTTGAATTGTTTCTTTCTAGCTGCTTGCAATATTTTTTCCTTGATCTGGGAACTCTGGAATTTGGCCACAATGTTCCTAGGAGTTTCTCTTTTTGGATCTCTTTCATGCGGTGTTCTGCGGATTCCTTGAATATTTATTTTGCCCTCTGGTTCTAGAATCTCAGGGCAGTTTTCCTTCATAATTTCATGAAAGATGATGTCTAGGCTCTTTTTCTCATCATGGCTTTCAGGTAGTCCCATAATTTTTAAATTGTCTCTCCTGGATCTATTTTCCAGGTCAGTTGTTTTTCCAATGAGGTATTTCACATTATCTTCCATTTTTTCATTCTTTTGGTTTTGTTTTGTGATTTCTTGGTTTCTCATAAAGTCCTTAGCCTCCATCTGTTCCATTCTAATTTTGAAAGAACTATTTTCTTCAGTGAACTTTTGAATCTCCTTTTCCATTTGGCTAATTCTGCTTTTGAAAGCATTCTTCTCCTCATTGGCTTTTTGAACCTCTTTTGCCAATTGAGTTAGCCTATTTTTCAAGGTGTTATTTTCTTCAGCATTTTTTTGGGTCTCCTTTAGCAGGGAGCTGATCTGCTGTTCATGCTTTGACTGCATGTCTCTCATTTCTCTTCCCAGCTTTTCCTCCACCTCTCTAACTTGATTTTCAAAATTCTTTTTGAGCTCTTCCATGGCCTGAGGCCATTGAGTGGGTTGGGATACAGAAGCCTTGACTTCTGTGTCTTTGCCTGATGGTAAGCATTGTTCTTCCTCATCAGAAAGGAAGGGAGGAAATGCCTGTTCACCAAGAAAGTAACCTTCTATAGTCTTATTTCTTTTCCCTTTTCTGGGCATTTTCCCAGCCAATGACTTGACCTCTGAATATTCTCCTCACACCCACCTCGCCTCCTGCTCCTCCCAGCCAGTGTTTGGGGTCTGAGATTCAAATGCTGCTTCCCGCCTTAGGGCTTTTGGAGGGGGCAGGGCTGCTATTCAGTGTGAGATTAAGTTCAGGTGCTCAGGTGGGGGCAGGGCCATCTCTCGGGCTCAGTTCCCTCCGGGGCTTTATGTAGAGACCTTCAACAATAGATCCAGGCTCCTGACTGCTTGGGGAGCCCTGGTCTGCCGCTGCCTCAGCTGCTGCCTCCCGAGGGGGCCTGAGTTATGGGGGCACCCCACTCCCCTCTCGACCTGCCAAAGAGACCCTCTCACCGACCCCTGTCTCCTGTGGGTGGAGGGACCTGCGCGGCCGCTGCATATCCCATCCCTGAATCCTGCTCGGATCTGCTTCTCTCGGTGCCATGGGCGCAGCAGGGCTGTACTTGGCTCCCAGTCCTGGTGCCCAGTCTGCGGCATGAAGGACCTTTTGCGAGAGGTTTGCAGGTCCCTCTGGAACAGAAATCTCCTTCGCTCCACTGTTGTGTGGCTTCTACTGCTCCAGAATTCGCTGTAAGTTCCTTTTTACAGATGTTCTGTGGGTTGTGGGTTTGGAGCTATGTGTATGTGCGTCTTTCTACTCCGCCATCTTGGCTCCATCCCCTTCATTCTAATTTTTAAAGAACTATTTTCTTCAGTGAGCTTTTGAACCTCCTTTTCCATTTGGCTAATTCTGCTTTTCAAAGCATTCTTCTTCTCCTTGGCTTTTTGGACCTCTTTTGCCAATTGAGTTCGCCTATTTTTCAAGGTGTTATTTTCTTCAGCATTTTTTTGGGTCTCCTTTAGCAAACTGTTGACTCACTTTTCATTATTTTCTTGCATCGCTCTCATTTCTCTTCCCAACTTTTCCTCTGCCTCTCTGACTTGATTTTCAAAATTCCTTTTGAGCTCTTCCATGGCCTGAGACCATTGTGTATTTATTTTAGAGGTTTTGGAAGCCTTGACTTCCTCTGATGATATGCCTTGTTCTTCCTCATCTGGAAGGATGGAAGAAAATACCTGTTTACCAAGAAAGCAACCTTCTATAGTCTTATTTTTTCCCCTTTTTGGAGCATTTTCCCAACCAGTTACTTGACTTTTGAGTCCTTTATGAAAAGGAAGGTGTACTCTGGGGACCTATAAGTTCTCAGTTCCTCCAAGATTGCACAATCAAGGGAGAGGAGTTAATCCTCTCCTGGCCTGCACACTGGTCTGGGAGAAACCTAAAACTTTCTTGCCTAGAATTTGTGAGTAGTAGAATTCCCTCTCCACAACTGCCTCCTGCTCTACCACACCAGTGCTCCTCCTCACCCCAGGGTCAAGCTCAGGGCTGAGATTCAGATCAGCTGCTCAATTCCCCCAGGGGCTTAGGTGTAGGGCTCCCAGGGCCACACTCAGAGCTTTCTCAGTGACCTTTGAAGCTTTCTTTGGCATTTGTGGGTTGAACAATGTGGGAACCACTGCTGCTGGTGACTCCCTGAAGTCTGTTATGGGTCCTGTTGCTGCCATGCCATGTGGCCCATGCTGGGCTGCATTCTGTGCCCAGTGCTATGGAACTTTCTTCTCGGCCTTCCAGGCTGTCTTGGGTTGGAAATATCTTTCACTTTGTCATTTTCTGGGTTCTGCTGCTCTAGAATTTGTTTAGAGTCATGCTTTACAGGTATTTTATGGGCTATGTGGAGGAGCTTTTACAGGTCCATCTTTCTACTCCGCCATCTTGGCTCCCTAAAAATCTTTTTAAAGTTCTTTTATGAATTCTTTTTGGGCAGGTGACCATTTGATGTTACCCTTTGGGGCTTTCTTTATTTCAACTTCCTCCTCTGAAGATGAACCCCAGTCATCTCTATTCCCATAATAGCTTTCTATAGTTGAATTCTTTCTCCTTTGCCTTTACATTTTTTTGTGGTAATAGCTTAATTTTTGTAATCACCTCTAGGTCTGGGGTATGGGAGATGTTGCCTCTTGCTCCAGATCTTCAGTTTTCCCCTCTAGTATAGAACCAAAGTCAAACCTCCAACCTCTAGTATGTGCCTACAGTCAGGGGCTTGCCTTGCCACTGCCTCTGTACTCACCAGGCTTGTAATGGTTCCTTCTCTACCTGCAGCACAGCTGGATCTAGTGTTTGTTGATCTTCCAAGCTCAGATGCCCAACTCCCCTCACTATCTGGTTGTAAAAGTCCCTCTGGCTGTGGTGGATGCAGCCTCTCAAGCCAACTAACCCCAGGGCTTGCTGCTTGTTGTTAAAGTGGAACCTAGCCTGTAGGTGTTTACTGTTCACAGGGACCAAATGAAGACCTGGGATTTTTCTTCTGATCTTCTCAAATTGTCCCAGGAAGAACCAGGTTGTGCTATTCTTATTTCTTTTTACCCACCACCTTCCCAGAATCCTCTCCCTAGTCAAGATAGATTTTTAAATAATATTTTAAAAAAGTTCTTTCTATGCCTTACGTTACAGGGTTAATTGTTGCTGTTATTGTTACATGTTGTTCTTTGTCTAAGGATTTTCCTGCATCTATGAAGATAATAGTGTGGTTTGGGGGCTTTTTCGTTCAGATATGATTGATTATCTTTGTTTTCCTAATATCTAACCAACCTTGCATCTACGATATAAATCCATCTTGTACATGAATGATTTCTTGGACGAATCTTTGTAGTCTGTTTGACAGGATTTTACTTAAATGCTTTTAATTGATATAAATGAATATTTGTAAATAGCTCTCCTGGGCTTTATCCTTCCCTGGTTTAAGCTTATATTTGTTTTATAAATAGAATATGACAAGGTGCTTTTTTAATTCTTGAAAATAATTTCTGTAGTGTTGGTGCCAATCATTCTTTAAAATTTTGATAAAATTCTCCTATGAATCTATCAAGGTGAGGATCCCCCACTTTTTGGTCATTAGTTTACAGCTAAATGTATTTACTTTTCAGGATGGTCTTCCATTAGGTTATTTTATGTTTTTGAAGATACTCTTCTATCTCTTTTGTGTTTTCACTTTTGTTAGAATACAACTATGCATAATAGACTCTGACAATTCTTTTTATTTCCTCTGGGTTTGTTGTGATTTACCCTGTTCATTTGTTATGTGGTTAATCTGTTTTTTTTGTGTTCTTTTTAACCATAATGGCTAAAGGTCGCTCGAATTTGATCAGTCTTTTTAAAGAACCACTTTTTAGTTTTATTTATAATTCTTATAGGTTTTTTAAATTTTGGTTTCCAGTCAAGCTATTTTTCTTTTAAATTTTAATGTCTACACTTTTGTGTTTATTTTAGGTTCATTTATATCAGGCCTTTTCAATGAATGGGCATTGCCTCACCCTAAGTGTGTATCTGCAAAGTCCTTGGCCTAAAGGGCCCAACGCCTCCCACTGCATCCCGGGTCATCTCCAGTCATCCTGAGGAATATTAGGTCACTGGATTCAGATGGCTCTGGAGGAGAAGTGAGGCTGGTGACCTTGCACAGCCCTTCCTCACTCAAAACGAAGTCAAGTGCAAGTCATGTTATCATTTCTCTGATGGCATTATCTTCTTCGGTAACAAAGGATGAACACAAAAAAGTTTGTTGATTTGTTGACTTTCTAATTTTAAAAGCTGCATATTCAATTAATTAATCAACTTTTCTGCTTTTTGTGTATATTTTTAGGGATATTAATTTTTCATCCCCCAATGAATGCTTTAACTTTACTGCAAAAATTTTGATGTGTTTTCTCATTATCACTTTATTTTATAACATTAATTGTTTCTGTAATTTGTTCTTTGACCCATTCACTATTTAGGATTTCATTAAGTCTCCAATTAAGTCTGTCTTTTGTTTATGCTTTTCAAACTGATTATTATTTTTATTACATTATAATTTATAAAGGATGTGTTTACTATTTCTGACTTTTTACATTTTTTATAATCTTTCTGTGCCCTAATATATGTCATATGTCTATGCCCTAATAATAATATGTTTTAGTACAAGTTACATGTGCTGTTGAGAAACACATGCACTCTTTAGCATTCCCAATTAAAAAATACCATATCCTTTTACCCCTACTTTCTACAGCATATGTTTCATTTTACATATTTTCTTTAGTTTGTATTTATGTTAGAATTACCCAAAAGAAAAAAGGGACAATGAAATCTCCTGCCATTATTGTATTACTGTCTATATCTTCTTGTAGTTTACTTAATTTTTCCTTATGAATTTATATGGCATTTGGAAGTATATAAATTACTTATGATTGGTTTTGTTTGTTTGTTTATGGTTCCTTTCAAGATAATATAGTTTCCTTGTTTATCCGTTATTTAATGTTGTGAATATTTGTTTTTGTTTTGTCTTCCAGCATGTTTAAAATTCATGCCTTTTTAAGATTAACTCAAATTAATTTTTTTCTAATCCGCAGTTTTATTTTTTATTATCTGACCATTGGAAAAAGATTTTTGCCTTTGTTCCTATTGTTTTCATCCTTCTTTTGTCCTCCTTGTCAATTTTCCTGTTGATTCTTTTATTGAAGACATAAAGGAGTTATTTCTCTTTTATTAACCTTTGAATTGATTGATTTTCCTCTCCATCATCTTCCTCTCATTTTATTTGTCCTGTCATTCTGTAATTTAGAAAAAAAAACATAGAACATTGATTCACCTGTAAGTATAATGTTGTGAAATTTCTCCACTTCTCTTTGAGTTTTGCTTTTACAATTCTATCATTCTTTGACCCATTTGACCCCAAGTACTACTAGAAAAAAATGTTTTAACATTGTCTTTGTGTTATTTTTGTTGTTGGTTGCTGTTTTTGTTTATTATTCTTAAATGTTGTCTGGAATGTTGGAAAAGTCAACATTTGCTTCATGTCTTGTTTTCTTTCTAAGAAAGATTGAAATGGCTTTTAAACTTTTCATCTTTTTTTCATTAATGGTTAGGCTCATGTTTACAGAATATGGCAATTTAAGTTGTATCTTGAGTTCCTTTGCTTTACAGAATTTATTTCATTCCTATCTATGAACAATTATTTGTATTATTCAAATTTCCATTCTCTTATAACTAAAGGACTTTCTTTTGGTTGTTTGAAGAATTTTTGTTTATTTTTGGAATTGTTAAATTTAATCATCATGTCTTGGAGTTTGTAGGATAGAGTTCTTTTTTTTCCTGCAGGTGATCTGTGGAGTCTTCAAATTTGTCCTTTGTTTTTACTGATAAGAAATTCCTTGTAGTGTATATTATTTCTTGCATTGTAATGTTCATGTTTTGGAGTTTGTTTTTCTGGGAGAATGATAGTCTTTAAGTTATCTTTGTGAATTCTATCTTCTAGATTAATTATGTTTTGCTTCTATAGAGGAAATTTTTAAACGTTATTTTTTTTGTTTCTTTTTCCTTAGCTGATCTAGATGCCATATTCTATTCTTTTATTGAGATCTTCCTTTGTTATATCTGCTTACGTTCAAGGCCTTTAAGTGAATTTTCTTCTTCCTATGATCTTTGATAATTTCTGTCTTTTTTATATTCTTTTATTTTTCACTTTCTGACTCCTTCCTCTGCGATGGTGGTTTCCAGAGGTTGCACCCCAAAGTCATCTCAGTTTCAAACTCCTCCCACCCTAAATAATTTATATTTCCCCGGTCCCAGTCTGTCTCAAATGGCTTCTAGGGAGCCAACATTGGCTACAGGTTGATACTAAGCTCTTTTCCTCAGGCCTAGTAAAGTGCCACACAGCTCCTCCCATTCCCCCAATTTCCCCACCTTCCCCCTATCCTCCTACTCCAGTTCCCACTGTTTCTCAGCTCTCTGGCCAAACTCTGTGGTAACATAGAGTGCTGCCATCCTTCTTCAGCCAGGATGGGCTTCTGATTTTGATTTCCTAGCACTTGCAGAAGGGATTGCAGGAAGGAATGTGCCATAGAAGTGAAGTTAATTGCAATCCCATAGGCTGGCTTGTGCAGTCCTGTCTGTGTGGTGGGATGTATGAGAGCAGATACTGAGAGATCATGTTAGGTGTTAAGGATTAGCCTTTTCTGCTGCTCATCATTTCCTTTTTAAGGTTCTTTGGTGTCCAAGATCATGAAATTACTTCATATCCTGTGTATAATTCCTATTTTAGAGTTTTGAGGGTCAAGAATACCAGAGAAAATGTCCACTTCATCTCGTTGGTTACCACCCATACTTTGTCTTAGCAGCAATTCTCTGACTTAAGGGTTCATGGTTTATTTATTTCACTCTATCTACTCTACTCCAAACCCTAAGTGGCTTTAAACATTCTATTTCAAATTCCCATCCTCCTAGAAAGACTGTATATATCTTTAAGTCATAAAGATTGGGATTTCAATTCCCTAGCACCTACCAACTCACACCAGATTCCAAGAGATTTGGAACATAGGATCACAGAGTTAGAGTTGAAAGGGAACTTCAAGTTCATGTAGACCATCCTTTTTATTTTTCACCTGTGGAAAACTGGATGGCTGAAATGAGTTGCCCAAATTTATATAGGTAATAAATGGCAGAGATGGAATTTGAATTCAACTCCTCTGCCCCCAAATCTAGTGGTCTTTCTGATGTGCCACCCTGCCTCAAAAATGACAAAAACTATCTTATCAGGGTATAATCCCAAGTTGGTATTATATGACATTAGGTATTAGCACTATTTGGTTTTATTTATTCATATGTGTACATACATTTAGATATAAATGTATACTATATGTAGTACCATTTATGTAGGAGTTATAGCCAATTGTCAGAACATTATAAGACTTAAATTAGCCCTTTAACTCTATTAAAATCCCTGGTTTTCAAATTTCTTTTAAAAAATCAACATGAATAGTGGGAATGAAATCTGTTAGTGGAAGAATGTATCTCTGTAAAGAGTAGTGGTCTATTACTGCTAAATAAATGTCGTGGCTTCATAGATTCATGGAAACATCTATAAAAAAGTCCCTTAAAAATGCTAAGTGCCATGTTTTACAGTAAACTCTATAAGCAGTCAAAGGGATTGATTGTGCCTTTTCAGACAGTGGATGTCAAGAACCTCTTAAGCCCCATTAGTGTTTGAATGTAGAGCTGCCTTTATCACTAGGCAGCAAGTAAATGCCCTTGAGTATAATTTGAAGGACACTAGCTAAGATCTCTTTCTCCCAAATATTTTCCCAACACCTTTTTGTTGCCTGGAATTCCATCATTAGAGATTTAGCCACAGAACCACAGAATCTCAGAATGAGAGAGACTGCTGAGGTTATCTAGTTCAAGCCAAGAATTCCCTGGACAGCATACCAAATGTGGTCATCCAGCCTTTGCTTGAAGGTCTCCAAATTTTTAGGGATATTTCCCCCTTGGAATCATACCCAGATTATCTCTTTACAAATTTTACTCATTTCCACCTGAGGCAAAATAAATCTAATTAATATTGACAACCCTCAAATACTTGAAAAGTGATCATTTCTCATTAGTTCTCAGATTTCTCCAGGCTAAATATTCCCAATATCATAGACTAATAATCTATGGCATTATCTTTAGACCTTTCACCATCCTAGTTTTCTTCCTTTGCATGCTCTCCAACTTGTTAATATCCTTCCTGAAATGTAGTACCCAGCACTGATCACAATGCTCCTGATGAGACCTGACCAAGCCAATATTCAGTGGTATTGTAACCTAGATAGTCCTGACATCTATGTCTCTTTCAAGGAAGCTTTAGATTACTTTAGCTTAGAATATAATGAGTCATAGTGATATTGAATTTACACTTGAGCTTATATTGAACTCAATTAAACCCCAACAGATCTGTTTTATACAAACAGCTGGTCATGCTTCCATCTAGTACTTGTGGAGTTTTTGGAGCCCAACTGGATGACTTTACATTTATCCCTCTGAAATTTCATCTTATTAGGTTTAGCCCAAGATTCTTAACTGAAAGGAACTTGTGGGATCCTATGTCTACTATTCAGAGTGTTGGCTTTCCTCCCCAGTGTGGTCATTTATGAAATTTATCAAAAAATCAAACTTGTTGGCTTAAAATTTATAGACTTCATTCTATCTTCTCTCCCTTCACCCTTTTGAACATAAGGGCCATATTTACCTTTCAACAATCCTTGTTCTTCTCTCCTGTTCTTCACAATCCTATACATGTGATTAGGAGTTACTCAGCAATCCCATAAACCAGTTTTTTTCTTCATTGCCTGAGGATGTAATTCATCTGAGCCTGAGGACTTGAATTCATCAAAAACACCTCTGTATTTTCTTACTATCTCATTACTTATCTGGGATATCAAATCTTCATTAATCTCCACCCCCCCTGCATTTTCCACATCATTCATCATTTTCCTGGAAAAGGAAAACAAAAGCAAAAATAGTTACAGGTCACATGAGCAACAGAATGGAGGACTAGATATTTTCTCTCTCTCTCTCTCTCTCTCTCTCTCTCTCTCTCTCTCTCTCTCTCTATATATATATATATATATATATATATATATATATATATATATATATATATATATATATATATATATAACCTCGCAAACCTCTCCAAAACAGAAATTATGCCAAAGTAAGTTCAGTTGTCTCCATGGTCTTGGATACCCAGATCTAAAAAAAATGTTCATAAGAAAAAATCTAGGGTGGAGCCAAGATGGCGGAGTAGAAAGATGCACATACACATAGCTCCGAACCCACAACCCACAGAACGGCTAGAGGGGAGTAACTTATGGCAAATTCTGCACCCAGAGGCCACGGAATATTGGAGCGAGGGAGATTTCTGTTCCAGAGAGACCTGCAAACCTCTCGCGGGGGGGTCCTTCGCCCTGTGGACTGGGCACTGGGACTGGGAGCTGAGTGCAGCCCTGCAGGGGCTGCGACACCGTGAGGAAAAGATCCGAGTGGGCTACGGGGATGGGATCTCCTGCGGCCACGCGGGTCCCTCCACCCACAGAGGGAACTGCAAACCTCTCGCAAAAGGTCCGTCGCGCTGCAGACGTGGAGCCCAGCCCAGACCTGCGGTGGCCTCGGCTCCGAGAGGTACAGATCCAAGCAGGCTTCAGAGACGGGATCTCCAGTGGCGGCACAAGCCCCTCCACCCACAGGTGAGGACGGTCGGTGAGAGAGTCTCTTTGGCGGGTCGAGAGGGGAGTGGGGTGCCCCCATGGCTCGGGCCCCCCCGGGAGATAGAAGTTGAGAGGCGGCTGCAGACAGGGGCTCCCCAAGTGGGCGGGAGCCTGGATCCATTGTGGAAGGTCTGTGCATAAACCCCTTGAGGGAACTGGACCTGAGAGGCGGCCCTGCCCCGACCTGACCATGCTGAACTTAATTCTCACACTGAATAGCAGCCCTGCCCCCACCAAAAGCCCTAAGGCGGGAAGCAGCATTTGAATCTCAGTCCCCAAACGCTGGCTGGGAGGACCAGGAGGCGAGGTGGGTGTGAGGAGAATATTCAGAGGTCAAGCCACTGGCTGGGGAGAATGCCAAGAAAAGGGAAAAGAAATAAAACTATTGAAGGGTACTTTCTTGGTGAACAGGCATTTCCTCCCTTCCTTTCTGATGAGGAAGAACAATGCTTACCATCAGGCAAAGACACAGAAATCAAGGATTCTGTGCCCCAGCCCACCCAATGGGCTCAGGCCATGGAAGAGCTCAAAAAGAATTTTGAAAATCAAGTTAGAGAGGTGGAGGAAAAACTGGGAAGAGAAATGAGAGGGATGAAAGAGAAGCATGAAAAGCAGATCAGCTCCCTGCTAAAGAAGAACCAAAAAAATGTTGAAGAAATTAACACCTTGAAAACTAGCCTAACTCAATTGGCAAAAGAGGTTCAAAAAGCCAATGAGGAGAAGAATGCTTTCAAAAACAGAATTAGCCAAATGGAAAAGGCGATTCAAAAGCTCACTGAAGAAAATAGATCTTTCAAAACTGGAATGGCACAGATGGATGCTAAGGACTTTATGAGAAAGACAGATATCACAGAACATAGCGTGAAGATTGGAAAAATGGAAGATAATGTGAAATATCTTATTGGAAAAGCAACTGACCTGGAAAATAGAATCAGGAGAGACAATGTAAAAATTCTTGGACTACCTGAAAACCATGATCAAAAGAAGAGCCTAGACATCATCTTTCATGAAATTATCAAGGAAAACTGCCCTGAGATTCTAGAACCAGAGGGCAAAATAAATATTCAAGGAATCCACAGAACACCGCATGAAAGAGATCCAAAAAGAGAAACTCCTAGGAACATTGTGGCCAAATTCCAGAGTTCCCTGTTCAAGGAGAAAATATTGCAAGCAGCTAGAAAGAAACAATTCAAGTATTGTGGAAATACAATCAGGATAACACAAGATCTAGCAGCCTCTACATTAAGGGATCGAAGGGAATGGAATAGGATATTCCAGAAGTCAAAGGAACTAGGACTAAAACCAAGAATCACCTACCCAGCAAAACTGAGTATAATACTTCAGGAGAAAAAATGGTCTTTCAATGAAAGAGAGGATTTTCAAATTTTCTTGATGAAAAGACCAGAGCTGGAAAGAAAATTTGACTTTCTAACACAAGAATGAAGAGAACCATGAAAAGGTGAACAGCAAAGAGAAGTCATAAGGGACTTACTAAAGTTGAACTGTTTACATTCCTACATGGAAAGACAATATTTGTAACTCTTGAAACATTTCAGTATCTGGGTACTGGGTGGGAGTACACACACACACACATGCACACACGCACACATACATAGCGACAGAGTGCACAGAGTGAATTGAAGAGGATGGGATCATATCTTAAAAAAAAAATGAACTCAAGCAGTGAGAGAGAAATATTGGGAGGAGAAAGGGAGAAGTTGAATGGGGCAAATTATCTCTCATAAAAGAGGCAAGCAAAGGACTTATTAGTGGAGGGATAAAGAGGGGAGGCAAGAGAAAAACATGAGGTCTATCCCCTCACATTCCACTAAAGGAAAGAATACAATGCACACTCATTTTGATAGGAAAACCTATCTCATAATACAGGAGAGTGGGGGACAGGGGCACAAGCAGGGTGGGGGGGAGGATGGAGGGGAGGACATGGGGAGGAGAATGCAATCCGAGGTCGACACTCATGGGGAGGGAAAGGATCATAAGAGAATAGAAGTAATGGGGGACAGGATAGGATGGAGGGAAATATAGTTAGTCCTATACAACACAACTAGTATGGAAATCATTTGCAAAACTACACAGATTTGGCCTATATTGAATTGCTTGTCTTCCAAGGGGAAGGGGTGGGGAGGGAGGGAGCTAAAGAAGTTGGAACTCAAAGTGTTAGGATCAAATGTAATATTCTTACCACTGGGAAATAAGAAATACAGGTTAATGGGGTCAAGAAAGCTATCTGGCCCTACAGGACAAAAGAGAAGACGGAGACAAGGGCAGAGAGGGATGATAGAAGAGAGAGTAGATTGGTCACAGGGGCAATTAGAATGCTTGGGTTTGTGGGGAGAGGGGATAAAAGGGGAGAAAATTTGTAACCCCAAATTTTGTGAAAATAAATGTTAAAAGCTAAAAAAAAAAAAAAAAAAAAGATAACCTTCCTGACCCTACAAATAAAGTGCATTTGTCTTGGGGAAAAAAAAAAAAAATCTAAAACGCAAGGATCTGATGTTTAGTGACTCTGAGCGCATCCTCTTACCCCACCTCCTAT
The DNA here is from genome assembly GCF_028372415.1 of Notamacropus eugenii. Lineage (NCBI taxonomy): Eukaryota > Metazoa > Chordata > Mammalia > Diprotodontia > Macropodidae > Notamacropus > Notamacropus eugenii. The sequence continues at coordinate 467,702,953 of NC_092872.1, read as the reverse complement.
GCTTCCAGCAGCAAGGCTGCATTAGCAGACCCAGGAACAAAACAGAGGTTTACATCAAAACCCAGCTTCACACCCAATTCCCTTATCCCCTTTTTCAGTGTTGTAGAGTGTCTTTCTCCAGGTTGTCGAAATTTGACCTTTCTGTGACAGCCAGTCAGGCAATCACAGTACCTCAGGAGTACAAGGCTGCTGGAAGCTACAACCCTTCAAGCATCAGTGCTGCAAAGCTCTAAACTTCCCATGCTAAGGCAGACAATATTGTAGTGGCAGCAGAGTTTGAAGCTTACGCCATCAACCCTTTAACATCAACAGAGCCTGGAACCAAGAGAGACAACCCTATAGCACCAGTATTGCGAAGATCTGAACTGTTGATGCCAGTGTTGGGGCAAAGTACTAAGGAGTAGAGGGACTGATACAGGATAGGACATTGTGTTCAGGGGTTGTGCAGCACTCTGCCAAGTCTGAGGGAAAGATCATAGCAACCAGCTGCAGACAGTTCTAACCACCAAAAAGTCATCTGAGACAGAGATGTAGACTTGTAAACCATGGATTGCTCAGCTTATAAGAAGGCTGAGGTGTTTTGAGATCTAGCCTCCAGAGAAACCACAATAAGAAGGGAGGGAGTTAGAAAGTGACAGTGAAAATGGAGGGGGGAGGGTGAGAAATTTCCAAAGATTTTAAGAAGAAAACTTAAAGGCTTTGAGCATAAACAGATAAATCAATAGAAAAAATACTAACAACAGAAGGAAATATCAACTCCAGAGCTTGGTTTAACAAGTTAAACAAGTTTAGTCCTCTATAAATAGAAACAAAAGGAATTAAGTGACTTTGCCTTCTCTCTGTCACCCATTACTACTCTGTCATCCATTCCTATCTCTTCTTTCCCCCAAATATCTAATATAATTCATTTTGTTTTCCTTGTCAGCTTTAATTCTTTCTGACTTGGACACTACTTGTGTGGGGGCAATGCTTCACTTTTGTATTCATCCCTTAGTCCTTGCCTTTGCTTTTATCTTCTGTATGTATGGTGTTTTTTTTTTTTAATTTGAGTTGATTGATGAATTCCCAATGCCTCCACATTGGTATCTTTAGACAGTTTCCACTTTTCTTCTTTATCAAAAGTGCTTCTCTTTTGGGTTTTCATAATGTAATTATGGAGAGCTTCCCTTTCACCAGCACTGATTTCTTCTGAAGAATTTGAGTAGGTGAGCTAAAAGGATTTGAGTGTTGGGAGAGACCTTGGCCATTTTGCCCATTCCATATTTGTACAAACATCCACTCTACAAAATTCTGGCTTAGTGGTCATTTGGCTACCACCTTTGCGTAGCTCTGGTTTTTAACTTTTTCTACATATCAAGCTGTTGTTGGACTCTCTACTATTTCAATCCATTGTTCCTTGTTCTTCTCTCTGGGACCAGTCTAAGTCTAATCCTTCTTCCACATGTGAAAGCCTTACAAATACCTGAAAACACTTACAGTGTTCTCCCAGGAGCTTTTCTAATATCCTACCTAGGGAATCTTTGAAGTCTGATTTCCAAAAATCAATGGTGCATGTTAAGCCATGATTAGATGTCTTCAAGGGACAGCTAGGTAGCAGTGGATAAAATGATGAGCCTGAAGTCAAGAAGTCTCATTTTTCTGAATTCAAATATGGCCTCATACACTTACTATCTATGTGATCCTGGGCAAATCACTTAACTCTGTTTGCTTCAGTTTCCTAATCCGTAAAATTATCTGGAGAAGCAAATGGCAAACCACTCCAGTATCTTTTTCCAAACTCCAAATGGTGTCATGAGTCTGATATGACTGAAGTGACTGCACAATAACAAAGATTTCCTCATCTTTAAAAAAAAAATCATTATTATTTTTAACTTAATAAACATTAAGTTTATTATTAATAAACATTGTTTTGAATATATTAGTATTAATAAACATTGAGAATTTTCAGTATATTTCAATGAAATGTAAAAGAATTGTGTAGGAAACAGTGAACTTTTTTGTATATTTTTTCCTTTATACAACTTTTGTAAAATTAAAAAAAATTAAACAAGATAGATCCAAACTGCCCTGCTTATCTGTGTTCCTTCTTGAGCTTCTTTCTGTTATAAATCTGGTTAGGTTCTCTTATTTCTTAAATTATAATGCCCAGGTCTTTTGTTTGTCAGTTTTCAGGTATTCTGTTTTCTTCTGTATACTCATACATTAAGCATTAATTTTTGATTAAGGATTTCCTGCTGTCTCTTTAGGCCCTTTCTGGTGGGTTGGGATGGCCCTGTTCAGTCTTGTTCCATCTATAGTCTCATTGCTGCTGACATTGCCTATTCATATGAGGTGACTGGTATTGGATCTTGCCCTTTGCTTCAATCCCTGGGTTTCTCTCTCAGTCTCCTGGTTGTTTACTGTGGATTTTTTATTTAGGTGGAGTGAATTTTGGCTCTGTCCTCTGTTGGGCTCCTAAAAGGAGATGGTGGATGGTGGGGGTGGTGGAATTCATGATAGTTGGAGGCCTTTAGTTAAGTTTTTTTCTATCTACACTCTCATCCAAGTGGTGAGTTGACTTTATTTTTGGCTCTGAAGAGTGTAACTCCCAAACCTGTTTCACTGTACAATTATTTATGGGCGGCTGATTCTGTCCTTATTTCTATTCTGACAGGGCAAGGTTGGGTTCTGGCTTTAGTTACTTGATTCCTGGACATAGAAATAACTTGAGATTCAGTGGCTGGCTGACTTCAGTTCTGATTGCTAGCTTCTCTGGCACAGCTCCATTCCCCACCTCTCCTGGGCTTCTGGCTTTTGTTTCTCTCTCCTGCTACTGGTTTTCTTAATGAAACCTCTCTACCACCTTCATCAGCTATTTTTTTTCCAGTCCTGGACTGGATAGAGGGGCTTCAGCTTCTTTTCAATTTTCTTTATCATTTGTCTTTCTGGGGTCCTTTCCAGATATTTCATGGGATTTTTGTGGAAGAGTTGGGCTTCTTTATGACCTTTCATGTCACCCTCTTAACTAGAAGTTTCTTCCCTCATTTCTTCTATTACAAATTCTAAGTTTAGGTAGTCACTTATCCCTCCAAGGTTCCCATCATCTTCTACTCCTTCAATCAGCTTCTCCTTGTTAGTGAGATTCAGAATAGAAATTCCCTCTTTTCAGTATAACTATTTTACCTTTTTTTGAGAGATTAAAGTTCCTTTAAGGTAAATCAAGAAATCATATACTGCTTTTTGAGTTTGAAACAAGTGAACTTCCCTATCATTTCTTTGTCATTTTCCAGTTGCACGATCATGATCTACTTTCTGGATTCTAATCTATTTCCTCATCCAGGCAAGTTGATCCATAATATAATTCGGTGAAAATTTCTACCTCCACTGATCATCACCTAATGCTAGGTCACCTTGATCCCTAAATATCTTCATGTGTAAAATACTACTCTATTTTCTCTTCTTTGTTGTTCAGTCATTTCAGTCATGTTTGACTCTTCTTGACCTCATTTCAGGTTTTCTTGGCAAAGGTACTGGAGTAATCTGTCATTTCCTTCTCCAGCTCATTTTGCAGGTGAGGTAATTGAGGCAAACAGGGTTAAGTGACTTGCCCAGGATCACAAAGCTAGTAAGTGCCCGAAGCTGAATTTGAACTCAGATCTTCCTGATACTAGGTCTGGCACTTTATTCACTGTACCAACTAGATGCTCTATTCTCTTTTTTATTTATCTTCTATCATATGTCTCATTTAATTTAATCTCAAGATATATACATATATACACATATATGTATGTATATATGTGTTTAGATATGTATATATGTGACATATCATATATAAGGAGATATCCATAATGTTGTATGTACTTCCTTGCATTAGGATCATCAACTTGTCTTCTTTGATATTCATGCTTTGTGCTTTTGTTTATAGACACATAAGGCCATACATTTTATTCTTTTTTTAGTCTTCTGCATCTTTCTGCATTTCCATGTATATTCTTATTTAGCAGCTGCTCTTTATTATCTAGCTTGGTGGATATATGTATAGGCTACATTCTCCTTTCTCCTTCAGTGTAAAACATTTTCAGCTAGATTTGTAAGATTCTAGACAAGTATATTCTTAGCAACTTTTAATAGATATACTCTATCTCTTACTAGGAGTCCATCATTTCTGTACTTGAAGCCACAGTCCAAAGGGTAAATATCATTCTCAGATAGCTACTTCTTAATCAGTTGCCCACCTTCCAAATCTACTTTTCTCTTCTAAGTAAACTAATTGAGTACTTACTATCTGATAGATGTTGCGGTTACAAAAAAGTGAAACAGGACACAACAGGTCCTTAAGTATGTGTATGTATATATTCATATATGTACATATATACACGCACACATGTGTAAATGTATATATACATACACATCTTTATTGAAACTTTGGGATAAAGGCACTAGATATTGGGAAGAGTGGGAAAGGCCTCATGTAAAAGGAAATACTTGAGTTTAATCTTGAAGGAAAATGGAGATTCCCAAATTTGGCAATGCCGAGGGAGAGTACTCCAGGTACCAGAGATAGCTAGTATGTTATTAATACATGGAGTTGGGAGATATGTTATCATGTGTGAGGAGTATCAGACAGGCCACTAAGTCTAGACTATATATTGTGTAGACTGGAATAATATATAGGAAGTCTGGAAAAATAAATTTTAACCAGTCTGTAAAGGATTTTAGATGAAAAAGTAATTTATATGTACTCTAAAGGTAACAGGGAGCTACTAGAGTTTATTGAATAGAGAGGTGAAATGGTCAGAACTACACTTTATGAAAAAAATCTTTTGGACAGTTGAATGGATGGACTAAATTGGAGAGACTTGGAATAGAAAGCTTAATTAGGAGTCTATTGTATGAATATTTGTGGAGTTGTGAACTGATCCAAGCATTCTGGAGAGCAATTTGGAACTATTCCCAAAGACTGTAAAACTGTGTATACCCTTTGATCTAGCAATACCACTACTAGGTCTATAACTCAAAGAAATCATAAAAAAAGGAAAAATGATCCACATGTACAAAAATATTCTTAGCAGCTCTTTTGTGGTGGCAAAGAATTGGAAATTGAAGGGATGTCCATCAATTGGAGAATGGTTGAGCAAGTTGTGGCATATGAATGTAATGGAATACTATTCTATACCAAATGATGAGCAGGATGCTTTCAGAAAAACCATGAAAGACTTAAATGAACTGATGCCAAGTGAAGTGAGGAGAACTAGGAGAGCATCGTACACAATGACAGAAACATTGTGCAATGACCACCTTTGATAGACTTAGCTCTTCTCAGCAATGCAATGATTCAAGACAATTCCAAAAGACTCATGATGCAAAATTCTATCCACACCCTGAGAAAGAACTATGGAGTCTGAATAGAGTTTGAAGCAAACTATTTTCACTATTTTTGATTTTTCTTTCTCATGGTTTTTCCCTTTTGTTCTGATTCTTCTTTCATTAATGTGGAAATATATTTAATATGTATATGTATAACCTATATCAGATTTCCTATTGTCTTGTAGGGGGAAGGGAAAGAGGAAGAAAAATTTGAAACTCAAAATCTTAAAAAAATGAATGTTGAAAATGATCTTTACATGTAATTGGAAAAAACCAAAATGCTATTGAGTGGGAATGAAAGAAAAAACAGGGAGTCTATTGCATGATTCAGGTAAGAAGGATGAAAGGCTTAAGTTGAATGGTGACTTTATGAATAGAGGGTAAGTTATGTTATATATAACATAGTATGTTAGACACATTGTGGAGGTTGAAGTGACAAAATCTGGTGACTGGTTGGATATGTTTGGTTTTGAAAGTGAAGAGTTGACGGTGATACTAAGGTTGTGAATTTTTGTGACAGAAGAATGATGGTACCCTGGACAGAACTAAAAACGTCTGGAAGAGGAGAGGACATGAGAAGAAATGTAACAGTTATATTTGACTAGTTGAGATGACTATGAGGCATTTATTTAGAAATGCAGTCATAGTATTGAAGCTCTAGAGAGACTGGGGCTATATGTATAGATCTGGAAAACATATGATAAAGATCAAAACTGAGGCCAAGGAAATTGATTGATGTCAGCAAGTGAGAAAATACTGAGAGAAAACAGGAGGGCCCATGACAGCCTAGTTATAGCTAAAGGGAATGACCTGGCTAAAGATCTAGCAAAAGAATCTTGCTTTACATAATAACTTTGATAATAACTTATATAATTAATAACTTTGGAAGGAACGGTTTTAACAGAGTGATAACACTGTTTATTACTGATATTAATTCATTAATTAATGATTATTAAATATTAATATTATTTATATATTATTATAGAGGGTTTAGAAGAGAATTAGAGGAAAGAAAATGGAGGCAATCAGTATAGGCAGCTTGTGTGTCCAAGGAGTTTGGCTGAGAGAAAAAGGAGAGATATAGGACCAGAACAAGGGTGAATGGTAAGGTCTAGTGAGTGGGGGAGAGATCGTTAAGTGTGGCAGAGACTTCAGCATGTTTGTCAGTAGGCAGCAGTGGAGGAGTCAGTAGATAGGGCAAGATTAAAGATTAGAGAGAGAACTATAGTGAGAGAAATCTGCTGAAGAAGATGGGATGTGATGGGATTAGAAGCCTTTTCTGATTTCTTCCTAGCTCCCAGTTCCGTCCCTCCCAAAATGATCTTGTGTTTATTTTGCACTTATTCTCTACATATTATCTATATTCACAGTGTCTTCTTTCTTAGAACAACAGCCCCTTAACAGCAGGGACTGTTCCATTTTTGATTCACTCTAGTGCTTAGCATGGTGTCTAATAGGTGTTTAATTCACACTGCTTCCTTTCTCTTCCTTCCCTTCCCTCCTTTCACAGCTGAAGGAATGAATCCAGAGAGATGAGGTAGATGCTATTATTTCCTCTGTTTTACAGTTGAGGAAACTGGCACAGAGAGGTTAAGTGAATTGCCCATCATCACACAGCTATAAGTGTCTGAGGAAGGATTCGAACTCCAGTCTTCCTAATTCCAAGCCCAGCACTCTTTCCATTACAGTACCCAGCTAAAGAGTTTGGATTGGATGAGAACCATTTCACCTCTGAATTCTGTGTTCCTACAAGAAATTATGCACTTAAAGAGAAGCAACAAACTGTAACTTCCTTGAAACAAGGACTGTTCTATTTCTTTATATCCCTCATCGGTCTCGTACAAGGTCTTGATACACAGACATTTATTAACTAGAAGCCTCTCGGGTATTGAGAGATTTTACAGGTGAGAGGGCATGCTACTTACAAAACCAGAAGATTATGGAATTTAAAAGGGACCTTTAATACCATCTAGCCTAACACCTTCATTTTACGTAATACATATTACAAAACTGAAGCCAGGAGAAAGGATGTCCAAATTAGGGTAATTGTCACAAAGTTAGCAAGATCTAGATTCTGAATTCAAACTCAATTCCTCTTCACTCCCAGTTCAGTGTTCTTTGTCATTAGCTGTTAGCTCTTCTGTGTTCTTGGTCAGTTTCTCTCTCACTCCTGTGTATATACATATACGATTATACGTTTACACGCTGAATTCCCTAAAGAGAATGTAAGTTCCTTGAAGGCAGATATTGATTTTAATTTTTTTTAAACTTCTTGCCTAGTGCCTAGTACATGGCCATGCATGTAACTGGTGCTTAAAATAAATGTTTGTTAAATAAAGTAGAATTGAATTTTTGGAATATTAGATAGGAATGAAATGATTTTCCCCAAAGCAAAATATTCATGATTATTCACATTTAGACTTCCAACAGGAAATGGCATGCCCTCTACAATTTTGTAGTCAAGGAACCTATGGCCTTCATTTCCTGTGTTTCCATATGCTTTGAGGATCAATGATTCTTCTCAAAATAGGTTATTTGTGGTTCTATGGGATTCATTTGGATAGGTATGAAGTTCAGCTATTTTATTCAGTTATTTTAAAGTTCAACTATAAATTGATGGAGCAACAGGTGGATAGTTTCTAGTTAATTTTCTTAAAATCAAAGCGTCAATGCATCAAGAGTGATTTTGTTGCAGATTGCACTCCACCTATACTTTAGCAGATAAGACTAATATTATTTCCTCAAACTCAGTTTAGGTGACTTGCCTATGTCACATGTGACATGGCTAGTAACCTTCACAAGTGAGGCTCATACTCCATCCTTATAACACATTAAGATTACAGAATTAGGTTTCAACCCTGTCAGTTTAAAGCTGAGAAAACTTGGGCCTCAAAAGTTTGATTTGTACAAACTTTCATGGATAGCAGCAGAATAAGTATTTGAATTCAAATCCTCTAACCATAATTGCTAAATCTTGTACTCCATGGGACCATATAAAATTAAAACACAAACAAAAAAATCCACAGCAATTCAATGGATTTTCTGTCTTTGCCACTTCTCTGGGTAAAGTGTGGGGGAATTGCAATCAGTCCCTGGAGTGATTCTATATCCAGTGAAATGGATCACTCAGAGCCCGAGGATTTAGAGAATTACTAAAAATGTACTAGGTGTCTTCCAGATAAAATCACCCTGTAGAGAACTTTAGGAATCTTAGACAGCTCTTGCTCAATCCATAGAAAATTCTTACATAGTCCTTGTGTAAATGAGCCACAGATGAGTTTCAGGTCAGTTCACCTCAGGGCAAAATCAACTCCAACTGTCTCAGGGCTGCATCATAGCATCATGTCCCATAGTAGCAGTATAGGGAGGAGAAAAATACTTTGGTTCTTGAAAATATTTAATAATCAATATTAAAATCATGTATTGAAATAATCAGAGATTTTTGATCTCATCAATATAGGTATTCCTTCCAATTATGAAGATGCTAATTCATGCCTTCTTGTCCTTTTTGATTTAGTTCAGGAGATATTTATCAAGCACCTATTCTATACCAGGCACTGTGCTAAAGATGCAAATAAGAAAAAGAAAGACATTCTTTGCCTTCAAGGAGCTTCTAAGTTAATGATCATTAATTATATAATCCTAGGTGATTCTCATGCTTGTCCTACCCTGTTTGCCACAGGGGATCCACCCAATGTATTGGAACTTTCTCCCCTTAGTTTTTACATCATAATGCTGCCATGGAGAACCTCTGTCCAGCAGTTATCACTTGCTCTTACCATATGACTAGCCCATCTTCTTCTCTGATCATGCATTTCTTTGATAACATTTCTTGTACTGCTTCTCCTTTGTAATTGCTTAGAAAGTGCTGCAGACTGCTCATGTCCATTACAGGCTTGTCCATTGTGCTTGGATGATCCCCACTTTCCATTCTTCAGACATTGTTATGCATTAGTCATATAAATTTTTTGTTGTTGTTGTTGTTTTTCAGTTGTGTGAAATTGTTCATGACCTCATTTGGGGTTTTCATAGCAAAGATACTGGAGTGATTTGCCATTTCCTTCTCATTTTACAGATGAGAAAACTGAGGAAAACAGGGTTAAATGACTTGCTCAGGGTCATATAGCTCATGTCTGAGATTGCATTTGAACCCATGAACATGAGTCTTCCTGATTCTAAACCCAGTGCTTAACCTACTGCACCACCTAGTATACTAGTAATAAATGTGAAGGCCGTAAGTATAAGAATTGTCAAGTAGGTGGAATAGTGGATAGAATGTTGGACCTGGGACCTGGAAGACCTGAGTTCAGATTCAGCCTCAATCAGTTACTAGCTGTATGACTCCAGGCAAGTCATTTCATTTGTTTGCCTCAATTTCGTCATCTGTAAAATGGAGATAATCATAACACCCTCCTTTCAAGGTTGTTTTTTATCTTCTGCTTCAAAAATGATTTTTTTTTCAATTAATGTCTTCTGTTTCTTGTATCATCATAGTTATCCCAGGTATCCCTCCCTCCTTTTCTCCCTCTTTCCCCCTCTGCCTTTAGAAAGTCATCCCATATAACAAATAGTACTTTTTAGAGATAAAAAAAAGTTGGCACCACCAATGAATATGTTGAAAAGTTCCAAAAGTGTGCAATATATGTAACACCTATGGGCCTCTCACCTCCACAAAGGATTGGGTTGTCCTCTCATATCTTTTCATCTATGTTCTCCTTGATCTTTGTAACCTTGTTTCATTTACTTTTTTTGTATATCATTGTTTTTTCCATTTCTATTTTTGTAGCTATTGTGTATGCTTTTTCTTTGTTTACATACTTCACTCTCTATCACTTCATACAGATCTTTCCATTCTTGTCTGTATTCATCACACATAATTTCTTACAGCACAGTAATGTTTCATTACATTCATGTTTCCCAATGTGTCTAGCCATTCTCCATTTGATGGGCATCTCCTTTCTTTCCAATTCTTAGTTATCACAAAAAGTGCTGCTGTACTCCCAGGGTTGTTGTATTTGTTCAGTATTTGAACAGTTTTGCAAACCTTAAAATGCTATATAAATGCTGGCTATTATTGACATCAGCCCCCAATAAGAGTTTCCAAGGGTATTGATTTTTAATGCCCCTGCTGCAGTGGTTTTTCTTGGGCAAGACAACTTCAGAGCTCTTGTACAATAATGGAGATAGCTTTAACAGTAACATACTAACAGGATATGTCCATGTACTTCCTGATATTAGAAGCCATAGTTCCAAGAAGTAGAATTCATGTTTTGATTGGATATGCCACTTTGCAAGTCTGAGAGACAGTTCTACATCTTTGAATAAATAGAAGAATTTTTTTGAACTTCAAGAATAGTCCTCTTCCCCAGCTTGTCTTTTGGCAATGCAACATACATCATGGCAAGCTTGTTAGTGTATTTTTATAACAGTCTGCCCATGCATATGAATGCAGGTTGCTGAGTCAAGAAAAAGAAGGCTAATTAACCATCCATTTCATTCTACAGAAAAAACTGAGCTTTTCTTTGGAATTCAAAAGAAGGTGAATTCAAGTGCCCAAAATTTTGTTCAATAGAAGTTTTGGAATATGGCCCATCACGGGTCAAAATTTCCAAAGTAATGGACCATGTTTGTGTGATTCTTAATAGTTTTTCTTTTTATCTTTTGGACCTAAGCATTTGCCACTGTCTTCTCTCTCCCACTGAAACACTGTGACCTTGAAGATAGGATACATAATCACTTTGGGCCCAAATCCCCTGATTGGAAGTTTTCTGAAGAAGATAATAGGCTACTTGAGAGAACTGGAACTAATTTAATGGACGTGAAGTCATAGACTTGGGATCAGAAAATGTCTTTGTGAGTACAGGCAGGAGGAAAAGAATGATGATAGGCTAGGAAAGTTCTGAGCGTTTTATGGATTATAAACTCAATATGAGTCAACAGTAATATGGCAGCACCCCCCCCCCCCCAAAAAAAAGTTTATGTGATATTGGGAAGCACAGCTTCCAGGAATAATGAGATGATAGTCTCTCTGCACTCTGCCCTGGTCAGTCTGCATCATTGTATTCTGAGTGCCACATTTAAAGAATAACATGGATCAGCAGGAGAGTGCCTAGAGGAGGACAACTAAGATAGAGAAGAGCTTTCATTCCTTGCCATGTGGGGATTGATCCCAAAGAAGACAAGACATAGGAAATAAGATTTCTTAGCTATATTTGAAGGTTCTTATGTAGAAGGAACATTTTACTTATTTCCAGTGGCGAGAACAAAGAACGATAGGTAAAAGTTGCCAAGAGGCAAAATTGGTCGGGATGTTAGGGTGTGAGGGAATTCCTAACAATTTCTTAACTATTAGAGTTGTCCCAAAATAAACTGGATTCTCCCTAAGGGCAATGGTCTGCCCTTCACTGGTGGTCTTCACGTAAAAGGCAATTAATCCCTTGACATACATGTCAAATCAGATATGTTTGGGGGTATGGGCTTACCTAAATGATTTCAGCAGTCACTTTTGACTCCAAGGTTGTAATGTTTTAATAAATGGGAAGTAGAGACCCAGGAAGGTTCAGTTATCTGACATCCCATAGAAAATTTATTGTCACATATGTGGGCTGAATCTAAGGGTGTGCTTGGTAAATGATAAGTAGCTAGCTATAAAAAATATTGTATAATACTCAAGTTTAATATGCATTTTTTAATATTTTCTCCATCACTTAAATGTGGACAATTAAAACAATAAATGAAGCCTAATTTTGTAGCATTTGCCGATTTCCAAGGTACAAATGCTCACGCTGAAAATTTACCAATTCACCTAGAGCCAGTACAAGCTGACTGTAGGATATGAAAGGTTGAGTATTTATCTATTGACTCTCGAGTCTTGTTTTACTACTAACTGATCCATAGAGTGTGTTCGTTGTTTCTGATATTGAATCTAATATTATTGGTAGAAGGTGCATTCTTTTGTAGGCAGATGTTTATGAGACACTTCATTTTTTAAGAAATTTCTGCAGTGAGACAAGGAACCTCCTGAACCATCAGGTAAACAATGACCACAGGAAGAAGAACGTGCCTTTCAGCAGATTTGATACATTATGATACACAGTAAAGCAGTCAGCATATTTTCTAGTCTTCAACTTAATAAAATGAAATCCCAGTAATTAAACTAGAAATGTGCATGGTGCTGTTATTCATTAAGAATATATTCTGATTAACAGTTGATCAGGCAAGAGTTAGCCAGACTTTTCCATGTAGATAACATTGTGGTAACATTCCATGATGATTGTTAATAAGGAGTTAGCATGTTTGAGAACTAGTTTCAAATCCAGGAAAACCTACGTTCAAGTTCCTTCTGGCATATATTGGTTGTGTAACCGTAGGCAAGTCATTAAACCCCTTAATTTTCAAGGCAACATTCTAAGAAAGCAGGTTCCAAAGTACATGTTGAGATATATTGGTAGAGGGAGTTTCCTTACCAGAGAGTTTCCTAAAACTAAAGAAATCAAAGGTCATCTCTATCAATAATAACAATAATACACATAGCTAATCTTTATATAGTACTCTAAGGTTCATGAAACATTTTACATAGAGTACCTGTATTGACTCATATACACTCAGCATTCTCTGAACTGGCTCATGGCCGACTCCTACTTTCCACAGCATGCATTGCTCATTTTTCTAACTTAATTTACATCTTGATGATATGCTTGATGTGGTTGTAGGCTCCTTTTGTGGGTGCCCATCTTCCAGGGTTCCTCTTTTATTTTCTCATCTTACTGTTCCACCTAAGCACTTGTAGCCATTCTGGGATCTGCTGGGCATTAATATTCACCAACTTGCTCTGGGAGTTATGCTTCGCTGAGCACATTTTCACCTGAAAGGAGTTGTTTAATATAAACATTTGGTTAATATTCTGTACATTTTAAAGTATTTTATCAGCATTGGTGTAGGACCAAAAGTCATTTAAATTCAATGGAAACTGATTATGTACCAAGAATCAGTTCTTTCCATAAGAGTGCTTCTTTCTTCGTTCGCTAATATAATGTATACATTAGAAAACTCACTTATATGGTTTGTGGACAAATCAGCAGGCTGACATTTTATCAGTCTTAGCATTCATCAATTTTGACTTTGGTTTGAAATGGGGAGAAAATGGAACAATATTGCTTTTAAAAAGTGTCTAAGTATAATTATCTTTAGAGTGATCACTACTATTATTCTGATAAGAGATCATCAGAGGAAATAAGTAGTATAATGAGGAGCTTGTCTAAGCCTTTCAGGTCTAGCTCATGGGACAGGGGGTATCATAGAATTAGAACTGGATAAGACATCAGAGGTCATTAAATCCAATCCCCTAATTTCATAGATGAGAAAAGTGAGCCTCAGAGATTGTCCATAGTACATGTCTGAAGTAGTATTTGAACTCATCCACTACACCATGATGGCTCTGCAGTGGATGAACTTAAATAATAGATCTGTGATTTCAGTGATATCAAGAACTTTCAGGTGTTGAAATATTATATATCAGTGCAGGTCAGCACATTCTCTATAACTTAGAGTCCTAGAGAGTTGCTTAGAGAACTGAAAGGTCCAGTGATTTGCCCAGGGTCACACAGAAAATACAACAGAAGAGGCACTTGAACCCAGGTCTTTTTAGAGTTAAGGATGGCTCTTTACTCACTACTCCAAGTTCCCTCTCTATAGTATGTTGAAAATAAATAAGCAACTGAGTTGCTGTTCCTAACTACCCAAGGGTCCCTGAGTCCACTTTCTGGTGCTATGTCTTTTCAGCTTCTCTGTATGGAATTCATTATCCTCAGTGGTTTAGGTGAAAAATAGTACACAATACATTCTTAGACCACTGGCCATTGAAGTTAGTCATTCGACTCACATCCTAAACTTTTTAAGGTTGCTAGCACAGTGAACAAAACCTGTACCTTTTCATTTGGTGCTATAGTCAGAGCAGAATGAGAGGGATGGAGGAATGATTGACCACATGCAGAACATTTTTTCTAACGTGTGAAAGGTTGATCAACTCAGTCAACTCAATGAACCTACTGAGCAATGATTCTTTGTTTGGGGCATCTAATGAGCACCTTCCATGAAAAAGACATTTTTTTTTTGAGAGGGTATGATTCCTGATTAATTTTCAGTGACTGGGACTGCCCCAAGATAATCAGCTGGGTATGACTCAAGAGGACATGGGATCAGACTAACCAACCACCTTCCTGTGCTGGCCTGTAAAAGAAACCAATAGAACATTTGCTTTTGTCTTTGTTGCCCTTTTCCTTTCAGAACACAGACCAGAATACAGCGATATACACCTGTGTTCTGAGGTCATAGGGTAGGGGAGAGCCTCTGCATTTATAGTTTCTTTTCCCCGGAAAAATCCCCCAGTTTGCTTGGGTTGAAAACATATTAGAGTTACAGATGTTGGGTCACAAATATCTTGTCTACGTTACCCAAGAAAAAAGTTCCTGAATATGGACTTTCCTAGCCCAAAAGATAGCAGGAGCCACACAACTAAAAAGTTCTTTCAGAAATACATGTACTTGCCACCATGACCCAAGAGGGAAGTTCATGAAAAATGTTGTAGAATCCCAACCTTCTATGTAGAAGAGTGGAGAATTTTACTTCCATAGGCACCTTAATCCCAGGATCTTGTTTTCTATTTAGAGAATAGAGATTTTGGGGGAGTAATGTCAGCCTTGGGGATTACTTCAAGGGTACTTTGAAGTTTGAGATTTGAGGAATTGAACCTTCTAGAGAGAAAAGCTGCTTTTTTTGCATGGCCTATCTCTAGAGAAAAAACAGGACTTCCTATGAGACTCCAGGAGCTGGAGAGAATGGGCAAGAAATCAGAACCTTGTCACCCTTGCTATTAGAATGAGTCATTTGGAGTATGTGGATATGATGGGAAGGTCTTGTTCAGTAGCACCAAAGTGCTTGCCTTTGATCAAACCATGAGGTAGCACAATGAGTCTGAAAGTGACTTTCTAGAAATCTGCAAGACAGAAGATTTCTGCTGGAATGGCAAGGAGTTGTTCTGATGGCAACCCCAAATTCAGTTTACATCTGAAAAAATAAAGCTTATGGGCTACTGTGAGTGTTTCATGTATCTGTTTATAGGTTTCAGTGGGCCCTTTTGGTCTTTTACATTTTCTGTGGGATACAATAAAAGTTAGCCTCTACCCAATATTTATTTATTAGTGTTGTGGAAGCTGGGGACCTCTGGTATCCACATTTGTAGAATCCTTGGCATGAGTTACTAATAGAAATTTTCTCAGGGTAAACTCTTAGTGGGGACAACAAGCTAATAAGAAGTTTTCAGGGGCTTCTAGGATCAGACCCAGTCAATGGAAATTTAGCACTTTGAGGAGGTCCAGCACCCTGGGTTTCAGATACTATTCCTAAAGCAAAAATTATGTTAGATCACCCTTGTGACCTTTGGAAAATCACTTAACTTCTGTAGGTCTCAGTTTTCCTCACCTGTTAAATAATAGGATTGTATTATATGGCCTTAATTTCCCTTCTAGCTCATAGGACTGGATCCTATGATTCTGTTTTCTGTAGTGATATGCCAAGCTCTGACCTCTCTATCCCCATTCCTCTTCCAAATTTTTAGGCACACGACCTATCTCTGCTTAGGCCAAAATCATTGGCCTCCAACTTGATAACTAAATTGAACCAGTTATTTCCACATTCTCCCTTCCTCCACTATCCTTTTATGGTCAGTTGCACTACCATTCTTCCAATCTCCCTGGCAAAACACCCCAGAGTTCTCTTTGACTCTCCTCTCATTTTCTTTATCTCAGCTGTGACTAAATCTTATCATTTCTTCCTTCAAAAATCTCTCTTATTTTCTTCTTTCTCTTCATTGCCATTCCCACTACCTATATTCAGACCCTATTACCTCTCCTGTATATTACTTTTAATAGTTTTCTAACTGGACTCTCTGCCTTTAGTCATTCCTCATTCTGATTCATTTTAACTGCTGTTGCCGGGGTAATCTTCCTTAAATGCCTCTTTGATCACATCATTCCACTGCTCAAGTACCTAGAATGGCTCCCTATTGTCCATCTGTTCAACTCTAAGCTTCTCTGCCTGGCTCAGGCAGCAACTGGATGATATCCAATGGAGTCATGTTAGGTGGTATCTATGATCAATCTATGGCCTCTCTTTGCTTTTTGATTGAGTCATTTGACTCCAAGCTGAGCCTATGATGCCTGCCCAAATAACAAATAGTAGCAATTTTCCTCTGCCATGGCAACTGAGGAATCAATGTAAACTTATAGCTTATACTTAATAAAAGCACACAAAAAATGGTACCCTCACATAGAGGGGCTTCCAATTACCTGGAGCAGAATGCAGAGAGCAAAGCTGTTTTCTCTGCTGGACCGAATGCATCTTTCCAATCTTGGCAGAGTGAAAGGTGCTCAGCATTTCTTGCATATTTTGTCTTGACTATTTATTGCGACAACTCCTTAATGAGCCTGTGCTTCATTTTCTGAACTCAGAGATGTTATTCATACGTGAATGCATTGAGTCTGATTCTGTTTTCTTCCAGGCATCTTTTAAAATTAGCCTTCTATAGATCGTTACCGAGTTCACTTCCCAAGAGACAGGATTGTGATTAGTAGAACTGCTCTAATGTATTTGACTTCCATGGACTAAATAATTTGGCTCAGCAGCAATTGTGCTATTGGAGACATGCATTATGACTATCGTTTTAAGAGGAAAATATCTTAGTTGTGCTGCAGCATCCATCCTCTGGCCCATTCTACCCTGGTTCAGGCCTCAAGGATAATTGCATCTTATTGTCTATATCAAAATAGTTCCATCACATAAACGATTGGAGGGAGAGAAAAGGATGTTTTCTGTGAGAAGGAATAGCCAGAGGCTGTTTCTTCAGACTTCACATAACCTCATTCCAAGGGAGTTAAACCCCAAGAATGTAAAGGAGCAATAATAGGGACTGGAAGGCATGAAAGTTTGGTGTCTGCTTCTGTTCTACTTTTGTGACGTTGACACCTTCAAGGCAGTGGATGGTGAAGATTGTGGTTCAAGGGGTCTTTTTTTTCCTTGCATTAAATCAATGTTCCTTTTAACACTCTACTGTAAGATTTTTTTTTTTATTCTTTCCATGTCATGATCAGTCATTAGCATTTTAATTTTGCTTCATATGGCACTGTGCTCTGCAGATGGATTTGTTTTTTGCTTATGTTTATTGTACAAGTGACAAATATGAGAGTATTTTCATGATGTGAGAAAATGCTGTGAAGTTGTGAATATAAGGTGACTTTTACCCCCCAGCCCTGAGGAACACTAGGGTAAAGAAGGAACAACACTCATTCCCCGATTTGACAAGGACCCAAATACATTCTAGATATGAACATATTACGGATCCTTTTATGATCAGAATCAGAGCTGTCCTTCAGAACCATGGGCCTTAAGGAATAAACACACATCCTTCTCAGCGTTCAGCATACGTGGTTAATCCTTTGGAGGATAATTACAATGCTCCTGTTTCTCAAATCTCAGTGGAACTTGAACAATAGAATTATAGAGTGTAAGAGATAGGAGAGATCTTAGAGATGTACTCGTCCAATACCCCTCACTTTTTGACCAATGAAAGGAATGGAGGTAAGGTAATGTGGATAAGATCAAAAAGAGAGTTAGAGGGAGAACAGGGATTTGGGGACTTGTGAGAACATCATATTGCCTCTCTCTTTGCTCAATGCCATCCAAGGTGTGTACCCAGAAGGAGTCTGGTAAGACCTTGCAGCATTCATCTTGTGTCTTTTAAACAAGGTGAGATTCCCTCAATGAGGTTAGCTCCAAGGTTAATTCCTTCTTAACAAGGTCAAACCTTCAACCGCCCCTACACCCAGAGAGGCCTTTATTCCTAATGAAGGTCTGAAATATGGTTGTTCTGGACACCACAGACTAAAAACCATCATGAAAATGAAGTCCAGGGGAACTTGTCCTCTGTTTATTACTTCATTACTACTAAAATCACTACCTAAATTATCCTCTTGAATCTAGACTAAAAAGAGAAAAGAATTCTTTCTCTCAGTTCATTCCATTGGTTATAATTCTTCTTTACAACATGGCTAACATGAAAATATGTTTAATATGAATGTATATGTAGAGCCTATATTAGACTGCAAACCCTCTTGGGGAGGGGGAAAGTAAAGGAGGGGGAGAAAATTTAACACTCAAAAGCTTGTGGAGCTGAATGGTGTAAACTAAAAATAAATAAAAACATTTAAAAAAAAGTCAAAGGAAGAGAGATCCTAGATCTCTGGAGAGAATTGAAGAAAAGATAACTGCAGACAGAGGTTGTATTATTCATTGTAAAAACCAATCTTGATGTCTATGTTCTTAGCCTCCATCATGTCTATTTGCTTGGGGAGCTTGGGTCCTCTTTGTTCTGAGCCACATGATTTCCCTTTAGATATTTCATCTCACTTGATTCTCACAACAACTTTGTGAGGTAGGTGAGATAGAGGATTATTATCCCCATTTTCCAGCTGAGAAGGCTGAGGTTTAGTGAGTGCAACAAGACCTTACTACCCCTAGGATAAAAGGCAAACTTCTCAGCTTACTATTTAAAGTCCTTCTCAACTTGGCTCCTCCCAGAAAGGCAGCATGGAGTAATGGATAGAGAGATGGCAGGGGAAGAGTCAGGAAGACCTGGGTTTAATTCTGTCTCTGACTCAAGTTTTGAATCTCTATGACCTTTCCAAGATACACTTGACCTCTCAATGTTCCATGTAGTTCTTTGTGGCTCTGAGTTGCAGAGAAGGTGCCAACCTTTATTAGTAGAAGGAGCTTCCTTGTCTAGACAGTTACTATACCAATAAAATCACAAGTCCATTGGTTCTCCTTCAATCTGGTTCCTGTTTCCTTTTCTAGTCTTATTCCTTCCCTTCATATGATCTACTTGTTCTCACTGAACTTGGCATATTCCATCTGTCTCTTCCATGTCTTTTAAAGAAATTTTATCTCCTACCCCAGGAATAAACTTCTCCCTTGTTCCACCTTATAAAACTCTGGGCTTCTTTCAAGGTTCAGCTCTTCTGTCACTTCCTACAGGCAGCCTTTCCTGATCTCCCACGTAGTTAGTATTCTGTCCCTCCAGAAAACCTTATGTATATACGCCTCTGTTTGCAGGTTATATCCTCCCAGTAAAGTGTAAACTTCTTCAGGATATGGCCTGTTTTTTATTTTGCCTTTGTTTCTCTAACTTTGTTTTCTCTAACACAGTGACTTGAATGGAATTTACTGCTTAAAAAATGCTTATTGGATTGAACCCAGAGAATTCCTCATCCTAGCAAAGGCATTTCTGCACCAAAGATAAGCTGGAACAAAAGAACAACAATGGATAAAGTCACAAGGTGGAGGGAAAGGACCAGAGTTCAAATCTGGTCTCAGATATTTACTGCCTGTGGGACCCAGAGTAAATCACTTAACCTCTATCAAACTCAAGGATAATAATACCATCTACTCCCCAGGATGAAAAGGAGAGGAAAAGGAGATATTTTTAGACAGCTACATGGTGCAGTGGATGGAGAGCTGGAATCAAATCCAGCCCTAGAAACTTCTTAGCTGTGTCACTCTAGGCAAGTAATTTAATCTGCCTGTCTCAGTTTCTTCAACTGTAAAATGAGGGTCCTATTAGCAATGAGATATTTGTAAAGTGCCTATCATGTAGTAGATGCTTAATAAATGCTTATCCCCCTTTCTCCTCTTCATTTTCCTAATATGTAAAATGGGGATGATGATAATAGTAGCACCTGCTTCCCAGCATTGTTTTGAGGATGAAATGAAATAATGCTTGTAAAATTATTTGTAAATTTTATAACTCAGCATAAGACAAATATTAAGTAAGAAGAACCAGGAAAACAATAATATGATGATTTAATGGAAAGAAGAGAATCGGTAATAGCCCTGACTGCTGTTGTGGGATCGTAATGACCCGGGTTGGCCCTGAAAAATTGGCAAGGATGGACGTCACCCTCCCTTCTCTAGAGGCATGGACTAGGGATGTGGCATATTGTATGTACTGAGATGTTTCTAGGCTTGCCTAATTATTATCATTATTATTTTCTTTTTCTTAAGTCTTTGTTGGAAAGAATGACTCTGGGTAGGGGAGGGAAGAAGAATATAGTCTGAAATGCAGATGAAAAAAGAGCAAAAATATAAATAATTTTGGAAAATGAATAAAATGAAACAAAGAAAGAAGGCTTACTGGGTAGGAGAGAGATGAATTTGTTTGAAAATTATTGTGATTGTGAAAAGATAACATTAAAAGAATGAAAATTTAAAATATCACTAGATATCACTACCTCGTATGTTGATACCAGCTCTTAATACAAGCACCTGTTTCCCAAAATTGAAAGGAAGTCTTTCTTGAAAGGTAAAAAAAAAAAAACCTGAATTTAGAATATATCTGTAGAAAAATTCTATGTTTCCCTAAATTAAAAGAAGACTTTATGGAAAAGTAGAAAAAAATTGAATTTAGAACAAATCTGTAGGAAAATTCTTGCACCCTTCCAATGAGTAACTTCCAAAGATCCATTTAAAGTTTCAGCCATCTACAATGAGGACTAGAGCAGATTCATTAAAGGTAACTCTTCCACCCTCTTCAGTTTCTCAATGAGTCTGCTAGTATTAGGTATTGCTTCAGTTATGGTTCCTTCTACAATTCCATACTGGATCTTGCAGGAAGGATATTCACTTTTGCTAGTCTACTCTTGCCAATTTCTAGCTTCACCAAAACTTTCCTAGGGAGCTTCAGTCTGCTTAGAAGAGGTTCCAATGCACCATGATTGGATTTAGATATGGTTGATTACAAATGTCTTTCTCCTTCAGACACCTGAATGGGTTGTCCACTCTTCAAATAGACACATTTTGGTTTTTTTAAGTGGCTTTAAAAAAACAACAACCACATCACCTACATTTTCAAATATATCCCTCTCCCTTTTTCTACCAAAGAATACATCTCTGGTAACAGATATAATGAAGTAAAATAAAGGCAGTTCATCAAAACTTACCAACATATCAATTAAGCCTGTCAGCAGACACAACCTTGTAGTCCCATTGTCTCCTTTTTCTGAAAAAAAGGCAAAGAAATAGTTTTTTACATCTTTTCTTTGGGGGCAGACTTGGTCATTACAATCATAGTATTCAATTTCAGTGTTTTTAGTTTGATTATTTTGTATTTGCCAATTACATTGTTGAAGTAATTATATCATTGTTTTCCTAGTTCTGCTTATTTCACTCTGCATCAGTTCATATAACTCTCCCCATGATTCTTTGAAGTCTTCATAGTCATCTTTCCTTATGTTGCATTAATTTTTCATTTCATTTATTTCCACAATTTGTTTAACCACTATCCAATAGATGGACATTTTTAAAATCAGTTCTGTCACAGAAGGTGCTGCTGGTACATATGGGAGTTTTCTGTCTGTTTTTGACCACCTTAGGCTATATGGATATTCCTCATTTATTTTTGAATAACATCTTAATTTTGGTCTAATTCTCTCTCAAACTCTCAAAGAATCTCGCTGAGCTACTGATTAGAATTATTCAGATCACCTTAGGCTGTTAAACAGCCACAGCTTGGTGAAAGGGGTGTGTGTTCCCTCAAGGCACAATTCCTTTTTAATTCAACAATCATGATTAAGGATACAAGCATGCTAGGCTCTGTGCTTGTCTCTGGAAATCCAAAATTAAAATAACCAACAAACTACATTTAAAAGAAGATGACATTCTAGGTGGCACTTTGGATAGAGTTCTGCCCATAGACACTAGTTGCATGATCCTAGGCAAATCACTTAATCCTGTTTGCCTCAGTTTCCTCATCTTTAAAATAAGCTAGAGAAGGAAATGGCAAACCACTCCAGTATCTCTGCCAAAAAAACCC
Organism: Notamacropus eugenii; assembly: GCF_028372415.1. Lineage (NCBI taxonomy): Eukaryota > Metazoa > Chordata > Mammalia > Diprotodontia > Macropodidae > Notamacropus > Notamacropus eugenii. The sequence continues at coordinate 467,680,686 of NC_092872.1, read as the reverse complement.
CAAAAGCCATGATGGAGTCAGATATGACTGAAAAACAATTGCAAAGAAAAAGGATGAAAGTAAGTGAAAAATAGCATGCTTCAATCAACCAATACTAGTTCTTTCTCTGGAGGTGAATAGTATACTTTAACATTAGTCCTTTGGAATTATCTTGCATCATTGTGTTGCTGAGAATGGCTAAGTCATTCACAATTCTTCACTGACCAATATTGTTACTACTGTGTACGACGTTCTCCTGGTTCTGTTCACTTCACTGTGCATCAGTTTATGTAAGCCTTTCCAGGTTTTTCTAAAATCATCCTGCTTGTTATTTCTTATTATAATTATATAAATTTACATTTATATTACAATTATATATCACAGCTTGTTTGGACATCTCCCAATTGATGGGTTTCCCTTTGCTTTCCAATTCTTAGCCACCACAAAAAGCTACTATAAATATTTTTATACAAATAAGTGCTCTTCTTGTTTTTGGGATGGTAGATAATCATTAAACATATCTAAGTTAATAAGATTACCAAGAAGGAGGGAGGTCACAGAGAAAGAAGACCTAGGAGAGAATTCTCAAGGCTAAGAAGTAGAACATGGATGATAATTTCACAAAGAAGAATTAGAAAGAGAGATCAGTGAACCAAGAAAAGCAGCATCAGGAAAGGTGAAGTGGGAGAGACTATGGAAGAGGGGGTTATAGTCAGCAACTCTGGAAGCTTGCACAAAGGCCAAGAAGGATAAGGTCTAAAAAAACACAACCCACCAGACTTAGCAATTAAGAAACTGTTAGTAACTGAGTAAAAAGCAGTCTTAGTCAAATGATGAGATCAAATTCCAGATTGCAAGAGGATGAAAAAAAAATAATAGGTAAAGAAGCAGAGACTATGAATATAAAAAGGTTTTTTCCTACAAGTATAACTGCAAAAGGGAAGAGAATTATAAGCTAATGTCATGCAAGGATGAAAGAGAGAAATTAAAAGTTTTTTTTTCTTAGAGATTGGAGGGGATCTTAGTTATATTTGTAAGTAGCACAGAAGGAGATGAGAGACAGACAGAGAGAAAGAGGAGAGAGACAGAGAGAGACAGATATAGACATAGAAAGACACAGAGAGACAGAGTTTATGTTCCAAGGGGCAAGTTCTTATTGAAGATGGGAAGTTGGGGTATCAAAGAAATAAGCTGGAGACTTCTCCATATGAAATGAAATTCTAATGATGATGACAGCTGGATTTTTAAAGTATTTTTTACGGTTATAATAATCTCATTATTCCATTTGATCCTCAAAATGATCTGTGATGTAGCAATAATAACAAACAAAAAACAACTCACATTTGTATAGCTCTGTAAGACTTGCTAAGTCCTTTCCTCACAACTCTCTATGATGTATTATTATGAGGAATCAAAAAGAAGTTCAATGAATTGTCTATGTTCACACACTCAGTAAGTCTACAAGGCAGAATTCAAATTCATGTCTTTGATGATTCCAAGTCCAGTGCTCTTTCTATTATAGAAATGCCTAGGGGTTAGTCTTGTTTGGATTACCTAAATTCTTGTAAGTGGAGGGTTTACCAAGGAATTCTTTTTATTATTACCCTTGTTGAAAGTTATTCTAAAATATTTGAGGCCATTTTCCCTTCTCATTAAATAGAATTTAGTGAACATAAAGGAACTTTCCTTTGCCAATTGGGTCTCTTGTACTGTTTTGGGTCATTAAGTGTTTTGAATGTTGTACAGTACTATACAAACGTACTGTGTTGCTATTCTGAACATCACTTTTACTTTTCATTGTATAAGCAGGAAGAGCACCAACTCTGAAGTCAGAGGACCTGGGTTAAAATCTTGTCTCTGACTTACCTTGGGCAAATCACTTCATTTCTTTGGTCTTACGTTTCCTTTTCTGCAAAATAAGGGAATTTGAATTTTTTTTCACTCTTTCAACTAAGACTTGGAAAGTCCATGAGGTCTCAGCCTGGCCCAGAAGACACAGTCTTTTAGCAAAAGATTGGCATCTTTTCAGAAAAAAACCCCCAACATTGTGTGATTTCAAATTTTCAGATTCTGTTTTTCATCATATGAATCATTTTAAAATTATATTGTTTCAGTGTGCGTATTTGTTTGCATCACCTGCATTTTCAAATATTTTCTTCCTCCCCTTTTTGGAGGGCTATGATATATAACAAAAAATGTTTAAAAAAGAAAATGAGCGGGGGAGAGAAAGCATTTCAACAAATTAACATATCAACTGAATCTGACAGTATATGTAATGTTCCATACCTACAATCCTCCCTCTGCCAAGAAGACAAAAAAACACATTTCCCCCCTCTATTCGTTGGGGGGTCACCTTTGATCATTATAATTGAATGGGGTTCAATTTCATTGTGATTATTATTTTTTTCTGCTAATCATCTTTCCATTTATTTCACTGTAGCAATTTTATATATCATTTTCATGGTTGTACCTATTTCACTCTGCAACAGGTCATGTGATACTTCCCATACATCTCTGTATTCTTATCTATCATTTCTCATAAAACAATCCTTTTCTATCATATTGATGATTCTTAATTTGTTTAGCCATTTCTCAGTAAGCACACATTTTATTCCTAATGCTTTATTCTTTCTCTCTGGAGCTACACTGCCTACCAGTAGGATCTCTGGGTCAAATAGGACATATGTATTTAGTAATTTTCTTAGCATAATATCAAATTATTTTTTAGGATAGTTGGACAAATTGATAAGCCCACTAACAATACATTGCTGTGCTTGCCTTTCCATAATCTTTAACATTTATTATTTTATAGGAGTCATTTTATTAGGCATATTTCTACAAAGCTAGTAATTTTTCTCTTGTCCAAGTATTTGATTGATATCAATATATCCTGGGTTTGTATGTTTATGATTGAGCTAAGCAGTCCCTGTAGAGTCTACACGCTCCATAATTCCTATTAAATACTCTCTTTCTCAAGCAAAATTGTATTTCTGTTTTGAGAGTTTCAGCTTCCAGGAGATCTTTTGGCCATTGTCTACATGATCCCAGGAGTACTGGACCTCAACAAATGGGGCGCAGCAGACTTGATAACAAAATCCCTGAAATAAGATCATTCTCTTGTGTTTTCTCTCTTTTTCTCCTCAAAGTTTCTCAGTAGAAAAGAAAAATTAACTTCTGTTATTTGAAGTTTCTGTTATTTGGGTTCCATTTAAATATAGTCTGGCCATAATTTTATTTCCCATGAACATTTTAATGACTTTTATTGTGGCAGGGAGAAAGCTACTGGTGAGTAAATGGTCTATTCACTAGCATAACATAACTTTGTTCACCAGGACAATATAATTCATCTCTATTGTGTATCTCTATTGAATTGTATTTTTTAAGTGTTCTTTTCTCTCTACTCTTTGCAAATTCATTTGCATAGTTTCCCCTCAATATTTCCATGGCACTTGCACAATTAATTACGCTATCTCACCAAGAATAAATGTACTGGCTGCCTCCCATCATGTATTAAGGCTAATTTAAAGGGAAGAATTTAATTCAGTCCAGTCTGATTGTTTACTCAAATTACACATGCATAATGAGGTCTCAGTAGGTAAGCATCCCAAATACTACCTCTGAGACTCAACCAGTACCTTCGGGGCAAAAATATGATTGTCTGACTATGTAGTCATTAACACTTCGTAAATTACTGCAGTTCAGTTGCCTTACCTGCAGTTCCCAGAATTCTTCTCAGCCCTTAAACAAGTTCATCCACTCTCTGCATTACAAACTAGGGTTAGAGCAGTGCATTCTTGATGCTTGGAAGCTTTATAAGCTTAGGGAAGCCCCCCTCACTGGAGCCATAGCTTTATTATCAGCATTAGGGTATATAGATCCTTGAAACATCTGTTCTCAATAAAGTGAGGGGATAAGGTCTGAAACTGGTCTCAAGGAAAAACAAATTGTGTGTGTGTGTATATATGTGTGTGTGTGTGTGTGTGTGTGTGTGTGTGTGTGTGTGTGTGTGTATAAATATATATAAAATGTTTTATTCTCCCTTTTACGTGGTAATTCCTTGGCCTCCTCTAAGGTAAACAGAGATAAAATGCAGAGATAAATGCTGGAACTTAATAATGTTGTCAATCTTACCAGAGCTTTTGGTGATATTTTCATTTTTTTCCCTTCCTCTTTTCTTTGCCTGTGATTTGCCTTTCTCTCTCTTTCCAGGCAGTTTAATATGTTTCTATTAGATTCACCATAGCAATCATAATTCTGTAAGAGTGCCAGCAAAATTGTGATTTAAACTTTTATTCATAAATATTTTAAAGAAAAATCCACTTATGGCATCAAGAGCAAATCTGATGATTGTTCTGTCCAATATTTTTGGAGTGTTCCTTGAAGGGTTCTTTTTGTATTTCTTTGTAGGCCTTTGTGCTACTGTATCCATTGGACCACAGGACATGACACATTACCATGAGGGAAGCAAACGTGCCAGTTTTGATATAGATATACAGTGTGTTTCAAAAGTAAAAACAGAAAACCTAAAACAACAACAAGAAGAAATAACTTAGTGCAGTTTTAAGCTACTAAAGCTTAAGGAAGTTGAACTTCACCTAGTTTCCCACTTCCTCTTCTAATCTTTTCTTTGTCTGTTTCACAGGTGCTTGTCTTCCCAGGATGTACATTCTACTTAAATGTGTCACCTAGTTCAGATCTTGGTGACTCCTATGAACAACCTTCTTGTCATTCCCTCTCCTTTCTCAAGGTGTTCAATGCTTCATTCTGTCTTTCTTTCCTCCCCAGCTCCTGTCCTCGTACTAGAGGACCTCAGCATATGTTACTGTTCCCTTATATGCCCTAATCCAGCTCCTCAATATCCTCAGGTCCCATGACCACTTTAGCCACACATGGAGATTGTTACATGCTAAATTTCACCATTGTCCACATGTTCCACTTACATGATCAATGACTATGCCTTTCCTTTATCTGATAATTCTCTATGAATTCTTTATTCCTGCCATATCTGTTCTTCATCCTCACAAGGACCTCTAATCCTTATACCCTTCTCTTTCTTTACTTTCATTCCTTCCCAGTATGACCCTATAATATGACCCAGTTTAACTCCATAGAGTTGTGTATTGTAGTCCTTTGCCTTACCACCATGAGTGGCTTCCCAAACCCCAACCCTTCTCTACTTCTACTTTAGCATGGCTGAAGGGAAGTAAAGAAGTCATGTAAGTAAGCTGACTAGACCCATTACAGATTTATGTTATCTGATCTTACTTGGTCTCTCTCTGCAGTAAAGCAATACATTTAATCTTTCATAATTGGTTTTTTAGCTCATACCCCACAAAGGCTGTTTCAGACTTTTTCTTCTCTCCCCAAACCTCTTCCATCCCACCAGCTGAGAATCTTGACTCCTAATTTATTGAATATCAATTGAATATTGAATAGAAATCATTAGTCATGAGTTCATTCTTCTCACCTTCTCTACTTCTCAAAAACCTTTTTACATCACCCTTCATTTTCTGTTCTTTTTCTAGGCTCTAATAAATAATAAGATGACTCCTTTCCAAGTTCAACTCCTCTACATGAACCTTTAATCCCATACGCTACCTTTTCCTTCAACAGACTGCCTCTGAAATGTTTTCCCCCTACCTCTTTCTCTAACTTTAATCTCTTCCTATTTGCAGAGACCTTCCTTTCTGCCTTCAAACATGCCCAAGTTTCTCAGCCTTCAGAAACAATCTTTATTCCACACTAATATTCCCATCTCTCTCCTTTTTCCTCAAACTAATTGCTGAGGGGGGAAAAAAGTTTTCTCCTGTTATTACCTTCATCTCCTCTCTTCATACTCTGTTCTCAGTCCTTTACATTCAGATTTCTTACCTAATCACACTACTAGAAATGCTCTCTCCAAAGTTATTAATGATCTTTTAACTGCCAACTCTAATGGCTCTTTTTTTAACCTTTTTTTGTGGCATTTAACACCATTTATAATCTTCTCTTTTGGGGTATTTTATCTCACCAGAGTTTTCATGATCCTTCTCTCCCCCAGTTCCTTCTCATACATGTCGGACCATTCCTCTTTAGTCCTTGCTAGTTCATCATCTATATCATGGACCCTAACTGTGTGTGTACGACAAGGACCTTTCTTGGACCTTCTTCACTTTCTGTAGTCTCTCAATGGATGACTTCACAGCTCCCATATATTTAAGTAGCATCTCCTTGCAAATGACTTCTACATTTATATAGCCTTTCCCATTACCAATTCTCTGTTGGATTTTTCCAACTGGTTCTTCCATGAGCATCTAAAACCTAACTTGTCTAAAACAAAACTCATTATTCTCCTATTCACCAAAATAAAAACAAAACGAGCAAGAAACCTCCATTCTTCTAGACTCCCTCATTTCTATTGAGACCTCCACTATCTTTTCAGTGTTCCAGGTTCACAACTTTTCTCTTATTCATCCCCCATATCGAATCATTTGACAAACACATCATTTCTTCCTTTTTGTTACTCCCTTGGATATCATTCTAGTTCAGACACTTATTACCCCTTTCCTGGACTAGTGTAATAGTCTCTTCATTTGTATCCCTGCCATAAGTATCTTCCCACTCCAATCTTTCCTCCATACAGTTGCCAAAGTGATTTTTCCAAAATGTGGATCTGACCATGCCACTCCCTCTTGCAACAAAGTCCAGTGATTCCTTATTGACTTTAGGATAAAATATAAACTCCTCTGTTTGCTTTTTAAAATTCTTTATAACCTATCCCCAGTTTACCTTTCTAGGCTCATTACAGAGTACTCCTGATCCTATGCTCCAATCAAAATGACCTTCCTTGCTTACCCCTCCTCCTACATAATACTACATCTCTTATCTCTGCCTTTTTATAGACTCCTTTCCTAACCTCAAGACTTAGCTCAAGCTCTACCTTCTACAAAAAACTTTCTCTCCTCCTAGCCCCAGATGCTAGTACCCTTCCTAATACATTAATTACCTTCATTTTTTTTCTGCCAGTGCAGGTATATGTGTGCATATTATTTCCCCTAAATGAATGCAAGGTTCTTGAGGTCAAAGACAGTGCCATTTTTGTCTTTGCATATGCAGAACCTAGCACAGTGAGTAGGACACAAGCATATCATAAATGTTAGTGATTGAGTAGTTGATTATTTTATACAACATTCTATTAAATTCTGTTATTGGGTTTCCAATTCCATGGCAGGGAAAAATCAGCAAACCAGAAAAACACTGAGTTGAAGGACTGTTAGAGTCAGGCATGCTGACCACTGATAACCTGACTGTAAGGCAAGGGGTAGAAAAGGTTTAACAAGCAGGTTGTAGGAATTGAAAAGTATGAGAGCAATGTGGAATGATGTAGTGGGAAAAATAACTCTCTGTACCACATTAGATACTAAGGTCATTAAAATTTTACAGCGTCATATAATGGTTGAAAAGATAGCATAGCATAATGAAAATAACACTGAATCTAGAATCAGCAGGCTTGGCTTTAGAATTCTGGATTGACAATGTATTTCTCCAGGGTGAAGTTTCAGAGCCCTAGTTTCTTCATTTGTCAAATGAAGGGGTTGAATTAAATGTTCTCTAAGGTCTTTTCTAGCCCTGAATCTTTATGTTCATAATAATATCCCATAGTGGCGAGAAAAGATTATGTTCAATTTAGCATACTCTGCTTAAGAATGTAGGGAAATGTTTAACATATTTTGTTAATATTTCCATCCAAAATTATTGTTTTTTTTCAATATGCTTAAATGGTTAAAAAAAAAGCTATCTAAAAATCATAAATATGAAGAAAGGCTCATTTCCTTGGCATTTTAGATAGTTGAGATTATTATGACAATTAAAGAGACCAGATCAATACTAGTGAAGCAACAGTTAATGCACATGAGAATATAATGAAACACCAACTTGTGTGGCAAAACTCTACACTGTAGGAATTCAAAGGAGGACAGCAATGAGCTCTAAAGTAGTCAAGCAAGGCTTCTTAGGGGAGAAATCATTGTAATGGATTGAGAGTCAGTCAACCAGCATTTGTTAAGGACTTGCTATGTATTATGGACAGCTAGATGACTCAGTGGATAGAGATTCGGCCCTAGAGTCAGGAAGACTCATCTGGCTTCAGACAGTAGCTGTGTGACCCTGGGCAAGTCACTTAACCCTGTTTGTTTCAGTTTCCTCAGCTGTAAAATGAGCTAGAGAAGAAAATGGCAGACCAGGCCAGTATCTTTTTCAAGGAAACCACAAATGGGGTCATGAAGAGTAAGATATGACTGAAAAACAACTGAATAAAATGTTCCAAATACTGCTGAGCACTAGAGATACAAAGAAAGGTAAAAAGCAATCTTAGCTCAGTCTAATGGGAGAGATAATATGAGGACAGTTACGTACCAACAAACTATATCAGGGATACAGACTCCAGTCAAAAGACTCAGGTTTTAGGGCAGTGATGTCACTGACTGGTTTTGTGACTGTGAACAACTCACTCCCGTGGATCTCCTTTTACTCATTGGTAAAAGGAAAAGGGCTGGTCTATATGATAAGTCATTTCACGCATTCTCCCATCTTTATAAAATGTCTCTTCTTTGTGGTGCCCTCTTCTAGGTTCTGCAGGAAATGCAGTTTAGATGAGACAATCTCTACCTTCTTGGAATTTTAGTCCTCCTCGCACCTTCAGTTTTAGAATTCTATGATTCTCGTTAGGATTTGATCTTGGCCTTGAAAAATGGGAAGGATACTGAAAGGTACAAAGGAGAGTGAAATAGTAGGCCAACAGGCGAAGCTATGGAGGAAAATGAGTTTTTCTCTTTAGATATTGATTTCATTAATCTCAAAACATCTCATTTTGTCCTTGCCACAGCCCTGTGAAATAAGTATTATAGGTGTTATTATCCCACCCACCCCTTTTTTTGTACAGATCAGGAAACCAAGATTCAGACAAGTTCAGTGCTTTCTCTGTGGTCATAGAATTAGAAGATGTCAGAGGTACAATGCAAATTCCCCTGTCTCCTGCTTCCAGCCCAGTGCTGCCTCCACTATGCTATGGTTCCTTGCTGAATAATGACTAACATGAGACTGTACTGTAAGTGTTTTCAGGTGAGAGCCCCAAAGAAGGTAACCTAGAGTCATCCTCCTTAGATATGCCCTGTTAAGGTCTGAGGCACAACATTTTCCTGGAACCATCAAGATGAAGCCCTGCATCAAGGCAGATGCCCCTGGGTTGGTTACTCCAGCGGGCAGGATTTTCTTGTCAGCCTGGCAAATGAAAGACTAACTTGGGCCATCTGGTTCTGTAACACCCTCCTACACCACTACTTAAAAGCAGGCGAACATATTTTCTCTTACATTTTGTCAATAAAATATTGTTCCCCCAGTTTGTCAGTTTGCCAAGTTTTTAGCCCTGACCAAAGTTGGAGCATTTGATGATGAGGCTCAGAAATTGAGGAGCACTCCTTTTTTATACAGAGAACCCCCCCACCCTAGTACAATAGGCCTTCGGCTATGGAAAACCACAGCTCCCCTCCTGTCAGGGGCAGATACTGTAAACTGGAGCCTGAAAGTATTTTTTAAGTGGAACCAAAACGTGTCAGGATCATGGCAGACTCTTTTGCCCTTTCTGTCCTGTTAATTTTGCTTTACCAAATGACAGTGAAGAATCGATGTCTAGCATTTCCAACTGCCAGGTAGAGTGTGTACACATTTATTAAGATTAATTAAAAAGTAACAAATTGTAAAGTAATAACATTAACAACCAGTAGAAAAAGTGTAGACATTTTGACAGTCTTTTTTGAATTCCATTAAAAGATGGGAGTGACAAAAACCCTAGAGACTATTTCTACTTTACTAAAGAAATAGGTCACAGATTCAATTACAGTCACTGAAGCATGCACTCAATCTATCATGGCAAATTAAGTACATTTTAGCAACCTACTTTCCTTTCAAAATTTTATAGACACTTTCAGTGGAAGAAGAAAGAGTGTAGGAAAAAAAGGAATTGTAAAACGAAGTCCCACCCTTGTTCTCCTTTCTACTTTGACTAAGCATTTGACTTATTTGTTTTGGTTTTAAGACAGAAAATCATTAAGAAATACCTGACTTCCTTACAATTATTAGCTTGTTCTCCTTCATGGTTTAATAACACACCATTTGGAATTTGAGGTAGAAAATACCTCTGAATTAGATCTTCCAGTCACAATGGAGGGCAGGAGGTGGGGGCTTTTGTTCTTTGTCATATGGAAGGTCTCATTCTTTTAGACTGAAAACATTTCTACTCCACAGCCTTGATGAAATTTTGTCACAGAGCTTCAGAGTTGAGCTGAAAAATAAATAAATAAGAAGGGTTGGTGCAGTCTGTGGATATAGTTTAGTCAAGTGCAAATATTGGGATGATGAAACACCCTTTCGTCCATAGCAAAATTGATTTCATGTTGACAACTTGAATTTATGAAGATCCTCTCCTAACACAGTGGCAGGAGCCATCTTTGGTGTGTTTCTACAGCAGCAGCCACTATAGGAGAGTGGAGAAAGGAAACCCAATCCATCTTCTTTCCAATGGGTAGAGGTTTCCAGGCCTGAAGCTCCCCCAGGGGATATTGCCAAATTGCTTGGCTATATTAACTGAACTAAATTATAATTCAGCCATCTACTACATTACAGGTGGCTGCAGTCTTTTCCTCATAAGAAATGAGTAAGGTAGAGGGAATGCCCTTTTGTTTTGATGAGGGAATGGAAGCTAAGAGTACTTAAGTGGTTCACCAGTGGTTATATAATTAACAGATGACAGATTCTGGATTTGAATTCAGATCCCCTGATTTTAAATCACTGAGGGGAAGAAGGATATTTGAATAAATTGTGGTGAAGGGAAGCTGTAGAAGCCATGCTCTTAAGGAAGAGAGTGTTGCCTAGAGAGAGTCATTGTTGCCCCTTTCCCCCACCAAATATAGTCTCAGAATCCTTTGAGGTATTACCTGGTGATAGAGCCTTTCTAGGATTTCCTCTTTGAGAGAGTCAAGGTTCTGTAAACTGGCAGCTTGTCAGGGGAACTTGTATCAACAAGGAGCAGCCTGACACCTTGCGCATCTTCATAGTGACTATGAAATGAAGTTTGCAGATCGGCAGGAAGATTAAATCCAGTGGTATGCAGGAACTAGCTTGTAATGTAGCTCATTATTAAATTTGTAGTGTGCACATTAATTTCTCAGATATTTGCAAACACTACAAATTAAGGCTTGATTTATCCTTTTGTTAATTGTTTAGACTTAAGAAAGTGATGAATAAAATGTCATTAGTATACTTTAAACTAACAAGTGTGTGCTGCAGGGCTAGATGTTAAACATTTACCAGCACAATTTTGATTAATTCCCTTGTGAAAGCATTTTTGTTGATGTTTAGGGACTTTTCATTCATATTCAACCTTTTGTGAGCCCTTTCAAGGTTTATTTGGCCACGACACTGGAGTGATTTGCCGAGAAACTGAGGCAAAAAGGGTTAAATGACTTTCCCAGGGTTGTACAGCCACTACATATCTGAGGCTGGATTTGAACTCAGGAAGAGGACTCTTTCTAACTCCAGGCAGGACATTCTATCCACTGTACCATCTAGCTATCTAGCTGTGAAAATATGAATAGATCCAATTTCTTGATCCAAGTCAGTATCTCTTTAAATAGCATTTGTCCCATTTCTTGCTGTGTGATCAATAGGGTACTTCGAAGACCATGATTATCACTATGTGCTAATTTCACAAATTTTAGAGATAAAAGAATGAGTTTGATTCTATCAACATATGCTTGGTGTTACTACCCAGTCAGGGATATACATGGTCAGCCATTGTATACATATTGGCCCAAATCATAGGCCATGGTGGAGAAATACTAGATTACTCTAGTTGACAAGGGGTTTCTCAACCCTAGAGGGGAAGAGACTTTCTTTTTAATTCTGTAATAATGAGTCAACACTGAAGTACAGCCCTGATGTCACAGTAGAAGAGCACAGCCTGAGAACATGGGTGCTTGAATATTGCAATATGAAATCAGAAATAAAGTTCTTGGTATATTCAGCTCATCTAAAAGGTAGATTTTCTTCTCTACCTTTTGATATTAAGATGAGAACATTTGTTACAGAATAGATCAAACTGTGATCAGAATCCCATTTATTTACATAATCTATCCTTTTTATGAGGTGGATGCATCAATATCAGCAACCTGATTCAGCAACCTGTTTTAAGCATAAAGACAATGGTCACATGTCTTAGAATGATTAATTTCAATTTACCAGGTCAGTTCCTTCCCCCAACCCCCAGATTACAAGAGATTTTAAAATACAGTTCTGTTGATATTGTTTGTTTTGATGTCTACTAAATTTCTTCCTATATTCTTCTCCTTCTACCTCCCACAGTCATTCTATACATTAAAAAATGAAAATTAAAAGAGGAAGGAGAAAAAAAGCTGAAAATATATGCAATGTCTCACAACCTCGGACCACTGTCATCTTTGCAAAGGAAGATGGAGCTATCATCTCATATTTCTTCTTGGGGCCAAGCTTGTTGTTTATAATTTTGTGATATTAATTTTATTTATAAAATACATTTTATTCATATATTTTATTTTTATATCACCTATATTCTCCTCTTTATTTTTCCTTTCTGCCTGAGAATCATTCTATACAACAAAGAATTTTTCAAAGAAAAAAAAGAAAGAAAAAAATCATCAAAACCAATAAATTCAGAGAAAAACAACTGACAATAAATAAAATGTTACTTAATTTTAGACTACCTACTCCTACAAAGAAGTGGAGGGTGAGGTGTGTCTTCTTATATCTCTTCTTTGGGGCCATGTTTATTTTTTGTAATTTTGCAGCATTCACTTATGGTTATTTTATAGTGGTTCTTCTTTCCATTAAATTACTGTAGTCATTGTGAATATTGTATACTTGGCTTTGCTAGCTTCACTTTACATTAGCTCATGTAAATCTGTCCATGATTCTCTGTATTTATAATATTAATCTTTTTTATAGCACAGTAACATTCCATTCCATTCCTGTATCACAAAATGTTTAACCTTTCCAAAATCGATAGGCATCAGCTTTGTTTCTAGCTCTTTGCTGTCACAAAAAGAACTGCTATAAGTAGTTTTAGAGTATGTTCTCCTTGGGGTGTGTGCCTAGCACAGTAATCCTTGGGACAAAGGCTATGGACATTTTAACTGCTTTATATGCTTTACTCTAAACTGCTTTCCAGAATGGCTATACTAATTCACAGCTCTACCAATAATGCATCAGTGTACCTGTCTTCCAACCCTGCCTCCAACACTGTTCCTTTACATCTTTTGCTATATTGACCAACACTGCTTGGTGTGAAGTGAAGCCTCACAATTGTTTTGATCTACAGTTCTCTTCCTATTAGTAATTTGGAGAATTCTTTCATGTGATTAAAGGTTTGCAGTTCTTCTTTTGAGAACTGTTTACATGTTTTAGAGGAACATTTTTTAAGAACAATATATCTAGTGACCTTTCAGGGACTATTCTAAGGCAATTATTTGGGAGGAGGAATCTTTTAGAAGTATCCCTTTGAAACTTCACAAAGACAACAGAAAACAGGTACAAATAAACTATAATCTTCAAATAGAAGAAACCACCAGGACCACGCAAAAGGATAGTCCATTTAATTTCCAGCATACAAGTGAGGTTCTCTCTTGATTTAGCTTCATATCTCATCTTTGGTCCATTAGCAGAGTGATCTTGAAAGTCATATATATTCCTAGTACTAGATGTTCTTTTCATTCTCTTCTTGTCTCCTTGACTTCTTCTTTCCTTTCTTCTTCATTATCTTATTTAAGCTTGGAAAAGCTTAACTTTGAAAAAAGTTTCCTTTGAAAGCTTATAAAAGCTGGTTTATCTTTATAACAATAGAATATTAGGGAATATTCTTTAGCATCCAATGGTGAGTGATGCAGATGAAAATAACTGAGGTTTCTCTTCACAGCCTTCAAAGTAACAAAAGTGATAAAGGATGGCTCAAATCAATGTTAAAAGGGCTCTGGGAAATAGGCTCACTAATACATAATTGTCAGAACTGTAAATTGTTCCAATCATTTTCAGGTCCAGTCCAAATCAAGCAAATTTGTTAAGCACCTACCATGCATCAGACACTATGCTAAGCACTGGGGATACAAAGAAAGACAAAACCAGTTCTTGCCCTTGAGGAGCTCATATTCAAATGGGGAAAACCAATTTGGGATCATGTGAGAAGAAATTACTCACTGTTGATATATATTTTTACCATTGATCCCACTATTGCACATATACCACAAAGACAGAAAAAAATCATTCATAATAAAACATTCATCTTCGCACTTTTGTGGGAGCAAAATAAAACAATAAAACGTGAAAATGAAGTGGATCCCTCTTGATTGGGGAAATGGCTGAACAAATTGTGGCATACTTATGTGTCAGAATATTTCTGTGCTGTAAAGAAAGTATGAATATTAAATATTCAGAAAAAGTGGAAAATAACTGATAAAAAGGGAAGAAAATTGAACTAAGAGAAAAAATGAACAGAATTATTATAATAACATAAAAGACTGACCACAAAATTAAACAAAAATACCACCACCACCACCACCAACTTTAAAATTTAGCCAAATTAATGTTATTTGCTATTTTAATTTTGGTCGCAAGGAATAGATGATGAATCATTTTTCCTTTTTCTATGTGTGTGTGAGTGTATGTGTGTGTGTATGTGTGTGTGTGAGTGTGTTTGCACCTGCAGGGGAAGGGTGTTGCTATCAGTATGAAATTTTGCATACTTTCTAAAGCATACTTGTTTTATTGGTTAGGTTTTGATTAACTATTTTACTTTGTTATGAAGATAAGTTCATGAGCAATGGTGACAATTGGGAAATGATTTGTTTTTTTTTAAAAAAGTTATCAATAAATCATTAAAAATATGAAATGAAGAATAGGAGTATAGGAGGTAGAAGGAAGTTCTTTAGATGGTAAAAGGGATAATGCAAATCAGGACTACTTAACTGAGTTTTTCCCTACCCACTTGACCTTAAATCTTCACTCCCTCCCCCATAACTCTGATGAACTTGGCGTGTATCCAAACACAACTAGATTTCTTGGTGACTATGGAAGAAATACTGTGAAACCTGGTGGCTGAAACTGAGATGGGTTTCAGTTTGTTCAAGCTACCATCTGTGATGGTGTGACTCCAAGCAAGAGAATAAAAAATGGAAAACTCAGTCCACTAGTAACATTGAATATATGTATAATGCTTTGTAGCTCTCAGTGCATTTTCACATTTATTATTTGATCTTAGAGGTGTTATAATGATGCTCAAATGAAATAATTCACGTAAAGCACTTTGCAGAACTTGAAGTGCTATATAAATGCCAGTTATTATTATTGGCCTGGGGTCGCTGATCCTCTAGTTTAGTGAGGACTTTATTCTCTCAGCCTTCTAGTTTACCCCTAATTCTATTCAAGCAAATTTTATAGAACAATCCTGGGGCGTGACAGTACATGTTTAACAACCAGGTGTTTTTGGGAAGAAGTATATGCTCACATTTTTAAGCTGAATTTCCATTATTGATCCTTTCTTAAGTCTAGACTCTAGACAATCAATAAAACAATAATTTATGCTCTGGTTTTTAGCATTGTCAATTTCTTAGGTGCAAATGTTCACACTGAAAATTTAACAATCAGCTATGGTAAACTACTTAGAACCACCTCCAGCATACCCAGGCTTGCAACACTCCTGTGATGTAGGCAGGAATTATGATGTATACATGTGTATAAGTAAGATAAGTAACTTTAGAAGGGCAGCTCCTGTGACCAGGAAAGGTCTTTTGCAGAAGGTGCCATTTGAGCTGAGTCTTGAGAAAAGGCCAAGAGTTTAAGAGGTGGAGGTAAGAAGGAAGACTATTACAAGCACAGGGAGAGCCAGTCATGACTTTGAATTTCTGAGCCACCACCTATCAAGGCAAAAACAATTCATCCCTCCCTTTCCAGTCTTGATGCTATTGTTGACCAGTTCAGCTATACACTATGTTCTAATCCTTGACACCCTTGAGCCCATTTGCCCCATAGCTACACAAAACCCAATTCTCAGTTACCTCTAACATATGCCTCCCTTGCTCCTTATCTTACCTACAGGAATACTGTAGGAGAGTTGTACAACTGATCCAACTGCGGCCACTACAAACTTAGAGTGTCAATCTCTACTGGGCTTTCACTTCTTTTTGTTTTTTTTTGTTTTTTTATTGTTTCTTTTTTTTTTTTTATTTAACTTTTAACATTCATTTTCACAAAATTTTGGGTTACAAATTTTCTCCCCTTTTATCCCCTCCCCCCTGAGACCCAAGCATTCTAATTGCCCCTGTGACCAATCTACTCTCTCTTCTATCATCCCTCTCTGCCCTTGTCTCCGTCTTCTCTTTTGTCCTGTAGGGCCAGATAGCTTTCTTTACCCCTTTACCTGTATTTCTTATTTCCTAGTGGTAAGAACATTACAGCTGATCCTAACACTTTGAGTTCCAACTTCTTTACCTCCCTCCCTCCCCACCCCTTCCCTTTGGAAGGCAAGCAATTCAATATAGGCCAAATCTGTGTAGTTTTGCAAATGACTTCCATAATAGTTGTGTTGTATAGGACTAACTATATTTCCCTCCATCCTATCCTGTCCCCCATTACTTCTATTCTCTTTTGATCCTATCCCTCCCCATGAGTGTCGACCTCGAATTGCATTCTCCTCCCCATGCCCTCCCTTCTATCATCCCCCCCACCCTGCTTGTCCCCTTGTCCCCCACTTTCCTGTATTGTGAGATAGGTTTTCCTACCAAAATGAGTGTGCATTTTATTCTTTCCTTTAGTGGAATGTGATGAGAGTAGACTTCATGTTTTTCTCTCACCTCTCATCTTTATCCCTCCACTAATGAGTCTTTTGCTTGCCTCTTTTTTTTTTTCCATTTTTTTTTTAATTTAGCTTTTAACATTCATTTTCACAAAATTTTGGGTTACAAATTTTTCCCCTTTTCTCCCCTCCCCCCCCAAACGCCAAGCATTCTAATTGCCCCTATGACCAATCTGCTCTCTCTTCTATCATCCCTCTCTGCCCTTGTCTCTGTCTTCTCTTTTGTCCTGTAGGGCCAGATAGCTTTCTATACCCCTTTACCTGTATTTCTTATTTCCTAGTGGTAAGAACATTACAGTTGATCCTAACACTTTGAGTTCCAACTTCTTTAGCTCCCTCCCTCTCCACCCCTTCCCTTTGGAAGGCAAGCAATTCAATATAGGCCAAATCTGTGTAGTTTTGCAAATGACTTCCATAATAGTTGTGTTGTATAGGACTAACTATATTTCCCTCCATCCTATCCTGTCCCCCATTACTTCTATTCTCTTTTGATCCTATCCCTCCCCATGAGTGTTGACCTCAAATTGCACTCTCCTCCTCATGCCCTCCCTTCTATCATCCCCCCCCACTCTGCTTATCCCCTTATCCTCCACTTTCCTGTATTGTAAGATAGGTTTTCATACCAAAATGAGTAGGCATTTTATTCTTTCCTTTAGTGGAATGTGATGGGAGTAGACTTCATGTTTTTCTCTCACCTCCCCTCTTTATCCCTCCACTAATGAGTCTTTTGCTTGCCTCTTTTATGAGAGATAATTTGCCCCATTCAATTCTCCCTTTCTCCTCCCAATATCTTTCTCTCTCACTGCTTGATTTCATTTTTTTTTAAGATATGATCCCATCCTCTTCAATTCACTCTGTGCACTCTGTCTCTATGTGTGTGGGCGTGTGTGCATGTGTGTGTGTGTAATCCCACCCAGTACCCAGATACTGAAATGTTTCAAGAGTTACAAATATTGTCTTTCCATGTAGGAATGTAAACAGTTCAACTTTAGTAAGTCCCTTATGACTTCTCTTTGCTGTTCACCTTTTCATGGTTCTCTTCATTCTTGTGTTTGGAAGTCAAATTTTCTTTTCAGCTCTGGTCTTTTCATCAAGAATGCTTGAAAATCCTCTATTTCATTGAAAGACCAATTTTTCCCCTGAAGTATTATACTCAGTTTTGCTGGGTAGGTGATTCTTGGTTTTAGTCCTAGTTCCTTTGACTTCTGGAATATCCTATTCCATGCCCTTCGATCCCTTAATGTAGAAGCTGCTAGATCTTGTGTTATCCTGATTGTATTTCCACAATACTTGAATTGTTTCTTTCTAGCTGCTTGCAATATTTTCTCCTTGAACAGGGAACTCTGGAATTTGGCCACAATGTTCCTAGGAGTTTCTCTTTTTGGATCTCTTTCAGGCGGTGTTCTGTGGATTCCTTGAATATTTATTTTGCCCTCTGGTTCTAGAATCTCAGGGCAGTTTTCCTTGATAATTTCATGAAAGATGATGTCTAGGCTCTTTTTCTGATCATGGCTTTCAGGTAGGCCCATAATTTTTAAATTGTCTCTCCTGGCTCTATTTTCCAGGTCAGTTGTTTTTCCAATGAGATATTTCACATTATCTTCCATTTTTTTATTCTTTTGGTTTTGTTTTGTGATTTCTTGGTTTCTCATAAAGTCATTAGCCTCCATCTGTTCCATTCTAATTTTGAAAGAACTATTTTCTTCAGTGAGCTTTTGAATCTCCTTTTCCATTTGGCTAATTCTGCTTTTGAAAGCATTCTTCTCCTCATTGGCTTTTTGAACCTCTTTTGCCAATTGAGTTAGGCTAGTTTTCAAGGTGTTATTTTCTTCAACATTTTTTTGGGTCTCCTTTAGCAGGGAGCTGATTTGCTGTTCATGCTTTGACTTCATGTTTCTCATTTCTCTTCCCAGCTTTTCCTCCACCTCTCTAACTTGATTTTCAAAATTCTTTTTGAGCTCTTCCATGGCCTGTGCCTATTGAGTGGGCTGGGACACAGAAGCCTTGATTTCTGTGTCTTTGCCTGATGGTAAGCATTTTTCTTCCTCATCAGAAAGGAAGGGAGGAAATGCCTGTTCACCAAGAAAGTAACCTTCTATAGTCTTATTTCTTTTCCCTTTTCTGAGCATTTTCCCAGCCAGTGACTTGACCTCTGAATATTTTCCTCACACCCACCTCACCTCCTGATCCTCCCAGCCAGTGTTTGGGGTCTGAGATTCAAATGCTGCTTCCAGCCTCAGGGCTTTGGGCGGGGGCAGGGCTGCTATTCAGTGTGAGATTAAATTCAGATGCTCAGGTGAGGGCAGGGCTGCCTCTCAGGCTCAGTTCCCTCAGGGAGTTTCTGCCCAGACCTTCAACAATGGATCCAGGCTCCTGCCTGCTTGGAGAGCCCTGGTCTGCCGCTGCCCCTCAGCTTCTGTCTCCCGAGGGGGCCCGAGCCATGGGGGCACCCCACTCCCCCCTCGACCCTCCAAAGGGACTCTCTCACAGACCCCCGTCACCTGTGGGTGGAGGTACTTGTGCGGCCGCTGCAGATCCCGTCCCTGAAGCCCGCTCAGATCTGTTCCTCTCGGTGCCGCGCCCACGGCAGGACTGTACTCAGCTCCCAGTCCCGGCGCCCAGTCCGCAGCACGAAGGACCTTTTACGAGAGGTTTGCAGGTCTCTCCGGAACAGAAATCTCCCTCGCTCCAATGTTCTGTGGCCTCTGGGTGCAGAATTCGCCGTGAGTTACTTCTTTGTAGTTGTTCTATGGGTTGTGGGTTCGGAGCTATGTGTATGTGCGTCTTTCTACTACGCCATCTTCTGCTTGCCTCTTTTATGAGAGATAATTTGCCCCATTCAATTTCTCCCTTTCTCCTCCCAATATATTTCGCTCTCACTGCTTGATTTCATTTTTTTTTAAGATATGATCCCATCCTCTTCAATTCACTCTGTGCACTCTGTCTCTATGTGTGTGGGCGTGTGTGCATGTGTGTGTGTGTAATCCCACCCAGTACCCAGATACTGAAATGTTTCAAGAGTTACAAATATTGTCTTTCCATGTAGGAATGTAAACAGTTCAACTTTAGTAAGTCCCTTATGACTTCTCTTTGCTGTTCACCTTTTCATGGTTCTCTTCATTCTTGTGTTTGGAAGTCAGATTTTCTTTTCAGCTCTGGTCTTTTCATCAAGAATGCTTGAAAATCCTCTATTTCATTGAAAGACCAATTTTTCCCCTGAAGTATTATACTCAGTTTTGCTGGGTAGGTGATTCTTGGTTTTAGTCCTAGTTCCTTTGACTTCTGGAATATCCTATTCCATGCCCTTCGATCCCTTAATGTAGAGGCTGCTAGATCTTGGGTTATCCTGATTGTATTTCCACAATACTTGAATTGTTTCTTTCTAGCTGCTTGCAATATTTTCTCCTTGAACAGGGAACTCTGGAATTTGGCCACAATGTTCCTAGGAGTTTCTCTTTTTGGATCTCTCTCATGCGGTGTTCTGCGGATTCCTTGAATATTTATTTTGCCCTCTGGTTCTAGAATCTCAGGGCAGTTTTCCTTGATAATTTCATGGAAGATGATATCTAGGCTCTTCTTTTGATCATGGCTTTCAGGTAGTCCCAAAATTTTTAAATTGTCTCTCCTGAATCTATTTTCCAGGTCAGTTGTTTTTCCAATGAGATATTTCACATTATCTTCCATTTTTCCACTCTTTTGGTTTTGTATTGTGATATCATGCTTTCTCACAAAGTCCTTAGCCTCCATCTGTGCCATTCTAGTTTTGAAAGAACTATTTTCTTCAGTGAGCTTTTGAATCTCCTTTTCCATTTGGCTAATTCTGCTTTTGAAAGCATTCTTCTCCTCATTGGCTTTTTGAACCTCTTTTGCCAATTGAGTTAGGCTAGTTTTCAAGGTGTTAATTTCTTCAACATTCTTTTGGTTCTCCTTTAGCAGGGAGCTGATCTGCTTTTCATGCTTTTCTTTCATCTCTCTCATTTCTCTTCCCAGTTTTTCCTCCACCTCTCTAACTTGATTTTCAAAATTCCTTTTGAGCTCTTCCATGGCCTGAGCCCATTGGGTGGGCTGGGACATAGAAGCCTTGATTTCTGTGTCTTTGCCTGATGGTAAGCATTGTTCTTCCTCATCAGAAAGGAAGGGAGGAAATGTCTGTTCTCCAAGAAAGTAGCCTTCAATAGTCTTATTTCTTTCCCTTTTCTGGGCATTTTTCCAGCCAGTGACTTGGCCTCTGAATATTCTCCTCACACCCACCTCGCCTCCTGATCCTCCCAGCCAGTGTTTGGGGTCTGAAATTCAAATGCTGCTTCCAGCCTTAGGGCTTTTGGCGGGGGCAGGGCTGGTATTCAGTGTGAGAATTAAGTTCAGATGGTCAGGTCGGGGCAGGGCCGCCTCTCAGGCCCAGTTCCCTCAGGGGGTTTATGCACAGACCTTCCACAATGGATCCAGGCTCCTGCCTGCTTGGGGAGCCCCAGTTTCCAGCTGCCTCTCAGCTTCTACCTCCCGGGGCAGCCCAAATCATGGGGGCACCCCACTCCCCTCTCGACCCGCCAAAGAGACTCTCTCACCGACCCCCATCACCTGTGGGCAGAGGGACTTGTGCGGCTGCTGGAGATCCTGTCCCTGAAGCCTGCTCAGGTCTGTTTCTCTTGGTGCCATGGCCACAGCAGGTCTGGGCTGGGCTGGGCTCCATGTCTGCAGCGTGACGGACCTTTTGCTAGAGGTTTGCAGGTCCCTCTGTGGGTGGAGGGACCCGCGTGGCCGCTGGAGATCTCATCCCCGAAGCCTGCTCGGATCTTTTCCTCTTGGTGCGGCGGCCGCTGCAGGGCTACCCTCAGCTCCCAGTCCCGGTGCCCAGTCCGCAGCGCGAAGGACACCCCGCGAGAGGTTTGCAGGTCCCTCCGGAACAGAAATCTCCCTCGCTCCAATATTCCGTGGCCTCTGGGTGCAGAATTCGCCGTGAGTTACTCCCCTCTAGCCGTTCTGTGGGTTGTGGGTTCAGAGCTATGTGTATGTGCGTCTTTCTACTCCGCCATCTTGGCTCCGCCCTGGGCTCTCACTTCTACACAGAAATGCTTTCATTCTTTCCTGATAGGATCTTTAACATACTCCCCACAATGGTTATTCCAAAATTCTCTTTTCTCTTCAAGTTGTATACAGTTTCCTGTCACTCCCACTTTCCTGAGAAAATAAAGTCACTAGGAGATCCCAATTCTCCCTTAAAAAATAATAGTCTTAGGATAAGAACCCAAGTTTTCTGACTTCTAGTCTTACAGTCTATTTTGCTATTTTCCCTTTTTTATTTCAAAGTAAATTGTTTGACATCATGCAGAATATTCACAGACTAGAAGTACAAAGAACTTATATTTACAAACCGTGGAAATCATCACCATTCCCATCAAGGTCATAATTGCTAGCATCTGAGGGCT
The DNA here is from genome assembly GCF_028372415.1 of Notamacropus eugenii. Lineage (NCBI taxonomy): Eukaryota > Metazoa > Chordata > Mammalia > Diprotodontia > Macropodidae > Notamacropus > Notamacropus eugenii. The sequence goes on along the minus strand of NC_092872.1, from coordinate 467,658,369 downwards.
GCATTGAGCACCATTCAAATTGAGTTAATCCAGGGCTGATGCTCTTCAACTTCTGATGATCTCAGACCTCTACACCAAAGAAAAATGATTTAAAAGTCAATGCAGACAATCCAACAGGGATATGATTGTGGAGTGAGTAAAATAATACATTTATTCACCCCATATGCAGAAGTTGTTTCATTTGCAGATAAATGCTGAAAAACTTCAGATATATCAAACAACTAATATTCTTGACTGTGACTTCAGATAAACAATATAATTAACATCTACCCAAGTCAGAAGAAAAATGTTTTGAAGTCAAGATCTCCTGAATACTTGGTAAGAGGCTTGTTTGTTTTGTTTGTTGGGTTTATCATGAGCTAGAAAGAAACCACTGCAGCCATGTTATAAAACTGTTTATCTGCATTGAAATTCTGCTGTTAAATGTTCATTAGGAAAAGGACATTATACCTTTAAGAAGCACATCATGTCAGCCCAAAACCCAACATTAAGCATTCTCAGAAGTTTAAAACCTTATCTGAAAAGTAACTTCAAGCAATGATTTGCCCAGAGCTCTCAACTCACCAAAGAGACACAAAGAAAGTTGTGAGAAAGGGTGAAGTAGATGTGGGTATGACTCAAAATTTTCCTGATTGTGGAAAGGACAGTCATGAGGAAAATTAATAAACTGCTTTATTTTATTTTTAAATTTCTTTTGACTTTTTTTTGAAGTTCAAGTCAGGAGATGAGCAAATAAGGACTGAGAAAACAAAGTTTTCTGTTTGGATTGCAAAATGGATAGAGAGATGTCCCAGGAAGGTGGCTCTAGGATTTTTTAGTAGGTCTGAGCATCTGAGCATCAAGGTCAAGCATTACCTTGAACATCCCAGGTGGTGATCACCAGAATGGATTCTAAATCATTTTTCTTTTTCTAAATACTTAAGGAATGGGGAAAGAAGACACTTAAAAAGCAATGTTGATAGTGAAGATGAGAGAACATGGTCAAAACAATTGTTTGGAGAGAGGAGCTACTTTACATCACTGTTGTAAGGAATAAATAATAAATGTGAAATTGGTCTGTGGAGTATAAGGCACCATACAAATGTCAACTATTATTAGATAGACAGTAGACTAATTTTTCCATTTTTTCATCCTAATGCTGTGAGTCATACAAATGGAATTTCATGTGAAAGTGACATCTTCACTCTGATAAGGGCAAGAAGCTTGACAAACATTTTTCTGTACTGAAAGGGGGAAGAGCAAAAGTCTTTCAGGTTTCTGATGTTTGAAAGCCCAAAGAGGTTATAAGATCTTCAAAGTAGCACACACACTCCCAGAAGGCTTCTGATCTCATTATAAGATTCAGGGTGAGTTCTACTTTGGCTGGGAGAACATCAGATTTAGATTAAGCTAAGCAGTGATTGATAACAGTTAAAGTGTGGCCAGGTATTTTAATTTCTTTTACAATATGCCCCTTATTGTGCTTTATGCATTTATTTTTTTTGTAATGACTTGTAAACTAGCATATTATTATAATAAAATAATATTTTATAGGAAAACCAAAATTAGCCAAATAAATTGCTAAATATGATGAAACAAAATTAACCAAGCCTACAGAAAAGCCTGATTTTGAAGCTAATATTAAATAACCCAAGGGTATCACTTTCCACCCAGTGGCAGCAAATGGAACTCTAAGGAGGAAATAAGTTTCTAGAGATTTTCCTATTAAGTAATAGTAAATGTCATATACATGTGGCTGACAACATTCATGTTTATATTGCTCAATGTGCAGGAATTTTGGTCAGTTTTAATCATATCTGGCTCAAGTTAACTGGCCTATGCTGCCAAATGGTAAATGGGCTCCTTTCTACATGTGGACTGGAATTATGACCTTGGGCACACAGAAGAGGGGCAGAATGTATTGTTACATGAGTCTTGAAAGTTCATCAATCAATCAATTAACTAATGCATTTTAATTAATTCACCTACATAGTCAACCCATATAACAAATAGTTATTAAATGTCTACCATGTTCAAAACACTATTCTATGTGCTTGGGTAAATGCAAAGTTTATATACAGCGTCCCAGACTGGTAGCACAGATAACTATAAAATACATTATTAAATATGAAATTCTTTAGAGAATTAAAAAACTAAGTGCTACATGAGATCTAGAGGTGACAGAGTAATGATTGTTTCATTTTTTGGTACTAGTATCCACAGGACCTAGCATAATGCCTGGTGCAGAGGAGGAAGCTAACAAATGATTATCGATTGATTGATCAGGAAAGACTTAACGAGGGAGGGAGAACTTCTGTTTAAAATGATAGGTCTAGACCTGGATGGGATCTTAGACCTGACTTAGCTGAAGTTCCTTAGTGTATAGGAGAGAATACAAAGGTGTGTGGAGGTGAGGGGATTGGTTCAGGGTCAGCTCAGCTGGATCCAAAGCCAGGTAATTCTCTCTCCACTACACCAAAGGGAAAGTTGGGGCATTTCAGATAGAGGGAAAAGTTATTAAGGCAAGAAAGCATAAGATACATTGGACAGGGCAGAGAGCAACCTAGTTTGGCTGAAGTGTGAAAGAGAGTAACATAAATTAAGGCTGGAAAAGAAGAATGGTGTCACATTATGGAGGTCCTTGAATGCCAATAAACACTAGAGTGTTCATTTCTGGAGTCAAAGGGCATGGGTTCAAATCGTACCTCTGTCACTTAATGCTTGTTTTATCTTATGTGAATCATTTAGCCTTCTTGAGTCTAAGTTTCCTCAACTCTACAATGAAGGGTTTGTTGGGGTGGCTGGGTGGTATATTAGATAGAGCGGCAATCCTGGAGTCAGAAGGACTTGAGTTCAAATCTGGCCTCAGACACTTAACACTAATCTGTGTGACCCTGGCAAGTCACTTAATCCCAATTACCTCACAATAAAATAAAAATGAATAAATTAAACAAGGGGGTTGAGTTTTTCATTAATTCCAGCAGCTTCTTGTCTTGTCCTTTTTAACCTATCTTGCCTACAGGGAAGGACCTTTTAGGTCCCTTCCAATCCTAGATCTATGATCCTATCCTTAACTCTCTTGACAACAGGGAGAAATAGGCAATTTTTTGCAGAGGTGTGATATTTTAAGTGGGGTAGAGCTAAAGTGGCAATAAATACATTGACCACAAATTCAAATGAGATCATATTTGTAATCCACTTAGCACAGTGACTGGCACATAGAAGGCACTATGTGAATGCTTATTCCTTTCCTCTTAAGAATTAAACACACCAGCTTGGACAAAATTAGTATTATGATCAGTCAACAGATGCTTCTCTCCTCCAGGGCATGTATGACAATACAACTTTCCACTGACAAAAGAAGGGGAACATACTTCAGTTTCCATTCTGTTTAACAAAGATCAGGCTCGCTAACAAATTCAGAGAAGATAAAACCAAAAATAACCTAGTACCCACCCTTAGGGAGCTTATATTCTATTTGTTTGGGGGGGGGGTAGAACTTGTTGTTGGTTATTTATTTTTTACTAAAATAAAATAGGATGATATCTTTTTATATCATACTTTTCAAGATATCCTTCCCCACCTCTTCTCCCAAAGAGCCAATTCTTCATTTAACATAGAATAAGAAGAGGGAAAATCAATAATTCAGCAAAACTACAGTGTTGTTCGATCTTTTATCATAGAGTGGCAAAGCCTCCTGACCCAAATGGTTATTTCTGGATTTGGTTTTTTTTCAAGTCTGAAATCCGCAGTTGATTATCTTCCTGGGACTAGGGAGCTTTGCTGGACATCTGACTTTAGAAGCAAGTCATCTCATTTATTTCCACAAAAGACTCTCTCAGTTTCCAGAAACCCAAGTCCAAGTCTTTTGGCATTTTGCGTTCTATTTGGACATGATATATTACACAACCACCAAGCTAGTTACACGTTTAAAATGGGAAAACTTTGATTTCTACCTTTCTCCTTCCCAAACTTTAATCAGGGTTGTGTATGCATACATGTATGTACATATGTACACACATACAGCTTTGAACTGGTTCTGCTATGGAGATCCTGAATCACTCTGGTATGTATTTACCCTTTCTACTCTGGATGACCCCTTTCTCTCAGATTCCACCTATTGCTGTCCATAGTCCAACCCTGGAGGGTTCTTTTTTCTAGTTCCATTTTTCTAGGTTTCTTCTAGTGATAAATTTATAATGACCTGGTTACAAATTTATACCTAGAGAAGAGCAAAAAGTGGAAGTGCAAATAGGCTATAGGTATAATAATAAAACTCTGCTGGTATAATTGTTCTTTGCAGGTCCTGATTTGATGCATTAATGGAATATTTCACACAATCAAATCCTAGCAGGCTATTAACATTGGGCTAAGTTAGTAACAGACAGAATTCATACATCATGATTGATCATATTAAAATAATTTATTTCAAAGCAGGCATCATTATATCTCATCTAGAACTCTGTCTTAATGTTGGGAGATGTATCTGCATGGTAAATTTGCTTACTGCGGCTGCAGCTGTTCCCGAAGCCAAGATCTTCTGAATTTCCCATGCCTGAAGAGGCCCAGTATTTCAAACACCCTGGGCCAGTTTAGTCTCTCTTTCTACCAGTGATTCAGCTGTAGCTGTGTGGCTAATATGTCTGTGCTTTGACTAATGTCTTCCTCACTCCTGGTCTTTTCAGGAGATAAGATATAATTCCAGAAGACAGTTCAAAATCTGCTCTGGTTTTTGTCCAGCAGAATAAAGCTGAACAGCCCCAGTGAAAGAAACTCCTCCCTGCTTGCCTCTTTGTAAAGAAATTCTCGTTGCTCCATCTTGTGGAAGAAATAAAAACATTCCCAAAGTTAGCCTGCAGAATTTCTGAATGTTAGAATTGGAGGGGATTTTAGGGCCATCCGTTCCATCATCCTTCTTTTATAACTTCACTGCACTGCTTCCCCAAAATAGAAAATTGATGTTTCCCTCTCTCCTCTTCTCTCTTCTCCTTTTTCTACCTTCCTTTCCTCTCCCTTCTCCCCTCCCCCTCATCTCCTACTTCTATTTCACTTGTGCCTTTCCCTTTATATATCCTTCTCACTATGAAATGTCATAGAAATATCTATAAAGAACTCTAGAAGATACTTGTCCTTGTGTGTTACGTATCTGATCTCTCTCCTCCCTTTAAGTTCCATTGCTGTGTGAAGATTTAAAGAAAACTGGTGGGAGTACTTGAGCACTGATCTCTGAAAGGTCAAGTTGACAATTATAGTCTTTAATACCCCCAAATGAAAGACTGAGAATCTCATAACGTAGCCAGGGTATGTCAGTATCCTAATGAGTCTAAGGAGCATCTGATCTCAAGATCACAGGATTATAGCTTTCAGGTCATAAGGGACCTTAGAGGTCATTTAGTCCCACCCTTTCATTTTTTACATATGAGGAAAAGGTTCCACAGAGAGTTTATATAATTTGCTCAGTGTCACAAAAGTAATAAGTCAGAGTCAGAATCATTGGCTCAGAGTATCATAGGATCAGAAATCTAGAGCTGTAAGGTAATTCAGGGGCTACCTAGTCCAATTCCCTCATTTTTACAGGTGAGGAAACTGAGGCACAAAGCAGTTAAATAATTTTAAGGCCTCTGAAAATGCATGGAATCAGAATATTAGATCTTGAAGAAATCTGAGAGAATGACCTAGTCCAGCTCCATCCCTCTTTCTGCTTTACAAATAGGCTAACTAAGACCCAAAGCCATATGACTAGTTAACGTCATGATCAAATCAGAATTAGAACCCATCTCTCAGTTCCCAGTCGAGGGCTCTTTCTCTAGCTTTTAGTTTCCCTCTTACTTGTTTTGCTGTTGATTCCTTGAAAAGCTCTTTTTCCCAAAAATACCTTTCCAGGAAGATTCAGAGAAATCAGCCTAACTCTTTTCTGCTCAGAGTGCAGGTAAATATGTTACAATGGCTAGGAATCTAAAAATCTGCTTTTTCCCACCTGGGGCCCATGAAGTCCTGCTGCCTTCCTCTCAACATAGTAGCTAAAACCAGTCAATTCTCATTGTGACTACATGTGACGCTGTAGTGTCTCAAATGTTTGGTTTAATTATACAGACTGTTTCTAGGACTCTGACCCCTCTTGTTTAGCTAGCATGTATGTGTATATATAAATGTGAGCTGCTTTAAAAAAAATTTCTTTTTTGAGCCAGAAGGATGTCTTCTGCTGCAGTTTATGTAAAAGTAAGCACAACACTGACACCTGGTGCTCAAATGTGGTTTGAAATCCTGACTTTTCAGTACTGGAAATATATCAGAGAAGAATTTTTTAATAATGTTTTCTAGGGAAATACCAACAAAGCAAATGGCTCTCATCACAGTCTTCCTTAGGGAAAATTTTCCATTAACTAGGTATCATTTGAAATCACAAAGGATATAAAACTTTATAGTTCATTTCATTAGGATGTGCAGATAAGTATTATTAGCTGGGTGTTACTTTTGTAATCTCTATAGATTCTGGGTGTATTCATCTCAGATGGAGTTCCCAGAAAGCAACTGTTTGCATCTCCCCCTCCAAGGTTCCAGTGGTATCTGTGAGAGACAGTGAGCCCCCCACCCCATTCTGGTATATTATACCCAATATTACCTTCCAGTTCTGGTTAGTATCTCCTTTACATAATGAAGTGACCTAGTGATTAGCACTCTGATATTAATTAGCTTTTACAAAGGTATGGGTACTTAAAAGATATAGTAAGAACAGAAGTACAAATCATTTCCCCAAATACCAGGGGTGTACCCCTGTAGAGTATCAAGGATGCTCTAAGACCTTGGTCCCTAGGACCAAGCAGTTGCTGCAAAGCTTTTGCCCCACCAAGTTAACTTTCTAATATAGTGTAGGTGCTAGGTAATTCACTCCTTTGCTGTAGGCCTTGGAATCTGGGCTGTTGGGTTGATATACTACTGTTCTTCATCAAGCAAATTGCTATTCAGGGCTGTGCCAGCACTATAATGCTCTCAGCTTCCATTAAACTCTGGCATAGATTGTAGTTTCTGGACCAGCTCATTCTTCTGACCTTTCAAAGCTCACAAGGACATAGCCATCTCCAAAACTCTTTAATGTAGGAGCAGGAAAGACTACAAATAAAGCAGGAACACAGGTACCATGTATTCATGCTCACATGTGTGCCCAATGGGGAGAGTAGGCCTTTGGTGTATGTCTTACTACTCTCCCTATCCATAGGTTTGTAGCTATCTTTGTCTGCACTGCTGCCAGGAAACAGAGAGACTGAGGTGAAGTCATTGGAGCCTTTTGTATGCATACTAGCTTCTTTCTGCAATATAGTAAATTGCCAGGAAACAGTCAGAGAATACCAGCCTATACTCACAAATTCATGTGGGAGATTGCCTGTAAATGTCCATGCTGTCCCCACATGCTGGACTTTTACCTTTGTATCCTTAGGGATCAGCATCTCATTGGCTTGTCCCCAATTACATTTAATGTTATCATAGTTTGTGACATTTTAGTATCACATGATTTTTAGAGTTGGATGGGGTCTTAGAAAGCACATAATAGAACCCTGCTCTTGTAAGAGGACGAAATTGAAAACCAGAGAGGAAGAGCCACTTTTCTCTAAATCATGTGATATCAAGCAACAAGCATTTACTAAGCAGCTCTTATGTTGTAGGTACTATGCCTGGTGCTGGGGATACAAAGGTAAAGTCCAGCATGTGGGGACAGCATGGACATTTACAGGGAATAAGCAGAAGAGGAAGAATTTGAACTCAAGTTTCCAACCATTAGATCTGGTTCTTTTTCTACTACACATTTGACTTGACCTCTGTCAAGGAATCAATTAATACATTTGTTGAATATCACTTGCTTTGTTCAACATGTGGGTAGGAAATTGATAGATAAAAATGAGCAAGGCTACTATACTGGTGGTGAACGAATTAGACAAAGAAAGAGGAAGAAAAACATAAGGAATTTTTTTTTTTTTTTGGAAAATGGTGAGTTAACCATTGTAGATAGAACAGAAGGTTCACATTGAAGAGTAGTGATAGATAAGATAGTAGAAGTAGATTGAGGCTAGATAGGAGACAGTTTGGACTTTATCATATAGATGATGAGGAGCTTTGGATGGTTTCTGAATGGGGAAGTGTAATGAAAAAGTTGTGTTTGGAGATTAATTTTTTCTGATGGTTGTGTGTAGGGAGAGTGGCAAAAAGCAAAGCAAAACAAACCACAAAGCATTATTCAAGTAGGCCATGTATAAGGCAGTCAGCATTTGGACTAATGTAATAAGCAATCAGAATAGAGAAAAGGATGGATGGAAGAGATAATTAAAGAAAAAATCAAGAGAACTTGTGATGAGAATAAAAACTATAAAATTTTGCTTTCCAATGTTTACTGACCTTTTCATGTGCAGATAACTCTTTGGCTGTTGAAATTCAATTTCTTGTGAACATAGAACTAAATTATTTGGTTTAATGCAATTCAGCAAAGATTTAACTAAGCATTACTATGTCCAAGGTACTGTCCTTGGTTCTGAAGATACAAAAACAAATGAGAAAGTTCTTGACCTTAAGGAATTTGTATTCTAGTAGTGGGAGAGGAACAGTTGGTAGTGGATAAACACAGTAAAGTAACACAAAATACATAGAAAGTAATTTTCATGGGGAGGACAGTAGCAACTGATGGGAAGGCATCCAAATCTCTTACTTGTAGAGAAAGTGGAAGGGGGGAGAGAGAGACAGACAGAGAGAGAGAGAGAAAGAGAGAGAGAGAGGGAGAGAGAGAGGGAGAGAGAGAGAGAGAGAGAGAGAGAGAGAGAGAGAGAGAGAGAGAGAGAGAGAGAGAGAGAGAGAGAGAGAGAGAGGAATGGAGAAAAGGAGGGGAAGGACGGACAGGGACAGAAAGAAAGAAAAGAGCTCTGAGGTGGGAGATAAGAATAGTGATCCTACAAAAGAGAGAAGGAAGGCAGTTTGATGGGATGGTTTGATCAGATGAAAAATTATTTTAAAGATCTGGACATGTATGTAAATAATAGAAATGGAGAGATTAAAAATGAGAGAGATAGAAGGTGGTTGAAGGGTTAAGCTCTGAAGGAGAAGGACAGAGAATGGCATTTGCAAGAAGAACCATTTTCTCTCCAAGACTGAAGCAAAAGAGAATCAGGGGTAAGGGTGGGGATAGGGGAGGAAGGAAACAAATGTTTTTTAAGAGCCCACTATATACAAAGCATTGTGCTAAGTGCTTTAAAAATATTGTCTTCTTTTGTCCTCAAAACTACTTGGAAAAATAGGTGCTATTATTATCATCCTCACTTTACAGTTGAGGAAACTAATCATACAAGTATTCAATGTCTGAGGCTAGATTTGAACTCAGGTTTTCATGGCTCTAGACCCAGTGCTCTATCCTTTGTGCCACCAAGCTGATTGAGTAATTTGGAATGTAGAGTTGGGGAGAAGAAAGAACTTTTATCAGACAGCATCAATATTTATTTTTATTTTTTAGTAAAACATTTGGTGGAGTCCTCTGCTGAAAAGGAGGGAACATTGGTAGCTTGAGGAGAGAAGAGAGCATTTGGAACAAATACCAAGGGGAATGAGATAAAGGGTCAATCAGAGAAGAAAAGCCAAAGGATTAACATGCAACAGGTAAGCCTTTGTTGAAATGACATAGCATAAGTAATAGTAGTGACAGAATCCTTGTCCTGTAGTTGCTTACAGTTTACTAGGAGAATATCCCATACAGATATTCATTCCTGCATGAATGAATGAAAAACCATTTATTAAGCACTCACTATCCTTATGCAGAGGAGATAGAGTCAAAGGAGAGATCCAGGAATATTTGAAGAGGGGCAGATTAATAACATTTGAAGGGATCAGGGAAGGTTAAGTAGACAAGATGTCACCTGGGCAAGAACCCTGAAAAAAGAGAAGAATTCTGAGAGGCATGGATGAGGAAGGAATGCCTCCTAAGCATGGAGAAATGCTAGAGCCAGTGGATGGAGATGAGAAATGGCATGTCAAGTTCAGACAACAGCATGAAATTCAGCTTGGTTAGTACATAGAATTTGGGAAGGGGGAGTAATGAGAAAGAAATCTTAAAGGTATGTTGGGGGTATAGATCTTGGAAGACCTTAACGACCCAGCTAAGGAGTGATTTCCTGTAACTTGTTACTACTGGAAAAAATTCAAACTCTACCCTAGAATAATCCATTTTTCTCAATTCTAGATTTTCCTTGTAACCTCTGAAAGGGGGTTCTGTACATGCAGAGCTCTGTCTTAGGATGGTCAGAATGTGTAAGTTTGGCTTATCTTCCATTCAGGAATTATATCCAGCATATATGTGAGTGTCCCTCTCTGTGTTTTATCACCAACTGGATCCTCCATAAGATGTAATTCTTAGGAGAATACAGGCAACTGCAACCTATCATCTGGGCTTCCAAGAAATTTGTGAAAGTTTCTTGGAATTTAAAGAAATAGCACTATGTTGATGTTCTTGAAGTCCTGACTTCAACCTGTAGATAAAATGTGAAGCAGGATCAAAGATTTGCCCCACCCCCCATGGAACTATGACACTATGATGAGAAAAGCAGTCATCTCCATTTCATCACATTCTTCTACTGCTTATTGTTGCCATCATCAACACCACGAAAAAAAATCACAGATCTAGGTTTGGAAGGAGCCTCAATGGACCACTTTAATCTGAACCCCTTGATTTAGAGACAAGCAAACTGAGATCCAGAGAAATGACATAGTTTGCCCAAGGGTTACAGAGGTAGTAAACACCAGACACAGGATTTGAACCCACGTCCTCTTAATACAGGGCAAGAGCTCTTTGTATTGTGGTATATTAATAATTTTCTTCCATTCAATGTTAATGTATTAGAAAGGGTAACTGCAACCAGTACATATTATGAATGAGGAATTTACTGCAGACTAAAAAGCAAACAAAAAACCTGAGTTGATTGGCTTTCCAAGGAATTACGTGCACTTTTAAAATTAAGGTTCAGGCTTCACAAAATGTATTTTTAGCAACATAGTCTAACAGAAAGGCTGCTGATCTGACAGTAATAAGGCCAGAGTCCTGGTCTGAATTTCATTTCTTATTCTGTATGATACACATCTTTTCAAATCTTTCATTAGGTTGGGAGCAAGGATTTTTCACCTTTTCTGCCTAAGAGTTTTCCTGAGATGGGACCTAGTGCCTCTGTGCCCGCTTCCTTCTTTTCTTCCTCCTGTTCAGCTCCTGCTTATTATTATACTTTGCCTGGTTTCGGCTCCAAGGAACAAGACACCCCTCCCAGGATAAATTCATCATTTTAAAACTCCCCACCAGGCTGCTAACTCATGCCTTGACTGACAGCACCTCCCTTAGCCTCCTCTTTTCCTGTGTTTGGAGAGCTGGAGGGCAGAGTCACAAGCTCCTCCCAACGCCTTCCTTTATTGAGGGCAGAAACTGGACTCTTAGATCACACCACTTGGCATGTGTTGCCCTGTCTGATGTTAAATCTACTTAACAAGATGTCCCAGCAGGGGCTATCCTATGGGATCCCCTTCCTCCCCTTCCCTGCTACCTTTTGTGTGTTGTCTTCCCTTACATTGTAAACTTTTGGGGGCAGACGCTGCCTTTCTTTTCCTCACCAACACTAGCACAGTGGCTGGCATGGAAATGCTTGATAAATATTGATTGGATTGGATGAATGGCTTAGATTTATTGTGTACACAACATATAGCACTATGCCAGGTGTCAAGGGAATACAAATGATAATAGATAACATTTACACAGTGCTTTAAGATTTACAAAATGCTTTACCTACTATCTCATTTAAATGCATATATAAATGTACCTTCTCAAATGCAAGACCTACTATGAAGAGTAGACCACGATCTCAGAGAAATGATGACATGACTTGCACGTGACTTTGTTTTGAGTGAGGGAGGGCTGTGCAGGTCACCAGCCTCACTTCTCCTCCAGAGCCATCTGAATCCAGTGACCAGACATTCATCGGGATGACTGGAGATGGCCCAGGATGCACTGGGAGACCTTGGCCTTTTATAAGACCTTCTCAGGTGCTCACTTAGAGAGAGGTAATGCTCATTCAGTGAACTGGCCTCTTTTAAAAAAGTAGTCAGGGGGATGGCCCCTTTAATAGAAAAGAAAAATAAATAGATAAATCACTCTGGTTTGTCAATGAGGAAAGATGGGTTATAATAGCTACCATTTATACAGTGTCTTGGGGTAGCTTTGCTGACTCAGTGAATAGCGTCACAGACCTGGAGTCAGGAACATTCGAGTTCAAATCTGATCTCAGACATTTACTAGCTGTGTGACCCTGGGCAAGTCACTTAACCCTGTTGCCCTCAGTTTCCTCACTTGAAAAATGATCTGGAGAAGGAAATGGCAAATCCCTCCAGTGTGTTTGCCAAGAAAACCCCAAATGGGGTCATGAAGAGTCAGGCACAACTGAACAACCACAGTGTATTTAGGGTTTACAAACTGCTTTACATAGGCTATCTTATTTGATTTCATCATCACAATACATGTGTGAAGGAGCTGCTATTTTAATTTCTTTTTGCACACAAGGGAAATGAAACTCAAAGGGGTTAAATGACCTCTTTGTCCTGAGTCATGCAGCCAGCATGTGTCAGAGGTGGAAGCTGAACCAGTCTTCTAGGCTTTAGGGCCAATTTTCTGTCTACTGCACTTGGACACATGGTATAATTGGAAAGTACAGTAAGAAAGATGCAAAATGCCAAGTTAGTTCAGAGAGGAAGAGAACACTTTTGGCTGGTTAGATCGGAGAAGGCTTCAAGGGCTAAGTGACATATGATCTGGGTCTTCAAGAAGGGTGATTATTAGAACGATAGAAATAGAGGGGAAAGAGCAAAACTGTTTAACAGATGATGGAGACAGTTTGTTTTGGACTTAGGGCATTGCAAAGCATGATACTCTTGATGAATGGATGCACTTGAGATAATAAGAGGATTGTAAGTGAACCCATCTAGGGTTACCAACAAGTACTGGCTTACGTCTTCCATGAGACCTCTGACAATTAATTAGAGGTAACGCAAAGGTCAAGTGAATTTGCCTGCAGGGACATGTGATTTTTTTTCATTTTTAAAGAGGATGACCTCTAAGACTGAACACTAAAGCCTGTTGCCAAGTGAGCTAGCAAGCTCTTTCTCCATTCTGCTCTAAGGGATTTGCCTTTTGAGACCTAACAGCAGTAAACAGTGTCCTTGGGGAGAAGGGGTAATTTGTTCACAGTACAAAAGACTGTGCTGCAAACAAGTCAGTCACAAAACCAGCCCCATTTTACAGTGCAGTAAACAGATGCACAGTACACAGATTTGCTCAGCATTATGCCTTTTAGGGAAGGGAAAAAGCACTTATTTAAGTGCTTACTGTATGTGACGTACTGTGCTAAGCACTTTGCAAATATCTCATTTGATCCTCACAACAATCCCGAGAAGTAGGTGCTATGATGATCCCATTTTAAAGCTACCCATTTTACAGTTGAGAAAACTGAGGCAGACAGAAATTAAATGATTTGCCTAGGGTCACACAGTTACTAAGTGTCTGTGGTTAGATTTGGTCTTCCTGATGCCAGACTGGATCAGTGATCTATCCACTGTTCTACCAAGGAGCCTAGGAACAACTTTTAGAGCTTGGAATGCCCAAGGTTCTGAATTCCCATACTGTGGATGTTTACATCATGCTATCTTTTTGCTCCCCTTGTTCCCAGTTTTCTTTAGAATAAGAATGAGAAGCTCTACTATGCTTGGTTCTAAGAAATGCTAATCTTTCTTGTCTTTAGATGAAGACCTTTGTCATCTGCAGCTATCATTTTAAGATAAAAAATTCTGTTCCCTATTTCTGTAATTTGACTTTGACAAATAAAACCACACAATTAGGAGATGAACAGACTGGACTGGGATAATATTTTGAAATTCATAATAGAAGGCAACGCATTCTGATAAAAGGAATGTCAGAGCTTATAGGAATAATGACCAGGGTGCTATTAACTGACTATGTCACTTTGGTCAAGTCATTGAATCTTTATATATCTAAATTTCCTCATTTATAAAATGGAGAGGAAATCTGTCTTACTTATCTCACAGGAATGACTTAGGATAAAACTCTGTCTCAGATAATGTTATGGTTTGTCCTTCATTTTCAAAGAGGACCATGACATCAGGAAGATCATGACATGACTTGCAATTGAATTCAGATGTAAGATGGGGTGGTACTATTAGAGGCTCACAGGATTTAGGTCTGAAAGTTCCTTAGAAATTATGTATGGAAGAGAAAAGTGAGGGGCAATGACTTGTCTAAAGTTACCTGTGCAGGTAAGAGAAGAGACAGGATTTGAAACCAGGTGCTGTAACTCCTCACCCAATGTTCTTTGCAGGATGTCATGCTGCTTCTCAAAAGCAAATCAATCCACTAAGTAAATATTAAGCTCCTACTGTGACAGGCACAAAACTAGGTATTGAGGATACTCAAGTACAAAGAATGAAACAATTTCTAATTCCAAGGATCTTCCATTCTAATGGGCGCATATAAATGTGTACACACACACACACACACACACACACACACACACACACACACACAATAGTTAAATACAAAGTAGTTTGGGAAGAGCAAACCAGCTCAGCCTAGATGGAACATGATCCCATAGTCTATGACTGGCAGTTTCAAGGATGCTTAGGAAAGGGTCATAGGCATCACCATTTATGCTCTTTCCCCTCAGAAGTCTTTTCCCCATGTCTGAGTAATAATGCCTTGCCTGTATCTAAGGCTGCTCAGAGCAGTGATTGCTTTATCTACCTGGATGCCAACAGGATCAGTGGTTGCATTAGGCTCAGCTGCCTTCCCCCAGTGATAAGTATGAATCACCTGGAGAATCTGACACCTTGAGAAGCAATGAGGCTGATTAACACAGAGTTCAATAGTCATTTGGGGCCACTGACATAACTATGGTTGCTGTGTCTTGGCCCTGACAACAGGACCTTCCACTGCAGGAGGTACGCTAGGCCCTGGCTCCTCTCCTGGGTGATGCTGACCTGACTCAGTGTCTACTGTAATTATTCCAGAGGCATCTATCACATCTATCAGCTGGATGCCTCAGGAAGCCCCAAGCTCAGTGACTATAGAGATTTGGGGTGGATAATAGAAGCACAGCTTCCACATTAGAAACAGTAAGTATTTACTTAGTACTCACTGTAGGCATTAGGATCATAGAACTAAAGTTAAAAGGGACCTCAGAAGCCATGTATAAGAGGCCAACCTCCTTATTTTTCAGACTAGGAAACCAAGACCCAGGGAAGTTAGTTATTTATCTCATACATAGTAAGCATTGGGGTAGGATTTAGACCCAAATGCTCTGACTCCTAAATAAGTACTCCTTCCTGTGTACCACACTTTCTTAAAAATTTTACCTTCTTTAGGATAGGTGTGTGTGCATACACATGTGTGTGCATGTATGTGTGTGTGTCCTTTGTTGTAGTGTAGAACCCAATGCAGCAAGATGTAGTTGAAAGAGCAGTGCTGGCCTTGTCCTCAGGTGATAGCAACTTAAATCCTGTTACCAGTTGTGATAGCAAGCAAATCTCTTGCTGTTTTTTGTTTTAGTGTAATCAATTGCCTCTGACTGAATAATGTGATTAAAGATCTTCTCCACCCATTAATGAGCCTGGGAAAATTTGTGGGAAGACCCATACCTTTTGTTAATGAGACACTGGTTCTCAAGGGTTGTGATGTCCTCTGGCTCTGAAAAGTGTGTAAATATTCTGAGGTAAGGCTTTACTTCGGGGCTTACTGATTGGAAGTGTTTGTTTGACCAGATGAGACTCTGCATAGCTGTCAAGGAACTCCCCCTCCACCCCAAACCCCCCTTTGAAAACTCTGATGTTGGCGCTTCCCTCTGTGGTAACTATGTACGTATGGTCATGTGTCTGCATGTCGATTTGTGATGTATGTACTGCTTGCTGTCAGACAGTTTGGAAGCTCTGTCTGTTGATTTAGATTTTGCTGTATTTTCTCTGGAGTTCAGGTTGCTGACGCTTCCCCCTGAACTAAGTGAATGATGCATGTGCTTAACTAAAATGATTGCTGACCCCTCAAAAGTTGCATTTCCTTTTAGAAAAGCAGATCAAAGAACCTGTGATAGCAGGCCTTCCTGTGTATGGCAGCGTGCTTGCTTTTACACCAGTATTCCTGGGCTGAACAATGATGGGAAAGCCTCAATATCCTCACCTGAAAAATTGGGGTAATGATATTTGCATTACTTACCTCACTTAGTAACTGCACTGAAAGTGTACTTCATAAATGTAAGCTGTCTGTATTATTACTAACAGTAATCACCAGAACACCTGGGTTTTAGCCTTTGCCCTACCACTAATTTTCTATATAATCTTGCATAAATTAGTTCCCTGTCTTTAGGAAGACTATCTTTTAAGCAGTGTGATTCAATGAAGGAATGGGCTATCTTAGAGATATTTAAGCAATCCTTGGTTGACACTTTGTTAGTCTAAAAAAAATGTTTATCTTGATAGGTAGTGAGATCCCAGTCACTGAGTGTATATGCAATACATATATATGTATATAGGTATATATCACACACATATCACATATTTGTGTGTATTTACACATACAGTAAATATAATATACATTGCACCTATACCACATGTTTGTGTGCATGTACATTTATATGTACAATGCATGTTCATATGCATGCTGTACAGCAATAGATATATGTATAGATATATACACCTATGCTCAGTTTTGCAATGCACTGTACTTACAATGCAATATACATGTATTATGCATGGACATACCCATGCACATACATATGTTATATATGTGTATATAGGGGGGAGGAGCAAAGATTGCGGAATAGAAAGATACACATATGCTAGCTCTGAACCCACAGCCCATAAAATACCTGTAAAGAAGAACTCCCAATAAATTCTGGAGCAGCAGAAGCTACAGAACAATGGAGTGGAGGAGATTCCTGCTCCAGAGAGACCTGAAAAAACCAATGCGAAAGGTCCGTCACAGGTCTGTCACACACCAGACCTGGAGCAGAGCCCAGCCCTGCCTTGGCCACGTGGCACGGAGAGGAGCAGATCCGAGCAGGCTTCAGGGACAGAATCTCCAGCTGCCGTGCAGATCCCTCCACCCACAGGAGTCAAAGGTCAGTGAGAGAGTCTTTTTGGCTCACCAAGAGGGGAGCGGGGTGTCCCAATAACTCAGGCCCCCTTGGGAGGCAGCAGTGGAGACTGTAGCAGACAAGGGCTCCCAAAGCAGGCAGGAGCCTGGATCTATTGCTGAAGATCTCCACATAAAACCCCTGAGGGAACTGAGCACCACCTGGTGGCCCTGCCCCTACCTGAGCACCTGACCTTAATCTCACACTGAATAGCCCAGCCCTGCCAAAAGCCCTGAGGCTGGGAAGCAGCATTTGAATCTCAGCCCCTAAGCACTAGCTGGGCAGATCTGGAGGCAAGGTGGGTGTGGAAAGGAAACTCAGAAGTCAAGTAACTGGCTGGGAAAATGCCCAGAAAAGGGAAAAAAAATAAGACCATAGAAGGTTACTTTCTTGGTGAACAGATATCTCCTCCCATCCTTTTTGATGAGGAAGAACAATGCTTACCATCAGGGAAAGACATAAAAGTCAAGGCTTCTGTATCCCAAACATCCATAATTAATATTAAATGGGCTCAGGCCATGGAAGAGCTGAAAAAGGATTTTGAAAATCAAGTTAGAGAGGTGGAGGAAAAACTGGGAAGAGAAATGAGAGAGATGGAAGAAAAGCATGAAAAGCAGGTCAACACACTGCTAAATGAGATCCAACAAAATGCTGAAGAAAATAACACCTTGAAAAATAGGCTAACTCAATTGGCAAAAGAGGTTCAAAAAGCCAGTGAGGAGAAGAATGCTTTAAAAAGCAGAATTAGCCAAATGGAAAAGAAGGTTCAAAAGCTCACTGAAGAAAATAGTTCTTTCAAAATTAGAATGGAACAGATGGAGGCTAATGACTTTATGAGAAACCAAAAGAATCAAAAAATGGAAGATAATGTGAAATATCTCATTGGAAAAACAACTGACCTGGAAAATAGATCCAGGAGAGACAATTTAAAAATTATGGGACTACCTGAAAGCCATGATCAAAAAAAGAGCTTAGATATCATCTTTCATGAAATTATCAAGGAAAATTGCCCTGATATTCTAGAACCAGAGGGCAAAATAAGTATTCAAGGAGTCCACAGAACACCGCCTGAAAAAGATCCAAAAAGAGAAACTCCTAGGAACGTTGTGGCCAAATTCCAGAGTTCCCTGGTCAAGGAGAAAATATTGCAAGCAGCTAGAAAGAAACAATTCAAGTACTGTGGAAATACAATCCTGATAACACAAGATCTAGCAGCTTCTACATTAAGGGATCGAAGGGCATGGAATAGGATATTCCAGAAGTCAAAGGAACTAGGACTAAAACCAAGAATCACCTACCCAGCAAAACTGAGTATAATATTTTAGGGGAAAAAATGGTCTTTCAATGAAATAGAGGATTTTCAAATTTTCTTGATGAAAAGACCATAGCTGAAAAGAAAATTTGACTTTCAAACACAAGAATGAAGAGAAGCATGAAAAGGTAAACAGTAAAGAGAAGTCATAAGGGACTTACTAAAGTTGAACTGTTTACATTCCTACATGGAAAGACAATATTTGTAACTCTTGAAACTTTTTTCAGTATCTGGGTAGTTGGTGGGATATCATACACACACACACACACACACACACACACACGCGCGCGCACACACACATGCATACACACACAGAGACAGCACAGAATGAATTGAATAGGATGGGATCATATCTTCAAAAATGAAATTAAGCAGTGAGAGAAATCTATTGGGAGGAGAAAGGGACAAATGGAATGGGGCAAATTATCTCTCATAAAAGAGGCAAGCAAAAGACTTTTTAGTGGAGGGAAAAAGAGGGGAGGTGAGAGAAAAATACGAAGTTCACTCATCACATTCGACTAAAGGAAGGAATAAAATGCACACTCATTTTGGTATGAAAACCTATCTTACAATACAGGAAAGTGGGGGAGAAGGGAGTAAGCAGGGTGGGGGGGATGATGGAAGGGAGGGCAATGGGAGGAGGGAGCAATTTGAAGTCAACACTTTTGGGGAGGGACAGCATCAAAAGAGAGAATAAAAGCAATGGGGGGAACGATAGGATGGAGGGAAATATAATTAGTCTTACACAACATGACTATTATGGAAGTCATTTGCAAAACTGCACAGATATGGCCTATATTGAATTGCTTGCCTTCCCAAAGGGAATGGGTGGGGAGGGAAGGATGAAGAGAAGTTGGATCTCAAAGTTTTAGGAACAACTGTCAAATAGTGTTCTTGCTACTAGGAAATAAGAAATACAGGTAATGGAGTATAGAAAGTTATCTGGCCCCATAGGACAAAAGAATAGATGGGGACAAGGGAAGGGAGCGATGATAGAAGAGAGGGCAGATTGGTAATAGAGGGAATTAGAATGTTTGGTGTTTTGGGGTGGGGGGAGGGGAGAAATGGGGAGAAAATTTGGAACCCAAAATTTTGTGAAAATGAATGTTAAAAGTTAAATAAATTTAAAAAAATATTCATTTTGAACTTAAATACAAAAAGAAAGCAATTTCCTTGCACCATATAAAGAGAGGATTCAATATAGAACCATCCATTTCCATTTCAGAATGTTTACTTAAAAGAACTACATAATAAATACTACACATTGTTTTCAAAGCTAAATATATATATATATATATATATATATATGTACTTTGAATGGACAATGATCTGTTAGTAGTCCTGCAGAAAGAATTTTATCATTTATAAGGTTAATCTAAATATCTATAGTCCCTAAGTTTAATATTCTATGATTCTAGGTAGTTATTCACATCTTCTACGTGTTTAGACACACCATGAGGGCTACAGGAGAAGACATGATGCCTGTTTTCATGGGGTTTGTAGTCTAGTTGGGAAAATAAAGTCAGACGGTCTTTCAGAAGAGATTTGGCCTGACCATCAGGGCCCTGAATTTCACCCCAGCTCTACCATTTACTGAGTGTATGACCATAAGTAAGTCACTTAGCTTCTTTGACCCTCAGTTTCACAAATTAGAAAATGAGAATCAACTCACAAGCATTTGTTAAGCACTTCCTGGGTGACAGACATTGCACTAAGTGCTAGAGGCAAAAGTGAAATAATATGTGGTTTAAGGATCTTCTGTTTTAGTTGTAGAAAGAGTCAGTAGTTAGATGGGTATCTAAAAGATACTTACAGAGTAGACACCCAGAAACCTTGGGGAGAAGGCACTAGTATCTGGATGATGAGAAATACTTTCTGCATAAGGTGTTCCTTGAGCTGAATCTTGAGGGAAACCAGGAATTTCAATAAACTGAGGTGAAGACCAAGAGCATTTCAGGGATAGGACACATCTTCCCCGCAGGAGACAATGGGAGTGTTCTCCCTGAGGAATAGTAAGTAGGCCAATAGCTATGGCTGATGTAGAGTGGGAGGAAGGGAGAAGAATACAATGAGACTAGATATAGAATGACAGATTTGAAGGAGCTTTCCACATCAAGCAAAGGAAATCATCTTTGATTCTAGAGATAACAGAGAACCACTGGAGCTTATTGAATGGCACATGGGAAGGGGGGTTAGATATAAGAAATGGTCATACCTAAACTTTAGGAAAATCCCTTCAGTAATTGTGAAATGGAAGGATTGGAATCGAGAGAGACTTGAGAGAGGAGACCAAATAGGAGGCTACTACAACAATCCAGACCTGAACTTGGCCATTATCTAATGAGAGAGTTGTGAGGAAAACATGATAGGATTACAAATTAGAACAAATCAGAGCATGCTGAAAGCTGGGCTGTGATTAAATGGTATAACATATGGCATATAGTGTAAATTATATATTTGTTATCATAGGAGAGAATAGTCAGGAAAGTTTGCACGAAAGAAGTAGTGACTGAGCTAATCTTTGAAGGATAGGGGAGATTTGGACAAGTAAAGGTTTTTTTATCGTTCTTTGTAGGAAGAAGGATTTCTGGTGCCCTCAGTCTCTGGAAGAGATAATACTAGAGTGGAGTGATGATATTTTACCACAGGGTGTGGATTTCCTCTGGAACAAATAATATGAAAACTTTCGACAGTACTTATACTCAGAAGATAGGAATAGAACATGAAGGTGTGACCTAAATGGAACTCATGACAAACAGGAGGGTGAGATTGGAGTTAGGAATGGGTTTGAACTGGAGGAGAAGTTTGATGACCTTAGCCTTTCTTAGGTGTTAGGAGAAAAAGCAGAGATAGTTTAAGACTCTTTTCCAAAGACCTTATGGTATACTGAAAAAAATGGGCACTAAAACTGGAGTTGGAGACCTGCTTTTCTACTTATTACCTGTATGATGTTGGGCAAGTCATTTAACCTACTTGGACCTCAGTTTCCTCCTTTGTAAGATGAGGAACCAGACACTTACATTGGTCCTTTCTACTTCTAAATGCTACAAGCCTATGACAATTTTTCATGGCTCCCGGGTTCATCACTGTGGAAGTCCCATCCCTGATGCAGATGCCTCAGCATCTTAGTAGATATCTTCATTATTTATATGGCTAAGAAATAAAGAAAATAGAAAAAAAAATCACTCAGTTGCCAATATGTTGGTATGGGAATGGGTTACTCTCTATTTAGCCATGCTGGTTTTCAGATGACAGACATAACTAGTATCTTTGCCTATCCAAACAAGATAATAATCAATAAGAATTTATTAAATACTCAGTGCCAGGCACTGTGCTGAGTGCTTTCCACCTGGAAGAACTGAGCAGACCTTAGACTCCACTAACATAATCTATGGGAAGCATGATCATAATCATGTAGCAGTGAAGCAGTATTAGTGTCTCTTTTTCTCACCCCTTAAAGACCCAATAGCATCTTTGTCACCCAACTTATTTACCTGGATAGGGAAAGTATTACCATCTCTCCATCCCCCAAGCTTTAATTTGTGCTTTTTATCACTAAGACAAACTAGTAACGATTTGCTGAGTGAGATGCAATTACGGTGGATTCCGAGGTCAATATTCAATCAGTGGTTCCATTTTGGACATTGCTTTGATCAGCCAGTCAAAAATTTCCTTTCATTTAGGTGTTTTGTAAATAGTCAACAGCAGCTAATGGGCTGAAAAACAGCTAAAGGAGATAGGAAGATGTGTTTGGGCTTTTAAAAAAAAGTATGATTTCATTTTTAATTCAAGTTAGCTCTTTAGAAGACAGAAGTTTCAAAAAATTGGTCAAGGCCTTAGAAAACCTTTAAATATGAAACTGAACTCAGGACCCCAAGCTTATTGGTTCAATGGCTCTCTTGGATCAGTGCCTGAAGTCTCTTATCTGCTTACCTGATTTTGGGTGAATTTAGAGTCATATCTATTTATTGTTAATATTGTAACTGTTGTTATTGTTGTTGGCAGCTTCTACAGTAAGTATCCTATTTACCTAAGGTAGATAACTAACCAAAGGAACTAGCAGCCATCATCTAGTTAGTCCTGAGAGAAGACTTGCTCAGGGTGTGAGTAGTGTCACAGCCAGACACCAACCTGTCTCCTGATCTGTGATTTCCATTGTTTTTCCTACTATACCCTCTTACCTAGCAAACAACAGCATGATCTGTGATGTTGATTAAATTATTTTGCTTCTCTTAGTCTCATTTTCCTCATGAAAGAGTTTGATTAGATAAGAAAGTCAAGGAATTACAGAAACTCAGAATTTCAGAGTTGGAAGATAAAATTCTTAAATAACCCAATCTTAGAAAAAGAATTTCAGAGTTGGAAGATTCTGGAAAACATCTAGTACAACATTTACCTGAATAGGAATCATTCTTGAAATATTCTTTAATCAATCAACCAATCAATCAATCATCATTATTAGCACAAAGGTAATAATCAAAAGACCTTCCAAGGGTGACATTTGCACGAAAGCAACTTTACATCAACAAAGAGTCCAAAAAATGACTGTGTTGTTGTATTGGTTTATAGAAATAGAGAAGTTAATGGTGGCAATTCAAAATCAAGTCATCATCTCAAGAAATTACAGAAGGGTGATCATGTTAAGGAGGTTGAGCTTTTTTGGTCAATGCTGCTTATGTGAGAGAACAGTAAAAATTGTCTAATGCATCACTGCAAGTTGAAAAACATTAGTAGCTATCAAAAATATACCAAAATATGATAGCCCAAATTGTACATCAGAAGCTGACTTTCAAAGACCAAATTAAAAATCCCCAATTAAATGCCAAATTAGAAATTCTGAAAATCAAAGATGAGATTAATAAAAACTGAGAGTAAGAAAACCATTGAACTTAAAAATAAAATGAGAAGCTGATTTTATGAAAAAAAAAAAACCCGAGTAAAATAGATGAACCATTGGTTGATAAGATTTTAAAAAAAGAAAGAAGAAAATTAAATTGCTAGTATAAAAAAGCAAAGAGATGAATTCACCACCAATGAAGAGGAAATTAAGACAATTATCAAGAGCTATTTTGTCCAATTATATGGCAATAAATTTGACAATCTAAATGAAATATATTAATATCTACAAAAATATAACTTACCCAGATTAATAGAAGAAATAAAATTCTTAAATAACCCAATCTTAGAAAAAGAAATTGACTAAACCATCAATGAACTTCCTAAGAAAAAAATCACACAAAGTTAACCTCTCCTATTATTAATCATATTAGGGTCAGGGATTTTTCAGGGTTCAAGCAACCTCTGTAGTTGTTTAAAAGAGCGTATAATGGTGGAAGAAGATTGTAGCAAATAAAAGGGGAAAAAAATTGCACTGAAAAGCAAAATTAGCATTACTTAAAAAAAATGTGTAGTGATTTTGGTGTATCAGTAACCACCTCAACATACACACAGGGGTCTACCATCACAGGTTCTTAGATCTGCATTCATAAAAGGAAAGGTAACTTTTGAGGGGTTAATAATCACTTAAATTAAGCACATGTATCATTCCTTTAACCAAGCACATATATCATTCACCTAGTTCAGGGGAGTAAGCACCCTGAACTTCAAAGAATATAAAGAGAAATTGAAAGTCAACAGACTGGTTCAACCGTCTGACCTTAGTTACCAGAGAAGGAAGCACCAACAACTGAGTTCTCCAAGCTGGATGGGCTACTTAAGCAGTTTCCCAGAGTCCTCATCTGGCCAAAGGAACACTTCCAGTCAGTAAACCCCAAAGTAAAACCTCAACTCAGAGCATTTTAGAGTCAGAGGGAATCACAACCCTTCAGAACCAGTGTCTCATTAACAAAAGGTGTGGACCTTCCCACAAATCTTCCCTAATCAAACTGCCCTTAATGGGCAGGTCCATTAATGGGCAGGGAAGATCTTTAATCACATTAAAATGATTAACAATACAAATCCACATACTGTTTCTAGTTAAAGAAACTCTTGTTTCTACACTTTACTCCTAATAAAGACTCCTGATTGATAAAGGCAAGATTCAATCCAAGGCACTTGATTATACTAAAACAAAAACAGCAAAAGACTCTATTTTGCTTGTCATCGCTCTTGGGAACCTATGTTCTTTTATGTCAAGTCATCTAAGTTTTATTTGAATAATACAAATAAACATAGCTTCATCTATGTAAGTTCAAAGGGTCATTTAAAGGTTGTATTCAAGATGCTAGGGCAGCAGGGTGGTGCAGTAGATAGA
Source organism: Notamacropus eugenii (assembly GCF_028372415.1). Lineage (NCBI taxonomy): Eukaryota > Metazoa > Chordata > Mammalia > Diprotodontia > Macropodidae > Notamacropus > Notamacropus eugenii. Next base: position 467,633,624 of record NC_092872.1, on the reverse strand, counting down.
GCATTGGGCCTGGAGTCAGGAAGACCTGAGTTCAAATCCAGCCTCAGATACTTACTAGTTATGTGCTGTGGGGCAAGTCACTCAAACCTGTTTGTCTTAGTTTCCTTATCTGTAAAATGAGCTGGAGAAGGAAATGGCAAACTACTCTAATATCTTTGCTGAGAAAACCCCTAATAGGATCACAAAGAGTCAGACATAACTGAAATAACTAAACAACATTTAATGTGTGTTCAGTTCTGAGTGCTGAATTTTAGGAAGGATATCAATAAGCTAGCTAACATTCTGAGGAGAGCAATTAGACATATGAAACTAGAAACCATATGATGCTGGTTAAAACAACTGGGAATGCTGAGTCAAGAGAAGAGAAATCTTAGAAGTGACATGATATCTGTTTTCAAATAGTTGGGGCTGTTGTGACAAAGAGGGATTAGACTAACTTTGTGTGTCTGTAGAAGGAAAAACTGGGCAAACAGATTTCTTTTCATGTAATAAAAAATATCTAAAGTTACTCAAAAGTAGAATGGGCTATCTCAGGAGTTTCTGAATTCCTCTCAAAAGAAGTTTCCAAGGAACAGCTGGATAACCACTTGTTGGGGAGATTTTCAATGAAGTAAAACCTGGACTAGATCATCTCTGTGATCGTTCCAAATCTTTGAATCTGTGATTTGATGAAACCTGCAGAGGTTAGAGTTTAGGATGGCTTTTGTATGAGACAAATCTTTAGAAATGCTGAGTAGAATTTTCCAGGTCAAATCTCACTTTGTAATACAGACTTTTAGCTCATTGGGTGAGGATTCTGTTTTTTCTTCTTTCTCATTGTAGCCTCCTAAGTTGTTGCAATCTACAAACTTTTAGTAAGAAAAAAAAATTCTAAGTCATCTTTTCTATTCATTTTTTCCCATTATTGACTACACTTCCTTACAGAAATAGCACATTCTTTAAATAAATAATTCAGTGTCTCTCCAGCTAGGTAGCTCTACTTTCTTTAAGAAAAAGTTTTTCTTGACATTTTCTGTTTCTTACATCACCATAGTATCCCATGTATCCCTTCCAGAGAGCTATTCCATGTGACAAATAGTATTTTTTAAAGAGGAAAAAAAATCAGCACAACTGATCAAAACATCAGTAAAGTCTTCAAACCTGTGCAATGTGTAACACCTGTGACCCTTCCACAAAGGGGTAGGTTGGGGATTTCTTCACATATCTCTTCATTTGAATCCTGTTTGATCATAATAATTTTGTTGCTTTCATTCTTGATTTTTTTGGCATATCATTGTTCTTTCCATTTCTATTGATGTTACTGTGTATATTATATATACACATACTGTGTATATATATATATACATATATATATATATATTATGTATACCATGTATTTAACTGGATTCCAGTTACTTCACTCTGCATCAAATCATACAGATCTTTCCAGGTTTCTCTGTATTCATCACAAACATTATTTCTTACAGCACAGTGGTATTCCATTACGTTTATATACCTCAGTTTATTTAGCAAATTCCCAATTGATGTACATCTACTGTATTTTTAATTCTTAAGCTGTCACACAAAAGTGTTACTATGACTATTTTGCAGTATGTGGGGATTTTTTTCCTATTAATTATTTCCTTGGAGTCTAAGCCCAGTAAAGGAGGCTTTGGTTCAAAGGATAGGACATTTTAGTCACTATTTGGTAACTTTACTTTCAATGAAAAGCATAGTCATTTTTAGAGAGGAGGTTGACCTTTTTATTCTTTGAGGTAACCAATGTTAGGCAACTTGCCTGCAGTCACACAGCTAGTAAATGTCTGAGGTCCGATTTGAACTCAGGTCCTTCTGACTCCAGGGCTGGTGCTCTATCCACTGCAGCCCCTAGCTGCCTCATTGGTATCTTTAAAGGCTTATGTTTATAGTGTAAGCATGTGGCTCATCTGAAAGAATATATCTATAAATGGTGGTTATTCATTCCTTGTATATAGAATGTTTTACAAGATTATATGTATTCATATACCAAATGCTTTGCTTGTGAGCAGTTGAATGGTAAAAAGCTAATTTTAACAGGGCTAACATAAGTTTTTATTTTTTGGATCATATATGTGATGGAATTGTATAGGGATTGCTAGGTGGCACCATGCATGAGGGATTGGTAGGTGGTACCACAAGTAGCACACTAAACTTGGAGTCAAGAAGACCTGAATTCAAAGTCTGCCTGGGACACTACCTGTGTGACCCTGAACAAGCCATTTAACCTCTGTTTGCTTCCATTTCCTTAACTGTAGAATGATGATAATAATAATAACTACTACCTAGGGTTGTTGTTAGGATTACATGAGATAACATTTTAAAGTACTTTGCACACCTCAAAATGCTATACAAATTCTAATTATTATAATTCTTGTTCCTCCTCCTCCTCCTATTCCTCCTTCTCTGTGTGTTCCAATGAAGAAATTCTCTCAACTAATTGAGGCTGTGTAGTGCCAACTTGATATTCACAGCACCTACAGCAGCCATGAATATCCCAGTGCAATTCTAAATCATGAAATACAACAGACTTTCCACATAGAAGACAGAATCCAAACATTTATTCAAACACCAAAAAGTCAAATCCCAATACTAGAAAGCCAAATCCATCATAGTAGCAAAAATCTATACACAATAATAATGCAGAGGACAACACCTTCCCCAACCCTCCCCCATGCTGTGGCCTTCCCACAACCAAACAAATACTCACAAGCCTAGCTGTCTGCCTCCTCTCTCTTCCTCAGTTCTGACCAATTTCCTCTCAACTCCACTCTATCTCCACCCCTTCCCGTTCCATGTGACTCATAGTCATGTGACTTCCATGTAATTTAATCAGGTCACATGGGCCTATTAATGAATGGGAAAGATTTTCCCATTTATATTACCATTACAGGCTGGCATTTGGTTTGCAACTTATAGCCTTAGAAAGCTGTTTTCTTGAGTTTATTAAATCAACTGTTTCTCAGCTGGATCACAAATGGCTTACTGACTTCTCTCCTTTTTACCCCATCCCCTAATAATCTAAATTCACCAGTTGTTCAATCATTATGTAGACAATGCTTTAGATTAGTAATGTTAGATGGGGCAGGGGGCACAAAAGAGGGCCTGGTGGGCCCTGTCCTCTAAATGGCAGAAACCAGATTCTCTTTTCTACCCATCCCCAGAGATAAAGTCTTTCCCACCCAGGCCTCCAAAACAACTACATGCTATCCTGAGCAGAACTGCTATTTTCACAGGGGCTTCTGCTTGGATCCAGTAGAAATGTAGAATTTACATATTTCTTTGTCATTTTGTTCTAGTTGGGATGTGCCTGCTAACAATTAATTTTAATTGCAAAGAAATGGAAATTGCTAAGTGTTCCTTTGGCACTGGAGCTGGGCTTCCATTGTCAGAAAATGCCTCAGATCATTATTCTCATCCCCCTCATTTTCACTTTTTATTTTTCTTGACAAAGCAAAATTATTGTCTCTTTCTCTCTCTTTTTCTTTTGGCAGTTGCAGCTTTGAGAGGTAGAGAAGGCCTTAAAACTACTGATTAGTTTTTAGTTGGGGCCTAGCTAATGTGGTCAAGAGAGATTTTTCTTCTGCCCCTTCCTCAGGTGAGTTTACTAATACAAGTGCTTAACTTCTTGTGAAGGAAGCAGAGAGAGATGAAACACTGCCTGGCTGTTAATTTTCCTCCCTTAGAAAATGGGATGAGGGAGATGGATCACTGGCTATTTACCTAGCACAGAGTATACAATCTCCATTCATCCATCTTCTGTTCAGGCTCCCTTCAGAAATACATTATTTGGTGAGCCCCACTATTCCAGTGGCTAGTATTATTGTTGACAGCTCTCTCTGCAAGTGGACTTAACAGCTTGTCACCACACTAATCAATGTAACTCCTTCCAGCCTTTTAAAAAGGAATCTATTTGATCAATATCACCAAGTAAGCTCAGCCCTAGCAAACAGATCAAATAAGAGTCCCTCTGATCAATAAGTGTTATACAGAAGATAATTTATCAGGGATATTTCAATGAAAGCATCATAAATGTTTCCTGTTGACAACCCTTCCTGTGGTAGCTACTGTAATGGATTAAAAGTAGAATTGTGTCACTGTATAAACTATTAGCCTCTCTCTCATCTCTGACTGGGCCTAGGAAGCATTTAGAGGGTTGGCCTTATAGGGTTAATTCTGGTTTTAGAGCAATTAAAGGATTAACAACAGCAAGTATTTATTTATATAGCACTTCAAGGTTTACAAAACATTTAAAATATCATTTCACTTAATGCTTTACATGAAATTTTGTCTTCCAAACTATTTGATTACGGGAACAATGAATCTTAGAGCTAGAAGGAAACTTAGGGGTCACTTTATGGATATGGAGACTGACAAGCAGTGAGGAAAACTGACTGCTAAGATCATATAGCAAATTAGCGGCCGAGTCAGGACTACAATATCTATTCTTTAACTCCCAGGACACTTCTTTGCATCCCCTAGAAGGTCTGAGATAGGTCTGGGTACGTTGTAGCTGCACAGGAAATAGCCATTTATTTAAGCATCGTCCCCTATGCTTAGAAATAACTCCTAGTCTTACTGCTTTTATATCATGGCTAATTACTCAGTTGAAATAGATATAAAAACATTTGCTGAGCATCAAATATATACAAGACATTGTCAGAAATCCTGGGGATACAAAGATAGAAAATGACATTACTCCTGACATCAGTGTGCTTACATAAGGGCAATATGAATTTATGTAAATAAATTTGATGTAAGGGAAAATGGGATGGGAAAGAGGAGAGAGCTAGACAAATTACTTAAAGAAATTCAAAGAGGGAGAGAAATCAGTTTTACTGGAAATAGGGCTAAGGTGTGTGTATGTGTGTGTGTGTGTGTGTGTGTGTGTGTGTGTGAGAGAGAGAGAGAGAGAGAGAGAGAGAGAGAGAGAGAGAGAGAGAGAGAGAGAGAGAGAGGGAGAGAGAGAGGGAGAAAGAGAGAGAGCTTCATGAAAAGCAATATTTGTGTTGGGCTTTGAAGAAAAGGAAGGATTTTGAAAGATGAAGGTAGAGTGTGGGGAGCGTGATAACCTATTCTAAACACAGGATGATTTCCATTCTATTCCTACTTTTCTAGTCTCTTTAGGAATGTTGGAATAAAAAAAGCTGTAAAGGAATTCTATAAGTTAGAATAAGATAGATGAATAAACTTATGGATGATTATCCTTGGGAATCTAGTCAAGGGATATAGTAGATATTAACATGCTTTGGTTGATGGCATATGAACCTGTGTTTTTCATGGGGTTAATATAATTCAATAGCAATCAATTATTAGGTACTTACAGTGTAGATAGTGCTCTACATTGTGGTAGTCAGTGGAGAAAATTCAAAGATTAAAATATATTGCTGCCTTTGTGAAATTTTCAATCAAATAAGTGGGACATTCATAGATAACTTGAATATAAATATATGTAATAAGTGCAAAGAGAGGGCTATGTCAGGTCTGAAAAAGAAAAGATTATCTCTAGCTATGAATTCAGGGACAATTTCAGGGAGCAGGTGGAATTTAAACTGAGTCTTCAAGGATGGGAATGATTTCAACATAGTGAAAGAGAATGAAAGGCATTTTAGCCATAAAGAGGTGTGAATGGGGACACAGAGGTAAGAAGGAATGAAAGCATTCCTAGGATGATGAATATGATGAAATATAAACTAAATTGTCAGGAAATAAGTCTGGAAAGATGGGATGGTTACTGATGATGAGGACATTCATTACTGGGCTAAGACATCTGGTCTTTATTCAATAGGCTTGGAAAACTGCTGAGAATTTTTTGGACAGAGGAGTAGCTTAACTGGATATTTGTATGAGGATTTTATTCAATGGGAAATGGGGAGCTTTGTAGGTTTTTGAGCAGAAGAGACAATGGGATTTCAAACAGGTTCAGCTGTGCATCTGAGGTTATAAAACTAAAGTTCTTAAACTGGGATCTTCAGACATTTATATATTTCAAAAGGTCTATGAACTTGGATGGGAAAAAGAGATCTTTATTTTTATTAACCCTTGCTTTGTTTTGCAATGCCACATAATTTTTATGCATTTCAAAACATCATTCTAAGTTAGGGTTCTTAGATTTCATCAGAATGCCAAAAAATCCAAGACACAAAAACTGTTAAGAACTCCTGGTATAGGGGTACTTAGCTTCTTGAAACTGATAATAAAAAAGGTGTCAAAATGTATGATTGGTGGCAAGCATATGGGTCTTGATGAGTGAATTCAGTAAATGCAAAAATCCTTAGCAGCCGTGGAGTTAGGACTGAATCTAGAGACAAAGGAATGATTTTGTATCCAGGGTATAGAAAATTAGGGGATTTTTAGGAAGTTGGATTCCATATAGGAAATACTGAGTTCTAAGGTACAGGAACATGAGAGGAGGAAGCTCTGCCTGAGAAAAACAAGAGTACGCATCCAGGGCCTGAGAGGAGAAAAACAAGTGTACCTAAGTCCCAGACTCCAGGATGAATGAAATTAGTAGTGGCAATACATCCCCCATTGTATAAGATGGTCAATGGAGATGAACAAGCTGGTCTCAGAAAAGGCACTGCAAAATTAACAATAGCACATGAGATTGCTCCAATTTAGTGGCTGCCAATTTGAAGTGACAAAAGATAGAAATAATCAATGTTGGAGGGAGGGATTATGGAAAGAAGATAGAGTATTGCCCTCTTGGTGAAACTATGAATTGTCTAACAATTGTGGAAGACAATTTGATGTTATGCTAAAAAAAACAAAAGACCCAAATATCCATAATCTTTGATTCAGAGAGCCTACATTAAACATACAATGAAAGACAGAAATATCGGTCCAATATATACCAAAATATTAATTGAAGCACATATTATGAAAGAAAGAGTAGATAGGTGCAACAATGAATAGAGCTCTGGGCATGAAGACTCATCTTCTTTAGTTTAGATCTGGCCTCAGACACTTACTTACTATGTGACCCTGGGCAAGTTACTTAACCCTGTTTCCAGTAGAGTGGGGGGGGGGGGGTTTGAGCAAGAGAACCTTTTCTAGGATGGGGGCTAGGAGGAGAGAGATGAGGAAAAAGATTCCTCCAATAGAAAGTAGAAGATACAGAGTCAAGGAAGGTCAAAGGTGATCCATTCATCTAGTCAAATGTAGAGCCAGTAGGATTTTGTAGTAAGCAGGGCATTTTATTTAGGATAATAGCAGATTTTAGAGCAAATCTGTGTCCTGATTAGCTTGCCCAAATGGTACTAGAGGCAAGGCCATATTATTTCTGAATACAACTTGCTCCATCATTGAAGGGAATCATTTTGGGAGGTAAAACTGTGAAGCGGACAACGTTTACCTTTCCTAACTTCTTTCTCCCTTTCAGCATCTCTCAGTAGTTCTTCACTTCCTAATGCTACATATCTTTGCCCTAATTCCTTCCACTGCAAGCTGAAACTTATCAGACCTACATTCTAGTCCCTACAAATCCTGCTGTCTTCTAGGTAATATAGAATAATGTGAAGGACTCCCAGCTTAATGTGTTAGCCTACCCAGATAACACATTTTCATTTGTGTAAGGCCCTTCCAAAGACAGCATCTTAACTCCTGTGTGGTATCACAGAATGATCATGGAATGAGAAGACATGAAGTGAAGTTCCATTGAGGTGATTTTTATTGAGCTATGACCTTGAGCATTTATTTCACTTCTCTGGACCTCAATTTCTTCATATGCAAAATAAGAAACAGATTCTATTTACAATGTTCCACAAATTATAATAATGGTAAAAATTGTAGGCAGGTTGATCAAGAAGATATTTTGGGAGTAGGCCGACCTTTCAAGGCTTCTAGAGGATGTAAACTATCCTTTAGATTTGGACCATTCAAATAAAAAAACAAATGGTAAAAAAAAATAACCCTTTTGTCTTCTCTCTTATCATCCAAAATCATGTCTCCACATGAAAGGTATGGTTCTTAGGGCCCTCCTCATCAGATGATTTAGAACTTTTTTAATGTTAGCTTTACTGGCTCTGTAAAATGAGGGGGTCAGATGGGATGATCTCCAGAACTCCCTATGGTTCTGTGCTCCTATGAACCTATCTTATCTCTAGCAGAATGACTGGGAATTTTCAGGGTTTTTTTCTTTCACTTGGGAAATGTTCCTTTATCTCACCCACACCTGCAAACAACTATAAAAGGAAAAATCCCTCTACTTTCTCCCTGTGTCGAAAACTTTCCTTGCCTCTGTCCCAGAGAAGTGCCCATTTTACCAAAGGCAATTGCTTCTCCAATCTGCTTCATGTCAACAGGGGAGCTCAGTGCTTCTTTGTTTTAATTTCCTTTTTAACTCTTAGAAAAAAGTAAAAAAAAAACTGATGAGAATTGGAGAAAGGGGCAGCCTATGGGGAGAAAGGGATTGCAGGTATTTATGAATGAGCTCAGACTCCTGTCTCATTGATCATTTCTGCCTTAAGCTTCTTCATGGATATATGTATATATGATGCTGTTGGGAAAAAATCCTCTCTTTGACAAGGAACAATCTGTAGTTATATCCTGGATTAGCCCAGGCAGGCTCAAAGATTGCTTAGATGTCAGATAGGTGCTAGAATCTCAACTTAGAATTTCTTGAGGATGTAAACCATCCTTTACATTTGGGCCACACAAAGAAAACAAACAAATGGTAAAAAATCCATTCATCTTCTTCCTTGTCATCAGAAAAAAAGCCTTTCAAAGCTTGTGATATTTGGAATTTTAAAATGTTAAAAGTGTAGGGGAGGGGAATAATCCTCCGAAGCTCTGGCTCAGATTCCCATGATATTAACCTACAGGGATGGCCTTCTGTTATTGTTAGAGTTTCGAGTGTTAGCCCTTGTTGGCTTTGAGCAGCTTTACTCAGCAGCTGGCTTTGAGGGTATAGATGAGGAAACAGAATTTTCACTAGGTAATAATTTCCCCCTGAAAGATTCCTAAGTATTTCATGGAGCCTAGGGAATATTAGAAGTTTTTAGAGAATTAACCCTCTCTCAAATTGACTAGTTGAACTCACTCCATCCTGAGTGGCACCTTAAAGCATTCTGTTTCTAAGATCACCTTAAATTACAGATGTGTCAGTGTCCTTTAGGAAAATCTTCATCTGTTTTTGCTTGGACCCAAAGAAAAGCTGGGGACAATAGGGTAGAGGAGGCCAAGAAAAGCAATTTCTGATTCCCTGCCATGGAATTCCTTACAATGGAGTTGTCTTGACTGGAGTGGACTGTCATCCAAGGTGGTAAAGTCTATAGTTCTAGAGTTCTTAGGCAAAAGTGGGATAGAGGATTTTGCAGAGGGAACGCTTGTTCTGGTATAAGTTGTATCAAGGTCATTGAGGGCTCTCCTGAGATTCTATGATTTTTTAACTGTCAGAAATTAATTAACCAATAGGAATGACAAGTTCTTATTGTTTCCCCCAATACCTACTATAGTGTTTTGCACACAGTAGATGCCAAATATATTTTGAATGATTGAAAATGTCTGAGGAGGTATGTGCATGCCTACATCTTTAGTTATATCCACATTAACATTTCTATCTGTCTGTCTGTCCCAAAAGTTTTCATGCAGTTTTAAGCTATCAAAGTTTAACTTTTGTGACACCCTTTGCAAGTTTATGTTTCCATGCATGTATATATATATATGTATATATATATATATATATATATATATACACACACACACACACATATATATGTATATATAATGTGGGTACAATGTTTATACACATATAATATGTGACTATATATGCACTACATACATGCCATATACACATACACATATTGTATACATGCATGCAAATATACATGCATATATATGCAATGTGAAGGTTGTCTCCCAAATTAAGCTTTAAATAGCTTAAACTCATATGAAGAATTTTAGAACATAATAGAGATGTGGACATGAATATAAATAAGGCTAGAGACCCATATTCATTCATTTAAAATATATTTGGCACCTACTCTATGCAGAACACTGTAGTAGGCACTTGTGGAAAATAATAAAAACTCTTCATTACTGCTACTTGGCTAATTGATGCCAGATGGAAAAAAAAGGCATAGAATGTCAGAAGAGACCTCAATGACTTTGATGCAATCTCTGCCTCTCTCTGTCTCTGTCTCTCCACATATTATATAGATAGAGATATACATATAGGTATATATGTACGTATGTATTTGCACAACATACACATGTTATACATATATGTACACATCTATATTCATACACATATTCCTGTGTACACAAAGTAGGAGGGGGCAATTTATCTGAATAATTCAGGCCAAAATGCTGGTTAAATAAATGACTTTTCTTTGGGGGGAAGTATATTTTAGGAAGGGGAAATGATGTCAGGAGTGATATGTGAAAGCAGCCTAAATGGCAGTTTAGCAATCTACAAATCCATTTTGTTAGATTATTGTTCAAAATTACAAATTACTTGAATAGATTTGACCTCAGAAATGTGAAGACAGCGGAGAAGAATTTTCATTCAAGGAAAATGTGTGTCTAGATGTCCTTTCTTCTAATCCATATACGGAAGATCTTTCCATTATAGCATACCTAACAAGTCTTCATTTATCTTCTGCTTGGAAGTTACTATAAAGGGGGTATCTATCACCTACTCAAACAGTCCATTCCATTTGGTGGCAGTTCTCATTGGGGGGAATGTTTTTCTTGACATCAAGTCTAAAATTGCCCTTTTGCAACCTCAACTCATTGCTCCTGATTTGGGGCCAAAAAGAACAAATCTAATCAAGTTGTCTACTTAAAGAAAATGTTCATGCTCTCTTCTCTTCCCCTGCCCAAGCCTTCTCTTTTCTGGTTTAAATATGCCTAGTTTCTTCCATTGATCCTCATCTACGATGGACTGAAGGCCTTTACCATCCTGACTGCCTTCCTCTGGACACTATCTAGATTATTAATATTTTTCTTAAACCATAGTACCCAGAAGTGAATCAATATCCCAAATGAAGTCTGATGAGGGCAGAGTATCATAGAACTAGCATTTCCCTCTTCTTGGAAGTTTTGCCCTTCTAAATGCTGCCTAGGAAAGCAGCAACTTGCTTTTTGGCTGCTACATTATATTGATGACTTTTCTTGAGTTTGCACGTCACTAAAATGCCTAGATCTTTTTCACAACAGTTTTTGTCTTTGTATGTCTCTCCTATGTAGGACTTTGGAAAGTAATATATTTTGTACCCAAGAGCAAGATGTGATATTTATCCCTATTGAATTTCATTTTATTAGATTCAGCTTAATACTCTAGCTTTTCAAGATCCTCATAGATCCATACTCTGTCATTCAGAGTCTTGGTGATTTCTCCTAGCTTGGTATTACATGCAAAATTGATGAGCATATAATCTATGCCTTTATCCAAGATATTGATAAAACTGTTAAATGGCATAGGGCCAAGTGCAGATCCCTAATGCACACCATTGTAGACCTCTGGCTATAGTAATCTTGAATAATTAACTTGTCATTGATTCTGTCTATCCAAATAGGTCTGAATCCATCTGTCTAATTCATATCTTTCTATGTTCACCATAAGAACAGCATGACATACTTTAGGAAAAAACTCTTCTAATACCTATCTAAACTATATCCTCTACCTTATTCTCATCTACTACTTTACAATTTCTGTCAAAAAGGAGAAGAAGGAGGAGGAGGAGGAAGAGGAAGAAGAAAAGGAAGAAGAAGAAGAAGAAGAAGAAGAAGAAGAAGAAATAGAAATAGAAATAGAAATAGAAATAAGGGCATGGCCAGTTTTTGATGAAGTTACTTCCTTACCTGGATGTTCACAAAATATCTTTTTAACGATCAACCATATCTTTATGTGAGGCAGTTAGGTGGTACAGTGGATAGAGCACGAACCTGGAGTGAGGAAGACTTGAATTCAAATCTGACTTCAGACACTTACTAGCTGTGTGAGTCACTTAACCCTGACTGCCCCCCCCCACAATAAAGATGTCACTTAACTCTGTTGGCCTCAGTTTCCTCATCTGTAAAATAAGCTATAGAAGAAAATGGCAAGCCACTACAATATCTTTGCCAAGAAGACCTAAAATGGAGTGAGGAAGAGTCAGACACAATTGAAATGACTCAACAGCAACATCTTTAATTGAACATACCCTTATTAAGACCCATTATGTGCCAAGTACTATGTGGGTATACAGGATAAAATGGCAAATTTCAAAGAGCTTACTCTTTAATGGGACATATAACATTTACTCAGATAAATAGATAGGAGGTAATTAGAGGAGGGGACAGGGGCTAACAGCTAGAGAGATCAGGGAAGGATTTCTTCACAGAGGACATCAGAGCTTAGCTATCTCAGGATCCAGAAGATACTAAAGAAGCAAGCTAAGGCAACTTAGAAGCTGTGATAGGAGGGACGGTCATGAAAGCTAGTTTGTACAAAGAGGCACAGATGAAGGAAAGAGGTGGAAGGGTGCATTTGGTAGGAATGTTGAACATTTTCATAGCAGTAATAGGGAAAATATCTGGAAAGTTGGCTGTAGCCAGTTGGTGAAGCTCTTGAAATACAAAGTGTAGATTTGAGATTTTATTCTAGCAGCAATAGGGAGCCATGAAAGAATATTTTACATAAAATTTTAGAAGGATGAGATCTTAGGGGTCACGGAAACTCCTTTACTTTGCACATGAAGAGACCAAAGCCTGAAGAGAAGGAACCTAACAACTTTCTTCATGGAGAGAAAGTTACCTCTTAGAGAAACAGAATATATTCCTAACCATAACTATGTTGACAACAAAAATAAAAACAAACAAACAAAAATAGCTTCTGGCAGCTCAGGGGCAATGAGTAAAAGTGGCTCTGGTTGTTCCCTTCTATCCTCTCCATATGCAATATAATTAAAATTAAATATTCTAGAGGAAAAAGAAAAAGTCAAAGGTAATAAGGTTTACCTAGTTAACAAACACAGTTTAAATTGAAAGGGTGAGTCAGTATTCTAAGTGGAAATAGCGTGGAAAGGGCTGCCTGAAACTCCTGGCTTAGTTATCTATTCATATGATAAATGTTACCCATGTCTAGAACTTAATTCATTATTTCAAATGAGAACTTTGAGAATTTGGACATAGTGACAAAGTTCCCACATAGTGGTGACCATGATGATTGAGGTAAAATTTTAGAAGCTTCATGAGAATACACAAGGTCTCCTATATTCCATGGAGTCTCATGTCAGTTTTCCAAATTTCTTGCTTCCTGAATCAAGTCTTACAAATGGTCTGGCACATCTAATGCTAGAGAAAATAGGCCTGAGTACCCTCGTAATTCTGTGTAATCCAGCCAAGGATCCAGCCTTTGGTTCTGTTGATTTGGATGAAAAAACTGGGTTTTTTTAATTTCCTGGAGAGAGGTGTAATTAGGTTCCCAGGGAGGTGTTTCTGGGGAAAAAAGGAACAAAGCCAAAAAGGTGTGGCCTAGTGGTTAATTCCTTTTGGAGATGCCCGTTATTTACTTTCTCTCTAGGTGGGGAGGAGGAAGGTCATCAAAGGCTAATTGGAGGCATGGTAAACTCTGAGACACATGAAGATGAGTTAGAAATCTGTAGATTGTGTTAATTGAGGACACCATAGCTTCAAAAAATGGTTGGCAGAGTTAAAACTTTGGAAGCTTTTAGTAAGAAAAAATTGGGTAAAAGTTGAAATAGTGAATGTAGAGAGGGGGCAATATGACTAATTCTGAAAGATGTTGGGGGACTGGAGAGTCTTATCTATCTGCCTTATAATTAAAAAAATGGGGGGGTAGCTAGGTGGTGCAGTGAGTGGATAGAGTACTGGAACTGGAGTCAGGAAGACTCAACTTCTTGAGTTCAAATTTGTCCTCAGACAGTAGCTGTGTGACCCTGGACAATTCATTTAAACCCATTTGCCTCAGTTTCCTCATCTGTAAAATGAGTTAGAAAAGGAAATGGCAAACTACTCCAGTATCTTTGCCAAGAAAACCCAAAATGGAGTCACAAAGGGTCAGGCATGATTCAAAAATGTCTGATACATTTGAGTCCAGAGATTAGTATAAAGGTTGTAGGCAAGGACTCATTAAGGATGAAATACAGTATCAGATACAGCCAGTGTGAGCTAGAGCTAGGAGTAGATTGGGACTTAACCAAACTAGAACCAGAGCCCCAAAGTTGGAATCACAATTCCAGGCAAGTATGAAGGCACAAAAGGCTAAAAGTGCAGGTTGGAAAGGCCAGACAATACAGGGAGGCTGATGTGGAAACCAGTATAGGCCCCAGCTGTTCTGACTCTCTTTGCAGAGCGCTGACCAATCTCCTGGGAGGCAAGAATGGCTGCCCGCTTCTGCCCTATCATAAGACAATCAAGGGTCCACATCTGGTAACCAGATCAGGACTGGAGCCTCACATGTTTTAATGTATGTCCAGCACCTGGGCCATGGGAAAGTACTTACCGTACCCATTTTACATGTAGTTTACAGGTTAATTAAATTTATACCTACTTATTGATTTTTTTTTCAAAAATATATTTTATAGTGCTCTGTGGAGTTTTCAGCTCTATTTGATTTTTCTAAGTGCTCAGAGACCTTCTCTGAGGTGGGGAATCAATAATAATAGTAACAATAATAATAGAAAGCATCTTCTGACTATTTTTAGCTTCTATTTTGTGAATAAAACATTGATGCTCCTTTTAAGTTGGCCATCACTCATCTAGGCGGTTTTTCAGAAAAAAACAGTTCGTTAGTAATATCGGATAGGGAAGATATATGATGCTCTAAATATTTAAAATCAAATTTGAGAAAAAAAAGAAAAAAGACAGATAAATGCTCTGAGTCTGACATGGGACCAAAGGCTAAGTTTTGGGGGCCACTCTCTCTTAGTTCCCATGGGTGTTTTCGCTTTTAGATGGCAGCATTGGAAAGGAAGTAGTCAGAAAGACAAGGGCACCTCTCAGAGCATGGCATCTGTAAGGAAGTTGTACATGTGATAGTCAAGCATCTTTTTTAGCATCTTTTAGCATCATTTTTTAGCATTATTTTTAAGTCTGAATGGGAGATCTGGGAGGAGGTAGAACTTTAAAGAAGAGAATATATTTCAAGTGATTAAAAGTTATCGCTTTGTGGATGGTATTTTCCAACATTTTTTGTTTGGATTTTCTGAGACACATTGGAATGCATTCTGGTCAATTATATTCTTCACAAACAACTAAGAGTCATCATTCAGTCTCTCTCTAATCTGATCAGTCAATTAATTAATCAACAAATATTTCTTAATTGCTTTTTGTGCTGGGGACACTTCTTTAGGTACTGGGGATACAAAGACAAAAGTGAAATATTCCTTGCCCTTCTACACTTTATAGTCTAATCGAGTGACTATATATATGTACATATATATATGTATATATATGTATACACACACACATATATATGTACATATATACATGTGCACACACAGACACATACATATATGTATATACAAGATCATGCTAGGTAAATATAAAGCAAGCTTAGAAGAAAAAAAGTAACAAAAGAGACTTTTGGGCTTTTCATCAGTCTTATGATGTATCTGTTAGGAAATATAATTTAAGCATTCAATTGCTATTTTTTTCATGCATTTCCTAAACTCTTTTGACCTGTACCTTTATTCCCCTTCATCCCCACATAGGGATAATTAATCATCATAATAATCATGATAATAATAGCTAACAAAGTGTTTTACACTTATCTTATTTTCCCATTGTACAAGTGAGGAAACTGAGGCCAACAGAAGTTGAGTAACTTGGTCAGGTTCACATAGCTAGTAAGTATCTAAGGCCAGATTTGAACTCGGTTCTTCCTGATAGCAGACCTGGCACTTTGTTCACTGCTTTACTTATCTAGCTGTCTGTGATCATATCTGCGATCTCATCATCACCTTCACAATCCAGAACTCTGAAGTTCCTCTACTTCTTTGTGCCTCATTTCTCCGGAACCTGTTTATCAGCATCAGCATGATCTCCACTCACTCCATTGGTCCTTCCTGTCCCAGTCCATCATTCTTACTCTGGACTCACTCCCCTTCCCTTACATTGTTGAACCTAGAGTTAGTCACTTCAAATGCATAGTCCTCTACTCCTGAATTCTCTGCCCTCTTATTCTATGCCTTCATTTACCTTACCAGACTCTAACTCTGGAATATCTGCAACCAACCTCCCCCCTTTTCTTCACCCACTTTTTCCCCTGCTAGGTTGAATGTCTCTGGAGGAAGTCCCATAATTGTGCTAAATGGATCCATTATAAATTTGTATTATTCAGTTAGGCCTTTGCTGCTGTGAAGAAAGCCTTTTATGCTTCTTTAGTTATTGCCTATCTCATCTCCACAGTGGCCATTCCAAATCATCTCCTCTTTCTTCTCATCTTTTGACTCATCCACTTCCCTCCTCTCATAAGTGCAGGATCTCACCAACTATTCCAGGAAAATAGATCAGCAGTTGTGATTTCTTCTTCTCTTCTATCCCATACCTTCAACATTCTCACCACTTCTCTCTTTTACACCACTCTTTTTCCATCTGCTTCAGTTTCTGTCAAAGGGCTTTCCTTCTCTTCTCCAAGGTAAACTTTTCTCTTTGTGCTTCTGATCCCATCTTCTCTCATTTCTTCATGCAGCTTGCCTCTTCAGCTATCCCCCACCTACAATCTTCAATTTCTTCTTATCAACTATCATCTTCCCTGTCTATACAAATGTCCCATCTTTAAAAATAAAATATGATTTTATCATCCCCTCAAGTCACCATCCCATTTCTCTCTCTATTTCTCCTAGTCCCCAATTCCTTTCAAAGCCAAACTCACTGAGCGAAGGAAGATGACAAACCAGAACAAAACAAAAAACTTTCCATGTTTGTTGCCTCTATTTCTTCTTGTACCATTCAGTTCTCAGTCCCTTTCAATCTAGCTTTCAGCTTCAAGGCTCAATTAAAACCATTGTCTCCTATTTCTTGTTAAACTGAATGGCCTTGTCTTAGTCCTCAGTCTTTTAGATTCCTCAGTATGAATCTGTTGACTATTCCATCCTCCTGGATACACAATCTTTTTTGTATTTTTAATGTACGACTTTTATATGGCTCTGTTTTTACTTGACTAGTCATTCTCCTTTGCTGTAATATAATCTATGGTGTGCCTTCTGATAGTGGATGTCTCCCAAAGCTTTGCTCTGACCACTTTTTTCCTCTATTTCTACCCTTCCTCTTGCTGAGATTATCAGTTCTGTGTTCAATGATCACCTTCATGCAGATATTCCATAGACACTGATAGATAATCTGTCTTTAGAATTTTACTGATATCTATCATCATCTGTAACCCTAATCTCTTTCCTGGACTCCAGTTTTATATCACCAAAAAAGGCACGGCTTTGATCCCAGTTCTCCTGAGACATTCTCTCTCCCTGGTCATTGTTGCTGACTCAGTCACTGCAACTGCATTCCTTGCCTGCACATTAGGATGGTATTCCACGGGGAAAACACATAGCTATAGCTCACACTTCTTAAGGTCTTAGGGGCCTTCTTTGTGAATAGGTTTATAACATGGAAACAGTTAAGTATGTATGTATATGTATATACATATACATGCACATATCTATATATGCACATGTTGTATAGTTGTTTCAGTCATGTCCAACTCTTTGTGACCTCATTTGGGATTTTCTTGCCAAAGATACTGGAGTACTTTGCCATCTGATTCTCCAGCCTATTTATAGATGAGAAACTGAGGCAAACAGTGTTAAATGACTTGCCCAGGGTCACATAGCTAGTAAGTGTCTGAGGATAGATATGAACTCATAAAGACGAGTCTTCCTGACTCTAGGCCTGGTGCTGTATCTTCTATGCCACTTTGTTGCCTTTAAATGTACACACACACACACACACACACACACACACACACACACACACACACATATCCTTTATCTGTTTACATGTGATAACCCTCCCCCCACCCCTCCCCCCAAAAAAGAATTGTAAGCTTCTTGAGGCAAAGATTGTTTTCCGCTTTGTCTTGGCATCTCAAACCGCTCATTTAGTGAGAACCTTTTGCAGACCATTCAAATTATAGATACCAGGACCCATAGGATTATAGCTCTAACTTTAGAAGGGACCTCAGAGGCACCTGATAAAAGCTAAATCAGATTAGATCATGGATGGACAGGATGCTGAACCAAATAGTGCTACAATTTCTTCCATATCTCTTGCTCTATGATGCTGAGAAAGAATAAAATTCCTTGGTAGAACATGTTTACTGACTGTTGATACGTATCTTCTCACAGGGCCCAGAAGGCCTGGTTAGTGGGGTAGTAGAAATATCTTTCTGAATCTATGGTGTTAGTAAATATCAGAGGAAAGATAGCATCTCCAGCCTTTCTGATTCCAAGTCCATTGCTTTATCAACTCATACCATCAACAAGTAATTATCAAAAGCATATTATATGGCCGGCCATGTGTCTGACCCTATGAGGTAGAGTCATAATTAAAATTCTTTCACTTGATAAAATAATATTTCTGGGATGGGAGAACAGGATGGGAGGGATTGGCCACAGTGGCTCAAAGGATGTTCAGATGGGAGAGAGTAGGGAAAGTCACAGTGGTACCATACAGGAGTCTGTGGGTTCAGTTACATTGGGAGATAGCAAGGCAATTCTCTAGAGCATCTGGCCCCTCTAGAGCATCTGCTTTAGAGGCTGGTTAGAAAGAAATAATCCTAGAGAGAAAGGTGCCCAAAATATGGTATTCTGAGAATGGGTGGTGAGGTCCAAGGGCAGTACAAGTCAGGCAGAAGGATCGAAAGGAAGTGCTTTT
Organism: Notamacropus eugenii; assembly: GCF_028372415.1. Classification (NCBI taxonomy): domain Eukaryota; kingdom Metazoa; phylum Chordata; class Mammalia; order Diprotodontia; family Macropodidae; genus Notamacropus; species Notamacropus eugenii. The sequence continues at coordinate 467,614,790 of NC_092872.1, read as the reverse complement.
CTGTGAGAGTTTGGTTTTCACATCTACCAATGCCTATCTCCCAATTGCCTCTTAGAGAATCATGAAGAAATGATGAGTTCAGATGTGTTGGAGCTGTCATTAATTAAGGACTATCAGGAACTGTTCAATATTCCCTACCTTAGAACCTGGGGCGGGGGTAGTCAGAGGAATGGGCTTGTACTTTGTCTCTGCATATATGTCACAGTCTTATTTTATACTTTTAAAGGTTCTGAGAATTGCTTTCTCCAGAATTTCACATGTGCCAAGCCTCTAACCAAACAAAACAATCTATAATCATCAGGTGCTTATTAACAGGCCAAGGTACTGAGGATATAAAGTCAAAAACAGAATTGTGGGTCAGGTAGAACCTTATTATGGAGAAGAATAACGCTCTTGGGACATGGTTTTTACTTTGACAATGAAACAGCTATCACAGTTGAAGAAACACTGGACTGTGAGGCTGTATCAGTAAGCACCCCAGCATACACAGAGGAGTCTACTATCACAGGTTCTTAGATCTGCATTCATAAAAGGAAAAGTAACTTTTGAGGGGTTAACAATCACTTTAATCAAGCACAGGTATCATTCCTTTAACCAAGCACATATATCATTCATCTAGTTCAGGGGAGGCAGCATCCTGAACTTCAAAGGAAATACAGAGAAATCAAAGATCAACAGACATGGTTTCCTCTGCCTGAACTCAACAGACAGTTGGATTCTAACTGTCTGACCATAGTTACTAGAGAGGTAAGCACCAATATCTGAGTTTTCCAGGCCAGGGGGGCTCCTTAAATAGCTTCCCAGAGTCCTCGTGTAGCCAAACAAATACCTCCAGTCAGTAAACCCCAAAATAAAACCTGTACCTCAGAGTCTTTATACACTTTTTAGAGACAGAGGACATCACAGCCCTTGAAAACTGATGCCTCATTAGAAAAAGGCATGGACATTCCTACAAATCTTCCCAGCCCGACAATGGGTGGGAAAGCTCCTCCTTTTAGTAAAACAAAAACATCAAAAGATCCTACTTTACTTGCCCTTATAGAGACAAAAATTGTTTTATGATTGTCAAGGGCATTAACTACCTGTGATTGACCTTGCACCAGTTACCTTTCCTTTCTGGGGTTCAGTTTTCTTCTCTGTAAGATGAGAAGGAATAGTATCAGGTAGTAGAATGAGTGATGCTGAATCTGGAGTCAGAATATCCAGGTTCAAATTTCATCGCAGGTGTTCACTGCCTGTAGGATCCTGGACAAGAAAGACAGAAGGGAGGGGAAGATTGACCAGATGGCCTCAAAGGTCCCTTCCAGATCCAATTCTATAATTCTAGGGTTGGATTAGATGATTTCTAAGGTTCTTTCCAGATCTAAGAGTAAAGGGACAGGTTATTGTATTGTTCACTGTGCTCTTCATGGTTAGACCATATTTGGAGTTTTGTGTTCAGTTTTGAGGGCCAATTTTGAGGAAGGACAAGATAGAGCATAAACAGAACCACAATACACTCCTCCAGAGATATTATAGGATCATAGGATCATAGATTTAGAACTCAAAGAGACATTAGAAACCAACTTGTCCCAGTTTTCTTATTTTGCAGCTGAAAAACTGAGGGTATTACCGTGAAGTAATAAATACCACCAATCACTAGATGTCTTCAGGAGGAAGCTGGTGACCACTTGTCAGGGATATTGTTTGAGGCAAGTGCATTCCTAGTTAGGTGAGGATTGGTCTGGATGATCATTTCTATTCTTTCCAATTCTGAGGCTCTGTGTTCCTATGAAATGTTTTATTGTGGGGGAACATTCTACATATGTGGCAAGCATAGTTTTAAGAGACATATATGTGGATATATATATATTCCAGCATTAACTGATATCCTTTGGACAATTTTGGTACCTAAAGGTGTTAATGATTATAATAAAAAAGAATAATATGAGGCTATATGTATGTAGATGGAAGGAGTGATTATGATTTATAGAAGTGATCCAATGTAGTTTGTTCTTCCATGTATCATTTTTTTAAAACAAAAATTGAAACATGCATTAAATCCCCTGAAATACAGCTGGTGTGATGGGGTATGTAATAATTGGTAAATACGTCTTTTGGGGTTGGGGTCTGTATGTGTGTTTCACAAATATTGTCTCCATCCTTTACTGCTATATTTCAAAATAAGAGTCAATGAAAATAAGGTACACTCCATGCAGTTCTCTTGTTTTATTATCTGTCATTTAATTTTTAATATGTAAGTGACAACTGATATATTACCTAATCAAAAGAAAGAGAATTATACATTGCACATAATCAGTTATTTTTGCCATATCACAAAAATTAGACTAACAGATGAGGAAAATAAATAAGATGAACTTTAAAAATGAAAATGCTTAGCCTTTGGAATTTTAGTTGACAGCTTTTGAAAATTAAATTATAAGTCAAGTACTGATAGGTTTGATATCTTCTTTGCAGCTTTGCAGATGATGTATTGCTGCTTTAATGGAATATCATTTATCATCTGATAATAACAAATGTAGTATTTCTGAGCTTGTCATCTCTTCTGTGATGACAAATAGTCCAACTTGTAGTGGTGATAATGGAATTTTATAATGATCTGTCCTAAACTGAGTCAATTGCAACACGAGCAATTTTTCTTTAAATCTCATAATGCCTATTAAACGTAGATTACAAAAATAAGTTCCTCAGGCTTAAGTGTGTGAGACTATCAATGAATCCAGATTTTAGGGGGACATGTCTGGTTGCCTTATGGATTGGGCCAATATTTACTTGTTTATCAAAATTGTTCCTCTTAGGCTACTGAGATAGCTTGTTGGAGGCTGTTGGAAATGGCAAACTATAAAACTTATGGCTTAAAGTAGGCAATGAAAACTCAGTTTATCTCTAGAAAAAAAATAGACAGTGTATTCTGTTCAAGATTATACTGAACCAATCCATCATTTCATATAGATTTATTTAATGAAGGTCTTGCTTGGAGAAACCCAAGCTGAAAAACTAGCCATCTTTTCCATTTTATCTCCAAATAGGATTTATTTTATGCTGTAACTCTTGGCTTGTCAGATATCACCATCCTGTTGCATCTGCCCATTCCACAGTCCAAATTTATCTCTGTCTCTTTTTTTCTTGAAATTTCTAAACAGATTCAGACCTCATGGGGAGACCTACAATGGAAACTCAAGGACTATAGGACTTTAGACTAGGAAGTGACCTTACAGATGAGAAAACAGAGGTCCAGAGAGTTGAGGAAAGCTAGGTGAGGTCATACAGACTACAAGTAGCTGAGGAGGGAAAGGTAGTGATGCCTTTTGAAAGAACAGAAGTCTTTACTATTGCTGGATTTGGGACATTTGTTCCAAAGTCAACCCAAGTTATGCTCAAGACAGCATTGCTGGTAATTGATTTAGCGACATAATCAAGAAATGAATGTTTGAGAGCTTAGTGTTTCATATTTCCTATTTGCTTCTCTTTCCCCTGCCTAAACCTGCTCAATGTCCTGATAATCTCAGGCCAGCAGGAAAGAATGGGAAAAGGCTCAGTGTGAAATACTTTGTTTTGACAGCAAGGGATCAGAATGTAATGGAATATAAGAACTGAGGATGCTTTTAATGGAATGGACCTGGTATGCAAATTGATACCTGACATAAGTGAAATATTCCTGGGCAGAGAGAATGGCTAAAGACAGTATGGGGGGATTAGCAGAGATTGGTCTTTCGGACAGTCTCCAATAACAAGGTTTACAGGGGACAATTACATAATCATTTAGCCTTTCAGGGTCATCTGGTAGAATCTTGTTTGTGATACATATTTTTTTTTTTTCATCAAACTTGATTTTTTTCCTACAGTGAAATCTGATTTATTTTCCTAGGCTACTTTGTCTGGATCTCTGTTTTGCCTATATCACACACTATCTTGTGTTATTTTTTTCTGTGTATATGTAACTCCCCTTCTCATCTGTTACACCCCATACTACCAATAAAAAGCAAGTGAGCTATTTGAGGCAGGAACTATGACTTTCCCCCTACTTTGTAATCTTAATATATAGCACAGAACTATTATTTTTGTCCATACCTGTGATTTTTTCCCCGGTGTAGAAACTTATTTTTACCATACAATGTACTTGGGCAATTCGACTTTACTTTACAGTCTTAGAGAATGGGCTCAGACAGGGATGGGGAACTTTGGGCCTGGAGGCCACATGTGATCCTCCAGGTCCTCAAATGTAGCCCTTTTTTTTTTTGTAGCCCTTTGACTGAATCCAAACTTCACAGAACAAATCCTCTTAATAAAAGAATGTGTTTTGTAAAACTTGGACTCAGTTGAAAGGTCACACTTGGGAACCTGGAGGGCTACATGTGGCCTCCAGCCCGAAAGTTCCCCACCCCTGGTTTAGGAAGTATGACAACCTTACCTCCAATCTAGGTCTTTCTGACTCCAGGTCCAGTGCTTTATCCATTACACTAACAAAGTATTTATTGAATACATATTATGTATCCAGTCTTGTATCTGATACTGTGGGGGTTAAGCCATAATTAGGAATTCTTTCATTTGATGAAATAATATTTCTGGAGGTGGGAGATGGGGGTGGAAATGGATGGCTACGGTGGCTCGGAGAACATCCAAAAGGGAAAGAATGGGCACAGTGGTAGCACATAGGACAGTCTGTGGGCTTTGCTGCATTGAGTGAGAGGGAGGTACATCCTCCTAGAATCTGGCCCACCCTACTATATTGATAAAGCATTTTTGTTTATTGTTATTATAATTTTGCTGCTTAATGGGAAGATGTTCCCCATTAAGGGGAGTTTGATTAGGGAAGATTTGTAGGGAGGCCTACATCTTTTGTTAATGAGATACTGGTTCTCAAGGTTTGTGATGCCCTCTGGCTCTAAAAAAATGTATAAATATCCTGAGGTGAGGTTCTACTTTGGGGCTTACTCATCAGAAGTGTTTTCTTGGCCAGATGAGACTCTGGGAGCTGCTAAGGAGCCCCCTAGCTTTGAAAACCCAGATGTTGGTGCTTCTCTCTCTGGTAACTATGTATGTATGGCCGGACAATTGCATCTGTCTTTGATCTATGGTGTATGTATTGCTTATGTGAAGCAGCTGGAAGCCCTGTCTGTTGATCTTGATTTCTATGAAGTTCAGGGGGCTGACTTTTTCCCCTGAATTAAGTGAATAATACATATGCCTGATTAAAGTGATTGTTGACCCCTCCAAAGGTGTCTTTCCTTTTAGAAAAGCAGATCAAAGAACCTGTGATAGCAGGCCCTCCTGTGTATGTCAGGGTGCTTGCTTTTACACCTACCTCGGGGGCTTGTGGGGGAGAAATAGTCCCAGAGGGAAGGGTGCCAGAATGATGACAGCCTAGAGGGGATGGGGGTGAGGCCTAAGGGCAACATAGAGAGAAAGTGTACATCCCCACTTCAACCCCCATGTCAGGACCTTGGTTTACCTTGATCTAGTTAAATTTCTTCTATGGTATAAAGCCAAGAAATAATAATACTGTACCTATTCTTACTGCCTAGCTGAGGAGAAAGGACTAAAACACATTAATTAGAAAAAATAGGTGCAAGACCATTTCAAGCCATCGTAAGACCAAAAGGTGTTTAGGAAAGACAAATATTGGTATAAGTTAGAGTAATAATATTTATAAAGTACTTTAAATTTTGCAAAACATTTTACTTATATGATCTCATTTTATCCTCATAACAGATTTCTGAAACAAGTGCTTTTTATTATCCTCAGTTTATAAATGAAGAAACTGAGGTGCACCTATAGAGCTTGTCCATCTAAGCTAGGAAAGCCAAAGGAAATGGATAAGTTGGATCTAGCAACAAAAAAGAAGGAAAGGGCAGGCTGCAAGATTGCCTTTGGAAAATTATTTTAATGACCTCAAGCTTTTGGTATCAAAATCCATCATTTTAATACTTCTCCTGGTGGTGTTCTAGGTGATTTGCTCAGGGTCTCACAGATTCTGTTTGAGGCAGAATTCAAACTCAGATCTTCCTGACTTGAAGCCCTACATTCTATTCACTATGCCACTCAGGTATTTGAAGACTTTAGGAGGAGGTAGAACAGAATTGTAGAATCTCAGAACTAGAAAAAAAATTCTCTAGCCCAACTCATACCACTGAAAGGATCTCATAATATTGGTTTTTTTCCCCTCTAAACCATATGGAATTTTTATTTTTAAAAGTTTTAATATTTTATTTTTTCCAATTACATGTAAAAGCAATTTTAAGTTTCATTCTTTACAATTCTGAATTCAAAATTACTTCCCACCCTCCCTATTCCACTCCCTCATTGAGAAGGCAAGCAGTTTGATAAAGGTTATTACTGATGTTGTAAAAGAAAACAGAGACAAAAAAAGAAATTAAGATTCTATTAGTTCTTTCTTTGGAGGTGGATAGCATTTTTCATCATAGGGTCCTTGAGAATTGTCTGGGTCTTTATGTTGCTGAGAGTGGCTAAGTCATTCTCAGTGGATCTTTATTCAGTATTGCTGTTACTGTATACAATGTTTTACTGGTTCTGCTCACTTCACTTTGTATCAGTTGATCTAAATATTTCCAGATTTTTCTGAAAAATTCCTACTCATCATTTCTTATAGCAAAATAGTATTCTCTCTTAATATTGTTTGTTGCTATTATTTAAAAGGATGAGAAGCATGAAATAACCACAATAATTATATTACATATTAGACCAAATCTTTAATATGTTGCTACTGACTAAATGCTATAGAGCAGAGGTGTCAGACTCACACTTTGGGACTCCAAGGAGCCCACAAAACTCCTAACAGCCTGAACCAGATTAAAATGTAATTGGGAAATGTTAAACAAAATAAATACAAGTACAATGCAGCATTAAAAAATGTCAGTTGTGGATAGGGATCCATTTCTAATTGAGTTTGATTGGTTTGGCGGATTCAAAATTCCACTGTGCTTCTAATTTGTCAACCGCAAAAAACATTTTATGCTATAGATCAGGAGTCAGAAAACTACAATGCCAGGGGCAAATCATGTCCACTACCTATTTGTGTAGGCCCCAAGAGATAAGAATTTTTTTGTTACATTCAATTTAAATAAAGTTTTATTGTATATTTAAATATAAAAATAATTCTTAGCCCATGGGCCCTACAGAGCAGGCAGAGGATTGGATTTTACCCTTGGGCCATAGTTTGAAACACTTGCTATAGAAGAAAACACCACCTTAAACATAATCCTCTAATAAGGTGTGGCCTATGCATATATAAAAATTATGTGGGTCCTTGAAAGAAATAACATCAGAGAAAACTTTGTTAGAGGCTTTTTTGGTCATTATTATCAAGTGGGGCAGAGCAGGAGGATGCTCTCCAGAAGTGTTTGTCACTGATTTGGAGGAGTTCCAGTGCAATTCAGTTTCAAGAGGTGATGTAATCCTCCAGATGCTCCTGTTTGCAGATAACATGGCACTGATTACGTCAAGCCCCAAAACAACTGCAGAGCCTCTTAATTGAGACACATAATCATTGTAAAGAGTTTGGCCTAACTATCCACATAGGAAAAAACAAGTGAATAAAGACTATGGACAGTTTATACTACTTTACTATGATATACAATTGAATGGAATACCTGCAGAACTTGTCCATCCAAGCTTGGAAAGCAATAGCAAATTGATGGAATGGGTCTAGCAATAAAGAGGAGGGTAAGAACAGACTGGATTGCCTTTGGAAAATTATTTTCATGACCTCAAGCTTCCTGAGACAAAAGTCCATGTTTTTAATACGTGTTCTCCTGCTCTTGTTATGGCTGAGATTTATGAAGTACTATGATTTTCAAGGAACCAAAGTTGACGTTCAATCAGAAAACAATGAAGAGGTCTGTGGAGGGTTCTACATGTTTACACACTTGCTGGTTGTTGTTGTGTTCGTCCTTCGTTGCTGAAGAAGACCATGCCATCAGAAAAATGATGACATGAGTTGCACTTGATTTTGTTTTGAGTGAGGGAGGGCTGTGCAGGCCACCATCCTCACTTCTCCTCCAGAGCCATCTGAATCCAGTGACCAGATATTCCTCAGAATGACTGGAGATGACCCAGGATGCACTGGGAGACCTTGGGCCCTTTAGGCCAAGGTCTCTGTGGGTACTCACTTAGGGTGAGGCAATGCCCATTCATTGAATAGGCCTGTTGAAGAAGTAGCCAGGGCATGGCCCCTTTAATGAGGCAAGGAAAAGAAAGACATCAGATTGGGTGTGAAACAGCAGCAGTTGCTACTGATAATCACTCTAAAGCTGGGAGGGTCCCCATTCAGCCATCTGCATCTACTCATAGGGTTGTGTTCATCCTTCATTGTCGAAGACCATGCTATCAGAGAAATGATGACATGATTTGAGATTGACTTTGTTTTGGCTTTCCTCTCCTCTCCTCTCCTCTCCTTTTCTCTCCTCCACACTTGGAATTACAAAGGAAAAGTAGCATAAAAAGGGTCATCCAAGAAATGCCCAAGCAGAAAAGAAGGTGGTAAGAATGAAGGAAAACTAGCGGATAGCCTTTGTACTCCATTGGTATCCTGGTGCTGTCAAAAGAAAGCAAAGAAGATGCCTATCTGTGACAAACTTATAGAAAAATATAGACAAAAGTTGCACAGGATGGGTAAATAGGGAAGAATAAGATAAGATAAGATGTATCACTGGAGGGAATCTCCACATTGATGAAATCACAAAAATATATGAGCTTTTGAATGAAGAAGATGATGATTAATGATGATGATTACCTGAAAGAATTCTCCCTTTTCCAGCCTGTAGGATATTTTACCAAAGAAAAGCTCAGCCCCTCAGGATACCTCCTGAGGTGACTCTCTGCCTATAGGAAGGCTCTAAGGAGGCGGGAGTCTAAGTCCTGACAGATGGACCATAAACAAGAGATGCATTAGGAGAGGGCTACAAACACTAAACACTGCAATAGTCACCACCTGCGACTTCAAATGGTATCTCAGAGGGCTTCTTTGGTGGGTAGCTGGATGGATACACAAATCTGGGCACTAACACAAGTCTGAAGTCTTTGCACAATTGCCTAAACATGTGCTCACAGACAATAGGGTCAATCATCCTGATCTGTAGTGTGGACATCACAAGGACTTTCACCACTGGCCTATAGACTTTTGTCCAGGAGGCCAGGTGGCTCACAGGCACCCTTAGGGTGGAGATTTGGGGGAGTCCCAAGTCCTCTTCAATTCCCCCATCCCCTTCCCTTGGTCCCCAAAATTCTGCATACAGGGAACACAGACAAATCATTAAGTGACAATTTACCCTGATACCAAACCTTAGTATCCCAGAATTTGATAAAGTTGTCATCAACCTGTTTTCTTGGAAAGTATTGCTAACAGCACTGCCAACCTTCTGCAAATGCTTCAGACTGAAATTACTTCATTCCAACAATTCTTCACTGACAACAGAATTATCTTGCATCTCTTCCTCACCTCTTAGGCAAGAGTCCAAACCCTGATCAATGCCTTTTTCTGTACCTACTTCAATGTGTATGGAATTAAAATGACCATTAGCCATGGCGTTCAATACCTCTTGTCTTCCTTATATCACATAGTTCTCTGCCTGTCAGTTGAAGACAAAAACTTGAGCCTGTCTCCTGGATTCATTGGCTTAGAGACCTCATTTAGGTTCTGTAACCACACCCAAATGGCTAATCTCTAACATCATTACTCTTAGCTTTAGTTTCTTGTTTTAAATGTCCTCATGTAAGATCAGGAGCTCTCTGATGTACCATAGTTAACAAATGCCAACTGCTCCTCTTCACTTTTGCTCTGAAGATACCAAATGCTGCTTCTGAATTTCCAGAGCTACTTGTGATGGGTGTTATTGAGTGGAGCTAATATAGCTTCTAAGAGGAGAGTACGGCAATAAAGAGAAAGGAGGCCATGTAATATAACAGACTCTATCCCTCTTATAACATGAGTGACTCCTTCTTGAAGATCTGTTTTCATTCTACCCAAACCAGAGAGTTGCCTATATCTCTTTGCCCTCTCTTCTCAAACCCACTCTGCCTTTATTCTTGTGAAAAAGTTGATAAATAGTCTTATTGTAGGCTGAAAAATAATAGAACTCTTCAGCAACACTAAATGTAGATAAATTTGCCTGTGAGACTGATAAAGATAGAGATTGGGTGCTTTTCTTAGATTGTAAAAAAAACATTCCCTTTAAATTCTATGGGATTTCTTCATTTAAGGGTCTTCTCAGATCTGTGTGTCTGCATTTCTGCATATTCTGCTTACCTGTGAGCTGTGGTCATTTACCACAATAAGAATGGGGAGAAATAGACACAAGAAGGTCAATTAGGAGACTGTTGTAATAATTGAAATGTGAAAGGTGGGGAGGCTATAAATCATAATAGAGAAGAAGGAATGATTCTAGGAGACATTGCAGTGGAAGAAATAATAAAGGTTGGTGACAGATTTATATAAGTAATTAAGGAGAAATGAAGATGTTTCCACCATACTTGGGAGCTTGAAGATGCAATGTCATTGATAGAAATGGTCAAGGTGGGAAAAAATATTTGTGAGGAGGGTTCATTCAGTTGGGGAATGGAAAACACATATTTTCAGATGTTCTGGATTCTCACATATTGTATTGTGCTGTATCTGTGCCAACAGAGAAACATGGGGTTGTCTTAGAATGCAATAGCTATCTTTATACTCAGAAATATTGTAGAAGTAAAAAAACAGAAGAGGAGAATTCAAAGAAAGTAAGTTATTAAAACATAAGCTCCCTTAGGTCAGGCATTGTTTCATTTTTGCCTCTGTATTCTCAGTGCCTGGCATAGAGCTTGACATTAGGAGGCATTGGATGAATGTTTGTGGGTTGATGGAAGAGATCAATATTGTAACGCAGGCTCTGTTGCCACCTTGTACAGTCTTTAAAAAAGACATTTTACCTCAAAAACTCCACTTCCTCTTTCTCTCCCTCTATCCTGGAGTATTTTGTAAGAACCAAACATCTACAAGAACACTTTGAAAAGAATAAAGTGCAACTTGATGCACATTTTAGGCTCTGCAAATGACTAAGCATGCTTTGTCCTTGGATCAGACCCAGGTGAGAATATGTTCTCTGCATGAAGTTCCTATGCTGAGTTTGGTCTTTGGATATCACAGGTAGCTGTCTTTGCTTCTGACTTCTCAATGTCTTTAAAATATTCCAAACTGTGCGTTCATTCCATCATTTTCATGGCAGTGAAGCTTATTAGATAAAGGTAAAATGCAAAGTTGCTGGACTGACAGTGACAAGAATTTCAGAAGAGCTAGGCAGGCCTGAGCATCTTGTAATTATAAAAAGGTACAAATTACAATAAGACAATGTCATGATTTCAACACCAGCAAAATGTTTTCCACACTGCCTTGGGGGGGAAAATCTGATTACCAATTGAATTAGAATAAGATAATGACTTTTAGTTAAAGAGGAAAGAGGGGTGGGCTTTCAATACCTATCACTTTAGCCTCTTTGTTGATTGAGGAGCAGTGCCATTTTTTTTGTTTTGCTTTGAAACCATTTTTATACTTTATTCTATAAACTAATATTGTTATGCACAGATTGAGAAAATGCATCCACCTAATACAATATTTCAAAAATTTAATATTTGTGCATATTTTATAAGATGTGTCTCTTTTTTTGGATTCAATCTTTTTCTTTTTAATTTAAATTTATTAATTGAAGTTTTCAACATTCATTTCCACAAAATTTTGGGTTCCAAATTTTCTCCCCATTTCTCCCCCCACCCCAAAATGCTGAGCATTCTAATTACCCCTATCACCAATCTGTCCTCCCTTCGAACATCCCTCCCTTCCCTTATCCCCATCTTCTCTTTTGTCCTGAAGAGCAAGATAAATTTCTATACCCCATTACCTGTATTTCTTATTTCCTAGTTGCAAGAATAATATTCAGCAGTTGTTCCTAAAACTTTGAGTTCCAGCTTCTCTTCATCCCTCTCTCCCCACCCATTCCCTTTGGGAAGGCAAGCAATTCAATATAGGCCATATCTGTGTAGTTTTGCAAATGACTTCTATAATAGTCCTGTTGTGTAAGACTAGCTATATTTCCCTCCATCCCATCCTGCCCCCTGTTTCTTCTATTTTCTCTTTTGAGTCTATCCCTCCCCAAATTGCTCCCTTCCTCCCACTGCCCTCCCTTCCATTAACCTCCCCCCCACCCTGCTTATCCCCTTCTCCCCCACTTTCCTGTATTGTAAGATAGGTTTTCATGCCAAAATGAGGGTACATTTTATTCCTTCCTTTAGTTAAATGTGATGAGAGTAAGCTTCATGTTTTTTCTCTCACCTCTCCCCTTTTTCCCTCCACTGAAAAGTCTTTTACTTGCCTCTTTTATGAGAGATAATTTGCCCCATTCCATTTCTCCCTTTCTCTTCCCAATGTATTTCTCTCTCACTGCTTGATTTCATTTTTTTAAGATATGATCCCATCCTATTCAATTCACTCTGTGGTCTGTGTGTGTGTGTGTGTGTGTGTGTGTGTGTGTGTAATCCCACCAACTACCCAGATACTGAAAAAAGTTTCAAGAGTTACAAATATTGTCTTTCCATGTAGGAATGTAAACAGTTCAACTTTAGTAAGTCCCTTATGACTTCTGTTTGCTGTTTACCTTTTCATGCTTCTCTTCATTCTTGTGTTTGAAGGTCAAATTTTCTTTTCAGCTGTGGTCTTTTCATCAAGAATGCTTGAAAGTCCTCGATTTCATTGAAAGACCATTTTTTTCCCCTGAAGTATTATATTCGTTTTGCTGGGCAGGTGATTCTTGGTTTTAATCCTTGGTTTTAATTCTGGACTATCATATTCCATGCCCTTCAGTCCCTTAATATAGAAGCCACTAGATCTTGTGTTATCCTGATTGTATTTCCACAATACTTGAATTGTTTCTTTCTAGCTGCTTGCAATATTTTCTCCTTGACCTGGGAACTCTGGAATTTGGCCACAATGTTCGTAGGAGTTTCTCTTTTTGGATCTCTTTCAGGCAGTGATCTGTAGATTCCTTGAATATTTATTTTGCCCTCTGGTTCTAGAATCTCAGGGCAGTTTTCCTTGATAATTTCATGAAAGATGATGTCTAGGCTCTTTTTTTGATCATGGCTTTCAGGTAGTCCCATAATTTGTAAATTGTCTCTCCTAGTTCTATTTTCCAGGTCAGTTGTTTTTCCAATGAGATATTTCACATTATCTTCCATTTTTTCATTCTTTTGGTTTTGTTTTGTGATTTCTTGGTTTCTCATAAAGTCCTTAGCCTCCATCTGTGACATTCTAATTTTGAAAGAACTATTTTCTTCAGTGAGCTTTTGAACCTCCTTTTCCATTTGGCTAATTCTGCTTTTTAAAGCATTCTTCTCCTCACTGGCTTTTTGAACCTCTTTTGCCAATTGAGTTAGCCTATTTTTAAAGGTGTTATTTTCTTCAGTATTTTTTTGGGGTCTCCTTTAGCAAGGTGTTGACTTGCTTTTCATGCTTTTCTTGCATCTCTCTCATTTCTCTTCCCAGCTTTTCCTCCACCTCTCTAAGTTGATTTTAAAAATCCTTTTTGAGCTCTTCCATGGCCTGAGCCCACTGAATATTTATTTTGGATGTTTGGGATATAGAAGCCTTGACTTTTATGTCTTTCCCTGGTGGTAAGCATTGTTCTTTCTCATCTGAAAGAATGGGAGAAGATATCTGTACACCAAGAAAGTAACCTTCTATAGTCTTATTTTTTTCCCTTTTCTGGGCATTTTACCCAACCAGTTACTTGACTTAGGGTCCTTTGTCAAGATTAGGATATACTTTGGGAATCTGTGAGATCTCAGTTCCTTGAAGGTGGCACGATCAAGCATGTACTGGTCTGGATGAAGAGAGGGATTTTTGTGCCCAGAATCTTAGCAGTTACCTCTCCACAGCCTCCTGGCCTCCAGTTCCACCAAGTCAGCACTGGGGACTGATTTTCAGATAAGCCAGATGATCAGCGCCCCCATCCAGTGTTAGACAAGGACCAGCTTGGCCAGGGCCTCCACACAGGGCTGAGGTAAGACTCAGCTCTTCTGTGCCCCCAGGGGTTTTTACACTCCAACAATGGAGCAATCCATATGGGTTGCCATGCAGCCTCTGTGGCCACTGCCTGCTGCCTGGAGCTATGGGAAAGCCCTTCTCCCTTCCTGGCCAGCTGAAAATACCCAGTCAGTGACCTTTGGCGCCTGTGGGTTGAGGGATCTGGGAATTGCTGCTACTGGGACTGGGGATTTGGCAACTGGAGATTCCACCCCCAAGGGCTGTTCCCGATCCACGTTGCGCAGCTAAGGCTGGGCTGGGCTCTGCTCTGTGTCCAGCGCAACTGATGCTTCCCACGGGTCTTTCAGGTCACCCTGGGCTGGAAATCTCCTCCACTCTGTTGTTCTCCACTTCTGCTGCTCCAGAATTTGTTGAGAATCCCTCTCTACAGGTATTTTATGGGCTGTGTGGGGAGACCCTGCATATGCATGTCTTTCTACTCTGCCATCTTATCTCCGCCCTGGAACAGTGCCGTTTTATGCTCAAGTTTTAAAAGCAGAGAACTTAGAATGGAGGTGGGGTGGGGAGAGGTAAAGAAAGAGGAGGCAAGCACTGGAAGACTGGAAGGAATATTGGATATATTAGTTAACTAAATGTAGGACTCTGAAGTGATATCCCCCAAATTTATAAACATACTACACAGAAGCCAAATTTTAAAAAAAATTGAATGATTGTACAATTGGTACCTTAGTTAATCAGCAAACATTTTAGTATTTATTGTGTACTTAAGTTCACTGTGCTAAGCACTGGAGAAACAAAGAAAAAGCAAAAATAGGCCCTATCCTCAAGGAGTTTGCTTTCTAATTAAGAGATAATACTTACATCATACTTAGCTGTCTATTGGCTCTTATCTAACTGCGTATATGTGCATATATGTGCATGTATACACACTATACAAATATACATATATATTTACCTTACTTAGAAACACTGATACTGCTCAACTAGTGATGTAGTTGTGACTACACTAAAAATATTGTCTTTGGTTATCTCTGTTATAAAATGATGTAAATTGCATTTGATATGCATATATATATATATTACACACACATATTTGTGCATGTGTATGTGTATACATGCCACGTAATTTAGCATGAAAAACCCTAATTCTTGCCTCACAGGTAACAGCTCTGCCACTTGTGTGACCTTAGGCAAGTTACTTAATTTCTCTAAGGCTTCTAGTTCTCTCCTCTGTAAAATTAGCTGATTGGATGGACCAGATGATATCTAAGATGCCTTCTAGCTCTGAATTTTATTATTCTTATTTTAACTGTATTTACATATTTGAAAAGTTATTACATTGAGGAGAAATTAAATGTGTCTTCTTGGCCTTAGAGGATAAAAACAAGGGGAAATGAGTGGAACTTGTAAAGGTAAGGATTTTAACTTAATAGGGAAAAACTTGCTAGCTGAATTGATGAAGAATGAAATAAGCAGAACTAGAAGAATAATTTATGTAATAATTATAATATTGTAAAGGGAAATTACTTTGAAAGACATAAGAACTCTGATCAATGTAATGATCAGGAGACTGATGATGAATCATGCTTCCTAACTCTAGGTTACAGGTACAGAATAAGACACATTTTCAGATATGACTAACGTGAGAAAGTATTTTGTTTGATTCTAAATATTGGTTATAAAGGAGAGCTCTTATTTTGGGGGATGGGGAGAGTGTGAAGGAAGGAAGGGGTAGTAGAAAAAGAAAAGCATGTTAATGAAACATTTTTAAAAGACACAGAATAAGGAAATTCAGAAGAGGAAACATGTAAGCAAGGTGATGGTTGAATTTAATATATATTTCAGAAAGAAGCTATATATATTGGAGAGTTAAGATCTTATTTGCAATCTAATTTTCTGTTCTTTCTGGGACTAAATTTCTTCATTTATATTATGGGTGTAAACTATTTATGTAATATATCTCAAAAGGTTATGGTGGGGAAAGTGCTTTGTAAAACTTAAAATACTATAAAAATACAATTTTTTTTAAAAGGGTCACTACAAACAGGAGGAGGGGTGGAGAAAATGGGGAGGAAAAAAGGAGAAGGCATGTTTGTCAAATAGCTCATAAGAAAAAAAAATCAGACTCACTAGCGATTAGAATAATACATAAGTAGAATGACCTGACTCAAGAGGCAGTAAATCTCTCATTGCTTTGTCAGTAGCACCATCAAATGAGTAGAGGTTGGACGTCCACTTGTCAGGGTGGCAGAAAAGGGGATTCCTGTTTAATTATAGGTTAGTCATGAAAGATCCCTTCCTTCTGGGCAGACTTCCTTCTGTGCTAACAGACTGAGACCTTCTCTAGGTCAGGGACCCAGTTTCCTTACTCAGACTACCAACTTGTTTCTCTACAGCTGGCCCATCTTCAGTTGTCCTGATCTATATCTGGCCATGGACCCAGATGGTTGTGGAGCAGACAGTGAGGCTGGTGACTTTGCATAGCCCTCCTTCACTCAAATCCAATTCACTTGCAAGTCATGTCATCCTCTTCCTGATGTCATGGTGAAAGAGGATGACATGACTTGCAAGTGACTTGGATTGCTCTTCTTGTCTTCCTTCTTTGTTCTTTCTCCTCATCTTCCTCTCCCCCTTCCTCTGTTGTCACCCTCCTTTTTTAAAATTATATTTTAAAAGCATTTTAAGATTTACAAAGCACTTTCCATACCATAACCTTTTGAGGTACACTTGATAAATAGTTATACCCATCATACAAATGAAGAAATTTAAACCCAGACAAGTAAAGTTACTCGCTCATGGTCATGCAAGTAGAAAATATTGGAGTCAGGACTTCTGATTCCAAGTGTCATACCCTTTGCCATATATCAAGCTCCCTTTTAACATATGTACGATATAATGGAAATAAAATGATTCATTTTCCACCACTGACTAGGAATAGTTGTTCAGCCTTTGGCCAATCTAGCAGAGCAAGATCACACTTCTTTGGCAAGAAGATGCCTTGGAGCCAGTTTCCCCTTCCCATGCCACACTGCTGTAGCCTGGAAATGCATGATGGATGCCTTGTGTTAATCACCAGCTCTCTGTCAGCTCAAGTGCACATTCCTCTGTTAATGCGATCTAACCTCTGCAGCAGCCAAGATACAATGAACATCACTGCGCCAGCCTGGCCCTCATTCATCATTGTAGAGGGAAAGCTCACCTCTTCCCCCTGCATTTCCTTCAAACCCTCTCCCTTCCTATCCTTCACTGCTGCAGATGTTCCTGGCATACGGAAAGGAGACAAACATGCCAACTCCATCCAGTTTTCTCTTTGGGTTTCCTGTGAGGAGCCAATGTTCTTAGTTGTATTATTACTGGGGCTATCCAAGGGTAGATGGGAGAAAGAGTGGGAGAAGAACAGCAGAGAATTAGAATAAAAGTTCTCATTTCATTTGACATTGCCAAGGCTCAATAATAATTATATGTTATATGAATACTATCGTCATCATCACATCATCGTCATCATCATCAGCCTCATACAACATGCAGATGTAAATAATTCTGGGATAAATTAATATCTTACTATTGTTCTTTTATGTTTAATGCTCTGTGGACTGTTGTGTAGATGAATAAAAGGACTGTTTTTTGGTAACTGGAAATGCATTAGGATATAAACTCATCTTCTGTAGTTTCATTGAAAACATTTTCAGGACAGCTACTTTAATAGAAAGATATATATCTCATCCTGTTTCTCCATGGTTTTGATGTCTTCCTCTAAATTTTCATATTTTAATAATTTTTAATCCCATATGGTTTGGAGAGTGAGTATTCAATATGACAGCATCTGTTAAAAACATTGTTCTTAAATATTTGTGGGGCAGTTTTATGTTGGGGAGATTGTGGACAACAGTTTTGTCTGTGATGATCCTTCTGCTCTACCATGGTTTATCTGCTGATTCTCAACTATATTTTGAGGCTTGTATTTGTAATAGAGATCTATTTTCTGTTTGTTTTGAATTAATTTAATTTTTTTAAAGATTTAATTTAAATTTTTTATTAAATTAATGTATATAGATTTTTATCTTTTTTTCTTTTTGTCTATTAGTTCACAAACAATACTGAAAATTCTATCATGTCTGTCTAGTATTTGGTAGTTACTAATTTTTTCAAACTGTAATGATAAGTTCTAAGATTTGTAATTCCTTTGAAAAATCTGCATTAATTTTATAGGATCCTTAAATATGATCTTTCTGTAATTTCTGGTAACACTGACTTGGCTCTCATAAATCATTCCTTTTTTTCCAATCAAATCCACATTCATTTCTCAAGCAAACTCAACCAGTTGTTCAGTGGTTCCCTGTTGACATTCTGTGGACTCATGGAAACTATCCTTGGTATGTAGCTCCAGCAGCATACAGGATCACAGGGAAGATACGCACCTTTTTCTGATCCCTCATGATTTTGATATTCTTGGATAGGTTTCTATTTTATGAAGTTGGTTGTGTTGTTATTATTGTTGTGTTATCTTATTGACATCTATTTTGATGGGTTTTCAATAAAAGTGGTTCAAGGGCAAATTGTTATCCTCCTAGTATTAATATAGATTCAGTGTTCATCTGACTGTTGCATGGATGTACGAAATAACTACTTCTTGTAGTTTAAAGGTATTAAGATGTAAGTGCCTCTTCTGTAGATTCACTAGAAGCATCTTCATTATAACTCCAGCAGCTTATAGGATCACAAGGAAGATATCTACCTTTTTGGGTCTCTTTGTGATTTTGATCTTCTCTAAGGGGTTTCTTTTTTTCTTTTAAAGACCTTTTCATTTTCCCCAATGAAATCTGAAAATTATAAGTATTTGGTTTGGTGAAACATTATTTTCATATTTTCATCATCAATATTAAGCCTAGGCAATCAGATAATAATGGTCTCATGTTACCATAATTTTATTGATAAAGTTTACCAGAATATTTTGAGGCCAATATTTACAATATGGAGAATGTTCCCCTGTCACCAAGTAATATCTTGCTAGATATTCAATTAAGTGCTGAATTTTCACTGCCTGCTGTAACATATTATGAGCTCCTTAAGAATAACTCTCCTGTAATTTCTGATGCCAATGACTTGCCAGTGAATTGCCCTCATAAACTCCTGCATGATTCAGCCTTTGATGCGTTACTTCTTTCTCAACATATTATTGGCTGGGGCCTCACCCATGGAGAGCCTTTGGATTCTGCCCTTGGTTCTTCACCATTTCATAAAATTTATTCAGAGGTAAACCATTTTTGGTTATATCAAACAAATCTAACAGTTTCTAAAAGTAATCATCCTTGACTGTTGATTGGTGAAGTGATTTCTGCTTGTTCCAAAAATATTTCGATAGCTTTTTTAAAAGCTCCTTATCATGTGCTCTATGCATTTCTATCAGTTTTCTTCTTCCTTTCCTGGTGTTAATCTTCCTGTAATTTTTTCAGGGTGATGGGCCGTATGTTTTTGTTAATATTGTTTGGCATTTTATTCTTTTCAAGTTAGTACCATTATTGATGTTAGTAGTAGTAATAGTGGCAGTAGCAGCTGCAGAGAAGCCATAGTATTCCTGTCCCAAAGTCCTCTGGCTGCATCACTAAGAGACTTGTCTATTGGGCAGTTTTCACTTCTATGAAATTGGTCTTTTGCTCCCTATGCTGTTGCAAGGTGTAGTAGAAAGCAATCAGAACTCTATGTTCTAGTCAGAATTCCTCTATTTACAAATTGGGTGACCCAGGGCAAGTCACTCTCCTTTGCTTGGCCTTATTTACTCACCTAGAAAGTGAGGGTTTTGAACTTCCCACCTCTAAAGTTCTGTGATTCTATTGCCCCCTAAATAAAAAAGTGGGATTTGGTCCACTGGGAACATACACTATCATCACTTGGGGGATTAATCCAGATTCCTAAAATTATAGAGATAAAAAGATCCTCAGAGATTATTATCCAATCCAATCCTCTCATTTTAGAAATGAGAAAAACCCAAACCCAGGAGAGATGTGATGTTCCAGTGTCATGGAGCTCATTAGAAGAAAAGTCAGAACTTCTGTTTAGGTTGCCTAACTCCCACCCAGTATGCTTCTTATATCATACACACATGCACACATACACATGCACACACAACACACATGCACACACAAACACACACACACCCACCAAGAAAATTTGGATTGCTACTCAATCCTGCCTGACCCTTCATGAATCCTTATGGGGTTTTCTTGGCAAAGACACTGGAACAGTTTGATTAAGAAAAACAGATAAAAGGACTAGCCCAGGGTCACATAGCTGAAAAGTATCTAAGGCCAGATTTGAACTCAGGTCCTCTTGACTCCAGATCCTACACTCTATCCACTGCACCGCCTGGGTGCTTCCCCTGTTGAGAAACACATACATAATTACAGATATGGAATCTTGGAGTTAGGAGGGACTTCCCTCAAAGTCCCTCTGGTCTATTACCTGTTACCAACGTCAACTCCATGTGTCCTGAAATTTCATCATTAGAGCTTCATTCCTTTGGCGTAAGACCAACAGGGACTGTTCCTTGTTAAAACACCAACCTTTTTTTTTTTTTTTTCCTGTGATCATATTTTACCTCTTACTAGTTAGCATCCTTCTGTATTTGAATGGGTTTGTCTCATTCTTCTCTGATGGCAGATTTTGAAGGATGGAGGAAGGGTAGAGACAACATAGGGACCTTAGGGGATTAGAGAAAGGGATGGCTAAAGCGCAGACAATTACAGAGTTGAGAGTAGTGAAGACAAGTTCTGCCCTCTTCACGGTTTTGCCTTCTTTAGGAAGTCCCTCAGTTAGACCCATGTTAACCTGTATGATGTTATTTACAGCTCCCTTTTCTCTGGTTCTTGTTTTCAGGAAGATGATGTCTGGGTGTTTTTCTGGGCATTTAAAAAAGTAAAAAAAAAAAAAAGTGTGGAAATGAAAATACTCGCAATTTAGTCTGGTGTGTTTAAGTAAGCAAGCCACCTACTGCTCTGCTCATCCAGCCCCTTATCTTAGTAAGTAATGAGTGTGCCAAGGGCTGACAATGACATATTTTGAAAATAGTTTTAATGCATAGCCAGCAGAAGACCTGTTGGGCATTGACAAATGACACAAACAGAGATGATGAGAAGCACATCAAATATTAATGTCCCAGGGCTGCCGACAGTAATGGAGAACTTACCTGTGTCTTACATAAGCCTACCCATGTTAAACTGAAGGGAACATTTCTTTTCAGCCTTTGCAGGCTATTGCAGGGTTGGCTGCTGGCAAAATCAGGAAGTAGATGAAGCTTGTCTCTATAGGCCCAGTTGTCCTTTTTTTGCAGCACCCAGCCCCAGAGTGACTGGGCTGTTCCTAGGCTCGCGGATAGATCCCTCCCAGCTGATCTTTTCTATCCTTCCTCCTGGGACTTTTTAAACCCTGCTCCCTGGTGAAGTGCCATTTCCTCAGAATTGTAGTAGATGACTGTTAACTAATCTGATCAAAGCAAAAGAGATTTGGACATAGAATGGTAGAGCTGGGAGAGACCTTAGGGATGATCCAGTCCCAGCCTGATGCTAGATGAATGCCCTGATGAAGGAGGGTGGCACTAAGGCTTTTCTGGCCAGCTCTCTATCCACACTGACACATTGTCTATTGAGTACGCCCTGAAGAGCTCACTATAAAGTTCCCAATTTCTAAAACATAATAATATCAGATTATGTGTGAAAGGGCCCTATATACCTCAAAAATCCTGGACTAAGTATTAAATGCTTTATTATAAAGGAATGAATTGATGACTGGATTTCTGGCATACTGACAGGGCCAGTGAGTGGAGAGGAATCCTCAGATCCTCTCAAATCATATCCACAGGAAACTGGTTACTGCACCTATCAATATTGCAGGACCAGGGATACCTGGGCATCCTTTCTACCAGAGGCCTTCAGGAAGCTGCATAATGACTGCTAAGTAGGTATGTTCTGGAATCAGACTAAAAATTGTGGAATTTATTCTGATTTTTAGATTCATAAAACTCAACTATGAGGCAGTTCCTAGTTTGGTCCTGAGGCATACCTCAGGACCTCCATCATTTGGATTTTGGCTTTGCCCTAAAGGAGAGGTTGTTTCAAGCCATCTCCTTACCCAGAAGTGGGTGGGAGTTGTGATTTCCAGAATGACTTTCTTAAGATTTAAAGTGAACAGACTTTTTCCTCTTACAGATTAAAAAACCTAAAGTGTAAAGAGGCTTCCCAGAAGTCACAGAACTTGAATGTCTATTGATACCAAATCCATTCCTCTTGACAAGATGTAAGCTAACCTCCTCCTTCCTTCCTTCCTTCCTTCCTTCCTCCCTTCCTTCCTTCCTTCCTTCCTTCCTTCCTTCCTTCCTTCCTTCCTTCCTTCCTTCCTTCCTTCCTTCTTTCCTCCCTGCCTTCCTGCTTTCCTACCTTCCTCCCTTTCTTTTTTCCTTCCCACTTTTTAACTCATAGACTATAAGGTCTGAAGGACCAGGACAAATATCTTTCATAGAAGTGACACAGAAAGTTGTTGTTAATTATTAGCACTTTAATGAAAATTAGCTTTCAAGATTGCTCTCTGATAGGAGAAAAGCTAGGCAAATTGGACTTACTGAGAAGTCTGGCTAAGAAAATTTTACTTAACCAAGGTGGGTCCTGGGAATTGGCCTCTTTCCTCTGGGTATGTAAAACAGAAATGGACTCTAGAGAGCAAAGATCTTTGGTGACAATCAATCCCCGTGTTCCTTCTCTATAAAGCCAGTTTTTTCTACAGGAGTCTCTGGCCATTGTTATTAATACCTTTGCCTCTGGACCAAGGAGAAGCACACCAAGTTGGGGTAGCAAAGAGTCATATCTGGAACTAACTTAAAAGCTTGCAATGATGATTCCAGTTGGTGACAAATATGAGAGGAAAACAAGTCTTCTTTTCCCTCCTCTCTCCCTCTGCCCACCCCCTATTTCTTCTCCTACCTGCCCTGGTTGGGCCTCTTCTGATTTCCATGGGAAGAGACATTAATTCATGTTCAATGGTTCCTGCATCACATCAGAGCTTGGCAGGAGCCCAGACAAGTGGCACCTGAATAGGCTTGTGGATCTCTGCCAAGTGCAATTGAATGTCACTGAAGGTTTTCCCACGGCCCAGTGCCACATGCTCTCTCGGGCACAGGGGGCTGCTTGCCTAATTAGCTAATCCCTTTGGCATTCAGGTGGATGGGGATCCATATTTCCCGAGGAGCGACCAACGCTCTCATTGCCTCCTTATTTGCACAAGTATGGGGCATCTCCCAGGGCACCTGCTGTCCTGGGGCCCAATTCCCCCAGGGTGCGGACTTCTTGGAGGCCAATGCAGCCCTGAGAGTTACCTTGTTACATGACATTCATCCCTTGCTACTGTTTCCTCATTCCATGTGTCACAAAGATTTGTTACAGCTTCCATTTCAAGTATTTAATGCATGTGCACACACACGTATAATTTTTTTAAGGAGCAAATGACTCAAAGTTTGACACCAGCAGAATTTAAAATATTGGTTTGAATTGCTGGTGTCTGGGGACTTCCCGTGTGGAGGCCATTGAGAAAGGTCTGAACTAGAATTTCTTCTATACCACAGGGTGATTGTGGGCAAGAACCTACTGGGGAAATTCTACTGTATTGAAGACCAGGGTCCTCAACCAGCAGAACAAATCAAAAACTAAATCTTGAGGGTTTTTTTTTTTGTAAATCTAATACCTACAGGTGACAGGAGTGTATTTGGAAGAATTATTCTTTCCTTCCTCCCCTCAGGGATCTTTTATACACACACACACACACACACACACACACACACACACACAGGGAAGAGAGAGAGAAAGAGAGAGAGAGAGAGAGAGAGAGAGAGAGAGAGAGAGAGAGAGAGAGAGAGAGAGAGAGAGAGAGAGAGAGAGAGAGAGAGAGAGAGAGAGAGAGAGAGAGAGAGAGAGAGAGAGAGAGAAGAGAAGAGAGGTAATGAAATCAAAACATGTTTGACTTTCTTTTATTCCCTCACCAAATGGTTATGAATTCCAGCTCCCCACAGGCTCATCAAAGTGATATAGAAAAGTCCTCAGAGCCTATTTAGTACAAACCTTTCTTTTAATATGTGAAGAAACTGAGGCACAGGGAGGCAAGACAATTTGCCCGAGGTCACAGGACTCTCACAGCAGGTATTCATGTCAGATTTTTGGATGCTCTTTCTCCTTAATGACTCTATCTTTCCAAAGGGGTGAATGATCAGTCTTCTCCTCTTAGCAAATAGTGTTTTCTGTTTAAGAGTAAGGGTGGATAAGAAGAGGGAGGGAAGAGAATCAGCATTTATTAAAAATCTACTATGTGCCAGACATTGTGTTAAACCCTTTTACAGACATTGTCTCATTCAATTCACCCTTTGAGGCAGGTGCTATTATCCCCATTTTACAGTTGAAGAAACTGAGGCAAACAGAGGCAAACATACTTGCCCAGGCTCAAGTCTTTCTTACTCCAGGACCAGCACTCTGTCCATTGTACCACCAGCTGCCTCTAAGAAGAGACTAAGTAGGCTTTGGAGCTCAGAAACCAAGGAACCAGTTTTTCTTGGGTAGATCTTGAGGTTCACATTGAAGAGACACCTGTCAATGACCTCAAGTTTAACCAAGAGAAGGGGTCCCATTCTTACTGGCCTGAACACTTACTTCAACGTGATTTCTGGAATTCAGTTTGCAATAAGGGATGTGTGTGTGTGTGTGTGTGTGTGTGTGTGTGTGTGTGCACGTACGTGTGTGTGTGTGTGTATGTGTGTGTGTGTTGGGGTTATCAAAAAAGTATCAGAAGACTTCAGAACTTCATGTGGGTTCTTGTTCAGTATTTTTTCCACGATTTTTCTATGAGGCCCTAGTATTAAATATTAAAAATCTGGAGGTTTTAGTGGGGCTTTAAGGTGTGCAAAATACTTTTTTCACACATTGATTGTCACAAAAGTCTGTGACATAAAGAACAAGATATTGATTATCTCCATGTGATGAACGAGGAAACAGGTTCAGAGAGTTTAAATAACATCGTTAGTCATTTCAGAAAACTCAGGTCTCTCCTGACTCCAAGACTCTATGAATCTTGCTCTATTGTTATTACACATGAGTGTGCTCTCTAAATAGAGAAAAGAGGAAGACTGGTACTATGAAACGAGATCAGCTTTTGGCATCAGAGGACCTGAGAGTGAATCCTTTATGAGCAACTTAATGTTAGCTTCTCTTTGGGAAAGTCATGTAGCTCAACTGGGTTTCAGTTTCCTCAGCTGAAGAAATGAAGAGAGTGGTCTCTGTGATCTCTCTCACTTCTAAATCTTTGGGGCTTTTCTCCAGTTGGTTCATTGTATTAGCCCTCTTATTCAGCCTAACTCCACTCAATGGGATTCCCAAGTACTCGCTCCATTCTCAGGCCTTCAAAAGCTGACTGTTGTGAGCGAGGCCCTTTGGGTGAATGTTATTGAAATTTCCTCTTCAGACAATCTGAGTAACAGCTGTTTCTGGGATGCTGGCCTGCAGTGCCCATCAGCGGCCCTGTCATCACCTGGAATCCCTCCATCAGGAGCCAGCTGTTGTGAGTGAGAAAAGAAAAGACGCCCACCTTCTTTGTAGTGCTTCTAACCTATGGACAAGATTCTCCCTTTGCCTTATTTTTCATACCCTTGTAGCTACTTTTTCTTGCTTTGCTTTTGGGGTAATAGTTAAAAGCAACAATGCTACCAATCCAATTTGTCTGGCATGTCACATCTTTTGCATGGAAAGGGGAAGGTGTTTAAAAATAGACTTTTATTGATATCTTTTGTTTTTACAACATCCTAGATTTTCCTCTTTTGATTTCTCTTTCCCCATCCCAGAGAGCCATTATTTATAACGAACAATAATATAAAAATTAAAACAAAAAATAAGAATAGGGGAAAAATCAGCAAATCCAAATAATGCACCAAAAAAAAAATCCAACATTGTATGTAATGTTTTACTCGTGCAGACCCAGAACAGGGAAATTTTGCTTCTGGCAAATTTGGGACAATTTCTCCAATAAAAATACATTAACTTAGCTTTTTCATCAATGCCACAAGGATTTCCGTTTAACCAATCAGATTAGAAATGGGATGTCATTTTCAATTATCAGTCACATAGCTAGGGATACATTATAATTCTTCAGCTTGAGTGAGTAAAGAGATTCTAAATTAGAGTCAGAAAACCCAGGTTTCAGACATAGCATTGATATGCACTATATGTTAACTCTGGCTTATTAAGCCCCAGTTACCCCATCTGTAAAATGGGAATGATGTTATTTGAAGAGGCAGCATGGTGCGAGGGATGGAGGACTAGTCTCTGAGTTAGACGGAACTGAGTTCACTTCCTGTCTCTGAGAGGTCCAATACTGGCTATTTGATCCTGAGCAAGTAAGGTTTCTTCACATCTCAGCATTTCAGACAGTTTTCTAAGATTATAAACTGCAGAGCATTTATCAACCTGCATGAATTGGGTAAATTTCTCACAGAGCTGTTGTGAGAAAACTACTTTGCAATCTTAAAATGTGACATTGCTGTATAAAAATAAAATACCAAAATTGAATCTATCTCAATCTGCTGTATAAAACATTTATATGGGTTTGAAAGAAATGTTTGTGATTTAAAAACACACAGTTTAAAATTTAAATAAGGGTTCTTCATGGATGGGTGGATAGATAGTCAGGTAGGTAGAGAGATAGATAGATGGATTGATAGATGTGATGATATAAAAGAAACACTGAATTCTCTGAATCAGGAAACCTGAGCTTTAAACAAGGTCCTTCCCCCAAACTAGCCAAGTGAACAAATAAGCCACTTCTTTTTGAATTACAGTTTTCTATTTTTGAAATAAAAGGTTTGTACTAAGTTATCTCTAGAATACCTTAAGGTCAAATTCTAAGAGAATCTATCTTTTTCATGGGATATCTGTATCTTTCCAGGAAGATTCAAAGAAGGAGCAGTATTTTATCCCAAAGAATAAATCTTTAATGATGGAAATGCCTTCTAGCAGACTAGTAGGATGTTTTTTGGGAGGGGGTGATGGGTAGAAAGGTTATAAACAGCATCTGTTGTAGAGAGTTCCTACACCAACAAAACTCACGGCCTCTTAAAGACATGAAGAAGTAACTCCCATGAGCTAAGTGTCAATCCCAGTTCTCTGATCACTCATTTTTCAGCCCTTCTGAGACTGGCTTACTCTTCAGTGATCTTTTCATTTTTATTGTAGTCATGTATATTCTTCCTTTTGTTGGTTAGTCACTTTTTAGTCCTGTTTGACTCTTTTGAGGGTTTTCTTCCGAAAAATACTGGAGTGATTTGCCATCTCCTTCTTCAGCTCATTTTACAGATGAGGAAATTGAGGCAAACAGGGTGAAGTGACTTGCCCAGGGTCACATAGCTAGTAAGTATATGAGGCTGGATTTGAACTCTGGAAGATGAATCTTCCTGACTCCAGCCCTTTGCACCTATCCACTGTGCCACTTAGCTGCCCATTTTTCCTTTGGTTCAATTTATTTTATTCTTTATACAATTTTTCCCATGCTTCTCTGAATTCTGCATCTTCATCATTTCTTACTATGTGATAATATTCTATTTTAGTCCTATGCCATAGCTGATTTTTTTTTATTTTTCCCTCTTCTAAGCCATTCCTTAATAGCTCAACAAGCATTTTTAAGTGCCTGTGACACACAGGGCATTATCCTAGGTGCTGAAGATATAAAAATAAGAACAATACAGTTCTTGCCCTCAGGGAGTTTAATTTCTGGGAGTATGGAAAGGCACAGATAAGTAAATATAAAATACAGAGTACATAAATACAACATAATTTTGGCGTGGGAGGATGCACTAACAATTGGGAAAATCAGGAAAGGACTGATAGAGGAAGGGGTACTTGGGCTGAGTCTTGAAAAATGGTAGTAATTCTAGGGAGAACATTCCAGACATGAGAGACCACTTATTGAAAGCTAGGAAGATGAGATGGAATGTCATGATTTCCCTAACTCATCCTTACGTTGTTTTGGCTATACTATGAGTCTTATCACATAGTCCCAGTCAAACCTACACAATTAAAGTTGGTTATAACATGCTCATTGTAAAAGGTGGGCATTGATGCTCGTATGCTAAAGAGGAAATGCTCTTTTTTCTATAAGGTCAATCTTTCAAATAATTTTCTTTTTATTCTTTGTAGCTAGACCTCTCTCTAAGGTACAGGTTTCAGGGCAGTGTGGTGTGGGGCAGATGTATGAACAGAGACTCAGGGAGTCAACAGGAGGATGAGAGGCAGGTGGTACCACTGACTGGTAATTAAAATAAAAATTAAAAACCACCAACCCTGAAGCTCATATGCATACATACTATTAGCCTGCAAGGACACCTGCTTTTCTCCCATCCTCACCCTACCCTCTGCCTTATCACCAAGCAAAGGTTTTGGACTGTCTTTTTCCAGATGTAGACTCCATCTACACTTTGTCCTTCTGTGAGGTGTTTGCTCCATCTTAAGAAATGAGTCAGTCATCAGATAAAGAGGTCTGAGGTCGTTGAAGATTCAGATCAGAGTTGGCTTCAGAGAAACAGGCCAGACAATGAGCTTAGTCTAATGGGAAAAAATGCCGGATTTGAAATTAAAAGAGGGCTGGACTCTAATCCCAAAACTGATTCTTACTAGCTGAGTAACCACACTTCCTTTCTTAACTTGTTTCCTCATCTATAAAATGGGGATAATATTACCTATAATTACTTACTTTATGGGGTTGTTTTGTGGAACAAATGAAAACATATAATCTTAAAGGGCTCTCTGGCTCTGGCTCTCTCTATGTCTCTGTCTCCCTCTCTTTCTCTGTTTCTCTGTCTATACATGTATATGTAGACATACATGTGTATGTACATGTGTGTGTTATTATTATTGGTTACACTGTGAGACACCCTGAGAAAAACCTTTATACAATTATCTACTGAATTAATGGCTTTTAATGTCCAAAATTTCACTATAGAAATTACTTTCTTTTGTCTCTGTTCCCCTGACCATGTTCCAAAATATCTGCCATTTGTTTCTAGAAAAGTCACTGTGGTTAATAAAATCATACTAAAGAGTTAGTATCTTATCAGATAGAGAAGTAAGAAATTTTGAAGTGGAATGGATCAAGACCAAAAGTAGGGAAAAGGACAAAGAAAGGGGAGGGAGTCAGTGTCGAAGACAGGCTTTACTGAGTTCTAGTCAAGATGAAAAGCAGGCAGTGTAGTATTCACTTCAATTAAAAAATATTTGTTAAGTAGCTAGTGTGTGTCAGGTACTGTGATAAACCTAAAATAATAAACCTCACCATCCCTAATTCTTATATTCAAATATGCTATTAAGTCAAAAAGTCTCCTGCCTCTCACGCTGCCTTCTACTCCTTCCTCAAGGTAAAGGTTTGGAACAGTCCTTGTTATTTCCCATCCATAACCTCAGTCTTCCTGTCCCACTGCATGTTGCCACAAAAATTAGAGTCCCTGGACTCAGAGACCTTATATTCTATTGGAATGGCATATGGCTAATTTGCTGGATAAGCAGTCAAAAAACTTCAACCACTGACTACCACTAACTTTATATGACCTTGGGAAAACAGTGTTTTTGGATCTCACTTTTTTATATATCTATAAAGTGAGGTAGAAAAAGGGATATAGAAATTCCTTCCCAGCTCTAATTCCTATGTGTCTTTTGCCTTAGATGCTGTAGTGTAAGGAGACAGATCCCCTTCCTTTGTACCATGTTACGGTTCACTCAACTCCTTTTCCTCTTTGATCCATTTCCAGTCAGGATGAAGGGATATTAAAGTGCAATGCCCTATTTGTCTGGCCCAAAGGGACTTAACTTTGTCTTTCAATACATTCCCATGTATACAGGTGTTATATTTTTTAAAAAAATGAATGCACAAAAAAATTATAACTTCTCCATTTAATCATCCCTTGAGAGAAATAATCTTGGGGATTTCCCTGTTTTCTTGTTGTGTATATTTTATCACCTTTAAACTAGAAGGACCAAGAATTAATGCTCTCTGTACCTTCATGCTGTGTGATGGGTCTGTTGGATGCTGAACAAGTCAGTCATGTTCTATGGTGTTTTCTACACTAGGGGGCAGCAAAGCCGCGAAAATGGGTGAGCCCCAAGATTGGGTCTCTGAAGTGTTGACATGTGACTTGGCCATTGAATAATTTTTGATACTGTCCTGACACATAAACACCTTGAGGCCGGTTTTCAAAGGTTATTTGCGCACTAAAAGAGGAATTAACAAAATGAACTTGCATGCCAAAAGTAATTTTCAATATTCTACCAAGAACTATGGAGCCATTATGAGATTGTTTTGAAAAAAGAATTCTGGGGCCCATCGTTAAGCTGGTGTGCTAAACTTAACTGGAAAATGTACTTTCAAAATAAATCAGTTGGAATGAACCTGGGAAAGTGCATCCTGTGGCTAATAAAATTAAAAAAATCAAGATAGTATTTCTGTGGGGAGCTTGAGATGGGTGGGTGGGGGGTGCCCTTATCGAAAAGCAGAATGTTTTTGAAAGGTGATTTTTTTCCTCTCTGAGTTCCTAAGGCCCCAATTGTGGTTAACAATTGTACAAATAACGTGTTGTTATGTGTATGTATGTTCTCCTGCTAATTTATTTTTAAGCCAGGATTCTACCTTCCTGAAGCATACAGTCAGCAAATTATCCAAGTTTATCCCATTGACATTCTCACACCTTGAGAAATAGCCCATTTGTATTATCACAGTTTGATATATTTCCCATTTGCTGAGCTCCTTGGCAAGCTAGCATTTTAATTTAATTATACTTTTTTTTTTTTTTTTGCTAATGGTCTTTATTTTTCAGTGTCTATGAGGAAAACGCCCCTAGGTTGGATTCCCAGCACCACCCCTCACCCCTTTTCTCTCTTTCCCACTGCCAAGCTGCAAATTTATAAACTGACAAAATTCAGTGCAAGATTTGGGGAAGTGAAATTCAGGAATTTATAAAGAAATTTTGCTTAAACGATTAAGCATTTCCCTCATTCCCTCCATGCAGCTGTTTCATATATTTAGATGCATGGATTTACTTGGTTAACTAATTGGAAGTAAAAAGCCTGGGGAATGAGCTACCCATGGGTTTTGAGAAGGTAGGCAGGAGGGTCCAAGAAATGTTGCTTATTCTGCTTTGTTGGTTAACACCCGAGCACTGGAACTTTTTCTGAACTTAGGACCATATATCTAGAACTTGAAGGTCAGTAAGAAGTCTTTAAGTCCAATCTCCTAATTTGGCAATTGGAGAAACTGAGGCCTTGAGAAAATTAAGTGATTGGCCCAAAGTCACAGAAATAGAAAATGGCAAACTCGGATTCTGAGCTCCAAGTCCTGTGATTCCAAATTTAGCAGTCTTTCTCTCCACTCATTGCGTCTTGGGGACCTCTGTTGTCCAAGCCTGGGAATTCTCCTGTAGGATGGTGAATGAACTTTGAGCACTGTATCTCACCCAGACATCAGAAGGCTGGCTGAAGAGGGGGAGGCCAGACTTCTCTGTCTAAGCCCTGCCTCTCTGCATTTGTGCCTGGCTTCACACACTGCAGGAGCTACTGGATTTTATTATGGTTGTTACTGCTCTTATTGATTGATTTTTAAGGTAAAGGAAACTTTGGAAAATAAGTCCCAGGATTTTCTAGCCCGCTAAAACATTATTTTGGCTGCCTGCCTCACACCACTCACTCTTCACCAGAGGAGCAGAGACACTGAAATATATTGTAAGTTAAATCAACGCAGGAAAAGCCCTTGCTGTTTGCCAGGCTGTGTAAAGCTTTGCCTGTTCTTAAATGCTTCCACGCTCACTGTCCTCTGCTTACCTAGCACCCATAACCTTCTCTTCCCTTCTTGGAGGGGGAGGGTGGGGTGGGAGGGTAAGGAGGGAGGAAGGAGACTGAGAATTCCATAATGGGGATTTTTTTCCCCATTAAAAAATTGTGTATGTGTATGTGTATTGTGCAGAGGTGCAGATTTTGGCAGACAGGATCCCAGTGACAGCAGTTGGGGGACCACACAAATCCATCCTCCACACACCCAGGAGTAAGTAGGGAAAGGCTTCCAGCCAAGGGGAAGGTGCTTTGTGTAAGAATGCCAACAGGAAGAGAAAAATGGAACACATAATTGAAGAACATAGCGTATTAATTACCTCACTCAAGGGATCCTATAAAACATGATGTATATGTAAATTGATACAATGAATATGATTACAGCAGGATTTAATTTTCTTGCAGAAAGGGGAAAGCCAAATGGGAGACTGAAAAGACTGCTGTTCGTTCTGCGTATCCACCTTCCCTTACCTTCCCTCTCCCCACCCCAACTTCTTATGAGGGATAAATTCCACCATGGCCTTCCTATGTCTTTCCCAAACTAAAAGATTTTTGTCCTCTCTACTTTAGTCCCCTCCATTATAAGGCTTTCTTTTCCACTCCTCTACTTCAACATATCCCTGTTGCTGATGTTTTTTTTTTTTTTTTTTTTTTTGTGGCCATTGTTCAGTCATTTCAATCATGTCCAGCTCTTCATGACCCCCTTTGGAATTTTCTTGGCAAGGATCCTAGAGTGGTTTGCCATTTTCTTCTCAAAATCATTTTAGAGATGAGAAAACTGAGGCAAACAGGATTAAGTGACTTGCCCAGGGTCACACAGTCAGTAAGTGTCTGAGGCTGGATTTGAACTCAGGAAGATGAGTTTTTCTGAATTCAGGCCCAGTGCTCTATCCTAGCAGTCTTATTTCTCCCTCAGGGGCAGCTATTCCCAGAATCACAGACTGTCAGAGCTGGAAAGGACCTCAGGGGCCATCTTGTGCACTCTTGAAGTAAACTATAATATCTCTGCAAAATGATTTTTACAATTTCTCTGCTTCTTATGTGCAGTGATGGGAAATTCATTATTTTCAGAGGTATCCCACTCCAATTTGGATGAGCTCTAAACGTTGCAACATTAGTGTGTTTTTTTTTCTTTCCTATAAATGGAGTAGAACCCTGAAACTTCCAACCATTGGTTCCAATGCTGGATTGCCTAAAGCAGGACTTTTCATTCCTCCTGCTACTCCTCACTTTTTTCCCATCCCACATATTCAGTGCAGAGTCATCCCCATTGTACCTAGAGATGGACTGAGGACAAGAAGAGGCTACATCATTCACTTGGGTTAGAAGACCTAGAAGAAAGAAACACCTAATGATTATACTTGTCCCACCAAAATTCCCACCCTCAAATTCACTAAGTATCATCAGAAAACACCTATGAAGCACTACTTTATTAGGTGCTAGAGATACAAAGACACAAACGAAATCATCCTTGCCAATTCTATTGGAGGGCAGAAGGGACCCATTCTTTTAGCTGGGGCAGGGGGAGTTGGAAGTACCAGGTATTTTCCTGGTGTACTGATGGCATGAGAGTTCATATCTTTACCAATCCTAATAAATAACTCTTTCCTGTCAGACTAGAAAAGAATGAAGAGAAGTGATGTGTCCTTTTCTGCTGGTCTGTCATGTAGATTACTTCTCACCCACCTGTGCCAGTGGATGATGAGATCTGCTCCAAAGTGAAAATTAGCTAGCCTTGAATTCCAGAATTGCAGTGTATGTGTGGTCTGGCAACTCTGTGATCTATTAGGAATTCAATAAATAAAATTATTATAGGTTTTGGAACTAACAGTGACATTAGAAGTCATCTAGCACAATCCCTTTGTTTTACAGATAAGGAAACTGAGGCCTGAAGAAGGACAGAGAGGTGCCCAAGACCACGTGGTTACTAGACCTGGGATATGAGCCCATGGTATTTGCCTCCAAGTTCAATATTCTTTCCAGTATACCACACTGCAATTTTATTCTGAATGAGCAAACCCTATGGCGCTCTGCCTTTGTACAGTAACTGAAAGTTGTAAGGCAGAAACTGCCTTCAAATACAGCTGTAGAATTCTGACTGTTGGTGGCAGATTCTACATACTATTCTACAGGGAGGTTCCCTCAAGTCAGAAAGGTCTAGAATGGCAGCAACCTGGTTCCTACCAAATTCTGAAAAGCAAAATTCTAGAAATGGAAAGCCTTGCCAGCTGTAGTGGAGCTGGTGGGGTCAGAAGGAAATCTAGGAGGACATAGAGACACCTTAGAAAAGACCCCTCAGACAAGCAGCTTTATTTGACTCCAGGCTCTGGGGAAGGACTCAAAGGAACTAACTCCTATTATACTTACTTAGTACTACACAGTTTAGCACTTAATTATTCTCTGATTATTTCAGTGTGTTCATTTTGTGCCCCTAATGAGCTGATGTGCTCCTTGAAGGCGGGGTGGGGGCATACTTTTGTCTCCTCCATCAGTAGATTGACAAAAGTTAAAAGCAAAGTAAACAAAACATCCCCACCTCCAAGAGGTTTTGGAGCTCCAGCAATGATTTTGTCTAGAAAAGCAGGGACAGAATTCTGTATTAGCAGTCAGGAAAACCTAGGTTCAAGTCCTCTATTCAAACACTAGCCGTGCGATCCTCGGTAAGTTATTTGATCCTCAGTAAGTTATTTAATCTCTTGGCCTCAATTTCCTCATTTGTAAAATGACGGTAACAATAGCACCCACTTTACAGGGTTGTTGTAAAAACCAGCCAAAACAATATATGTCAAATATTCCACATTTTTTTTCAATTTAGAGGCCACATTTTATTTTTTATAATTTATTTTAACACTTTTGTTTTTAAATTTTGAGTTATAAATTATCTCCCTCCCTCCTTGACCTTCCCCACCCTCTAAAAAGGCAAGCAACGTGCTATACATATGCTATACATATGAAAACATACAAAATACATTTCCATAGAAGATGTGTTTCAAAGTGAGAAAATTATGTTTCAATTTGTACTCTTTCTGGAGATATATATTCATCATGACTACTTTGGAATTATCTTAGATCTTTGTATTAATCAAAGCATCCAAGTCTTTCACATTTGATCACCATTGCAACATTGTTGTTACTGTGCCCAGTGATCTCCCACTTCTACTCACTTCACTTTCCATCAGTTCATATAGGTCTTGCCATGATTTTTTGGAGCCACCTGCCTAGTCATTTTCCATAACACAATAGTATTTCATTGCAACCATATTTGTTCACAACAACCACAACTTGTTCAGTCATTCCCCAAATGGTGAACATTCCCTGAATTTCCAATTCATTGCTGTCCTCCCAAAAAGCTGCTATAAATATTTTTCGCTATACAAGTCCTTTTCCTTTTTCTTTCCTTTTTGGTATACAAACCTAGAAGTAGTGAAACGTCAGGGTTGAATGACACATAGTTTTGTAGCCCTTTGGACTTAGTTCCAAATTGTTCTCTAGAGTGGAGGGATAGGATAAAAGGGACGAATAAAGTGAAAATGGAATAGAGGGATAATTTGTTAGCGTTCCTGTTTTCCCCTCATTCCCTTTAGAAAGGTGTGAGGTAGTACCTAGAATTGTTTTAATTTGCCTTTCTCTAATCATATGTGAGTTTGAGCATTTTTTAATATGATTATAGATAGCCTTGGTTTCTTCTTCTGAAAACTGCTTGTTTCTGTCCTTTGACTTTGGCAATGCTCTTATTTTTATAAAATTGACTCAGTTCTACATTTAGTTTATATCTGAGAAACAAAGCCTTCATCAGAGAAACTTGCTGTAAATTTTTTTTGATGTTAACATTTAGCAAAATGTAGTTTCTCTGTCCCTTTTAGTTAGGTTTGTTTTTGCTTTTGCTTTGTCTGAGATCATGATTGCTACCCCTGCCCTTTTTCCCCATTCATCTGAAGGATAATTGATTCTGTTCCAGCACTTTATTTTAACTCTGTATGTGTCTTTCTGTTTCAAGTGTGTGTCTTTTAAACAACATATTGTTGGATTCTAGTTTCTAGTCTATTCCATTTTCTGTTTATCCCCTTCACAGTAATATATTATCCCTCCATTCCATTTTCAGTTTATTCTTCCCTTTTATCCTATCCCTCATCAACAATCTATTTTGCTTCTATTTCTTCCCTTAATCTGTCCTCATTCTTGCCTCTCCCCTTTCTCTCCTTCCCTTCCTATTTTCCTATTGGGTAAGTTTTCATTATGAATGCTTGAAATTCCTCTATTTCATTAAATGTCTATTTTCCCCTGAAGAATTATATTCAGTGTTGCTGGGTAGATTGTAATTCTAATTCTTTTACCTTCCTGAATATCATGTTTAAAGCCCTCTATTCCTTTAATGTGGAAAATGCTAAATCTTGTGTGATCCTGACTGTGACTCCATGATATTTTAATTGTTTCTTTTTGGATGCTTGAAGTATTTTCTCCTTGACCTGACAATTCTGGAATTTGGCTACAATATTCCTAGGAATTTTCATTTTGAGATCTCTTACAGGAGGTGATAGTGGATTCCTCCAATTTCTATTTTACCCTGTAATTCTAAGATATCATGAAAGTTTCCTTGATAAAATCTTAAAATATGATGTGTAGGCTCTTTCTTTGATGATGATTTTCAGGTAGTCCAATAATTCTTTAATTATCTCCCCTTTATCTATTTTCCAGGTTGGTTGTTTTTCCAATGAGTTATTTCACATTTCCTTCCAATTTTTTCATCCTATTGACTTTGTTTTGTTGTTTCTTAATGTCTTGTGGAATCATTAGGTTCCACTGACCCAACTCTAACTTTTAAGGAATTATTTTCTTCAGTGAGAACTTGTACCTTCTTTTCCATTTGGACTATTATGCTTTTTAAGAGTTCTTTTCTTCAGTGAATTTTTGTACCTTTTATCATTAAGCCAATTCTATTTTTAAGGTGTTATTTTTTTCATTACTTTTTGTGTCTCTTTGATCAAGCTATTCTCTTTTCATAAGTTTCTTGCCTGACTTTCATTTCTTTTCCCAAATTTTCCTCTACAACTCTTATCTCTTTCAACTTTCTCAGGAATTTTTACTGGGCTTTGGTCCAATTAGCAATTTTCTTTGAGGCTTTGTTTGTAGCTATTCTCAGTTTATGTCTTGGTTGTTCCCTGTCACTCTAGAAAGCTTTTCATGGTCAATTTTTAAAATGTGACTTGCTCATTTTTCTAGCCTACTTCTTAACTTCAAGCTTTGTGTTGAAACTGAAGATTGCTCATCTCAGGGAGGGCAGGCAGTGTCTTAAGCTTCAGTCTTTTTTCATGCTGTTATTTTCAGGAATAGTTCTGGGGATTTGCAAGTTTCTGGTGCTTCTAAGGTGTGATTCTGGGAGATGTATGGTTACTGTTCTCTTGGTCTACACTCTAGTGTTTACCTAGGAATGCCACTTGTCCCCTGTAGCCACAGTTACCATCCCTTCTGCCTTGGCACTGAATACTCTGCTCCCTTGTGACCAACCCCAGCTTTCCTCCCTGCCCCAGAAGTACAGCCCAGAACCGTGTATTGGCAATAGAATTGCTAATCAGACCACTTGTTCCCAGTGCTAGCAAAGGGTCCTTTGTAATCTTTCTTGACCAGTTGCTTGACTCCCTTACCATCTTTGCATTGAGAGCTCCCAAGCTTGCTGCTGCTGCTGCAGCCACTATTGCTGCTGATGCGTGTGGGGGCTCCGGACAAGGCTGCTGTTTCCATGTTACAAAGTTCTGGTAATCTCTTAAATTTTCTTAGGTCACAAAAATGTTTTGTTTTAACCTTTTGTTGGCTCTGTTGCTTCAAAATTTGAGGCATTATTTTAAAGTTGTTTGGAGGGAAATGTTGAAAGACTTTTGCCGGGTTACCTCTAATCTACCATCTTCAATACTCTGCATATCGTAAAGTACTGTATAAGTGTTAGTTTTTATCATCATCATCATCATTACAATGACCTTGTGAAGTCACAGGCTACTATGCTTTTTATTAAAATGGGACTTCTTACCAGAAAGAAGATAGTGAAATCATGTTTAATAGAAGAAAACACAAAATAGTACAAGTTGATCACTTGAATTCTCTGGCCTTTATAATCAACCTGATTTCCCTCATTTCCACCCTCCCTCCCAACATCTTCTTGTAGGCACATCTGGAACTCCCATTTCTATTGTGACAACTTAATCCTGGAAAAGAAGATAGGATACAGTAGTGAAATGAAATCTTAATCCAAGTCATCAGGGACATCGTATGATGTAGACTGAAACAAGATTGCAATTAAGAATAGAAACATATCTCAGCTAATGAGTGTGTGTCAGATTCCTACATCAGGGGCTAGTGAGTCTTTGAACTTCCCCATCTGACTAAAGAGTCACAAGGACATAGTCCCTGAGGGTAAATGTAATAGCAGGTCAGGTAATGACGCCTATGAGACAGGAACATCAACACCACTCTCATTTGGCCACATGACACCCCCCCCCCCGCCTTTTGTAATAGAAAAGGACTTGAATTTGGAGTCATGCAATTTTGATTAGAATTTTCCACTTGCTATCTATGTGACCTTGGGTAAGTCACCCAACCTAATTGTCCCTTAACTCTCTCATTTATATAACGAGGGGATTAAACTTAATGGCATCTCAGATTCCTTACACATCTCAGCCTATGATCTAATTATTCTTTTTGACCCAAGCTAAAATTCTGTCTGTGTCCTACCCATTAAGTAGCTAGATCTTAGGGAAAGAAAGCAAGGAGCTAGATCTCTCATGTTCTGTGAAGTTTTTATTTTCTGAATACCAGGCCATAAACACAATATCCTGATTCTTTTTCTGAAATGAGAACTAAGGACCTGAGTTGGAGACAGAGAAATTTTGTTTTCAGTCAGGGCATCCCTGGCTCCTCATCTCTTTGTGGCTACATTTTGGTACCCTGTAGGTTTGTTTGATTATCTTTGTTCATGTTCAGTGATCATGAAGCAACCCATCCCTCCAAGGGGACAGAGAATAGGGTGCCTTGATGTTACTCAAAATCTTGCTCTTCATATGTGACCTGTGCACAAACAGCTGATTTAACAGATCTAGTTTTGGATGCTGAGCCTATGCAATACATACATACATACATACATACATACATACATACATACATACATACATACATAATATACGTGTGTGTGTATTACCAGGAGACTGTTTTCTTTGCTGAAGATATTGCTATTAAATCAACAGTAGGTGATTATGTTTGAACTGGAAATTAGGGCTGAGGACCATTTTTTTTTTTGTTTGTTTTGGCCATGGAAGAGTTACCAAACAAAAATGAATTGGAGAAATAGAAACAGACTAAGGAAAATGAATGCTAATAGGAAAGGAAAATCGCTGGAGCAAAGAGTGAACAGTGAAAAGCTTCTGAGGCAAAATGAAAAGTTAATAGACTGAAAGATACCTGCCTGGGCCAGTCAGGTTTATCTTCTGTGGTGTGAGTAATGTTTTTGCCTTATTCTGTGAGCTTCTTGAGGGCAGGACCCATGACTGCATTATTCTGTGAATGAAACCCATTAGATAAAAGCTATTAGTGGATTTTCACAAGGACTTTGGGGGTAATAATGCCTTTTCATCTGTTTAACCCTTTGTTTTTGACTACTGATCTGAGAGTGAGAAAATCTGGATTTGGGTTCTGTCTCTGCTACTTATTAACCATTACCTTGGGCAAGTCATTTCCCCTTTCTTAGCCTTAATTTGCTCACTTGTAAAATGGGAATAAGAACATTTGGGTCATAATAACATATCACTTTATCAGGTTCTTGAGAAGATCAAATGTGATAATGGAAAGAAAATATTTTGTAACTGCAAAACACTACCTGAAAGGGTGCTGCTATCATGGCCCTGAATGTCATTATGATCAAGTCATTTAGTCATTCAATAAACACTAGTTAAGCACTGTATATTACTTAAATGTTTGTTAAAAGAAAGAGTAATCTTTTTAATGCTGCTTTTATTTCATTACATCCATTTGCTATAGTAAAACACTATAAAAGCCTCTACTGAAATCCTCATTCCTAAATCACCAGGATCATAGGATTTCCAGTTGGAAGGGACTAGGGAGTCATCTAATCCATCTCTTGCCTTCTATATAAGTAAACAGAGAACTTCTACATGAGTAAATAGAAGGGGGAAATATCTGGGCAAAGGTCATATAGGACATGAGCAGCAGCGAGAATGAGTGGGTAGAATAGTTATTTCCTTAAAAAAAGTATATTGCAGATTTGTAATTTAGCTCTGTAGAGTCAACTAGATAATGGCCTTGAAGTGGGGAAAGCCAAAATTAAAATCCTGCCTCATGCACTATTTATGTAATCACAGACAAGTTCCTTAGCCTTTCTCAGCCTGAGTTTCTCCATGTGTGGGATGAGGATAATAATTGTACCTATCATGCAAAGTTGTAGTAAGGATCAAATGAAATAGCTTATCTAAAGGACTTTTCAAAACTTGAAGTGATATAACATATATATATATATATATATATACACTTTATTATTATTATTTTCCTTAACCCAAATATTCATTTAGGTGAGGAACATTTCCTGTTTAATTGAAACTCCTTCATCATTCAGACAATGATTAGTAGCTCATTTTCAAT
Source organism: Notamacropus eugenii (assembly GCF_028372415.1). Classification (NCBI taxonomy): domain Eukaryota; kingdom Metazoa; phylum Chordata; class Mammalia; order Diprotodontia; family Macropodidae; genus Notamacropus; species Notamacropus eugenii. Next base: position 467,574,236 of record NC_092872.1, on the reverse strand, counting down.
AACTTTACACAGATCCCAAACTTCCCAAACTTTAGATCAGACAGTCCCTGACACAGAGATTACAGACAAGTAGGTAGATAATAGCTCAACAAAGATAATTATCATATATATAATTAGAAGAAGATGCATTAGGGAGTTGAAAAACAAATTGCTAGGTGAGTTTGGGGTTGGGGTTGGTGAAGGTGGTATCAGGGAAGGCTTCATGGAATAAGTATATTTGACTTGGACATCAAAGGATGTTAATGATTCAATGGTTGATAATATGGAGGAAGGACATTTCCAAAATAGAGAAGAGCCCTGGGAAATTCATGAAGGTCTGAGAACTCAAGTCATATTCAGTGGGCAGAGGGTAGCTCAGCTTGATTGAAATAAAGATTGGGGAGAAGGGAGTAATTGAGAGATCTATCAAAATGTTTTGGATGGCATTTTATTTCAAGATGTTACACTGAGCCAAGGAGATGCATGATGGATAGAAAGTTGGAGGGAGTTCTTTACTGGGAGCTCCCTATATTGATGATGAAGATAATGATAGTATTAATTATAATAATAAATAACCATCATGTAGCATTTTAAGGTTTGCTAAACACTTTACAAATATTATCTAATTTGAGTCTCAGAACCATCTTGTAGGGTAGGTGTGGTTACTGTCCTCTTTTACAGAGGAGGCTGAAAGATTAAGTGACTTGCCCAGGACCACAAAGCTAGTAAGGATCTGAGGCAGGATTTGAACTTAGATCTGACTCAGTCTGATTCATTTCTTCTTCTGGTTGTTGTTCTACTTGTTTTCTTTCTTGTCCTTTTTCTCATTCTTGTTCTTTTTTATCATCCCATTCTTGTTCTTCTTTTTCTTGATCTTATTCTTGTCTGTTGTTCTGTTCTTTTTTTCTTGTTTTGTAGTTCTTTCTCTTATTCCACTTCTCTTCCTCTCTCTCTCTCTCTCTCTCTCTCTCTCTCTCTCTCTCTCTCTCTCTCTCCTCTCTCTCTCTCTCTCTCTCTCTCTCTCTTCTCCTCCTCCTCCTCCTCCTCATTCTCTTCATCATCTTCCTTCTTGTTCTTCTTTTTTTTCCTTCATTTTATCCTCCTCCTCCTTCCAGAATGACAGGGTGGTATCCTTTGATTTCTATAACATGAACCCATCTATATTGTAATAACTTTCTTGTCCCTACCTTGATCTAATCTTTCTTTGCCTTCATTGTCTTCATTTCTCAAAGATTTGAGCCTATGGTTTTCCTCACTGGTACATGGCTAGAAAGAAAGCATAAAAAATCCCAGGAAGCCTAATTTAAAAAGAAAACCCAAAACAAACGAATGATATCTTTTTTGAAAAATTGAGGCAAGGGAAAGCAGGTTTCAAAAGTTTGAATTCTCTTCCTTTCATAGTATTACTTCCTTAGTACCTCACTTAATCCTGTGTCTGGGAAAAGCAATATGGAATAGTGGAGAGAGTTGCTAGATTCCGAAGAGAAAGCTAAGGGTTCATATCTTATCTCTTATATTTCTTTGTGACTCTGAGTGAATTGCTTAACTTATCTGAACCTGTCTCCTCGTCTATAAAATGGGGATGATGATACCTTTAATATATACCTCACTGGATTGTTGTAAGGTTTAATTCAGTTACATATGTATGATGCTGTGACATTTTGAAGGTGTTACATAAATGTCAGCAATTATTTCTACATTCAATGATGTCAGTACCTTTGAGGATGTAGGTCTTTCCACATTTTCAAAGTGAATTCATGTTTTCTCTTTTTATTCCCATAACATCTTCATGAGACTTGGAAATCAGTGATTCTGATTCCCATTTTAGATCATGATAACAGCTAACATCAAAATAGCACTTCAAAGTTTGCAGAGCACTTTACATGATGCTCACAACAGCCTTATGAGTCAGAGATTATTATCATCTCTATTTTACAGATGATAACCTGAGGCTCAGAAGAGATAAATGACTTAGCCAAGGCCTAACAGTAAGTGTCTAAGTCAGGATTCACACCTGATCTTCCTATCTCCAGAGACTGGGCTCTATCTGTTATGTCACATTGCCTCTCACAGGATGAGAAATGAGATGACAGGCATGTAGAGCCTGTGAAATCTCTGGTTGTAGGACCAAGACATTGTTAGAGGTGAAATTAGAGCCATAGTAAATCCCCTATACTTGTTCTACTACTCTATCTCATCCTATCTTATCCCACACCATTGTTCTAGAAAAGATCCACATTGTGTGTGGATAGTTGGAACTACTTTGTCTGGAATGGTGAAATCTCATTGTGAATTTTCTTTGGATTTCAGCATGGCTTTAGCTTTACTTTCAGATTCATAATGGAATGAGTGGGATGCTAAACCTCTGTATTCAATAAAACATCTCTTATCCCTAGTGAATATTGAGATTGGCTACAAGCTTTGAAATCAATGAACGGGGCATTGACCTCAGTCTTGCCATGAAGCTACCGTCATATACTTCAGCTCTTTTTGAAAAATCACTGTATTGTTCAGCTCACAACAGACCAGAAGTGAAATCTTTACCCATCCTACAATATGTCAGGCTAAGGAACTATGTTCATGTAGGCTAAAGAATAGCTTAAATGCTAAATCTGTTCATTCAGTTATATTAACAAAAATTCCAATGTCATTCAGAACCAGTTGATTCTTGAGCTAGTTTTCTGGATATATTTTTTAGTGATATTCCATCACATTAATTCAAGAATGGATAATTTTCTTATGCTCCTTCAGAAAAAAATGACTTCCAAAAGTAAAACAATGACTTCATTTATACCCAAAGTGGAACACTTTGAAATATATCTGAGTCAGTGGTCGGTTCAATCTGTCCTTTTTATTGTCAGATAATTTTGTTCCAGACTTTTGCTTTTAAGAAATGTTACCTGTACTACGAGTAATAGAGGCACCACATTCCCTGCTTGTTTTCCCCTTTTCGCCGTTTTGTCCTTTCTTTGGCTTAATGTCAAGCAGTGGTTGCCTATGTCAGGACACCTTCCTCATGCAAACCAAGTCCTATCGTTTTGGTCAAATGATTTTGTTTTCATGAGCTGGATATGTTCATGAGAGAAACCAAAGATTCCTTCCCCATTGAATAAAGAAGATGAGAAGTGGCTGCTGATATGGAAAGAGGAGGACAAAAATTAAAATTGGGGTATCTTGGCTAGCCTTTCCCCCAATTAAACTTTTTCTATGTCCTTTTTGGAGAACATAACATATAATATTTCAATCCATTCCAAAATATGGTACCGAGAGAGAGCCCATTGTCAGTTTAAGATGGATCTTTTATCTGGATACCTAGCCCTTTATCCAAATCTGGTGCATTTTGTGAACTGTACGTATGTGACTTTGGATATGCAGAGAGAATGCTGAGTTTGACATGACATGTAAAGAGCAGAGTTGGTGTGAGAGCATGGAAGAGGGAAGAATTTTTTCTGGAAGAGAATCAAGTGGGATTCCATATTCTCTTTGGACTGACTGCAGATGAGGAGAGGAGAGACAGAGAAGGTGGTAGGGAAGGAGGGAGGAGGGGAGGGAGGGGAGGGAGGGAGGGAGGGAGGGAGAGAGAGAGAGAGAGAGAGAGAGAGAGAGAGAGAGAGAGTAGAGAGAGAGAGAGAGAGAGAGAGAGAGAGAGAGGGAGACGGAGAGGAGGGAGAGGGAGAGGGAGAGGGAGAAGGGAGAGGGAGAGGGGAGAGGGAGAGGGAGAGGGAGAGGGAGAGGGAGAGGGAGGGAGGAAGGAAGGGAGGGAGGGAGGGAGAAAGAGAAGAGAAATGAGAGGAGAAGGAAGGGAAGGAAAAGAAAGGGGAGGGGAAGGGTCATAGAAACCCTTTGGAAACTGCAGACACATCACAATGCCTGAGTCTGAGCAGCAGTCATCTTTCCCTACATGTTGGCAGCTTCCAAAATCTTTCTATCTCTCTCGGTGTGTTTGTAGTTGTTTCCCTAGGAGAATCTGGAAGCACAAGTGGCTCTTCTGAAGAAAAGAAAATCTCTGATCTCAAATATTTTTATGCCAACTCTACCAGTTATGTGTCACACACCATGCTCAGCATTCTCTCCACCAATCCGGAATTTGTGCATACAAAATCTGGTTTGGGTGAAAGCCCAGTTACATAAATAAGTAAGTATAAGCTGTTTCTTCTGTTATGTCTGCACTTAGATGACTTAAACTGGAATAAAAATAGCTTACATCTGGATAACTCTGTTAGGTTTACAAGGGATTTGCATATATAATTTCATTTGATTTTCAAATCAAGCCTGTAAAATGGATGCTATGATTATCTTCGTTTTATGGATGAAGAAACTACTATTCAGAGAGATGGAAGTGACATATAACTAGTAAGTACCTGGGGCAGATTTGAATCCAGGGTCTTCCCAATTCCATGTCCATTGTTCTGGACCACTGCCATGCCATACTGTCTCTTGAGGGAGAGACAGATAATAAATTAAGGCAAAAAATACATAGACTTTTTAGTCAAAGTGATATATAAGCTAAAGGAAAAAAATAATTTTATTTTTTAAATTTACTATATCAGAGTATATGAAGTAGAATGCTGGCACGTTGGGTAGAGTTCTGAAGTTGGATTCATAAAGATATAGGTTTAAATCTTGGCCTTTTGACCAGCTGGGTAACCCTGGGCAGATCATTTAATTCTATGTGCCTCAGGCAATTCCCTAGGTCATAAACATCAAGTCATAGATGTATTGAGATCTGCTTCTTTGGTACTTCTTTCCTAAAACACATGGTTTTAGGTAGAGTTTCTCTAAGTGACTTTTAACATACAATATAGACTTCTGTCCACAAAGAAAAGGTACATTACTGATTTACTTAGTTAGTACTAAGTTATTAACTAAGTACACTTAGTGTAGAAAGACCCACCTAAACCACTTGACTCTGGTGCTAAGTCAATGACATTGCAACCCCTTATACACTAATTTTTGCTCAATGGGCAGCATTTAGTGGTTCTGTGATCCTCATATCTAGACATCCATCCATGCCTGTGGGGTTTTCCTTTGTTTATTTGTTTCCCTTCCTCCCTCCCTCCCTCCTTCCTTCCTTCCTTCCTTCCTTCCTTCCTTCCTTCCTTCCTTCCTTCCTTCCTTCCTTCCTTCCTTCCTTCCTTCCTCTCTCTCTCTCTCTCTCTCTCTCTCTCTTCCTTCCTTCCCTTCCTTCCTTCCTTCCTTCCTTCCTTCCTTCCTTCCTTCCTTCCTTCCTTCCTTCCCTTCCTTCCTTCCTTCCTTTCCTTTCTTTCTTTCTTTCCTTTCTTTCTTTCTTTCTTTCTTTCTTTCTTTCTTTCTTTCCTTCTTTCTTTCTTCCTTCCTTTCTTCCTTCCTTTCTTTCTTCCTTCTTCTTTCTTTTTTTGGATGTGTTCAGCAAGAGGGAGCCTTGGGGACTCCAGACCCCAAGAGTCCTGCTTATATCGGATATTTCTTGGGACTGGTAGGGGGTAAGGGGGGGGTGAGAGAGAAGTTATTTAACTTTCAGGAACACTAAAAAACACAAACTGTGTCACATAAAATTACAAATCAGTTCATAAAATAGTAATAACTGACCCCTGCACAATGTAAATTTCCTGAAATGTGTACTAGGGTTGGAAGCAAGTAACAGCTAATGAAGCGAGTTTACAGAGCTGATTAACAAGGCCCTCGACTTTTTTATTAGACTCATTTTGCTAATCCCTAAAATTAAGGAATTCCAGGTGTATGGAGCCAAGTATGCAAATGATTTCCTTCCGTCTAGCTGCTGATTTCATAAAAGGTCCTCAAACAGAGAAATAAAAACATGCAGAATGGGGAAAGCTTTACGGGTGCAGTAGAGAATATTGTGCCTTTAAATAGTGGAGACAAGCAGAGTGTGTTGTAAATTTGCCACAGAGACAAATTTGAACAAAGCTATAAAAGGAGCAAAAATGAACTCATAAGAGAAGTGGGGATGGAAGATGGAGGGTGGGAGAAGGGAGGGAAGCCATCAAAGGCCATCAGTGACCATCAGTGTGCTAGTGATGCAACTGAAAAGTGATCAGAGAAGCTTTGCCCCCACGATGGGGCTGGCAGCAACCAGTATGAAGCTAACTGAGGTCTATTTGAAACAGAAAAAGATGTAGAGGGATAAGTGAGGCACCTTGATCCAATAGGAATATAATATTGTGTTTCCTTGATATTCTCTAGTAACTTGGTAGTTCGATCAGTGGAGGATTTTTGCTGTTGTTGTTGTTGAGACTTGTTGTTTTGTGGGGATTAGTGTGTGTGTGTGTGTGTGTGTGTGTGTGTGTGTGTGTGTGTGAGAGAGAGAGAGAGAGGAGAGAGAGAGAGAGAGAGAGAGAGAGAGAGAGAGACAGAGACAGAGACAGAGAGACAGAGAGAGACAGAGACAGAGAGAGACAGGGAGAGAGACAGCGAAAGGAGAGAGATCAACAAATGCTCTGCAATTTATAGTCTGAGAGAGTCTCCTGAGCTGCTGAAAGTTTAAATGATTTAGAATCATAGCATGATATGATTATAAATTTAGAGTTAGAAGCCACCTTAAGTATCCTAGAATCTGACTCCTAATTTTACAAATGAAAAAACAGAGACCAGAGACATTAAGTGACTTGCTTATGGTCCCAGAGCTAATAAGTGTCTGAGTGAGGATTTGAACTAAGGGCTTCTTGACTCAAGGTTAGTCTTTTATCCACTATACTCCGCTGGATATAAGCTTTCTGGGATATTTGATGTTAAATCATTATTCTAAATGCGAATATAATACTAACCCACAAGAGTTGAAGAACTAAAAGCTTGAGGTCAGGATGCTCCTGACTATATATTTTTCTGGCGCTTTGGTAGCCTCTGTAGGGGATGCTTCGTAAATACAATGGCTCTCATGAATGGAGGAGTCTTATGGGGGCATCAAAAGAATATGGAAGGGAAAGAGAACTGGGTTAGGAATTTAGGAAACATGGGTACTAATTTTATTCCTGCTATTGTGTGACTTTGTATGTTTTGTTCTGCCATCTCCTTTCCCTCAGTTTCCTCCTCTAAAAATGAGGAAGGTGGACTATGTCAGAGGCCCCTTCCTGCCCCCAAACTCTATAGGGCCCCATTCCTCAGGAGACTAAAGGAATAGTCATTCCATTGTCATTTCCTTACCCTTAAAAAGGGATGGTTCTCAAGAATCTTCTTTGCTAACCAATCTATCTCTGGCCTCTAGTCACATGGCTAGGTTTACACAGTTAATCATTCTGCAAAATGAAAGGAAATATGCTAGCTTTTTGGGAAAATGCCCAGTTATTCCAAGTATTTATATGTGTAGAGCACAGAATATTCTATTGTGAAAATATTGAGATCACAGCTGCTTGGGGAGCATTTTCAGTGAAATATACACTATGTAGAATGGGAAACGTCTAACAATAAAAAGTGGATGTGCATCTGGGTGAACATTACTTAGCTGTGAGTATTTGCCTGGATATTTTTAATACATGTTTATGCACTTTAAATATATTTTATTTGATGGAATAAGGACATTGGGGAGAGGAGCTGGGGCGTCTATTTTTTAAATGTTCTGGGTAAATGAATTCAGCCTCTGGTACCCTTGGGAACTCACAGCTGCTTTTGTTTGACAAATTGTCCTGATGTCCTTCATTTTATGGTGGTGCTAAAGAGATGGGTCTGCCTAGTCCCCTGATGGATGAATCTGAGGATAGCTTGGAAAGCCTCAGAATTTAATGGTGGATGTATGTAGCAGTTCACCTGCATTTCCACTTGTTACCTATAGTTAAGGGACAAGGGTACAGATGAAGGTGTAATGTTGCTCATTTTTATTTCAATTTTCAAAGAAAGATGTCATTCATAGTTTTGCAGAGACCAGGGCAGACAAATGAAGATAGACACGCACACACACACACTCACACACACACACACACACACACACACACACACACACACACACACCCCCATCACCATCACCAAAAACTACATTAGCGACAATAGCTAGCATTATATAGTGCTTAAAGCTCTGCAAAATACTTGTACAAATATTATCTCATTTTATCCTCACAGCAACCCTAGGAGGTAGGTACTATCCTCTTCTTCATTTTGCAAATGAGGAAAACTGAAGCACTCAGGATAAGTGACTTACCCAGGGTCACATAGTTAATGTCTAAATCCAGATTTGAATTCAGGTCTTCCCAACTCCAGGTCCAGCAATCTGTCCACTGCATGATCCAAACCCATCGAAGTTACTGGTGGTCTTCATCTCTTTCAGACTAAAGCATCACATTAATCAGATACCTAACCCTGTGATCTTAGACCTAGTGTATTTGTGTGGTACAATCCAGGAAAAAAAGATTGACAATTGAATCTACTGTATGTAGAATCTACTGTATGTGCTTTAAAATATAATGTTATTTGAAGAATAGAAATCTCCGAAATGAATGGGATTCATTTGATTTTGAAACCCCAATTTTTTCATGTTTGCAGTATGTGAATTTGTTGACCAGTGAAAGAAAATAGCTCAGCCTCTTCTTACTCATTGTTCCCATTACCTCTGTTATTTGGTGAGGTTTTCTTCCTGCTGAGAACATCTGTATAAAATTCTGTGTGCTATTGCACAGACTAATGCCACTGGACAGCCTGTTGGAAGTGTCTCAATCCTAGCTCAATTCACCAATAAGCCCATGTAGGCTTATATGTTCTGTGTATCATTTGTCACTAATCATGTTAAAATAATGGAAGAGAGAAGAGGTGGAGCCAAGGCAACAGTCTGTGCAGTGACTTGACAAATTTGTCAAGAAAGGGGAATAGTCAGGAGGCTGATTGCTGGTAAAGGAGCATGCTGAGTTATCTCCTCAGGCCGCCATTTCTACTCTGCTTCACAAGTAACTGTGAAGGAGGTGCACGGAAGGGATGTTTTTTATTGAACTCACTAAAGAATGATGTTAGGGACAAGGGATGAGTGGGAACTATGAATGAATGTCCAGGGACAAAAGTCAGAAACAATTGAATGCACTATGGCCTTTCTCCAAGAGAGCTGAACGTAATCTAGGCCAGGCAGCCTGACCAAGTCATAGTAATGACCAGTTGGAGGCAAAAATGGAGCAGTAGATGAGCATTCTCACTCACAATTTCCTCAAGCCTCTATTTTTCCTCCTTTGGAGCACATCCTTCAAGGTCTGGGCCAATGTCCTCACTTTTTGAAAGTCATTTGGTGAATCAATTTGTATTCATTTTGCCATAACATTTCAGAGCCAGAAGAGACCATTGATTTAAGTTTCTACTTGATGCAACTTTACAGTGTTTTTGGCAGGATTCATCCAGTATCTGCTTGAACACATCCAGTGATTAGGAGCTTATAACTTCAAAAGGATGTTCACTCCAGTTTTTATTCCCTTCACCCAATTAATAAGAGGTTTACCTTAATGTATATACCCTCCTGACATAATTTTTATTTAAAATTAGGACCATAGGGAATGGGCAATAGAAAAAAAAAATAAGCAAACAAAATCAAAACAAAACATTATTAATGGTAGATTTTTAGAATTTTTTTTAGTTTGGGACAGGGAATGTTGCTTTTTTTTCTATGTTTATATATTTTTTAAAGTATGTATAAATTTCAACATGGTAGTGCCAATACTGTCCTTCTTATCTATGTCCCCTTCTGGATTTTGCTCTACCTTGTATAGTTTCATGACTATGCTTTTCTTTCTTTTCTTTAGTGGGGAACTTCTTAAAAGAATGACAGAAGAAGTCTTAGAAAGCTTTTCAAACCCCCTTAATTGTAGAGAAGGAAAGACTGAAATCAGAGGTGGTAACCGACGTTGTAGTTTATAATGATTAAAGCTCAGAATGGAATTTGAATCTATATCTCTTTCTCCAAACCCAGGGTTCCCTGTATCTATCACACTGCCTCATCAGTTACATTGTGTAGTCAATGACCTATTTAGACTCCATAAGCCACAATGGCACACCACATTGGCTCCAACCTGAGCTCTCCCTCCAGACACATAGGGACAAGGCAGTCACAGGAGAAGGACAAACCCCAAGGATGCCTTTCCACCCAAACTAGAGAGGCTCCCAATCAAAGCATCTCCTAAACATGAAAGGACAGCTCTTTGCAGCCTCCATCATAAATTCATCACCAAGCTAGGATAGAAAACCTTTCATAGTGGCACCAACTACGTCAGCACTGACCCCAGCGGTAACAAGAGTAAATACTTTCAGCTCAGAATCTTATTATCCAAACCAATGTGGGAAACAAAGAGTTCTTTCACAGGCTAATCTAATTAGAGCAGGCAACTTCTGTGTTGAGAACTGAAGTAATAGCAAGAGATATCAGCATGATTACCTGTCCCTACTATGGAGGAGAGGAGTTCATTTTGGAGAAGAAGGCAAAAAAGGAACTGGGATTCTAGAGATGTACACTTCTCTGTTCAAATTGGAATGCAAAGTACAACTTAGGAAAAATAGTAAGTCTTTCTTACAAATTGTGAATCTAGAGGTAGTAGCTAGTAGGTGTCTGAGATATTCATTGTTATTTGTTATGAAATATGAATGGAAGGAAGAGTCAATTTTTCTTTCCTGTTCCTGTCCCTCATGGTCATGAATTGATATGAACTATGGCTGCCAAATATGAAGCAGTGGGCACCCTGAGGGACAGATAGGAGGTGACGTTCCAAGAAGATCAACCTACCACTACTATCTTGACCATCATCTCCTCTCAGACTATGATGGAGATAAGCCAAGACCTTGAACCCTACAGGCTTGAAAATGGCAGTGCCTTCAAATACTCATCCTGGGAAGCAGCCATATGGAGAAGAAGCCTGGGAACAGCTATTGCAAGTGTGAAGTCCCAGTTATTGAAGACCCAGTGAGGAAAGTTTTTGCTACTATAATCCTTGCCACTGTCAATAGTTCAACATTAGAAAATTGATATGATTTTTTTCCATCAGAAACAGCACTACAGAAGAAGTGTTATCATCTACTTTGCTGCTGTACTCTAAGGACCACAGAACTTTTCCATCTGACTTGCTGAACCTTCTATATATGTGTTGTCTCCCCCATTATAATGTGAACTCCTTGAAAGCAAGGACTGTCTTGCTTTTCTATTTATATATCCCCAGTGTTCAGCACAGAGTAAGTGCCTAATAAATGCTTTATGCATTCATTCATTTGTTTACTCACACCAAGTCTACCCTCAATGTCTCTGAGGACTTTGCATGTTTATTCAATTACAGCTTTCCAAAGAACTGGAAAGAAAGGAAATACCCATCTAACGAAGAATGGACAAACAAGCTATGGTATATGCCTATATGAATGAATGAATGAGTGAGTGAAAACAATATTGAGTTATTTGTGCCAAGCATTTTGGTAAACCCTGTGGACAAAAATACAAGGAAGCAACATAGTCTCTACCTATAAGGAGCTTATGTTTTAATAGGGAAAAAAAGCATTTAGGGAATAGTAACTGGGAAGAAGTATTTTGCAAAGGGAAGTCAACAGGTTGGTGCCTGGAGTCATAAGGCAATTACTTGACCAGTCCTTTCAAGAAATGGTGATATTGATGGATTACTGCTCTCAGAGCTAGAATTCTAAAAAGAAAGGGGAAAAGAGAGAAGGAAGAGGCAGCATGGCAGAAGACTGGCTAATGATGAGGTGGGTTAGGGTTCAGGTAGTACTAGATGAATGTTCACCAGACAGAAGCCCAGAGTCCCAGAAGGGGAGTTTCAGTTCTTAATCAGAGGTGGAAGGTGGCATACAGGACTGCTCAGTGAGAAATGGTGAATATGATGACTACGTAGATGGCTGGGAAGACATATGAACCTAGTAAAGCAAGTAGAAACAGGATAATTGTATAGTCAATGACTGCATCAGTGTAAATGTAAATAAAAATAAAAAAAATGAACCAATTTGATGTAACATTATAATTACCAATTTTGATCTCCCAAAGAGCTGTATGACTATATCTCCCTTCCTTATACAGGTAGGTGAAGATGGATATGGTGTACTATATATGATGTCAGACTTGACTGATACATTGATAAGTTCTGATAGAATATTTCCCCCTCTCTTTTTCATTCTTTGCTCTGAGGGATGGTTTTCTTTTAGAGGGAAGGAAGAGGTATATTGGGAAATATAGGTGATATAAAAATAAAAGAAATCTATGTATTTTTAAATTTAAAGATGTAAACCCTATGGGTTTTTGGAAGATAAACATAGAGTTGGCAGAATTTTCCACTTCCTTCATGGATGGCATTGTATAGAAATAGCTATAATATGTTCTCTGTGAGAGATTGGAGAATAATCGTGTTAGAAGACCTGTGTTCAAATATTATTTCAAATATTTACTATCTGTGTGGCATTGTATAAGTCACTTAACTTTTCTTTGCCTCAGTTTCCTCATCTATAAAACAGAGGCAACAATAACGCCTCTTATGGCACAGATAGTCAATGTACACAAAGTACTTTGCAAACCATAAATCATTATGCAAATGTCAGTCATTATTATGTATAAGCATAAATACCCATTCAGGCTGAAAATATTATGCCAAAATTTGGCCAAAAACTGTGTCTAGAACATAGAAGGACAATTAAAGTCATTAATAAGGGTCCTCTTTATTTGTGTACAATCAAGTGTGGTAATTCGTTTCAAAGTAGCTATTGTGACTTCACCAAAGTCATCGTAAACCCACTGTAAACAACATTTCAGAGAAAATCATACAGTCTCAGAGTTGGACAGATCCCTGGGTGACATCTTGTCTGATTTAAACCTGAACAACAAAAGACGTTAGATATGCAGTCATCCAGCCTGCACTTGATGGCTTCCAGTTGGATCTTTATGTTTTGAATTTGTCACACAGCTCTAATTAAGGACCTGGACAAGTCAATGATTCTTTTTAGTGAACATAAAATTAAATGATACCCTCAGAAGGATACCTTCCTTCATCTTCTGACTACAACAGCCTTCCTCTGGAAGGTTATCTTCTATCTACTCTGTAGGTATCTTGCGTGTGCCTTACTACATGGAGAGAGATAGTGAGGTGTACCATCTAGAGAGTGGATTTGAAATCCAATAATACTAGAATTTAAATCCTTACTCTGACATATAGTGACTCTATGACCCTAAAAAAGTTACCTAATCTCTCAATGCTCTGGGCAGCTCTTTAAGATCTTAAGTTGCTTGTCTATTGATTAATTACTTGATAAAAAGTAATTATTTTTTATCATAGAAATAAAGAATCAATTTTAATTCATGAATTTAATTACTTTTCCTTGCTATGGATTTGAGCTGCTATTAGACCTTTAATCCAAAAATATATCATGTGTATATTATTTGCAAGAAACAAACTTAATTGTCTTTTAAGCATGATTTCACGGAGAATGATCATTATCTCTGTGTTTGGGCATGACTAGAAATATTCTGTGTGATCAAAAAACCTTCCCTTTCCCTGACCTTAAGGGTGTTCAAATGTGAGTGTGAGTGTGAGTATGTGTGCATGAGAGAGAGTATGTATGTGTGTATGTGTGCATGTATGTGTGTCACATATGTTCACCCAGGCAGATGAAGACTCTGGTCCTTGCATTCCAGGTAGCTATGGGCCAAACGAAACATTTTGACCCCTGAAAAATTTTAGTAGGGGGTTTCACAATGAATGAGTGAGAATTGTGCCATTGGAATACCCAGCTTGAATTCCAGCCAAGAATCAGATCAACTTAGACTTTAAATTCTTTGATTCTTAAAATTCATGAACTGGAAAGAGCTCTTTTCACCAGTTGCGGTACATGGCCTGGCCTCTATATGGTATTCAGTGGATGATAAGACTGCTATAATAAGTACACGGTTGCTCTTCTTGAGGGGTCTTTGCTGATTTATAGCACAGAATCCTGGGTTTGCCCCAAGCAAGAAGTGTCTCTTTCTATTATATCATTTATCTTTTACTAAATCTTTATCAGAAACTTTCTAACATCTCCCTAATGCAACTCTGATTTTGAAAAGTATCATCCTTTCGTGTCTGAAACATATAATGGATGGAGTTAAGAATTCCCATGTCTAGAAAATACTATCCTTCATCCAATTCTTAGGTAGAGCTCTCCACAATATGTACTTGTGGCCAACTCAAAGGGTTTTGGGCTCACATGAGCAACAAGATAGAGGACCGGACATTTTCTCAGATCCCAGAGATGTCTTAAACATCCCCAGAACAGAAATTATATACCAAAAGCAAGCAAATTTAACTATCTCCATGGTCTTGGACATCCAGAATCTCCCCCCAAATAAAGGTTAAAAAACATTATAAAATGATGCTTTTTGACCCTGAGCTCAGGATCCCTTCCTGCCTTTCACTTTGCTGCAACAAGGCTGCCTTAGCAGACCCAAGAACATGACTTAGACTTACAACAAAATTCATTCCTACACTCTGGTCCCCTCTCCCTGTTTCCAGAGCCTTGGAGACCCTAGCTCAAGGCTGAAATTTTGCTTGGGCCTCAATAGCCAATGTGGCCACAGCCCTTAAGAGCAGAAGCCTGCTATGGGTTGCAACCCAGAAGCACCTGAGATACAAAGCTCTGAATTACTGGTCCCAGGAAAAACTGCCTCTGAACTACCAGTGCCAGGCCAGAGAACTAAGGAAGAGAAGTGGCACAAGACACCAGGACAAGACACCATTGTGTGTGTGTGTGTGTGTGTGTGTGTGTGTGTGTGTTGGGGGGAGGGAGGTAGAGGGAGAGGGCAATGCAGCATTTCCCCAACCCTGAGAGAAAAATCACAGCATCCAGTTAGGGCCAGTTCTGATCACCCAAAATTAAGTCAGGACAGAATCCAAGGCTGGTAAACCATTAACTGCCCAGTGTGGGAAAAGACCAAGACACTTTGAAATCAAACCACAACCAGAAGGAAGAGAGTCAGAAAATGATTAATAAGGAAAATAAGGGCAAAGGGATGGAGACTGAAATGGCCCAAGACCTTGAACATAAATAGATATAATAGCAGGAAAAACAGTAACAACAGAAGGAAATATGGCCTCCAGATCTAGTAAACAAATTCAGGCATCTATGACTAAATGTAATAAAAAAAAAAAAAAGGAAAAAGGATCCAACTCTTGAGGAAACAGAAGAACTTGTGGAAATTGAGGAGAACACAGAATTGCAACATACTCTTACTAATTGTTTTAAAAGAGAAATGAGAATTATAAGAGCAAAATGTATATTCTTCACAGCAAAAATAATGAACACAACTATTATCTGCAATAGTAAGCCTCACCAAAGAAATGAAAGGGAGAAAAGCAGAGAGAATGCAAATACATGAAAATGAAGGACAATCTAAAAGAAGAATAGAAAAAAAGCACAAAAAAATCCAATAATAGTAAAAGAAAATATTCTCAACATGCAAATAAAACATACTGATATGGAAGACAAAATGCATAGAGACAGCTCAAGGATTATAGGTTTCCCAACAAGACAAAAATCCTTAATAGTATTAATGAAGAAAATAATAGAATTATCTAGAACTTCTGAACATCGACAATGAAATTTCAATGGAAAGAATTCACAAATTCCCTCCAGAAAATCTCCAAAGCTGCAAACTCCAAGTCACATAGTCGTTAAATTTAAAATTTTAATTCAGAAACAAGTGCTGCAAGCAGCCAGGAGAAAGACCTTCCAACACAAAGAAAATGACATTCAAATAACACAAGTCTATATTTCATCCACTATAAAACATAAACGTAATGTGTTCTGAAGAGCAATGGATGCAACCCAGGATGACATATCCTGCAAATCTGGGCTTAACAATAAAGAGCAGAAGATGAATCCTTAATAACAAAGAAGAGTTTAAAATATTTTTGAAAGAAAACCAGAACTCAAGAGATATTTTGCTTCTTAAAAACCCCCCAAAATAGAAATGAAGTGGTGAATAAATGCAGCAGGCCAGGACAGCAAAAGTAATAGAGTAGCAGTAGGGAGACCAGTAAGAGACTTCTTTCTAAATGCACACAAGGAGGTAGGGGCTAAAGGCAGAAATCTAGTAGAAGTAGCAATAGAGAAGAAGCCAGGGGGCATTATGGCCAGGAGCTGGTAATGTCCTGCCTGCAGTGGTTCAATGATATTTTTTGGGGAACAGGGATGGGACTAACATTGGAGATTACATGAAACATGGGTAGAGGAAGGAGATAGAAAGGAATGTGGGATATTCTGGGGTAAAATAAAGGACTAGCAGTGAGAGAAAGGTGAGCGAGTGAGGAGAAGGAAAGACTGAAAAAAGGAAGGGCAAGAAAGGTGATCTTACTTTGGAGGTGGAAAGGGATCCAAATGATGTATGCTCTTACAGATGAAGAGAGATTACTAGAAAAGGGAAATGAGAACCTTTTGTTGGGTGAGACTTGGGGATTTGGTGTTTGAAAAATCTATTTGTCCTACAATCAGAAGGATGGGGCTGGGAGAAGAGAATTGGAACGCCTGGAACCTAGAGGAATGGGAGAGCATGGGCACAGATTTCCAAGGGAAAAATGTCAACAGGGTACAGACCAATGGTATGCCGTATAATCAGGGATATGTGTGGGTAGGGGGAAATATCCCCACCATACAGCAGTGTCATCTCTGATACCTGCAGTAATTGACATTGTTCTTGGAGTGAGACAAAATGGAAATGGGGAATTTATGGGACAGTCCCTACAAGGCAGTTCTGGTGTTTGTCCTCCTTTCTCAAAGAGGACCATGGCATCAAGAAGGTGATGAGGAGAACTGGAGACGAAGCAGGATGCAGTGGGAGACCTAGGCCTTTTTAAGCTCTTTCTCAGGTCTCAGTTTGACTGAGGCAAAAGCCCATTTAGAGATTAAGGCTGGGTAAGAAATGAGACAAAGAATGGCCTCTTTTACATAGTCAAAAAAAAATCTGGGATGGAAAGACCCTTAGCGTTTCTGGCCAAAACAGAAACAATGATGATTTATATTTACTCTGAGCCAGTCAGGGCCCAAACAATAAATGTGGCTTGGACAGGGACCTATTGTTGGCCAATCAATGAGAGCCAGAATGAATTAGGTTTAAGGCATGGTCCTTAAGAAAGAAGTCTAGTTGGTAAATCTAAAGATAACTTGCTTGGTTTCTGCAGTCAAAGCTGATATTCCTTTGGGCAGAGTATTCACAGGTAAGGTTGCATGATACCCTATTTGGACAGAGGGATATGAAGGAGGAAGAGAAAGAAAAGGGCAGGGAAGCTCTGGGGGAGGGAAGGGAGGAGCTGTGTTGCCCGGTTGGAACTGGACACTTGGGTCCCCAGTCAGTATTACTCACAGATTGTTGCTTGTCCTTTATTCTTGAAGATGACCATGACTTGGGGAAGGTGATGCTGTGGCTTGAAAGTGGATCAGATTTAAGTGAGGGAGAGCTGTGCAAAGTCACCAGTCTGACTTTCTCCTCAGGAACCATTTTGGTCAAATAGCATGATACAGAGATGAATGACTAAAGATAACCCCAAGGCAATGCTAGAAACTGCGTAGAGAAGAGAGCCTACTATGGATATCTTGGAAACTTGGACTGCATGAAAAATAGAGAGAACAGAGAGAGACCAATAATTATGGGAGCCATGAGTTATTAGAGAATGGGAGTCTAGAGTAGACAGAAAAAGAGAGTGGATAATGAAGACAATTAGAGAAACCTGTTTTTGAAAGGGATGCAAAAAAAATTAATGAATTGAACTAAGTAAAGGGGAGGACAGCAAGTTGGAATCAACTTGACTTTGAGGAACAAAGTATGAAAAGAAATATGTAATCAGAGAAAAAAAGGAACTAATAAAGAAATTCCTAAAAACAAAGGAGCAACAAATGGGAAAAAGGGAACCAGTACAAGGGAAAAAGAGTCAGTAGGGACATGGCAAACTTCAAAAACATGTTAAAATAAAGTAACTGAGGGAACATAATACTGTGTTTTCAGTAGAAGAGGGAAGAACCATAATGAGAAAAACGTAAAAAACAATTTTAGAGATGAAATGGAGAAAAATATAAACCTAACTCTCATAACTTTAAATATCAATGGATTAAACTATCCACTAAAAATAAAAAGAATGACAGATTGGATAAGAAGACAAAACCCTACCATCTATAGCTTAGAAGAAACACATTTGAATAACAAAGACATATACAAAATAAGAGTGGATGGAAAAAGAATTACTATACATCAAGTGAATAGAAAAAGAAAAAAAGGAGTTACCATGATACCATCAAACAAAGCAAAAGCAAACATGAAAAAAAATTTAAAAAGGATAAACAAGGAAACTATGTCATGCTGAAAGAAACCATAGGAAACAAACCAATACAAGTAGTAAACTTATACACACACTCCAAATGCATAGTATTCAAATTCATAAGGGAAAATATCAGAACTTTAAGAAGACACAGATAGTAAAACAATACTGATAAGAGACTTCAATATCTCTGTATTAGTTTTGGATAAGTCTAACAGAAAGATAAACAAAAGGGAAAATATGAAACATGAAATTTCTGGAGACACTAGAATTAAAAGATTTAAAGCATCTTCTGAATAGGACAGCAAAAGGATGTACATATATCTCCGTACCACATGGAACTTTCGCAGAAATTTACTATATACTTGGGCACAGAGATAGTGCCAACAAATATAAAAAGGCAGGAATAGTTAATACATCCTTTACAGACAATTCACACACACACAAACACACGCAGAAATTGGTTCAGGGACCATGGACAAAAGACACAGACCCAAATGTAGACTTAACAATGAAATCTTAAATAATGAATGGCACAAAGAACCCACTATAGAAACAATGAACAATTATATAAAAAGAAAATAATAATCAAATAGCATACCAACATTTCTGGGATGTAGTGAAAGCAATCCCAGGGGTGAAATCATATCTCTATGGTATAGAATAGAAGACTGAGGATTAATGAAATGAATATGCTTTTAAAAAAATAGAGAAACAAAGAGTTTGGGGCTTTTATTTTAATCTAATAGTTAGAGAACTAAGATTCTTAACCCTAACTGGTTCCTCTGGTGAGGCAACCTGACATAGTGAACAGAGAGCTGGTCCTAGAATCAAGAAGACCTGGATTCAAGTTCTCCTCTTCCACATACTGGGTGGTTTAATTTAGGCAAGTCAATTAACCCTCTCCTTGCCCCAGGCAACTCTCTGAGAACTTACAGAGAGAAGGCTGATCTGCATGGGTAGCACAAGTTTCCACATTTGTAGTTCTCTAGACCAGTTCACATTTTACAAACAAAAACAGAAGAGAACCAGACTGATCTGTAGGTAGCCGGTAGCACTTTCTGCTCTGTGCCATGACTCCAAAGAGAGACCACTCCAAATCACTGGCAACAGGAAACTATAAAAGGAAAGATCCAAGTAATTTTCCCCCTAAGGCAGCCATGGTTTTGTTATACTTCAGACTTCCTCCTTTAATCTCAAAGGCTATTATAAAAAACTCCAAAACAAAATCGTGTAAACAAAGTGAATTTATATTCACACAGATTTAAAAAATAATCATATGGTCTACAAAACTTTTGGAATAGGGGTTGTTGCCAAATCAAACAATTCCACAAAGAAAGCTGATAGTCACCACCTAGAGTGTTTTCAGATTTCGATCCAGATTGGGGTGAAATAGGGAAAGGGGAGACAGATAGAGACAGAGAGAGAATGTTGTTGAGTCTGTTGGTCAGGCTTGATGCCATGTGTAATAATCCTCTCTACAAATATGTGCGTTTTCTGCTTGTCTACTTTAAATCATAGTGCCATCTCACCCCACCCCCAACAAAGAAGAAATGAAATCTCTCAGTTTCTGAGATTTTGTATAGGCACTTTAAGAGAAGCCTCATGTTTAAGTGAACTAAAAAGACCATATGGTCTAGTAGAATGTGTACTGGATTGGGAGTTTGAAGACCTTGGACCAAGTTCCAAATCTGCCTTTTACTCCCTGTGTGACTGCACAAGTCACTCAGTTTGTTTGACTCTATTTTCTCATTTATAAAGGGGTCAGACTAGGTGACTCTTTCAGTTAAAAAAAAAATTATGATCCTATGAACTTCTTAGCTACTAGAGTCTCAGAAATGCTTGTAGTCATGACAGTAGGGGTGGCAAAGCACTCTTTTAATAGTCCATTACAGTAAAGGTCTCCCAAATCTTTCACATGGAGGTAATATTATCTAAGCCATGAGGAAGTATTTCTGGGTTGGAAAAGGTCATCATAGTTCTTGGAATCATCTAGTAGCATTTAATTCTGGAAAAGATAAAGAACACAGATGGCTGTTTTTTTTTTTTCTATTAAATTTACATTGTTCCAACTCAATCTTACATAAAACTCACCACTAAAGGAAAGAAATAAGCATTTACATAGAGCCTACTGGATGGCAGGTTAAATGTTTTTACAGATATTTTCTCATTTGATCCTCGCAACAACCCTGAGAGGTAGGTGCTGTTATTATTCGCATTTTACAGTTTTGAAAACTGAAGCAAACAGAAATTAAGTGACTAGCCCAGGGTCACACAGTTAACAAATATCTAAAGCTGGATTTGAACTCAAATCTTCCTGATTCTAGGCTCTGTGCCCTATCCACTGTACTGTCTAGTTACTGTTAGATCTAGTCACACTATAGAAAACCAGATTCCAAATCTGAATGTTCAAACATACCTACTTGAGGAATTAAATTAGGACATGTCATCAAATTGATTCTGTTATGCCACCTAGTTAATGCATTATGTGTTGTCCTGTGTTTTGCTACTACTGTAAGTTCCAATAGAGGAACAGATAGAAATAAAATAACTTTTTTCTCCTCAGACCGTGTCTACATCCATTTTATTTCACAGGCTTTCATTCTGAGGACAGAAACCATATATTCTAAAACAATATTCTCTGGCCCACTGTATTTTTCATAGTATTCTTCATGCAGAAGGTGAACAATAAATGTACCTGATTAACTGCCATTGTCAATTATAAAAATAATAATGTGTAGTTGTAGGATATGGCAAATGCCACTAAAAAAATCACAGTCAGATAATTAAGAAAAACTTAAAGATCAGTGAAACAAAGGCTCAGACAGTTAATTTCCATTTCTTCCAAATAGATAGGGAATGGTATATCTGGTGAATTGTTTATTTCACTTGACTGAAGTACCTAGAGGCCATATAAGTATTATTAAACTTCAAAGCATTTTAGTAATAAAATGCACAAGTACTTAGAGGAAACAAAAACAATGTGGCTTATGGACTTTGGGGGGTTGGTGGGTGGGGTTTAAATGTGTTTTCTTTTAGACAACTTACATGACATTTTTCTAAAAACAGTGCCTCCACTCCAAATACATCAAGGTAAAAAAAAATAAATGAATAAGGCTTAAGATGGTAGTCCAGATTTGTCGAAGTCCTGCTGTTGTGTAGATGACAAAAAACAGCAGCCATTTATGACAGGTGATCCAAATTAATCAGATAAATTTGTTAATATTTCTCCATTTCTAAATAAGTTTTCTAAAATCTTTCATTTTAAAGAAATTCTCCATTTTCGTTAAAGAAAATAAAAAATGGGGTCACACCATTCTCATAGAAGTCCAAGAGAGCTACCATGCTGTCTGGATTCATGTTTTTGCCAATGAAGAACTGATATTTTTAAAATTAGCAAGGAGATGTTTGATTTGTTCTGCAGCTCCCATCATAAAATGTTTTACTCTATCTGGCTTCTGTTCTTTAAGTCTGCCTTTGATTGATTTCATGTAGCCTTTGATGTACTTTTTGTAGGATTCTTTTGGGAAGCTAGTTTCTTGCAGACATATGGACTAGTGGACTTCTGGCAAGATGGCAAAGTAAGATGCTGTGTCTAAGCCCCCTCACCACCTCAAAACAGCAACATACGATACTTAAAATTAAAGTAATAAATAACATAATAAGAAAGGAGAAAAAAGGAAATGATTTCACCACATTGCAATTTCTATAGGGAAAAAGAAAACACTATCAAGAGAAAGCTATATTACTCGTAACTGTGCCCAGCGCTTTCTACTTACTTCCTGCCTTGTGAGCTCCAAACTCTGATCTTTGCATGGCTACATTGACATTTGTCCTTGCTTTGTGGAATGTGACCATGACAGTGATTCAGCCAGGTGACTCCCCAATTTCCGAGCCGTAATGTTCTGGCCAAGAAAGAGTAGGCAGGAGTAGATGAGAGAGGAATCTAGCAATGAAATTTGGAGCATAAGGGAAGGGAATTTCCATAAAAAGACTAAGTGAAAGGAAAAAAAATCAGCAAAAAGAGAGGAAAAGATGGAGACTTAAGACAGATATCTGAATAAAAGGTCATTCTAAGCATAGTTCCTTTTTATAATCTCAAAGTATCCCCCCAAATCACAAAAAGTAATTCTAATAATAACTAGCGTTTATATGATACCTACCATGTGTCAGGCACTGTGCTAAGTACTTTACAAAGATTATCTCATTTGATCCTCACAAAACCCTGGTAGGTAGGCAATATTATTATCCCCATTTGACAAATGAGGAAACTGAGATCAACAGATTTATTGATTTACCCAAGGTCACAAACAGGTATCTTGAAGTAGAATTTGAACTCAGGCCTTCCTGACTCCAGGCCCAGCACTCTATCTACTCTGCCATTTTACTGCCTCAAATATAATAAAAGAATAACAGGAAACAGCAAAGAATGAATAGGAAAACTCTCATCGCAGAAAACTCATCACAGCAAAATCAGCACAAAATCTAATCAAGAAGGGAAAATGAAGAAATAATTAAAAAAAGAATTCAACAGAGTGATTAAATATCATGGAATAAAGAAAATCAACTTGAGAATTCCCAATTAAAAGGAAATTATTGAGATAAACACCAAGATTTCTCTAAACATATTATTCTACTAAACTCTAGAATGCTTCGTGTATTCTCAGATTTGATTCACTGTTGGTTAATTTTGTCAATACTATTTTTTGTTGTTGTTGTTTTTTAATCATTTACCATAAGGAATTCCTCTCTGGTTAGAGAGTAAGGAGATGTACTGGGAACTGAAAGTGTTGTAAAAACAAAAGATATCAATAAAAAACTTTTTACAAAATAAATGTTTACCAAAGAAAAGTATATAGTCATAGATCTAAAATTAGAAGAGATTTCCTAGATCAGCTAATCTAACTCCTATTATTTTACAGATGAGGAAACTGAGGCTTAGGGTGGGGTGAGTGATTTGCCCAAGATAATACTGTAGGAAGCCCCATTGGTGGTATTTGAACTCAAGTTATCTGATTTCAGATTCAGTATTCTTCATCCTGAACTTCCATGATGGTTCAGAAGAACAACAAAAAATTTAAAGGAATAATTAAGATGGACATTAGAGTGTAAAGCACAGCTCTCAAAAAAGTATAAGAGACTAAAAAATTTAAAGCATATATTGGAGATTCTATTCAAAACAGAATGCTTGGAAAAGAAAAAGGGCAGATTAGGAACTCAATATGCGGAGTTAGAGTAAAAACTGAACAAAATGAAAAGAAAACAAGATTGAGAGAAGGCATAAGATTTCTATAAGTTTGAAGCTGGAAAATAGCGGAAAATCCAAAGGTTACAAGTCTTCTTTTAAGTATCATATGTTGCTGTTTTGACGAAAAAGTATATCATTGAGGCGATAAAAAGTCCAAATACCATATTTGATGAAATTGTAAAATAAAATTGAAAATTACCTATTGGCATTGGAAACAGAGAACAAAATCCAGATAGAATCCATAGGATGCTAGCAAAAAGAAAACTCAGTTTTAAATCCTTAAGAAATGACGCAGCCAAACATTAGAAGTTTAGAGGCAATGAATATTTCAGGGAGCTAAAAGAAAGCCCTTTGGAGAACATGGCTAAGTTTACATAAATTGTTCAAAATTATTTGTTTATTCTACATGACATCAAATGACAATTTGGAGTCTGATAGTCCCAAAAGCAAAGGGATTGCTCTATTTTAGAGTTAGAAGACATCTCAGGGGCTATCTAATTCAACCCAGACTTCTCCCCCAACCCAATTCCCAAATAAAAGTAACCACAGCATATCTGAGAAATTTTTAACCTATCCTCTGCTTGATGGTCTGGCAACGAGAGGAAGAAAACTATTTCCTGATATGCTCCAAATCACTTATGGGTAACTCTAATTCATAGGACATTTCCCCACCTTCTGCTATCAAGCTTAAATTGCCATCTTGGCAACTTCTACACTCTGATTCCAAATATAATATGCCTATTTCCTCTTCCAGGTGCAGTCTGATCATAGCTTTACCAAATAAAATTCATTTTAACAGCCAATAAACAATGAAGCCCATGTGAATAAAACACCAGTGGTGGGACTAGGGAGGGGGGAACAGAAGCAACAGAAGTTTCAGGAGCTTTCAACCAGAGACAGTAAGAAGATATTGCAATTGAATAGAAAAGGATGACTAGGGAACCCTATGCTAGCACTGCATGCAAGACCACATACTGCTTGGCAGCTCTATTACTTATACCCACTTCTTCATCATAGTTCAAAGATAAAAGGAAAAGTTTTGGTCAAGAGAGAGAGAAAACACTGAGGCTCACTATCTCTTTTGGTTACAAGGGATCAAGGACCCTGAGAAGCAGTATTACTTCTGGTTCCAAGGGATAAGGGACCCTGAGAAACAGCTTGTTTTCTAGTTGCAAAGGAGCAAAGACTCTGGGAAGCAGTGTCAATTGCAGTCCCAAGGGATCAGTGTCCTTTTCTGGGCAAGGAACCTGAGTATAGACCAGGAGAGCAGTGACCATGCCTCTCCCTCTATCGTACCACTTTGGAAGCACTGAAAACTTCCAAACCCCCATAACTAGTTCTGAAATTAGCAATACAAGAAAAGTTGAAGCTTGAGCCACTGTACTTCCCCCACCTCCCACCAGGAACAGAATGCAACTTTAATATAAAGTTCAAATTAAGAAATAAGATGGAAAAATGAGCAAATAACAAAACAAGAACCTGACTCATAAAAATCTGCTGTGGTGAAAGGGAATATCAAGACACAAACTCAGAAGACAATGAAGTATAAACATCTACAAGCAAAGCCTCAAAGGAAAAAAAGTGAATCAGACACAAGCCCAACCAAAATTCCTGGAAAGGCTAAAATATGAGTAGTAGAGGAAATGAGTACTAATGAAATAGAGTAGTAGAGGAAAATATAGATAAAAAAATTAAAGCAAAGGAAGAAAATTTTGAAGAGACAATTAACATCTTGGCAAAAGAGGCACAAAAACAATGAAGAAAATATTACCTTATAAACAGAATTAGGCAAATGAAAAAAGAGGTATAAAAATTGCCTGATGAAAAGAACTCCTTAAGAAGTAGAAGTGGCCAAGTGGAAAAAAAGAGGTGCAAAAGCTCCCTGAAGAAAATAATTCCTTAAAACTTAGAACTGGACAAATGGAAGGTAATGATTCCATGAGACATCAAGAAACAAGAAAACTAAATTAAAAAATGAAAAAACATGAAATATCTCATTGGAAAAACAACTGTCCTTGAAAATGGATTGTGGAGAGATCATTTCAGAATTATTAGGTTACCTCAAAGCCATGATCACAGAAAGATCATAAGGACTACACTTCAAGAAATTATAAAGGAAAACTGGCAAAAACTAATGGAGCCAAAATTAGAAGGAAAACAAACAAAAAACTGGGGAAAAATTGACAGCAAGCCTCTCTGATAGAGGCCTTATTTCTCAAATATATAGGGCACTAAGCTAAATTTATAAAAAAGTAATTTGTGTAAGGAGAGAAAATTAACATAGGGTGATGAGGAAAGGCTTTCCAACAGAGGAGGTGACATATAAACTGAGTGTTTAAAGAAGATAGTGATTCTAAGAGGCAGAAGTGAGAGGGGAGTGCAATCCAGGCATTTCAGAGCATCTATGCAGATGTCCAGTGGTAAGAGATGGAAGATTAAGACAGCAAGTAGGTAAGTTTGAACATAATATAGAGTTCATGAAGGGTTGTAATGTTCCATGACCTCTAATGAGGGAGGCAGGATCCCAAATTTGAATAGCTTAAATGTCAAATGGAAGGGATTATACTGTATCCTAAAGGTCATAGGGAGCTACAGAAGGCACTTGAGCAAGTGAGTGATATGGTTAAAATTGTGCTTTAGGGAGCTAATATGGTACCTGGGTTGAGAGTGGATTAGGAAAGGGAGAGGCTTGAACACAATGTTTTTGTATTAGTTGAGGTTACTGACAACACTAATGAAATAGGGCAGGGGTCCAATGATTGGAAGCAAGGGGACAGACACAAGAGATGTTGAGTTGTCAGCTGATTGTTTATATGAGGTGAAAGAGAGGGAAGATCTGAGAAGGCCAAAGAATACGAGCCTGAGGCACATCAGTTCTTATCGTCCTGAACATGGATAATGAACTAATAAAGGAAATTAATGAGTGGTCAGGAGATGATGATGATGATTGATAATTATGATGATGATGATAAATAACATTTATATAATGTTTGTAAAGTTTGTAAAGCATTTTACATACATCTCATTTTATCTTTACAACAACCCAAAGAAGTAAATAGTATAATTATTCTCATTTTACAGAAAAGAAAACAGAGACCAAACCACAGGCTGGTACCAGTGTAGAACTTAAGTGGAAGCATTTCAGAAATTAACTCTCGATAAATGATTAAAACTTTTCCATGTGGTTGTCCTACTCAGAAGAAACCTGGGAAAAGATGCTGTAGAGGAAAAACAAACCTATACGGTCATACAAACGACCTGCTCTGGTCCAGTTGCTGAAGTAAATGCAATAGAAAAACATCCAGAAAAGATCAGTTGTCTTAGTATTTGTGTGTTTGATCTCTCTTTTACAAAGGCAAGCCATCTTGCAGGCTTAGGGTTCACTGTGTTCTGATGGCATTTCAGAGATTGAGACTTCTAACAACTTTTGACAAGTCCTTGGGAGATTTCTGTCTCAATTACAGGACATTGTAATATACTTGAGCAGGATAGTTTTTATTGTGGTATCATGGAAATAAATACTGATATGGGATAATAATATCCATTTGGGTTATGATATGATGCAATATTTCATTTCTAAAAAATCTTAAAACATTTTTCTAGAATTTTCAACATTAAAAAATTTAGATTCTGTTTCTCAAAAAAGAATTATAAAAATCACAATGTTCCATCAAATCTAACCCCATATTCTACTTGGAATACAATTTACTTCACCACCAAACCATGATTTAACTTACCAATAAATCAATCAACAAACATTTATTAATCAATCAATAAACATTTATTAAGCACCAACTATGTGCCATGTACTGTTCTAAGAGCTGGGGAATTAAATGCAAAAATGAAACAATTTTTAATCTGGGGGAGCTTATATTCTAAGAGAGGAGACAACATGTATACAGATAAATAACATCCACTTGAAAAGGTTCACAGAGAGAAGCCCTCTGCCCACTGAAGCAGCTCATTCCATTTTTGGATAGCTGTAATTACTACACATTTTTTCTATATAAAGGGCCAAAACCTGCTTCACCACAATATTCCTAATTTTCCTCCTTCAGATGAAGTTTAACAGTTCTGTCTCTTCATAATAACAGTTTAACTGTCTTCCCTCTTCTTTAAAGTCTTCTCTTCTTTGGGCTAAATATCTACAATTCTTTTATAAGGCCCAGATCCTCATAAGAGGATTATGTCCTTATGTCCTCTCACCATCCCAGTCAAACCTTCTTCTGGATTGTATTCCAGCCCATTAATAAGTCTGCTGTTATATTTTCCTGTGTTACAAATAATATGGCTAGGAGGAACTGTGGAAAGAATGCCAGGCCTGTAGTCAGGAAAATTCATCTTTCCAAGTTCAAATCTGACCTGAGACACTAGCTGTGTGGCCCTGGGCAAGTCATTTAACCCTGTTTGTCTTAGTTTCCTCATCTATAAAATGAGCTGGAGAAGGAAATGGCAAATCATGGTGGTATCTTTGCCAAGAAAACCCCAAATGGGGGTCACAAAGAGTTGGTCATGAATGAAAAAAATCTTACAAATAGGTAAATCAAGGAATAACAAGAATGAAGGATTGCATGAGATCACAAAGGGAGTGAATTGCAGAGCTAGGACTAAAACCACTATCCCCTGACTCCAGCTTAGACTTTCTTCCATTAGACCACCTCATTTTATGTCTGAATTTCTCTATGCCAAAGAGAATTTTTCATTAGCAAGTGTGAAAATCACCTGAGTGACCCCAGCTGAATTTACTTAATGGCTATTGAGTCTGCTTCAGCTGCAGGTGCAAGGTCTTCCAGTCTAGTGAAATTGAGGTATCTTTAGGGAAAGAAGCTATTGATACAGAAACAGAAGAAATGTGGTGTTTATTACATTCCAAATGACAAAACCTTCTGGGTGGTGGGATACAGATCATCTAAAAGAAAGCATGGAAAACAGCTAGTGCCCCCAGCTGCTTCAAAGGACCAGGCCTGAACCCTCTGGTATGCATCTTGTTTCACTTCGGTGACCTTGCATTCTTTCCTGTTGATTTCTCTTGGATGGGTTTCCCACCTTGCTCCAGATTCACAATGGCTATTTGGTAGTCTTATTTCCAGCACCAAGGACCTTTTTACAAAGAGAGGCATGTGGAGTTTCAGGCAAGATTCCAGGAAAGGAAGAGGCCTATTTGCTAGACCTGTGATTTTATTGACAGGGAATTCTAAGGTAAGGAATCTCCCCCCTAACAATGAAGATCAGTGCCTACTCTGCAACTTAGTGAATGCTCTAGAGCAGTGATGTCAAATTCAAAGAGAAAAGGGAAGGGGGTATTGAATCATAGATAAGGAGCCTTAAGGTTGCATATTAACTTAGAAAACCATACACAGACATTATCTATGTTCTATTGTATTTTTATTTATTTTGTCAAATATTTTCCAATTACATTTTTATATGGTTCAAGGTGTTTATCAAACCTCTGTCCTAGAGCATCTAGAATTTAAGTGACTTGCTCAGGGTCATACTGTCTGTATGTCATAATTGTTGTTCAGTCATGTCCTACTCTTTGTGACCCATTTGAGGTATTTTTGGCAAAAGAAACAAAAAAAGCTAGAGTGGTTTGCCATTTCCTTCTTTAGCTCATTTTACAGATGAGGTAACTGAGTCAAAAAGAGTTACATGACATATGTAGGTTCACACAGCTAGTAAGTGTTTGAGTTTGGATTTGAACTCACAAAGATGAATCTTCCTGACTTCAGGCAAAATGTTCTATTCACTGTGCCACCTAGCTGCCCATGTATCAGAGGTAGCACTCAAATCAAGTCCTTCTTGGCTCTAGGGCAAGCTACATATTCACCAAGTCATACTGCCTCTCAAGAAAGGTTTAAAGGGTACAACTTCTTGAATGCTCATCACTTTGAAGAATAAATTGGGGTTTGTCAGCCATGTTGGATGAATGTCTTGACAGAATGCTAGAACTCTACATTGAGGCCATGAGTTATAGACTCAAATTGTATATGATTTTCTTTTCCTCTAGGAGAGAAAAGGACCTGAGTGAAGTGTAGCCCCATCTATGGTTCTACCCACAGAGGACAAGCATTCAGGATCTTTGAGGGACATGGAAGTCTGCAATGCTGAATGAGTGGGTTGGGTCTACTATTGACACTGATCCTGAGGTTAGTGGGGCTGGTGGGAAGTAGGGAGACAGTCCAGAAGAGTCACCAGAAGGGAAACAGACAGAAAACCAAGCAAGCAAAAAGGAAAAGAAAACTATTACAGGATGCAAGATTCATGCAAACAGCCATGAGGAGCAGTTGCTGAGATATAAGCTATAGGAACCTGCAGAAGGGGCTGCCAAACCTTTTGGCAAGTTACCATAGCCTCTCTCCCAGCAGCTGCTCCCTATGGTTTCATATATGGGTCTCTCAGGAGGACTTTCTGCCTCTATTCTCTTGCTTGGCTTTCTACCTCTCTCCCTTGTGGTGACTTCTCTGGCATCTCTTCTTTGTATATCAGGCAAAGTGGCAGATCCTAGCCCTTGAGACTCTGGGTATACTCACCTTATCTATCAGAGCACATACCCAAGTTCCACAAGCATCTTGAATCCTCAAACCTATAGGTAGGACTACAAATATGATAGGCACCCCTCAATTATATTGCCAATTTGGTGAGTGAAACAATTTTGGGATCTGAGATTTCCTTCAGCCTATGGTAGTATTCTGAACTCTGTCACATTTTAATAATGGTCAAAGACATTTTTTCTGGTTTTCTATACTTAGCTTTTTCTCCCAATATACCCCATTACCTCCTGTCTGGAATTAATCAATTGATCAATTAACAAATATTTACTGAGCACCTACTATATGGCAAACAGTGTACTAGAAGTGCTGGTGGTACAAAGACAAGAAAGAAGCAGATCTTGACCTAAAGAGAGTTATATTCTCTCAGGGAATGCAACACATTTTGGGTGGGGGACATAGTAGGTGAAATCAGGAAATTTTTTCCTAAGTAATTTCTGTTTTCCAGTTTATTGAACACTAGATTATTGAGTTCCTTTGTTTTCTATTTTTTCCCCTGTTAAGTCTGTTCCATTGATCTACCTCTATTTTTGAAAAATAAATAGCAGATGAATTTTTGTTAACTGCTGCTTTGTAAAATAGTTTGAAATCTGAAAGTTCTATTCGTGTTTTGTCTCTACCTCTTTTCACTTTCCCATTGATGTTCCATGTATTTTATTTTTCCAAAGGAATTTTTTATTATTTAATTGAAATCTGTAAAGTATCCCTTGGACAATTTGGTTGGAATAGCATTAAAACTGTAAATAAATGTTAGTAGTATCATAATTTTATTACATTGTCATGGCCCAACCATGAGCACTGAATAGGTAATTATTTAAGGTGCACTTTGTAATTGAATCTACGTAAGCATTTTGTGTCCTTTGATAGACTTATTTTATGCATTTTAGTTATTTGGAATGAATTTCCCCTATTATTGCCTCTTTGATTTTGCCATTATAGAAATGTTGTTGATTTTTAAGGGTTTATTTTGTAGCCTACAGCTTTGCTGAAGTTATTGTTTACTATCTTTGCAGATTCGCTGGGATTTTCTAAGTATATCATCATGTTTTCAGGAAATAGGGATAGTTTTCTTACCTCTTTATCCCCTCCCTATTTTTAAGCCTTTAATTTCTTTCTACTATCTTAAAGCTACAGCTAGCATTAATAGAAATATGTGGGCAGCTACCTGGTACAGTTAATAGAATACTAGTCCTGAAATCAGGAAAACTCTTCTTAAGTTCAACTCTGGCCTCAGACACTTAGTAGCTGTGTGATCCTGGGCAAATCACTTAACCCTGTTTGCCTCAGTTTCCTCTTCTGTAAAATGACTTGGAGATGATAATGGTGAACCATGCCAGTATCTTGCCAAGGAAACTCCAAACAGGGTCACTGAGAGTCAGACATGACGGAAAACCAAATAGAATGATATCAGATAATGATGCAGGGAGCAAGAATCTCTGTTTTACACCTATGTTTAGGGAAAATTTCTAGTATATCACCAAGGCATGTGATGTTACTTTTGATTTTAGATCATTACTTTTATGATATTTAAAGAGCCCTCATCATGCCTATACTTTATAGAGGTGGACTCTTTTTCTTCCTCTTCCTCTTCTTTTTTTTTTAACATAAACAAATGTTTTACTTCATCTGTTGAGATAAATGTGGTTCTGAATGTTTTTGGTTTTTTATTATTTATTTGTTGATTATTTGGCTAATGTCAAACCATCCTTGCATCTCTGGTATAAGTCTAATTTGGTCATGATGGATAATTTTTAGATGAATTATTGAAGTCTATTTGATAGCCCTTAATTTAAGTGTTTTGAATCAATATTCACAAATCGTATTTGTCTTCCAAAAACGTTAAATCCAAGATAGTAGAGTAGAAGCCATGACCCAGCTGAAGTCTTCTGACTTTCCTCTCCAAAACCTTAAAAATAATTTGGAACAGCAGAGCCTAGAAAAGGTCAGAGTGAGATATTTTTCCAGCCTAAGAAAACATAAGAAGTTGGACAGGAGAAGCCTGTGACCTTGAGCTAGAGATCAGACAGAAGTGCATCAATGGTACCAGCATGGGCATTAGAGGTAAAGGGGGAAGCAATAGCAGCAGCAGCTTCAGGAGCCCTCAGTTCACAAACATCCTGGGGATGTTCCAGAGTGGAGAGGAACACTTGTAGTCAGTCATAAGACTGAGTATACTACTTTAGCGGGGAAAATGGACATTTAATGAAAGAGGACTTATAAGCATTGCTAATGAAAAGACCAGAACTAAATGGAAATTTTGACTTTCAAACAGAAGACTCAAGAGAAGCAGAAAATGGCAAACATGAAAGAGAAATCATAAGGGATTCAATAAAGTTAAACAGTTTGCATTCCTATATGGGAAGATGATACATGTAACTCCTGAGAACTTTATCATTATTAGGGCAGTTAGAAGGAATCTATATAGATGGAGCACATGAAGGTGAGTGAATTGTATCAGGATGATTTTTAAAAAAAATTAATAACAATATAGGGGTGAGAACAAGGTAGGCACTGGGAGAAGGGAGAAGGGAGAGATAGAATAAGGAAAATTTTCTCACGTGAAAGAGGCATACAAAGGAGAACATTTATAGTGGAGGGGAAAAAGGGGTGTTGAGCAGGTAATGACTGAACTTCACACTCAATGGAATTGCTTCAAAGAGGGAAAAAAATATGTGTGTGTATATATATGTGTGTGTGTGTGTGTACACACACACACACATATATATATAGACAATCATTTAGATATAGAAATCTATCTCATACAAGAGTGAAATAGGAGGGGAAAGGATAAAAGACATGGGGGATGATAAAAAGGAGGGCATATTAAAGGAGGCAGCTCAAAACAAAACAGACTTTTAGGGGACAGACAGAGAGACAGACAGTCAAAGACAGAGGCAGGAAGAGAGAGAAGGATAAACAAAAAGAAAATAAGGGAGAGTTAGTAAACATAACTGTGAATGTGAATGGGATGAGATCACCCACAAAACAGAAGTGGATAGCAGAATGAATTAGAAACTAGTATTCAACAATATGTTGTTTACAAGAGACACACTTGAAACAGAAAGATACACACAGAGTTAAAATAATGAACTAGAGCAAAACCAATTATGCTTCACCTGAATGAAAAAAAAGGCAGGGGTAGCAATCATAATCTCAGACAAAATACAAGTAAAATAAATCTAATTAAAAAAGATAATCAGGGAAACTATATTTTGCTAAAAAGTACTGTAGACAATGAAGTAACGTCAAAAATTTTTACAGCAAGTTTCTCTAATAAAGGCCTTACTTAAAGAATTAATTTATAAATTTATAAAAACAAGACCTATTCCCCAATTGACAAATGGTCAAAGGATATGAACAGGTAATTTTCAGAAGAAGAAATCACATCTATTTATAGTCATATGAAAAAATCCAAGTCACTGCTGATTAGAAAAATACAAATTAAAGCAACTCTAAAATACCACCTCATGCCTATCAAAAATGAAGAGAGCTGGAGGTGATGAGGAAAAATAGGTACACTAATAAACTGTTGGTAGTGTAGTGAATTGGTCCAACCATTCTGGAGAACAATTTGGAATTAGGTCCAAAGGGCTATAAAACTGTCCCCTGCTTTGCCACTACTAGTTCTGTATCCCAAAGAAAGCAGAGAAAAAGGAGAAGAACCTACATGAACAAAAATATTTATAGCAGCTCTTATTGGGTTGGCAAAGAATTGGAAATTGAGAGGATCTTTATCAATTAGGTAATGGCTGAACGAGTTGTGGCATATGATTGTGATGGAGTACTGTTGTACTATGGGAAATGATGAGGGGAGTAGTTTCAGAAAAAAAACAAAACGTTACCATCTATATGAACTGATTCAAGATGAAGTGTGAAGAACTGGGAGATTATTGTGCACAGTAATAGAAATGTTGTAATATGATAAACTGAAACATTTAGCTATTCTGATCAATACAATGATCCAAGATAATTCCATAGGATTTATGATAAAAAAAATTCTATTCACCTCCAGAAAGAGTACTGCTGAATTCTGAGTGCTAATTGAAGTATAAGTTTGTCACCTTATTTTTTCTTTTAAAAAATATGGCTAATATGGAAATATGTTTCTTATGATGTCACATGTATAATTGATATCATATTACTCGCTTTCTTAGTGAGTAGGGAATGGGTGGGAGGAGGGAGAGATTCTGGAATTCAAATTAAAAAAAAAGAATGTTAAAAAAATGAAAGTTCAAAAATAAAAAAAAGCAATTTGTTGAAAAAATTTAAAAATAAAAATGACAAATTAAAAAACAAACAGACATCGATTGACCTGTAGGGTATTATGAGGTTTAGTCTCTGATGTTTTCAGTCTGTTTCTCCACCATCCTTTCTTTTTGATTTCTCTTTTTCTTGCTATTGTAGACCAGTGCTGGTTGTTGTTCAGTTGTTTCACTGAGGCATAGCTCTTCATGATCCCATTTCAGGTTTCTTGGTAGAGATAATGAAATGATTTGTCATTTCCTTTCCAGCTCATTTTACAGATAAGGAAACAGAAGCAAACAAGATTAAGTGACTTGTCCAGGATCAAACAGCTAGTGAAGTATCTGAAGCCCCATGTAAATTCAGGTCTTTCTGCCTCTAGGCCAAGTCCTCTATTTACTCAGCCACTTAGCTGCCATAGACCAGGGCATTAAACAAATAGAAATGAATCGTTGTGGACCATATAGCGACTTAGAAAATCATAACTAATATTATATATGCTATATTGTGTCTATTTTGTTAAATGTTTCTTAATTACATTTTAATGTTTTTAGTTTGAGTTTTACAGGCTGTATGTGGTCTATGGGCCACAAATTTAACACCTCTGCTCTCGACCATGTAGAGTAGGTGAAATTAATTTATCTCTTATATGATATGGCCTATTTTAGGTGGTGTAAGAGGTAGTGCGGATCAGAGAAAATGTCTAGTACTTCATTTCGTTGAGTAAACAGCCTGATTGGATTCCACTCTAACTAATTGCACTTAGCAAACTGTCATCAGAGTACAGGGAGCTTGCCATGGTTTCTCCATATATTTTTGATTGTAGGCTGGAGGGAGCCATTCTACTTGCACTTTTCTATACAAATACTAATTTAATTTTAAGTCTTAAGTCACTTTTTAAATATATATGCACTTCAGTTATTCCTACCCTTCCCCTAGTGGTAGCTGCATGTCCCAATTCCTCTCCCTACCCATGTATTTTTTAGGAGTGGGGGGGAATAGGGAGATAGTTACCTTTCCTGTCTTTTTTGTTGATTGGTTGGAGTGCTGATAGCATCTCAGTCTCATTATATTCTCACTTAACACCTTGAAATGGGTTTCATTTATCCTGGGACTGAAAGAAAGCCCAGAGTGAACTAGGAGAATTTTTCCTCAGCTGGTTCTTATTGGGCTACCTTACTTCTTTGCTCTACCACAATGACTAACAGCCCAGAGAGAAATAGTATTATTATGGCAGCAAAAACTCTTTTGCTGCTACCTGGATCTCTGGATCTGAGCTCGATTTTTTCCAAAATATAATGATGAATAATATTTGGGGTTGAGGAGGAGAAAAGGATCCAACTTTTTCCGCATTTTTTGCTGTATATTTTTTCTTCAATATGTGACCAACCAGTATCTTGTCAATACTGACAATAGCAAAATAAAACAATAAAAACAAATCTCTGTTTTCTGATTTTCATCATCTGTCTTGGGAGGCACTAGCTACGATCTTAGATTGAGAGAAGAGAATCCCATTATCCTTCCCCAGTTTCCTCTCGTCCTCCTCATTCCCAGCATTGAGCATCTCCAGTTAGAGATACATATAATTTCCCCTAAATGTTCCAGTTCACTTTTGGCATGGTGGTCTAATTCTTCTGAAGCCCTCTCTGATTCCCAAAAGACCAGAAACAATCATTCTGGCTTACTGAAAGGATTTGACAAAACTTGTTCCAAATCACAGTCCATTTTCACAAGGCAAAGGATCTACTTAAAAAAGAAAAGAAAAAGCCCCTAAACTAGCAAAACCAAAGAAAACAGCCAAAATATAGAAGAAAGGCAGCATGATATTATCAGAAGCATATTGGATATGGAATCAGAGGAAAAGCCTAATCTTGTTTCTGCCACATACTACCTGTATAGCTTTGGGAAAGTTATTTAACCCCTCTGGCCTCCAGGTTCCTCTGCTGTAAAATTAGCAGACTGGACTGGAAAATCATGTCTAAATCTACAATTCTGTGATTTTAGTTTTGTCTTGACATTAATTTACTAATATAATCTTGGACAAGTCATGTAACCTCGCTTCTTTTTATTTACCTTGTCTAGAAAGGCTTAGCAATACTTGCTCTCTTTACTTCCTCAAAAATTGAGCAAATGAGGTGATACCTGTGAAAACAAGGTTGAAGGTTTTGACCTTTGTGTACGTTGCATATCAGAAAAGGAACAATAGCCTTCATGCATTCATTGTTTGGGAATCTGCAAAGCAAAATGTTTGGTTACCCACAGTCATAGAACCACAGAATTAGAGAATTAGAGAGGACCTCAATGACCATCTGGTCCTACCCACTCACAAAAGAGTTCTCCAACATCATTCACCTAATAAGTGGTCATCTTACCTCAGTACCTTATCTGACCTCTGCGGAGGGGGATGCCATCAGCTCTGGAGGCTGCTGAGTCTATTTTTCGACAACTCTGCTTGTTATAAAGTTTTGTTATTTACCTGACATCAAGTCTAAATTTACCCTTTTAAGACTTCTAATCATTGCTTCTGGTTCTGCCATTTTGGGGTCAACAGAATAAATCTCATCTGTCCTCCACATGACACTCTTTCACATACTTCAAGTAAGCTATTGAGTCACCCTGTGCATCTGCTTTCCTAAAGGCTAAACATGTCTAGTTCTTTCAAGTAATCCTCATCTCCCATGGACTCAGGGCCTTTTACCATCCTGGTTGCTCTGATGTCTGGAGCAGGTAATATATCAAAGTGCTTTTTAACCAATAGCCTCCAGAACTGAACACAACACCGCATATGAGATCTGCCCATCCCTAGAAGCTATGCTTCTAATGCAGCCAAAATTCACATTAGCTTTTTTGCCTTTAAATGTCCTCTGAACCTCATTTACAATATGGTCTCCAAGAGCATAAATTGCAAGGGAATTATTATTGTACATTGATTGAGGGATTTTCCTAACCAAGAATTCCTCAATCAGACAAAAACACAGATTTTATCTCAACCCTCTTCTCCTACTTCTTCTAATAACAAAGGAAAGGCAGCCATATGTAATCCCTATAATTCATATAGTGACCTGGGTTGGATGAGATGATCTTCCAATTCTAAATCTATGATCCCATCCTTCTAGCTTTGCCCTACTATCAATTTACTAACCTCATCTCACCTCTTTACTGAACTCAGCAAACCAAAATTGTGATGGTTTCTTTGCTTTTGTCATTCATCTGCTTTTTCTTCCTCCTCTCAATAGCACCACTGAGGAGGGTTTTGTGAGATCATTTTTTTCTTACTTAAATTTTAGAATCTTAGTGTTCTTAGCTTTTTGTCTTAATTTGTCATGCTATAAACTCTTTTCAAGGATAATAAATTTTGCATTATCTTAAAGCCAAGCTCTGCCTTAAGAGAGCCTTCACAGAAGGATTTCATATCTCAGGGATGCAGTTCTACTCACCACTGAAAATGTGGTTTAATCCATCTCAGACCTCAATGGCCCTGGATCCTGTTGGCTCATACAAGTTGAAATTTGGAACCAGAGCTCAGGAGTCCAATTCCATTCCTGAAAACCCTCATACTTCAGGTGTACAGGAACAATTCATACATTTTTTTCCTGCGGCAAATCAGAATTTTGCTCAAGACAATAAGTGGCAATTGACCACCCAATAGAGAAATGGAGGTGACAGATATGTTTGCTGTCTTACTGACTGGAACCGTATTATGTTCTCCATCTCTGCCAAATGCTATTCATTGTGAGATCCAGCCCATAATGAAACCTGATTGATTGCTCCTTTGGCTTGAGAATAACTTAACCTTTGACTGCCTGCTAGAGGTATGTTTTCAATGAAAAGGTGGTTAATGACCTATTCTACTGAACAGTAATGCCAGAGACATATAAAGTGCCAAAAATCCTATTACTTTCAGAAAGTCTGTGAAAATGAATTCCTTCTAATATATTATGTATCTTGTTCCCTGTCTGGGTTGTAGGGAATAGTCTTGTTATTGTATAGGCTAATTTAAAATCTGGAGCTGTGTTCTTTAAAAGAAACTTCTTTTGTTTCTGCTGTCCTTCTGTGTGCATTCTATGTCAGGTTTAATTTTGTTTTCCCCATAAGGATCCTGTTTCAGCTTCAGAGCTTTAACGTCTTTACAATAAATGAGTCTTAAATAGAGGGACTTTGCTGCTACTGTATTCACATTTAATCTGTGCATTTTTAGAGGGCATCACAACATAACTTCAGTCTTAACTTTGGAGGAAGAAACAAGAAATTTGATAAATCACTGTATTGTGAAAGTCTCAATAGGGTGTGGAGGCTGGAATGCTATGAGGTCCTTGAACCAAACACAAGACTATGAACAGGTGATGGAGTTTACAGAGTGTCACCCAAATTGTCAAATTGAGACTTATTTCCTCTGTCAGATGAGATGGAGAAGGGAAAATTGAGCTCTGTTCTCTTCTTAAAAATTAACTTTCTGCTTCCCAGGGAAGAAGCATTTTTGTGCATGGAGTTCCTTTGCCAGTATAATAGGGATAGTGGGGAGTAGACGCTCAATCAGGTCCCTTTCTAGCTCTGACTTGCTATTAGTCTATGATTCTACTCCATGTTTCATTTCTATGACAGAAAATAGTTGTTGAGGTTTTTCCTATTTCCTATTGGTTTTGGAGACAGATTACCTGACCCATAGCCACATACCTGGTCTCACGTATTCTGTAAGCAGAGGGCAAAAAGTAAAAGGGAAAACTGCAGTTCTGAAAGATGCAGGGGTGGCTGACTCTATTAATTATTGCCAGTTTATCTTGAATATAGTATTGATCATATAAAATTTGTTCATCTGCCCTCCTGCCTTGACTTCCTTCTAGACTTTTCAAATGAAAATTATATATATATATATAGATATATATTTGTGGAAAGAGAGAGAGAGGGTTTGAATCATTAGTGTTAAAGTAGCTGTGTGACCTTGGGCAAGTCTCTTTGTCTCCTCTCTTTTTCATTTTTTGGGAATGGAGAAAATTGTATCCCAGATAAGTGACTGTCAAGTCATCCATGAGCTGTGACAGCATGTGTGTGATGAAAGTACAAAAACAATTCCTGTATAGGGTATATCTCAAGTAAAGACATAAATCTTTCCATTAATAACATACCCCCTTGCCCCTTCAATACACACACACACACACACACACATACACACACACACAATCCCCATAAATATATGGTGACATTTTTGCTTACTTGTTATACTTTTGGATATTGTAACGGCCTTCACAATTCCATCACTACCAGACTATAGAACCATATATTTTTAAGATAATATGAATTTATAAATACTTACAAAGACTATAAGATCAGATTCTACATGTATCCTGCATATGATTATTTAAAATGATAATTGCAATCCAAACTGAACCCCTATTTAGTAGTCCCTTCAACCAATTGTGATGCCCAAAGTTCACAAAACACAGACCTGCAGGTAGATGGATAAAAATAATACTTCAGAACTGAGGTCAACTAGCAAACAAAACCTCAGAAACCATAATAGTTTGAATGTTTCTATGTTTACAAGGTCTGTCTTATCTGTTACTTTCTCCCTACTCTTACAGCCACCAAGTGAATTGAAGTGTCACCTTCTTCCTGTAATATTCTAATTGGTCTTGTTGTCTAAAGACTCCCTTCATTCCAATCCATCCTCAGCACAAGCAAGTAATTTTCTTGAAGTGTAGTTCTGACCACATCACTACTCATTACCTGAATAAACATCAGTGTCTCTCCTTTACCTCTAGGATTAAATATTAATACTTCAGATTACCACTGAAACTTCACAATTTGATCCCTTCCTATGTTTTTTAGATTTCCTACATATTAATCAATATCAATCAAGCAATAAATCAATGAGCACTTATTAAGTACTCACTAAGTACTAGGCATTGTGCTAAGCACTAGAGATATAAACAAAGGAAAAACTCAAAAACAACCCCTACCCTCTCATCTCCACAAACACAATTATTTGGTCATACTTGCTTGCCTGTTATTTACACATCATCCTCTGATTCCATCTCCATATCTTTTCACCAGCTGTCTTTCATTCCAAGAATATTTTACCTATTCATTTTTGCCTCTCAGGATGTATATCTTACCCCAAATTTAGCTCAAACACTATGTTCATCAGGAAATCTTTTCTTAAAAGGAGATACTCAGTTAAAATATTAGTGATTTCCCCAAGTGCCATTGTCTTTAAAAAAGTGCCTTGGGTAAATCATTTAATTTTCCCACTTATTCCCACTTATTCCCACTGCTATTGTAGGAATTGTGTAATTGTACTATCTGCCTTGTAACTTTGCAGTGAGCAGAGACTTTGTATCAATCAATGACAAGAGTTTGTTAAGTGCCTACTACGTTATGAGCCAGAGAGTTCCCTAAGTAAAAGTAAACCAACCAACAAAAAAGAAATAACCTCTCATACACTTCTTGTTTAATTTTTTGTTAAATTTTTAAAATCTGTGTTTAAAAAGGGTGCATTGATCTTCCCAGTTGGTATACCTTTGCAATCTATTTCTCTTAATTCAATTATTTTTTCTTTTAAGTACTCTTAGATGTTATGCCATTCAATATATATGTATATGTATATGTATGCATACATTCGTATAGTATTGCTGTTATTTCATTATCTATGGACCATTGAGCATAATGTAGTTGCATGGATTATCTCTTTCAATGCATATTTTTAACTGTTCCTTTGCTGAGATTATGATGTAGCTCTTACTTTTCTGAATTCTCTTAAGGCATAATAAATTCTGCTTCTACCCCCAAATTTTAACTCTGTGTGAACATTTTACATTTCAGGTGTTCTTTGCAAACAGTATG
This sequence comes from Notamacropus eugenii, assembly GCF_028372415.1. Taxonomy (NCBI): domain Eukaryota; kingdom Metazoa; phylum Chordata; class Mammalia; order Diprotodontia; family Macropodidae; genus Notamacropus; species Notamacropus eugenii. The sequence continues at coordinate 467,533,158 of NC_092872.1, read as the reverse complement.
CTTCTGGATTCTGCTTTCTATGCATAATGCTACCTACTTCCAATTTTTTTAGTGAATCCATCCCATTTATATTCTTATTTCTAATTATTAATAATTATTAATAATAATATTAATAATCCATCATATCCTCCCGTACTTTTCCCCTCTTTTCTTCCCTTTATTTACATAAAAAGGTAGTGAAAGGAAAGGAATGTGTTTACCACTAATAATCTGTAACTGTAGCCATCTAATCTTACAGAGATGCAATCATTATTATTATTTCTTGTACTCTTTCTCTCTTCTTGCTGTCTCCTTTATAATCCACTGACTGAAATCCATTTGTTTACCTTTTTGCCTCTACTCTCACTCTTAACCTTCTTTTATCTTATCCTGGTTTTTCACATTTTCTTGTTGAGTTATTAAATGTGTGTTAATGTTAAATGCTAATAATTAAATGCATGTTCAATCATCCTTTGTCTGGCTCAAATAACAGTGAGATTTATGTCTTGCTCTCCTCTATGTTGCATATTTTTCTCTAGTGCATCCTGATTATGAAGTATAGTCAGTTTCTGGGAGTGCAGCCCAGCATAGGTGTGGAGTAGATTGCAGTGGCAGACTGCCACTGGCAGCAGCTGTGGGGTCCAGATTCTTTAAATCACAAATGCCAAAGACAGCTTCAAAGTATAGTGAGAAAGCTTTTTCACTTGGGTAAGAAGGGAACATAGCACAGTGGTTTAGCCCTGGCCCCAGGCAGCATCAGCTTCCATTTTTGGAGCCCTGATCCAAAACCCCTGGGGGAATTGAGCAGCTGATCTGAATCTCAGCCCTGAGTGGGGGCCCTGGGGTGAGGAGGAGTGCTGACTGGTATGGTGGATCAGGTAGAGGCTTTGGAGAGGGAATTCTACTCACAGACCAGAGTGCAGGGAGGAGTGGAATAAACTCCTCTCCCTTGATTGTGTCACCTTGGAGGAATTAAGAACTTACAGGACCCCCAGAGAAACAATTTAGGTCTTCAGAGGAAGACCTAAAAGTCAAGGCTTCTGCATGCAAGACATCAAAATAAATATGCAGTGGTCTCAGGCCATGGAAGAGCTCAAAAAGAATTTTGAAAATCAAGTAAAAGAGGTGGAGGAAAAATTGGGAAGAGAAATGAGAGTGATGCAAGAAAATCATGAAAAGCAAGTCAATAGCTTGCTAAAAGAGACCCAAAAATGCTGGAGAAATTAACACCTTTAAAAATAGACTAACTCAAATGGTTAAAGAGGCCCAAAAAGTCAATGAGGAGAAGGCTTTAAAGAGTAGAATTAGCCAAATGGAAAAGGAGGTTCAAAAGCTCACTGAAGAAAATAGTTCTTTAAAAAATAGAACAGAGCAGATGGAAGCTAATGACTTCATGAGAAACCAAAAAATTACAAAACAAAACCAAAAGAATGAAAAAATAGAAGACAATGTGAAATATTTCATTAGAAAAACAACTGACCTGGAAAATAGGTCCAGGAGAGACAATTTAAAAATTATGGGACTACCTGAAAGCCATGATCAAAAAAAGAGCCTAGATATTATCTCTCATGAAATTATCAAGGAAAACTGCCCTGATATTCTGGAAACAAAGGGTAAAATAATATTAAAAGAATTCACCAATCACCTCCTGAAAGAGATTTGAAAAGAAAACCTCCCAGAAATATTGTAACTAAATTCCAGAGTTCCCAGGTCAAGGAGAAAATATTGCAAGCAGCCAGAAAGAAACAATTCAAGTACTGTGGAAATGCAATAAGGATTACACAGGATCTTGCAGCTTCTACATTAATGGACTGAAGGGCTTGGAACATGATTTTCCAGAAGTCAAAGGAACTAGGGCTAAAACCAAGAATCACCTACCCAACAAAATTGAGTATAATACTTCAGGGGAAAAAATTGTCATTCAATGAAATAGAAGACTTTCAAGCATTCTTGATGAAAAGACCAGAGCTGAATAGAAAATTTTACTTTCAAACACGAGAGTCAAGAGAAGCATGAAAAGGTAAACAGGAAAGAGAAAGCATAAGAGACTTACATTCATACATGAAAAGATAATTTCTGTAACTCTTGAAACTTTTCTCAGTATTTAGATAGTTGGAGGGATTATACACACACACATACACACACACACACACACACATAGACAGAGGGTACAGGGTGAGTTGAATAGAAACAGATGATATCTAAGTAAATTAAATTAAGGGGTTAGAAAGCAATATATTGGGAGGAGAAAGGGAGAAATGGAATGGGGCAAGTTAACTCTCATAAAAAAAGGTAAGAAAAAGCTTTTTCAATGGAGGGTAAGAGGGGAAGGTGAGAGGGAAAAAGTGAAGCTTACTCTTATCATGTTTGGCTTAAGGAGGGAATAATATACACACTCAATTTGGTATGAAAATCTATCTTACACTACAGGAAAGCATGGGAGAAAGGGATAAGTGGGGTGTGGGGAGAATGATAGAAGGGAGGGCAAATGAGGAGGGGGTCATTAGAAGTAAACACTTTTGGGAAGGGATAAGGTCAAAAAATAGAATAGAATAAATAGGTGGGATAGGATGGAGGGAAATATAGGTAGTCTTTTACAATGTGTCTATTATGGAAGCCTTTAGCAAAACTACACATATATGATCTATATTGAATTGCTTGTATTCTCAGTGGGGATGGCTGGGGAGGGAGGAAGGACAAGAAGTTGGAACTCAAAATTTTAGGATCACATGTTGATAATTGTTTTTGCATGTAACTGGGAGATGAGAAATGCAGGTAATAGGGTATGGGAATCTATCTTACCCTACAAGAAGGGAGATAAGATGGGGATAAGGGAAGGGAGGGGTGTGATAGAAGGGAGGGTAGATTGGGAGAAGGGGTCATCAGAATGAATGCCGTTTTGGGATGGGGAAGGGAAGAGATGGGGAGAAAATTTGGAACTCAAAATTTTGTGGAAATGAGTGTTGAAAACTAAAAATAAATAAATAAATTGGGGGGAAAAAGAAAGAAAAAGATGCATTCCTAGGTGGAAATCCACTTTCTAGAGAGAAAAAGCCTGGTGGAGCACATTGGAGGTGGATCAACAGGGAGAGAAAACGAAACAATATTGTAAGAGAAATACATCATCGATCCTATGTTCACAATGAGGAAATGGAGCATGATTTAGGTGATGCAATGGATAGAACACCAGGCCTGTTGTCAGGAAGATCTGAGTTCAAATTTGACTTCAGATACTCATTAGCTGGGTGACGCTGGGCAAGTCACTTAACTCTATTTGCTTGGTTTCCTCATCTGTAAAATGAGCTGGAGAAGGAAATGGGAAACTAGTCCAGCATCTTTGCCAAGATAACCCCAAAAGGGGCCATAAAGAGTCAAAACACAACTGAAATGATTTAATAACAACCAACAAAATTTTTCATTCATATAAGAACAATGTCAAGAGGGCTATGGCTTGGAATAAATGGGATTACAACACTTACTAGGGACCAAAAAATATCTTGAAAAGCTTTGTTGGGGGAAAGAGGAATATTGAAAAGGATATTGGACCATCCCTTGAAGTAAAAAAGGATGATGATAATGGAAGAGAAGGCAGACTAATTCAACTCCAATTTATATCCATTTTCTCTACAAAGGAAATTTATATTTACCCTTGGAAAAATAGAAGGCAGATTAACAGAGGACTGAAACTCAAGATAAGTTAGACAATGGCAGTGAATTTTGTGGGAAAAATACTTTATTATTTATTAACATTATTTGAGCCTAGCTTTATATGGCTAGAAATTGTCTAGTCCAAAGCTTACAGTAGAAATTGGGCTGATCTTAGAAATACTTTAGGAAAACTACCTAAAGGGATGCTTCATCTACCCCAAACTTTTGTGTTGTCTATCAGCTTACCTAGATCTTGTTTTGAGTTCACCTAAAAATAGTGTTTTGAGTTCTTCACTAGCTAGTGTTTTGTCTATGTACAAATCATATTGAATGTTTATACTTACCTGCTGATATAAGTTTCAAGCAAACTGCTTACATGCAGTAGTTCATGTGCTGGTATTCTTGACTTAACTCTATATAATCTAGACCTCAGAGAGAGCCTAGGAAGAAACCATACCTTTTTTTCTAGCTCTTTCCTTTGCTGAACCAACAATAAGATTTTTCTAAAAATGTTAAAAATAAAAGATAAAACAGAAATATAGTTTCTGAGTTGGATAAAATGTGCTATTTGCTTTGGCTATGTGAGATTGTAATCAAGAGTTCCTCATAAGGTTGAAGACAAAAGAGAATTTTTTTTTAAATGAACTAAGCACTGAGGATCTAAATAAAAATGTAAGACAATAAACATGTACCCTCAAGAAGTTTACATCCTGAAGGGGTGGAGCCAAGATGGTGCAATAGAAGCAGGGACATGCTGGAACTCTTCTCCCAAACTCCTCAAAAATCCTGCAAAAATGATGTTAAAAAAATTCTAAAGTAGCAGAAGCCACAAAATTACAGACTGAAGCAAATTTCCAGCCCAAGAAAATCTGGAATGTTGACAGTAAAAATCTGTTGCACTGGGGTAGGAGTGGAGTTCAGTTGGGCATGGGCCATGCTGGCTCAGATGGAGCTGGACCAGGCCTTGTGGGACCAAATCACTGATATCTTCTGTGGTTTTGATACTTCTCAACCCACAAATACTAAAGACAGTTTCAAAAGTTAGTGGGAAGGGCCTCTCACCTGGCTGAGAGGGGAGCATGATCTGGCTCCAGTTCCAGGGCAGCAGCAGCCAATGCTGAAGCAGAGGCTACTTCTAGAGCATTCTACTTAACAAAGAGCTCAGAAGTCAAATAATTGGCTGGGAAAATGAGCAAATGGGGGAAAAGGAAACAGATTCTTAATGTCTCAGTGAAAAGGTATTTTTTCATATCATTGGTGATGAGGAAGATCAAAACACAACCAGAAGAGGAGAGCAAAACCAAAGTTCCTGTATCCAAAGCCTCCAAGAAAAATATGAATTGGTTTCAGACAATGGAAAAGCTTAAAAAGGATTTTTAGAGGAAAAACTAGGAAGAGAAATGAGAGTGATGCAAGAAAATCATGAAAAACAAGTCAACAGCTTGCTAAAGAAAACCCCTCAAAATGCAGAAGAAAATGACACTTTTACAGTGACTACATTAGACTAAGCCTAATGACAAAAGAGGTCCAAAAAGCCAATGAGGAGAAGAATGCCTTAGAAAGCAGAATGGATAGAATGGAAAAAGAGGCCCAAAAGCTCACTGAAGAATATAATGCCTTAAAAATTAGAATAGAGCAAATGGGAAGTAATGACTTAATGAAAAATCAAGAGATTATAAAACAAAATTAAAAGAATGAAAAAATAGAAGACAATGAAAAGTATGGAAAATGGATCTAGGAGAGATAATTTAAAAATATTGGACTACCTAAAAGCCATGATAAAAAAAAAGAGCCTAGACATCATCTTTCAAGAAATTACCAAATAAAACTATCCTGATATACTAGAACAAGAGGGTAAAATACAAATGGTAAAAAACTACTGATCTCCTCCTAAAAGAGATCGCAATAGGAAAACTCCTAGGAATATTGTCATCAAATTCCAGAGTTCCCAGACCAAGAAGAAAATATTACAAGTAGGCAGAAAGAAACAATTCAAGTATTGTGGAAACACAATCAGGATAACACACGATTTAGCAGCATCTACATAAGGGATCAGAGGGCTTGGAATGTGATATTCCAGAGGTCAGAGGTGATTGAATTAAAACCAAGAATCACCTACCCAGAAAAACTGAGTATAATCCTTCAGGGGAAAAAAATTAACATTCAATGAAATAGAGGACTTCCAAGCAATTTTGTTAAAAAGACTAGAGTTGAATAGAAAATTTGACTTTCACATTCAAGAATCAAGAGAAGCAGGAACAGGTAAACAGGAAAGAGAAATCATAAGGAATTTATTAAAGCTCAACTGTTTACATTCCTACATGGAAAGATGATATTTGTGACTCATGAGACCTTTCTCAGTATTAGAATAGTTGGAAGGAATATGTGTGTGTATGTATACGTATGTATATCTATATCTATCTAGCTAGCTGTCTTTTTGTCTGTCTGTCTATCTCTGTCTCTGTCTCTGTCTCTGTCTCTGTCTCTCTCTCTCTCTCTATCTCTCTCTCTATCTATCTATCTATCTATCTATCTATCTATCTATCTATCTATCTATCTATCTATCTATCTATCTAATTTACCTATCTATAGACAGAGAGAGACAGAGGACACAGGCTGAGCTGAATATAAAGGGATGATATCTAAAAAAGAAAATCATATGTTGAGAGTATTGTACTAGGAGAAAGAGAAAGGGAGAGGTAGTAAATCATCTCACATAAAAGATGCAAGAAAACTTTTAAAATGGAAGAGAAGAAGTAGAAGATGAGAGGGAACAAGTGAACCTTCCTTTCATTGGACTTGTCTTCAGGAGGGAATAAAATACACACTCAATTGGATATGGAAGTTCATTTTAGGCTACAGGAAAGCAGTAGGGGAGGGGATAAGAGAGAGGGAATAATAAAAAAACCAGCAGATTAGGGGATGGGGTAATCAGAAGCAAACCTTTTTGTAGAGTGACAGGTCAAAGCAGAGAAAAGAATAAATGGAGGGTGATAGAGGGAACTATAGTTAGTCTTTCACATCATGACTATTAGGGAAGTGTTTTGCATGACTACATATGTATAACCTATATCAAATTTCTTGACTTCTCAATGGGGGTGGGTGGGTGGGTAGGGGGCATGGGAGAGAATGTGGAACTCAAAGTTTTAAAAATTAATGTTAAAAATTGTTTTTACATGCAACTAAGAAAAAAGATATATAGGCAATGGGGTATAGAAATCTATCTTTCCCTACAAGATAATAGAAGGGAAGGGGATAAGAGAGGGAGGGGAGTGATAGAAGGGAAGGCAGACTGGAGAGAGAGATAATCAGAATATTTGCTGTCCTGGGGTGAGGGGAGGGAGGACATGGGGAGAACATTTGAAATTCAAGATTTTGTGGAAGTGAATGTTGAAAACTGAAAATAAATAAATTTCTTAAAAAAGACATTTACATCCCAAGGGGGAAACAGAATAGATATTAAAGTAGTGGGTATGGTGTTTTGTTCTAGGAATTCACAAGTATAGTGAATAGAGCCATAGAGGAATTGTTTGACATACTGTATGTAGTAGCAATGGAAGTATTGATTAATTCAAGATTTACAGACAAATATCCAGAATGGGAGGAGAAAGGGGCATGCCCTTTTACCTACCTGGGGTTCAGTTTCTTCATCTGTAAAATGAAATCATAGACTACATATAGATAACTTGTAAGGGTATTTTAGTCTCTAAGTCTATATGTATGTGTATATAGGCATTTTCTTTGTAATTTCTGGGATGAGAGGGAGACATTTCCACATAATAAAAAATATCCTCCACTGACTTATGCTGCTTGAAATTCTATCATTCCATTGTGTTCTATTGGTTACATTAAAATGGAAATACCTATGGGGAAATAGCTGATTAAACCTTTATCAGGCATTCCTCAGTGAGGATTAGTTTACCAGATAATTCCTAGGGTGACAACTCACTGAGAATATTTGCTTCTGGTATGAGAATAGCAATATTAATGAAGAAAATAAAAGAATGGCTCATCTTTGTATAGATCTTAATATTTTCTAAAGCACTTTACAAATATTATCTCCTTTAATCCTTGCACCATCTCCAACATAGAGCCAGAAAAGATATCATAATTCCCATTTTACAGATGTGTATGCTTGGCTTCCAAAACCATTTTGTGACTTGTTTACCTTGAGGTCAATAATATGGTAAGTGAAAGAAGCATAATTCAAATTCAGTTCTTCTGACTCCAAACCAAGATTTCTTTCTTCTACATCACTTTGTAATTCTCCACTAACAAGTTTGATTTTATGATTTGAAGGTATAGGGAGAGGGTTGTGGAGTAAAGATCGTACCTCAAGAGGATAGGACAAGACAGAGTACCAAAGTGAGTAAGCCCTAGACATCTAGAGGAAAAGACTATTAAATAGCAAAAGGAAAGAACTTAAAAGTCAGGGAAGTACCAAAGTGAAACTTTACCAATTTGAATGTTTTACAATTTTAAATTTATTTTATTTTATTTTATTTTATTTATTTTTTTCTATACTATTTATTTATTTGACATTCATTTTAACAAAATTTTGGGTTCCAAATTTTCTCCCCATTTATCCCCTCCCCCCCAAACACCAAGCATTCTAATTGCCCCTATGACCAATCTGCACTCTCTTCTATCATTCCTCTCTCCCCTTGTCTCTGTCTTCTCTTTTGTCCTGTAGGGCCAGATAACTTTCTATACCCCTTTACCTGTATTTCTTATTTCCTAGTGGCAAGAACAGCACTCGACAGTTGTTCCTAAAACTTTGAGTTCCAACTTCTTTACCTCCCTCCCTCCCCACCCCTTCCCTTTGGAAGGCAAGCAATTCAATATAGGCCAAATCTATGTAGTTTTGCAAATGAGTTCCATAATAGTTGTGTTGTATAATACTAACTATATTTCCCTCCATCCTATCCTGTCCCCCATTACTTCTATTCTCTTTTGATCCTGTCCCTCCCCATGAGTGTCGACCTCAAATTGCTCCCTCTTCCCCATGCCCTCCCTTCCATCACCCCCCCACCCTGCTTATCCCCTTATCCCCCACTTTCCTGTATTGTAAGATAGGTTTTCATACCAAAATGAGTGTGCATTTTATTCTTTCCTTTAGTGGAATGTGATGAGAGTAAACTTCATGTTTTTCTCTCACCTCCCCTCTTTATCCCTCCACTAATAAGTCTTTTGCTTGCCTCTTTAATGAGAGATAATTTGCCCCATTCCATTTCTCCCTTTCTCCTCCCAATATATTTCTCTCTCACTGCTTGATTTCATTTTTTTAAGATATGATCCCATCCTCTTCAATTCACTCTGTGCACTCTGTCTCTATGTGTGTGTGTGTGTGTGTGCATGTGTGTGTGTGTAATCCCACCCAGTACCCAGATACTGAAAAGTTTCGAGAGTTACAAATATTGTCTTTCCATGTAGGAATGTAAACAGTTCAACTTTAGTAAGTCCCTTATGACTTCTCTTTGCTCTTCACCTTTTCATGCTTCTCTTCATTCTTATGTTTGAAAGTCAAATTTTCTTTTCAACTCTGGTCTTTTCATCAAGAATGCTTGAAAGTCCTCTATTTCATTGAAAGACCAATTTTTCCCCTCAAGTATTATACTCAGTTTTGCTGGGTAGGTGATTCTTGGTTTTAGTCCTAGTTCCTTTGACTTCTGGAATATCCTATTCCATGCCCTTCGATCCCTTAATGTAGAGGCTGCTAGATCTTGGGTTATCCTGATTGTATTTCCACAATACTTGAATTGTTTCTTTCTAGCTGCTTGCAATATTTTCTCCTTGACCTGGGAAGTCTGGAATTTGGCCACAATGTTCCTAGGAGTTTCTCTTTTTGGAACTCTTTCAGGCGGTGTTCTGTGGTTTCCTTGAATATTTATTTTGCCCTCTGGTTCTAGAATCTCAGGGCAGTTTTCCTTGATAATTTCATGAAAGATGATGTCTAGGCTCTTTCTTTGATCATGGCTTTCAGGTAGTCCCATAATTTGTAGATTGTCTCTCCTGGATCTATTTTCCAGGTCAGTTGTTTTTCAAATGAGATATTTCACATGATCTTCCATTTTTTCATTCTTTTGGTTTTGTTTTGTGATTTCTTGGTTTCTCATAAAGTCATTAGCCTCCATCTGTTCCATTCTAATTTTGAAAGAACTATATTCTTCAGTGAGCTTTTGAACCTCCTTTTCCATCTGGCTAATTCTGCTTTTGAAAGCATTCTTCTCCTCACTGGCTTTTTGAACCTCTTTTGCCAATTGAGTTAGCCTATTTTTCAAGGTGTTATTTTCTTCAGCATTTTTTTGGGTCTCCTTTAGCAGGGTGCTGACCTGCTGTTCATGGTTTGACTGCATGTCTTTCATTTCTCTTCTCAGCTTTTCCTCCACCTCTCTAACTTGATTTTCAAAATTCTTTTTGAGCTCTTCCATGGCCTGAGCCCATGAGTGGGCTGGGATACAGAGGCCTTGACTTCTATGTCTTTGCCTGATGGTAAGCATTGTTCTTCCTCATCAGAAAGGAAGGGAGGAAATGCCTGTTCACCAAGAAAGTAACCTTCTATAGTCTTATTTCTTATCCCTTTTCTGGGCATTTTCCCAGCCAGTGACTTGACCTCTGAATATTCTTCTCACACCCACCTCACCTCCTGATCCTCCCAGCCAGTGCTTGGGGTCTGAGATTCAAATGCTCCTTCCCAGCCTCAGGGCTTCCGCAGGGGTGGGGCTGCTATTCAGTGTGAGATTAAGTTTAGGTGCTCAGGTCAGGGCAGGGCCACCTCTCAGGCTCAGTTCCCTCAGGGGGTTTATGCAGAGACCTTCAACAATGGATCCAGACTCCTGCCTGCTTGGGGAGCCCTGGTCTGCTGTTGCCTCAGCTGCTGCCTCCCGAGGGGGCCTGAGTTATGGGGGCACCCCACTCCCCTCTCGACCCTCCAAAAAGACCCTCTCACCGACCCCTGTCACCTGTGGGTGGAGGGACCCACGCGGCCACTGGAGATCCCATCCCTGAAGCCCGCTCAGATCTGCTCCTCTTGGTGCCGCGGCCAGGCTGGGCTGGGCTCCATGTCTGACGGACCTTTTGTGAGAGGTTTGCAGGTCCCTCTGGAACAGAAATCTCCTTTGCTCCACTGTTCTGTGGCCTCTACTGCTCCAGAATTCGCCATGAGTTCCTTTTTACCAATGTTCTATGGGTTGTGGGTTTGGAGCTATGTGTATGTGCATCTTTCTACTCTGCCATCTTGGCTCCGCCCCTCCTGTTTCTGGGTGGATAACTGTCAAGGTTCTTTGGGAATGGAAGGACTTTCTTTCAGAAACGCACAGCTCATTCTTCCTTTCTCTTCTTTGGCACAGAAATCGTTTTCTGAAAAGTACTTCAGGGCCCCTTTAGCTGAGCAGGTTCAAGGACCAGCAGGAGTCAATGGTACAGTTCCACCTTCCCAGCCATAAAGGGACACCTGAGGACCAGAAGATGAAATACACAAGTGGGTGCAATAAACACACCTGGAAATGGATTAACTACACACGTCTCACACTAGGGCTCCCCACCTAGGGAAGCAGAGTCAGACACCACTCATTCACATTCCAGCCCCTCCCCCATCCTGTCTCCTCATCCTTGAACCTCCCCCACCCCTCACAATTTTAAATTTAATTGACAATTTTAAACACGGGATAGGAATGATCACAAAAGACAAAATGCATAGTATTGATTATATACAGTTGAAAAGTTTTTGCTTGAACAAAATTGATTCAGTTAAAGTGTAATCCTTTCTTGCAGGGGAATAAAAACAAATAACATTATGGCAAGGCAAATATCTCTGGTATAGATCTGATATCCAAGACATACAATGAATTAATAGAATGACAAGAGCTATTCACTATTGGCTAAGTAGCCAAAGGGGGTGAGCCAACAGCTTTCAAAAGAAGAAATGGAAGGTATCAATAACTATATTAAGAAAGCTCTCAATCATTAAAAATAAGAAAAATGTAAACTAAAGCAACTCTGTGTTTTCACCTCATCCAGATCAGATTGTAAGGATGACCAAAAAAGAAAAAAAAAAGATAAAAGAGTTTCTGTGGAAAAATATGCATAGTAACTGTGTGAGGAACTGTGAATTGATCCAAACTTTTTGGAAACTACTATACATACTACCTTTGACCCAGTGATACCTACATATAGTAGGTACGTATCCCAAGCAAGTCAAAGACAGAGAGAAATACCTTAATATATTGATATCTATATGTCAGTACTTTTGATATATATATATGTATATATATATATACATATATATATATTAGCCATACTTTGTGTGATAACAAAGAGAAATGAAATATGTAAGATGTTCATTGGTTGAGAAATATCTGAACAAATTATGGCATATGAATACAATTAAATTAAATAATATTGTGCCATAAGAAATGCTGAATATGAAGAATTCAGAAAAACTTAGAAAGATTTGTATGAAATAATGCAGTGCAAAAACAATGTATACCATTATAATAATGTAAAGGAAAACATTAAATGACTTTAGACTGATCAATGTCAGGACCAATTCTGATTTGACAACCATCACTCCCATATATCAGCAAAGAGATGGTAGACAATAGGTGTAAAATAAGGCAGACATTTTCTGTCAGTGCCACGGGCAGATTTGTTTTGCTTTACCATACTGGTGGTGGAGATTACCACTGGAAAATGTGAATTATGTAAGAAAACCAAAGAATATTAGTGATATTTTTTTCAATAATTTATTTGTTTTCAGTTTTCAACAATCACTTCCATAAATTTTAAAATTTCTCCTCCCTCCCTGAGATGGCAAACATTCTTATTGAACACATTTTTACATTGATCATGTTGCACAGAAGAATTAAAATGAATGGGAAAAACCAAAACAAAACATAACACAAGAGAAAATAATCTGATTCATTCTGCATTCTGATTCCATAGTTCTTTCTCTGGATATGGATGACATTCTGCTTTGTGTCCTTTGGAAATGTTTTAGGTCCTTGCATTTCTGTAAAGTGTTAAGTCTATAAGAAACAATCCTTGTACACTGTGGCTGTTACTGTGTAAAATGTTCTCCTGATTCTGCTTATTTCACTCAGCATCAGTTCATATAAGTCTTTCCAGGTTTTTCTGAAGTCAGCCTGTTCATCATTTCTTATAGTACAATAGTATTCCATTACATTCATATACCACAACTTGTTCAGCCATTCTCCCTCAGTTTCTAGTTCTTGGCCACCATAAAAAGAGCTGCTATAAATATTTTGTATATGTGGGACTTTTTCCCATTTTTATGATCTCCTGAAGGGATACAGCCCTAGAATTGATATTGCTGGGTCAAAGGTGATGCACATTTTTATAGCCCTTGGAGCCCTTGCTCTTCAGAATCATTGGATCAGCTCACAGTTCCACCAACAATGAATTAGTGTCCCATCTCTCCTACATCTTCTCCAACTTTTATCATTTTCCTATTTTGTCATGTTAGCCACTCTGATACATGCGATGTGATACTTCAGAGTTGTTTTGATTTGCTTCTCTCTAATCAATAGTGATTTAGAGCATTTTTTCACATGGCTATAACTAGTTTCAATTTCTTTTTCTGAAAACTTCCTGTTTATATCCTTTGAACATTTATCAGTTGGGGAATGACTTGTATTCTTGTAAATTTGACTCAGTTCTCTATATATTTTAGAAATGAGGTCTTTGTTGCAGACCCTAGTTGTAAAAATTCTTTCCCAGTTTTTTGCTTCCCTCCTAATTTGGTTGCATTGACTTTGTTAGTGCAAAAACTTTTCAATTTAATGTAATCAAAATTATCCATTTTGCATTTCATAATATTCTCTATCTCCATTCTCCAAAAATCTAACAAAAGAAACTTCTCTTATTTGCTCCTCTTATTTGTCTATAGTATCAGCCTTTATACCTAGATCTTGTACCCATTTGGACTTTACTCTTGTGTATGGTGTCAGGCATTGGTCTATGCCCAATTTCCACCACACTGTTATCCAGTTTTCCCAGCAGTTTTTGTCAAACAGTGAATTCTTATCCTAGAAGCTGGAGTCCTGGAGTTTATGAAACAGTAGACCGCTATAATCACTGATTACTCTGTCTTGTGTTCATAACCTATTCCACTGATCTACCCCTCTATTTCATAGACAGTACCAAGTGGTTTTGATGATTGCTGCTTTATAATACAATTTGAGGTATGAATGAACTTTTTCTTCTTAATGACCTACCTTGTGAATCAATCAAAATCATGGGAGGAAGGCCAATAGGTACAGAGCTCTCTGTCTTGAGCATTCTAGGGAGCAACATATAAAAACAACACTGAAATTCGGGTCACAAGATCTGAGTTCAAATCTTGACTTTATTTACTCTCAGTCCCATATAACTCTTTGTGACCCCATTTAGTTTTCTTGGCAAAGATAGTGGAATGGTTTATCATTTCCTTCTCTAGATCATTTTTACAGCTGAAGAAAATGCGACAAATAAGTTTGAGTGACTTGCCCACAATAACATAGCAAGTAAGTGCCTGAGGCTGAATTTGAACTCATGTCTTCCAGTCTCCATGACTGGTACTCTATGCACTGTACCACCTAGCTGCCTTTGAATACACATATGTTTCCATCTTATCTCCCTTTTTTCCCCTTTGCTCTAGACTCTGTGAGCTTTCTCCTTGCTATATTTGTGACATTGATCTCATTCTCTCCTGTCTCCTCTGGGAGTTTGCCCCTTAAAATATCCTTTTTCTTTCTCCAATTCTCAATCTCTCCTTCTACACTGATCTCTTCTTTTTTACTGAAAAGTGTGCCCAGACCTTCCCCATCCTCATGAAACAAACAACCTTACTTGATTCTAGTATTCCTTCATTTTACATTTATATCTTATATTTATCTAATGTCTATCTTCACTTTCAAAGACAAATTCTCAGGGGGGAAATATTGTCCACACCTGTGTTCTCTTCCATCTTACTTCCCATTAACTTCTCAACTTCTTGCAATTTTGTTTCTGACTCCACTATTTAACTGAAATTTCTTTCCCTGTGGTAACCAATGACCCCTTAATTCTCATATTCAATAACCACTTCTCAGTCTTCATTCTTTTTGACATTTCTGCAGTGTTTGACAGTGTTGACCTTCTCATCTTCCTGCAAAGTCTGTCCTTCCTAGAATTTCATGGCATGGCTTATTTTCCTTCTACCTGCATGAATAAGTCTTTTACAAGATTATCCTCAATCCTTCTCCCATTCCCTATGTTTGGATATTTTTCAGGGCTCTGACTTTGGACCTCTTCTTTTCAGCATTTATGTTTTCTTTCATGGTGATCTGAACAGGTGCCATAATTCAACTTTTATCTCTGTGTAGATGACTTGCAAATATCCATGTCTAGCCATTTACACCTGGAATTTAGCCTATATTTCCAAGTTGATACATTTATCCTTCTGATGAGCTGATGGCCTTATTCTTCCTCACACAGGATGCTCAGTATTCTGTCTTCTGGCTCCACCCATTCCCTCATCTTCCCCAGAATAATCTTCTATCTCATTGTATTGGATGCTCAAGCTTATTCAAGTCTGAGGTCAAACTACCTCTTACAAGAATACTTTCCTGATTTCTCCAGCACTACTTGACAGTTATTTCATGTATATATGTACTTATTAAATTGTATATGCTTTGCTGTAGTCTAGTAAAAATGTCATTTCTTTGAGAGCAGAACCTGTTTTGCAAGGGATAAAGAGCTTGACTTGGAATCAGAAAGACAAGTTCAAATCCAGCCTCAGGTACTCACCAGCTGTGTGACTCTGGAGAAGTTAACTTTGGCCTTCCTCAGTTCCTTCATCTGTAAAATGGAGATAATAAAAGTAATTAACTCCTAGGGTTGTTCTGAGGATCAAATGAGAAAATATTTGTAAAGCACTTTGCAAACATTAAAGCTGTATAAAAATTCTATTATCACTATTTACATTTTTATTTTGTCTCCACAACAATTGCTATACTACCTAGTACCTAGTAGGTGATCAGTGATGCTTACTGAAGTGAATTGAACTGCACTGAATTGAATTGTATGACCTTGAGAAACCTACTTTCCCCCCTCTGCTGAGTTCCCTTTTTTGTAATGTGAGAAGATTACATCAATCAATCCCTGAGTTCCTTATAGCTTTAAATTCTATGGATGCCAAAGAAATAGAAACCACAGACTCTTCACTGTAGCAATAATTCTCTTTTTCCTGATTGCTAAGACAGTATTGTATCTAAGGTTTGAAACGGACCTCTTGGGTGTGAGAGCACATTGGCCAGGCTTTATCAGGGTGCTGTTGGGAAAGACTATAACTTGCTTAATTGATATGAGTGCCAGTCAGAGCATAACAGGCCACACTTCAGAGGGGTGGATTAACATTGTATTTAATGATGCCTATTCTTTCTGGCCTCTGTTAATCTGTCCTCTGTTGTCCTTTGCATTTCAGGAAGTGATTAACAGAAAGGGATTTGGTTCTGTGGGTGAGCTTCACTTAAAGGAGATACTTCCAGGGCTTGCACCCAGGCTGGAAATAAACTCCCTCTTCCCTTAGCCTTCCAACTTACACTGTTGAACTGTCTTCTAGGCTTAGCTCAGGTATCACATCCTATGCAAATCCTTTCATGATCTCCATCCCCTCTCCTCCCTGAGTCCTTTACCTTTTACCTTTATTGACTAATTTACTTATAGTAGGAGAGAGATAAGTCTTCTTGTGGTGCAGATAAGGCCTGCCCTGGAATTAGAAAGATTTGGGTTGAAAATCCCATATGTGACTTTTCTTAAGTAAGTAACTTAACTCTTCAGTGCCTTGACAGCCCTCTAAGTCTATAGTTTATAGCTGTTGTTTAGTTGTTTCAAACATGTCTGACTATTTGTGACACTATTTGTGGTTTTCCTGGCAAAGTGTAGCCATCCAGGAAGGCCTACTAGCACAAGTTCTTAGACTTGCTTTTCTAAAAGGAAAGCAACTTTTGAGGTGTCAACAATCTTCTTTTATCACCTATTCCAACAGATAAAATACAAGCAGAGAAATAAAGAACAACAGACAGGACTTCTAACTGTCTCACCATAAGCATAAGCAATATATACATTACAGATCAACAGACAGATCCAGCTGTCTGACCGTTATGTATATACATAGCTATCAGAGAGAGAAGCACCAACATCTGGGTTTACAAAGCCCGGGGGCTCCTTAACAACTACCCAGAGTCTCATCTGGCACATGAACCTTCTTCCAAACAGTAAGCCCCAAAGCAAAACTTCACCTCAGAGTATATATACACTTTTCAGACCTGGAGGGCATGACCCTCATGACCCAGTGCCTCTTAGAAATTAACAAAAGGCATGGGCCTTCCTACAAAACAAACCTCCCCTAATCAAGTTTCCCCTAATGGGCTCCACACAAGACCTATTAATGGGCAGGGAAAATCTTTCATTAACATTACACAAAAGATATTGCAATGGTTTGTCATTTCCTTCTCCAGCTCATTTTGCAGATGAGGAAACTGAGGTAAAGAGGATTAAGCAACTTGCTCAGGGTCACATAGCTAGTAGGTTTCTGAGGCCAGATTTGAACTCAGGAAGATAAATCTTCCTGACTTTTGCCAGTCACTCTATCCACTGCACCTCCTAGTTCCTCCAACTCATAGCAATTTGCATTGGTAGAGGGAGTTTCCACACAAGGAATTCTCTAAATAGATTAAAAAAATTCAGCCAAGAGCTAGAACGTATTCCCCTTTCCTCCTTAAAGAAAAATTACATATCATAGAATATGTTCTTTGAATTTGGAATTTCAATTTCAATTTCTTTGAAAGCAGAGGTTGGTTTATCTTTGCCTATGCTATACCTAGCATAACGTTAAATTAATAAATAATAAATGCTTAACACATTTTATTCAAGTGAACTAAGTCACTATCTCACATAGTAAATGCTTAATAAATGCTCTATCATTTTCCTGTCAACCATCTATCAGTCTCTCCATCTAGCTATGTCCAACTCTAGCACATCATTGTATAATGTAAAAAGTAACCTGAGTTTGAATCTCATTTCCATTATCCTTGGCCAAATTGCTTAATCTCTTGGAAGCTGCATGTGTGAAATGAGGATGCAAACACATTTCATGTTTGTTTATTTGAATTGAGATGCCACAACCATCTTGCCTCATATGTTGCTTTCATATTTACGATCTTGTGTTTTTGAAACATTGAGGTTTGCACATAGTGGGGGAAAGGGACATCATCTCTATTTGAATTAGGAGAAATAATAATTACTGACATTTATGTTTTGGGACACTTAGGTGATTCAATGAACAGTGCCAGGCCTGGAATCTGAAAGACTTGAGTTCAAAACTGACCTTAGATACTTTCCAGCTGTGTGACATTGAGCAAGTCACTTAGCTCTGTTTGTTTCAGTTTCCTCAACTGTAAAATGAGCTAGAGAAAGAAATGACAAACCACTTTAGGATCTTTGCTAAGAAAACCTCAAATGGGGTCATAGAGAGTCAGAGATAACTGAAAAATAGCATATGGTGCTTTATATAAGTTCAGTAATATAATCCCCAGAACAATCTTATGAGGCAAAAACTACAGGCAATATTACACCCCTTTTACAGATGAGGAAACTGAGGCGGGTGAGGATAAACAACTTGAACACAATTCGACGGTAAAAATGATCAGAACTTGGATTTGAACTAAGGTCTGCTTTTATTAATGCAAGTGAATTTACTACTACCTAATGCCACTTCTCTGGAGAGTAAACCTCCCTTCAAGGCCCACATCCGCATTAAGCAATTTGCTTGTGATCATGATTTTAGAACAAACAGTAACATATGTATAGATGGGACATATTTTAGTCTCCTCCTCCTCACCCCCGTTCTCCTTCCCACACATACCACTCAAATGGAAAATTGCTATTGAACAGTACTAGGCCAGCTATGATCTTGGCCAGACCTCGGCTTTCCCCTAAGTACTGGCTAAGAGTTTCCAATCAACCAGAGCATTTTGAATTTCCTGAATGCAAAATCAGAGCAAGGCCTCACACCTGCCAATGTCAGCAACTTCGAATGCAACATTTGCAGGGTGTGGGTTGGTAAATGCAGACTGACAGGCAGAATTTAAAGGCCTCCTCTCTCCCTCCCCCCTCCCAATGCTGCCTCCGGCATAGCAGGACCGCAGCATGTGGAGATGTTTCCTGAAAGATGCTGGCAGCTTTGAACTTGGCTCTTTAGAAATCCTGTGCCACCCAACATATGAAATCTGACACTAACCACAAAGTTGCAGACTTTTGTTGGAAAATTTTGGCTTTAAAGTCTTGGCTTCCAGGAACAAAAAGGAATCTTACTTCCGAAGTTCAGGGAGGACTATGGGATATTGATCAAATTAAAGAGGTTTTTTTTTTGTTTTTTCAATGTAAAGGAGGCTTGGAAATTTTATTTGCAGCACAGATGAACCACACTCCTGGGGCAGGCTCGGAGGCAAATGTAGTAGAAGGAACTCTGGGCTAAGAGGAAGAACATTCAGGTTCTAGAATGAACTCTGACTTTAATTCACTATGAGTGACACTATGATTCTCTCTACCCCTAAGTTTACTCTTTTGTATTATGAAGTAGTTGGACATCATGGCCTTTCAAGTAAGGGGGATGGAGGATCATAAATTTTTAAGAACTGACTCTCTAAAAAAATAGAACACCCATTTATGTTTAATCTGAATTTGTAGCATTTTCTCCATCATTTTCTTATGTTTAAAATAAACAAAACAGCAAATCTAGCCCTGATTTATAGCATTGCCAGCCCAAGTGGGCTCCAGCACACTTCTCCTAACACTCCTTCTAGCTCTAAGATCTTAGACTTCTAGGGCTTTATCAAACCAATCCAATCACTGCTTCTCATTGATTTGCTTTGTATAGTTTCTTTTTCATTGTGAACGTGTCATATGTCAGCACATTTTAATATAAAAAAGAGAAAAAGATTGTATAAGAAGCTATGATCTGTACTTACATATAATTTGTTTTAAAATAAATATGTGCATATTAGTCAGTCAGTCAAGAACATTTATTACACACCTACCACGTGCCAGGCAGTGTGCTAAGGGCAGGGAATAGGAAAGTAAAGGATAATGCCTGCCCTCAAGTACCTTACATTCTAAAGAGTGTCAATATTACACAAAAGGATGCTGACTGATAAATGTGAGGAGAGAGAAGTTACCTCACAGAGAGGCATTATGAATTCCAGAGAACTGCCCATTGAGAAATGAAGAAATGGATGGCCTCTGGGTGCCCACCATAAATGAAGCCTCAGTCGGGGAGGAGGTCTCCAGTCTCCTATCTGAGGAACAGACCCAGAGGCAGAGGATGCTATTATACAAATTACACAGATACTTCTAACAAGGCAGTAACAAAATTGTTCTTTTTGCATTTCCTTTTGTGCTTCTTTTGTTTCCTTCTGATCAATGGAAAAGGTGTTCTAATGGTGCTTTAAAAATTTTATATAACTAACAAACATCTAAGACTGACCAAACCTATACCATAATGAAAAACCTTCCTTGTGACAAATAAGTATAAGCAAGCAAAATAAATCAACATGTTGTTCATGACTAAAAATGCAGGTCTTATTGTGCACCTCTTTTCAAGTTGAGATTTGCTAGCAATACCTTGAGTGGGCATCTTGGGTGGTACCTAAGCATTCTTTCAGACTATTTATCTCTGGGTGGTTTTAAAAGACAAGCTTAGACTGTCCCTACTTTCCCCATTTCTCTTCTCAATGAATCCCTATCCACCTATATAAACAATTATTTCTAATAACGTCAGCTCAGAGGACAAAATGGACAAGAATGAGCAGTACTAGTAGGGCTAGGTACAAATTTCATAACAGGAATTCAGTACTTAATCATAAAATCATTCCCTCCCAGTTGTGTTCCTGATTTTCTGAATTCCAAAATCATTCTTCTAAGCAGTGTCTCAACCTGGAATTTGCCTCAACATCTGGGGCTTCTAGTCCAGCACTATCTTATTATCCTATCAGCCTTCTTATCCCCCCAAGGCTCACACCCTTTTCACATCAATGAGTTCATCATTGGAGCCTCCATTGTATGAAGGAACCTAGTCAAGCCTGCCTACTTTGATTCATCTTCAGGCTTTGTTCCTGACTTTCTGGACTCCAAAATCATGGCACCACTCCTGGTACTTCCTCACCTCCTGCTTTTCAGCTCCCTTTTGTGTGCTGCTTTTTCCTATTAGAATGGAAGTTTTGTCAAGACAACAACTATCTTTCTTTTTGCTTGTAATTTTATCCCTCAGCATTTAGCCCACTGTCCGCCACATTGTATTTCATTAATGCTTGCTCATTAATACTTCACTCTTTTTCTTCCATAGAGTGTTATAGTTGAAAAGGACTAAATAGACAATAGCCCAAAGATGAACCTGAGAATATGGGATGGGAAATGACTTGATGCAACAATCAAGCGAGGTAAGTTTGGCTTATTTAAAGGCAAGGAAGGCTGAAGAAATTGTGGTATGTGATTATGATGGAATATTATTGTGCTATAAGAAATGATGAGCAAGATGTTCTCAGAGAAACCTGGAAAGACTTACATGAACTGATGCAAAATGAAAATGTATTGTGTATAAAGCAACAGTAATATTGTAACTTGATCAGCTGTGAATGACTTCGCTATTCTCAGCAATGCAACAATCCAAGACAACTCTCAAGGACTTATGATGAAAAATGTTGTCCAGAGAAAGAATTGATAGCATCTGAATGTAGGTGGAAGCACAGTTTTTCATTATTTTCTTTGGGTTTCTTCAAGTTTTTTTTCTCTTTTTGGTTTATGTTTCCTTTCACTACATGACTAATATGGAGATGTTTTGCATGACTACACGTATATGACCTATATTGAATTGCTTGCCTTCTGAGTGAGGGGGTTGGAGAGGGAAGAAGGGGGACAATTAGGAACTCAAAGTTTTAAAAATGAATGTTAAAAATTGTTTTTACATGTAATTGAAGAAAAATAAAATACTAAATAAATTCCAAAAAAAGTTAAAAAAAAAAAAAAGGATAAGGGAGTGACTTTTAGTCAGCCTTAAGAGAATTCAATGGGATCTGGAAAGACCTACAGGGACCAAGTTTCCTTCCAAGATGGGAAGCCAGTTTTCTTTGCCTTTTCCTTTTTCTGCCTTTGAGTTGTAAAAAGAGATTTTGAGCACTCAAAAAGTCCTTTGCTGAGTACTTAGCAAGCAATAAATGTTTGGTAAACTATGTGAAATTTTGTTTGTTTGATGAATTTGCATAAATTATATTTGGGGACATTTGTATATTTTATCTCATATATGGAACTATATAAGATCTTGCCACATTGACTTTTAAAACTATTTCTTGTATGTCAACTGAGAAAAAAGTAAAAGGATCATACTTGTGATTCTCTGGGGCCCCATGTGACATTTCAGGATTAAGGATGTGGACAGTGTGTTCAAAATACAGTCTGGCTTATTTACCAAGGACAGCAATTTTATTTTAAACTGATGTGAAGGTTGGGGAGAGTGCAATGGGGAATACTCACTGATCTCATTCTTTGTGAGCATATACGGAGGGTCTCTGATACAATCCTCATGTGGAATTTAGAAAAGTACAGACATTGGATAACTGGTTATATCTTCTTATCTTGCAACAGAGGAGTTTTTCTGATTGTGGAGCCAGAATTGGAGGACATTCAAAAAACCTTAGTTTTCTAGAGCCTGGTGCTTCATTTTTGGTGAGGCTGTCAGTCATCTAATGTGAGAAGAGACAATGACCTAAGGGTAGAAACCTGGAACACTCCCCATAGAAGGCTAACATATGATCCAGAAATATAGGTCTTAATTTTTTTCCTCAATACTTGTGATTTCATTTTAAGTGAAAGAGATTAGAGGCTATACCTTTGTGTGTTAGAGTGAACCATGAGGAAGTCTAGGAGTGGAAAATATGTTAGAATTTGTAGCCAGCCAATTAAAAATTGGAGGACCCGAGCATGCCTACTTGTAATTGAGATCACCAACAGAAGTGCTGAATTTGGTTATGATCTGGGAACCAACGCTATGCAGAAAATTCATTAAATCTGAGCCCACATTCCCGAGGGACTGAAATGGTATAAGAAAGGGTGTGCTCTGAGATACAAAGAGAAATGTTTTTTCTTCTGTTCTTGCCATATCTTAAAAGCAAATATCCTTTCATATAAGCAAATTGTCATTACATAGTATAGCAGGGAAATCACCATGCAAGAATGGACACCTAAGTTCATTGCATTACAGAAGAAATACACCCAACACCTCAGGGTAGCCCTAGAAATCTGAGGATGCAATATAGCCAATTTCCCTATATTCTTAACATCTTCATTGCTATATTCATTGAATATGTTGTCTTCTTCACTGCATCAATCTATGTTTTCTCAAGTTTTGCTGAGTTCTTCAAAGTAATCATTTCTTACAATTCAATAATATTCCATTGTGTTAAATATTAACTTTTATATAATCGTTTCCCCATGGATTGGCACCTATCTTGTTTTCAGGTATTTGCTACCACCAAAAGTGCTGCTGGGAACATTTTGCTCTATATTTCTTCAATAGTTGACCTCCTTAGAGCATATGCCCAACACTGAAATGTTGGAATAATGCCAAATTGCTTTCCAGAAAAGCTGGACTAAGATATACATCAAAAAATAGCGTTTAGTATTTTTGTTTTCCAATAACTCTTCCAACCATGATTATTTCCATTTTAGTATAATTTTTTTTTTTGCCAATTTAGTGGTTGTTAGGTGAAACCTCAGTTATTTTAATATACATTTCTCTTCCTATCACTGATTTACAGCAATTTTACTGTAAATGAATTTGTTAGTGTTTTGCAACTATTCTTTGAAGAAGTATTTGTTTATATCTTTTGACCCTGAATCTGATAGAAAATTGTTCTTGGTTTTAAGTTTTTGTTTTTCTCCTTTGTATCATGGATATTAAATCATTATGATAGGTATTTGATGCAAAGACTTTTCACAACCAACAGTTCTTCTGTTTATCCTAACTGCATTGATTTTGTTTGTACAAGAGCCTTTCCATTTCATGTAATCAAAAATATCTTTTGTGATCTCTTTTATCCCTTGTTTGGTTAAGAATTCCCCCCTCTAGCCATAGTTGGGAAATATGACTCAGTTCATTTTGCTCCAATTTAAGAAAAATAATTTTTGTTTTTGTATTTAAGAGAAGTGTTGTGGTAGATAGTGTAAGAAGCTGGTTCAAGCCAAATTTTATCAAAATACTTTTCAGTTTTCCCAGGGTTATTGTCAAATAGAGAATATTCTCTCAACTGGTTTATGTTTGGCGGTTTACCTAAACAAACTATTGAATTAGATCATTTCTCATTCTTGCATTCTTAATTTGTTCCACTCATGCACTCATTTGGTTGGGTAGTTCAAAAGAGATAATATTTGTAAAGCACTTGGCGGTGTGTAGCACATATATACATGCTCGTTATTATTATTACTAAAACAAGGGCAAAAATAATTGATTGATTATTGTGGTTTGAGGTATGAAAGTACCATTTTTTCTTTATTCCTACTTTAAAAATATTTTCATCGGAATTTTAGAAATTTTGTTCTTCTAAATTAATTTGATTATTTTGCCTATCACTGATAATTTAAATTATATAGCAATAAGTCCATAAATTAATTGGGGTAGCATAAAAAAAAGGAGGGATAGCAATCATGATCTCAGAAAAGTTAAAACTAAAGTAGATTTAATCAAAAGAGAAAAAGAGGGAAACTACACTATATTTCAGCCATATTAATCAATACTGTTTTAGACTTTTAAAAATAAAAAATTTTAAAAATAAAATTTTAATTTTAAATTTTTAAAAATAAAAAAATAGCCAATACAAGTTTGGAATATTGCTCTGGCATAGGAAACAATGAATTGATAGACTTGGAAAAATATGGAAAGGTTTGAACCTATGAAGGATAATGTGGTTTTATGTTTATAATGTTCATTCATTTATTTATTTATTTAATGTTTATTTGTAATAATAAATATTTTTAAAATCATTGTTTATATTGTATATAAATATATTATATTTAAATATATAAATAAATATTTTTCTTGTTCATATATTATAAATAAATACATAAATAAATGTTTTAATTTTTATTTATATATAAATGTGTAAAATAATGTTTATTCTATTTATTTTATGCTTGTAATGCAGTTTTAATGCATATGAATGTTTATGTCTACATAAGAGTATATATGCATATATATGTGCATGTAAGTGTATGTATGTATATATGTCTAGATATATGTTTGTGTATATACAGATACATATAAGGTATTTATATATTTGTGTGTGTGTGTAGGTGTGTGTGTGTTTAACCATCCACACTCAATTATAGCCTTCTTGGATGAGGAAGGGGAAAAAATCAAAGTAAAAATTACACAGCAGAGAACAAAAAATTTACAAGCAAGAACAGATGGGCAGTTCGTAACACAATGTGTAGTATTTATTATATAGGCTTTCTTGAAGTGGAAATTGATTGCTGTATATTTTGAATCCTTGTTTACATTCTGTTGTGCCCATGGCAATGTTTTTTTTTTCTTATTTTGTATTTAAGCTTATAATATTTTCTTTTTCTTTTCTTATTGTATATTTAGGTTTTTTTTTTTTTTAAATTGGTTGGGTACTAGGACCAAGAGAGGCAGCATGTAATTTATGAGATGCTATTGTGGTATGGTGCATATATCTTCTTTTACATATAAACTTTTCATGTTTTGGATTGTGAAAGAGATCACGTAACATTAATTTCTTGTAAGACTTCATTTTAATGATTGACATCCCTAACAAATCTTCTTTACTTTCAACAGTTTCACAGTCTATTACCTAATATATAAATATATTAGAAAATATACAAATTAATCAAACATACCATAAGAGCACTGGAAAATTTAATAACTGGTACTGTAAATTATGAATCTTTAGTTAAAGATCAGGTCAATTCAGATGAGTATGAAGACATTCCATTTAATAAAAATAATAAATTTAGCGATCTTCATAGAACTATATTAGTAGAAGTTGTAATTCAACACCTTAACATGTATTTTATTCAGAAATAATAGTGAAAACATATTTAATTATACTGATTAATTAGAATCATCTATTTGATCTTATAAAGAACTAGCTTCAACATGGATACCAGGTGAAAAAATGTCTTACTTAAGTGAAAAAAATAGCATTTAATTTTATTTTTCTCAATTGCATGTAAACACAAATTTTTAACCCTTATAACAATTGAGTTCTATATTCTCTCCTTCCCTCCTTGCCTTCCCCTCTCCTTGAGAAACTAAGCAATTTGATGTAGATTATACATGTGCACTCATGCAGAACATACTTCATATTATGCTATGAAAGAAAACATAGACCAAAAAAAAAAAAAACCAAGAAAAATAAAGTTAAAAAAAAAATCTGCATTGAGATTCAATTAACTCTTTCTTTGGAGATGGATAGCATTTTTCATTTTAAGTCCTATAGAACTGTCTTGGATCATTGTATTCCTGAGAAATTCACCGTTGATCATTATATAATATTGTTATTGCTATGTACAGTGTTCTCCTGGTTCTCCTCACTTTACTTTGCATCAATAAATGTAAGTGTTTCCAGGTTTTTCTGAAATCATCCCACTTGTTATTTCTTATAGAATAGTAGTATTCCATCACGAACATATACCATAGCTTGTTTATCAGTTCCCCAATGGATGAACATTTCCTCAATTTCCAATTCTTTGCCACCACAAAAATAGCTTTTATAAATATTTTTGTACATATGAACCCTTTCCCTTTTTCTTTTATCTTTTTGGAGTACAGATGTAATTTTTCCAGGACAAAGGGTATTCACAGTTTTATAGCCCTTTGGGAATAGTTCCAAATAGATGTTGAGAATGGTTTGATCATTTCACAACTCTACCAACAGCCCATTAGTGTCCTTATTTTTCCAAATCCCCTCCAACATTTGTCATTTTCATTTTCACTCATATTAACTAATCTGACAGGTGTGTGGCAGTATCTCAGAGTTGTTTTAATTTGCATTTCTCTAATCAATAGTGATTTAGAGATCTCTTTTTCATATGACTATAGATAGCCTTGACTTCTTAAAACTGACTGCTCGTGTTCTTTGACCATTTATCAAAGAGGGGAATGACTCATAGTCTTATAAATTTGACTTACTTCTCTATTCAGAGCTTCTTAAACTTTTCCCAGTGGTCACCCCATGCTTCTTAAACTATGAGTCATCACCCCATATAGGGTTGCAACCCACAATTCAATGCATTTGAGAAATTAGGTCTTTATCAGAGAAATTTGCTGTAAATTTTATCCCCAGTTTTCTGCTTTCCTTCTAATCTTGGCTGGATTGTTGTATGTGTGTGTGTCTGTGTGAGTGTGTGTGTGGGTGGGTGGAGGTGGGGAAGTGGGGGTGAGGTGTATGCACACACCTGCACAAAACCTTTTTAATTTGATGTAATCAAAATTACCCGCTTAACATTCTGTAATGTACTTCTTGTTTTCTCATGAATTCTTCCCTTATCCAAAACATCTGATAGGTATAAGTGAAATTTTAGAACATGAAATTGATGGGAAAAATTTGGAGCATTTTGTAAATAACATAGTAGAATAAGATAATGTTCCAATCCTAGATAAATACAAAAAGCTTGAAAAAGAATTAGCACCATTTCCATCAATGCAGTTAGAGCAGAAAAGAAGTTTCAGTGATGAATATTATTTGTCTGAAGGTGAGAAATAGTTTAACAGTAGATCATATATTAGATTTTGTATTCATAAATTTGTTTAGAAAGATTAGTTGAGTGAAATGCAGCCCCATTTACTGAATCATGGTTGAATTGCGACCACCTTTGGCTATGTATGTAGGAGTTTGGCAAAAATCAATTCAAGGCATTCTATGAAAATCAATTGGTTATGTGGAATTTATAATAGAGAGTATTGGAGATATTATTATTTTTAAATTGTAGTGCACATCCTTTCTGTCACTAAAATTTATAAGGTTGTGTGTGTGTATATATAAATATAATATAATATAAATAATGTATACATGCATATATACATATGTAAATTTGCCCCTAGAGACCTGGTTTTTAACAGTTTCCAGAAGATCCCTGGGTATTATATCTTTAATTGTATTCTTTTATTTCTTTGCAGAATATATATTTTTTGAAATTCTATTTGCATAAGCCTTGATTATCTCTTGGTAGATCATATATTTATCCATGTAATTAATTTTGCCATTTAATTAATTAATTCAATTAATTTTGTTTTATTCAATTTATATAATTATTTAATTTCATTCCCTTACTATTTGTAATGCTATTCCATTTTTAATTATTTTCTCCTGCTTTTTCTCATTAAAATATATAAAGACAGTATATTTTTTATTATGTTTATTTTTTATCCTGCTACTTCACTGAAACTATTTTCTTCACTATTTCTTTGCTGATTCTCTGGGGTGTTCTGAGTAAGCCAGCAGTTTAGAAAATAGGGATGATCTTTTTCTTGCCTTTTTTTTCCTATCAGTATCCTATTTCTGACCTACAATGATGAGTAGTTAGAAGAGAGGGCATTCTTCTTTTAACCACACATTTATTGGTAGTTTCTATTATTTTACTTACTACAAATAATGTTCGCATTTGGTGCCATATATATACTTTTTAATCATAATACAAATGTACTATCTATGGCCATACTTTTAGACGTATTAGCATGAGCAATTTTTTTTTGTAAAAGAATTTTTAATATATGTATGGAAATAACCATGTATTTTGGTTTTTAATATGAACCATTTTGGTAATTACTTTCCTATTAATGAAATATTTTTATTATTTGTATAAATCTTATACAAAATCTTATACAAATCTAATAAGTCAGAGAGCAAAAATATTTGGATACAGCATTGTTATTATTTTTAAGTTTATATTTTAATTTTTTATTGATGTTCATTAATGAAATCAATCTTTAGTTCTTGTTCCTTTCTTTGTCACTTTCTGGAGTGTAGATAATAGGACCATATTTGTCTCACATAAGGAATCTGATAGAATGTTGTCTTTCTCAATTTTTAAGAATAATTTGTGGAGCCTATGTACTAATCATGATTTAACCCTTTGGTAGAATTCACATATAAATATGACTTGACCAAGATTTACTTTTCTTCCTTTAGTAGCTCCTTTATGGCTTATTCAGTTTTATTTTCTCAGATTGCCTTATTTATATTTTTATATACTTTATTATATTATTTATAGTTATATCCTGCACATTTGAATTTTTTACATTTTAGGTTATTATTCATTTCCTTTAAATTCTTGATTTAGGGTGGAACTGGGATGATTCAATGGTAGCAAAATGTGTAGCAATATCTTTCCCACAAAAGTCTTCCAAACTGAGGTATAAAACATGCCAGAATGAATACTGATTGGAAAATCAAAGAAAAAGTCACAGTGTCTCTTTTGCTTAACCTAGGTTGACATAGGATGAGAAAAAGTGTGTCTGTGGACACTGGGGAGAAGTAACCTGTGCTTAGGTCTGGCATTCCAGAAGTGAAGAGGAGTTGCAGGTACTGGACTACGTATGCCTACAGGAACAAGTTTAGAAGAAAGAGGAAGTGATGACTCAGACCTGAGATGCAGACTGGGGTCTCAGCTTCAAAAAAAAAGCTGATGTGGATACCCCTATCTGAAGCCTGTTTAAGAATAACCACAGCAAGAATACCAGAGCAGATGGAAAACTACAGTTCCATCACTCAGAAGCAGCATAACTTCCCAGCTGGCTGATTGGTTTTGAGTCCAGAATTAAGAGTTGACCATTGTGAAAACTGAAACCCAGATCAGAAACTTGAAGAACTCAGACTTAGGAAGGCAGTGGTCAGAACTGTTCTGGATCAGATAACTTTGGGAATACTGATAGCTCATAGGTTTCCAGTTTGAGCAATCTCTGAGGTACTGGAATAATATTCAATACACCAAAAAAGCAGCAACAAGTATAGTTCAGAGTCTGGACTCCAGACCTTTCTGCAGAATTATGCAGAGCCCAGCTCTAACATCAAGTCTAAAATTAGGAAGTAAACTGGAGAATGAGTGAGCAAAAACAAAAAGAATCTCATCATGAAAGACTGTTAGGGTGACAAGAACACTCAAGAACACAAACTTAGAAGAAGAGAGTGACTCTAAAAATTCCATACATAAAAGAAAAACATAGCTTGGGCACAAATTGAGATAGAACTCCTGTGTGAGATAAAAAAAAAATTTTAAATTATAAATGAAATGACAGCATTAGAGAAAAATGAAAAGAAATGAACGTTATGAAAAAAGAATCAGAAAAGGAATTAATAATTTTTCTTAAGAGTTTTTATATTGTTACCTAAGCAACAAATTCCCTGAAAATTAAAATGAACCAAATAGAAGGCAATGATTCCATGAGAAAAAAATATTAAAATGAAGTAAAACATCTGAAATAATGATGAAACTCTAAGGTATTTCATATAAAACAAATGACCTGAAAAATAGATCAAGGAGAAAAAAATTAACAATCATTGATCTACCTGAAATCTATGATAAAACAAAAGAGCCTAGATGTATCTCAAGAAATCTTGAAAGAAAAATGCTGATTTCTCAGAACCAGAGGGAAAGGGCAAATAGTAAGAATTCATCCTTAAAGAAAACCCCAAATGAAAATTCCTGTGAATATTATAGCTAAAATCTAAAAGTTCTAGGCAAAACCAAAAACAAACAAATGAACAAAACAACTGCAAACAGCTAGAAGAAATTCAATTACTAATGAGCCAAAGTTGGGTTTATACATACATGATTTAACAGCCTCCACTATGAAGAACCAGAGAGCTTGGAAGATGATATTTCAGAATACAAGGGATATAGGTTTAAAATCAACTATTACACACAAAAAATGAGTAGAATCCCAGAGGGGCAGAAATGGATCTTAAATGAAATCAAGAAATTTCAGACATTCCTGATGGAAAGACCAGAGCTATGTAGAAACAGAGAAACATAAAAAGTAAGCATGAATGAACAATCATAAGGAACTAAACAAAGTTAAATTGCTTCCATTAAAATGTAAAGAAGTGATACTTGTGTCCTCCCTGAAGCTTATTATCATCAGGAATCATATAAGGAGTCTAAGTAGACAGAAGACCTAGGAGTGGTTTGATTGTGTTTTGGTAATCTTAAAAGAAGAATAGGAAAAGAAAGAAAGAAGGATATAGAAGAGGTGAAGGTAGAAGAAGGTTAGGAAAAATTATCCCACATACTTGGGGTGCATAAATAGAATTCTATACAAACAAGGAGAGGAAGAATAGCTGATGCTTTAACCTCAATCATATGAATATTTCAAAGACAGAATTTATTTATATGTGTATACACACACACACAGCTGTGTACAGAAATAAATTTCACTCAACTGGGAAATAGGAAAGAAAGGAAGGACATAATTCTTCATCTTAATTTGTATTAATTAATTAATTTTTAATTTTCAACATTCATTTCCACAAGATTTTGAGTTCCAGATATTCTCCCATCTTTCCCCTCCCCCCACCCCAAGTCACCATGCATTCTGATTACCCCTTCCGCTAATCTGCCTCCCCTTCTATCACACCTCTCCCTTCCTTTATCCCTACTTTCTTTCTTTTCTTGGAGGGCAAAATAGATTTATATACCCCATTACCTGTATTTCTTATTTCCCAGTTGCATGAAAAAGCAATTCTCAACATTCCTTCCTAAAACTTTGAGTTCCAACTTCTCTCCCTTCCTCCCTCCCCACCTATCCCCACCAAGAAGACAGGCAATTCAGTATAGGCTATACATGTGTAGTTATGGAAAAGACTTCCATAATAGTCATGTTCTGGAAAACTAACTGTAGTTCCCTCCATCTTATTCTGCCCCCCCATTTATTCTATTCTCTCTTTTGACCTTCTCCCTCTCCAAAAGTGTTTACTTCTAATTATTCCCTCCTCTCATTTGCCTTCCCTTCTACACCCCACACCCCACTTATCCCCTGCTACCCTGCTTTCCTGTAGTATAAGATAGATTTTCATATCAAACTGAGTATTTAAGCCAAATGTGATGAAAGTAAGCTTCACTTTTTCCCTCTCACCTCCTCCTTTTCCCCTCCATTGAAAAAGCTTTTACTTTTATGAGAGATAATTTGCCCCATTCCATTTCTCCCTTTGTCTTCCTAATATATTCCTCTCTTACCCTGTAGTTTTGTTTTTTTACATATCATCCCCTCCCATTCAACTCACCCTGTGCCCTCTGTCTATATGTATATAATTGCTCCCACTACCCTAATACTGAGAAAAGTGTCAAGAATTACAAATATTATCTTTCCATTTAGGAATGTAAACAGTTCAACTTTAGTAAGTCCTTTATGATTCCTCTTTTCTGTTTACCTTTTCATGCTTCTCTTGATTCTTGTGTTTAAAAGTCAAATTTTCTATTCAGCTCTGGTCTATTCATCTAGAATGCTTGAAAGTCCTCTATTTCATTGAATGACCATTTTTTCCCCTGAAGTATTATATTCAGTTTTGCTGGGTAGATGATTCTTGGTTTTAATCCTAGTTCCTTTAACTTCTGGAATATCATATTCCCCACCTTTGATCTCTTAATGTAGAAACTGATAGATCTTCTCTTATCCTAATTGCATTTCCACAGTGCTCAAATTATTTCTTTCTGGCTGCTTGCAATATTTTCTCCTTGACCTGGGAATTCTGGAATTGAGCTGTCACATTCCTAGGAGTTTTTCTTTTTGGATATCTTTCAGGAGGTGATTGGTGAATTATTTCAATATTTATTTTACCCTCTGATGTCAGGGCAATTTTCCTTGATAATTTCATGAAAGATAATATCTAGGCTCTTTTTTTATCATAGCTTTCAGGTAGTCCTATTATTTTTAAATTGTCTCTCCTGGATGTATTTGCCAGGTCAGTTGTTTTTCCAATGAGATATTTCACATTGTCTTCTATTTTTTTCATTCTTTTGATTTTGTTTTGTAATTTCTTTGTTTCTCATAAAATCGTTAGCTTCCATCTGCTCCATTTTAATTTTTTTTTATTTTTTTTTTATTTTTTTTTTATTTTTAATTTTTTTATTTTTTTAATGTTTAACAATCACTGCCATACAATTGCGATTTTATCCCTCCCCACCCACCCCCCACTACCTCCCTCCCTCCCCACGACTGCATACAATTTTGTATAGATTCTACATGTACTTTCCTATTGAGTATATTTTCACTATAGTCATGCTATGTAGTCAGACTAAGATAAATGAAAGAATCCGTATAACAAATCAGAACATGATACACAAACAGATACACATACACAAACATGATCTGCTACATTATGTGAGTGACTTCCATATTTCTCTCTCTGAGTGTGGAAGGCATTTTGCCTTGAGGTCCACCATTGGGATTTTTTTTTTTTTCAGAAGTTCTTGTGTTATTACAAAAATCTAAGTCTACCAGAAAAAACTCTCACACACTGTGGTTGTTGCTGTGCATAAAGTTCTCCTGGTTCTGCTCCTTTCACTCAGCATCAGGTCATATAAGTCCTTCCAGGCCTCTCTGAAGTCTTCTTGTTCATCATTTCTTATGGCACAATAGTACTCCATTACATTCATATACCATAATTTATTCAGCCATTCCCCAATTGATGGACATCCCCTTGACTTCCAGTTTTTGGCAACTACAAAGAGTGCTGCTATAAATATTTTTGTACATGTGGGACCCTTTCCCATTTTTATGATCTCTTGGGGATATAGTCCTAGTAGCGATATTGCTGGGTCAAAGGGTATGCACATTTTTGTAGCCCTTTGGGCATAGTTCCAAATTGCTCTCCAGAATGGTTGGATGCGCTCACAGCTCCACCAACAATGAATTAGTGTTCCAACTCTCCCACATCCTCTCCAGCATTTATCATTTTCTTGTTCTGTCATGTTTGCCAATCTTTTAGGTGTGATGTGGTACCTCAGAGTTGTTTTGATTTGCATCTCTCTAACCAATAGTGATTTAGAGCATTTTTTCATATGCTTATAGATAGCTTTAATTTCTTCCTCTGAAAATTGCCTGTTCATATCCTTTGACCATTTATCAATTGGGGAATGACTTGTATGATTATACATTTGGGTCAGTTCTCTATATATTCTAGAAATGAGGCCTTTATCCCCGAGCTTAGCTGTAAAAATTTTTTCCCAATTTACTACATCCCTCCGGATTTTGGTTGCATTGGGTTTGGTTGTGCAAAAACTTCTCAGTTTAATGTACTCAAAGTTATCCATTTTGCATTTCATAATGCATTCTATCTCTCCTTTAGTAAAGAATTCTTCCCTTCTCCATAGATCTGATAAATACACTATTCCTTGCTTCTCCAGTTTATTCATGGTATCAATCTTTATACCTAAATCATGTACCCATTTGGACTTTATTCTTGTGTACGGTGTCAGGTATGGGTCTATGCCTAATTTCCGCCACACTGTTATCCAGTTTTCCCAGCAATTTTTGTCAAACAATGAGTTCTTATCCCAGAAGCTGGGGTCCTTGGGTTTATCAAACAGAAGGTTGCTATATTCCTTGCCCACTGCATCTTGAGTGCCAAGTCTATTCCACTTGTCTACCTCTCTGTTTCTTAGCCAATACCAAGTGGTTTTGATAATTGCTGCTTTATAGTACAGTTTAAGGTCTGGTAGCGCTAGGCCACCTTCCCAAGCATTTCTTTTCATTAGTCCCTTTGATATTCTGGACCTTTTGTTTTTCCAAATGAATTTTGATATTTTATCCAGCTCTAGAAAGTAATTGTCTGATAGTTTAATTGGTATGGCACTAAATAAGTATATTAATTTGGGTAGAATTGTCATTTTTATTATATTAGCACGGCCTACCCATGAGCAACTAATGTTTTTCCACTTACTTAAATCTGACTTTATTTGTGCAAAAAGTGTCTTGTAATTGTGTTCATATAGTCCCTGGGTTTGTTTTGGCAGGTAGACTCCTAAGTATTTTATACTGTCTACCCTAACTTTAAATGGGATTTCTCTTTCTATCTCTTGCTGTTGAACTTTGTTGCTAATATATAGGAATGCAGAGGATTTGTGTGGGTTTATTTTGTACCCTGCAACTTTGCCAAAGTTGTTTATTAATTCAAGTAATTTTTTACTTGAATCTCTGGGATTCTCTAGGTAAATCATCATATCATCTGCAAAGAGTGATAACTTAGTTTCTTCTTTGGCTATTCTAATTCCTTGAATATCTTTATCTTGTCTAATTGCTACAGCTAACATTTCTAGTACCATATTGAATAATAGTGGTGATAATGGACAACCTTGTTTCACCCCTGATCTTATTGGGAATGCATCTAGCTTATCCCCATTGCATATAATGCTTGCTGAAGGTTTTAGATAGATACTGCTTATTATTTTATGGAAAGTTCCCTTTATTCCTACGTTCTCCAATGTTTTTAGTAGGAATGGATGTTGTATTTTGTCAAAAGCTTTTTCTGCATCTATTGAGATAATCATGTGGTTTTTGTTAGCTTTGTTGTTGATGTGATCGATAATGCTAATAGTTTTCCTAATATTGAACCAGCCCTGTAGTCCTGGTATGAATCCTACCTGATCATAATGTATTAATCTCGTGATAAGATGCTGTATTTGTTTTGCTAAAATCTTATTTAAAATTTTTGCATCTATATTCATTAGGGAAATTGGTCTATAATTTTCTTTCTCTGTTTTGTCTCTTCCTGGTTTGGGTATCAAAACCATATTTGTATCATAGAAAGAATTTGGGAGGACTCCTTCTTCCCCAATTTTCAAGAATAGTGTATGTAGTATTGGAATTAACTGTTCTTTAAATGTTTGATAGAATTCACTTGTGAATCCATCTGGCCTTGGAGATTTTTTCCTAGGGAGTTCATTGATGGCTTGTTCAATTTCTTTTTCTGAGATGGGGTTGTTTAAGTATTCAACTTCCTCTTCTGTTAATCTGGGCAATTTGTATTTTTTAAAATATTCATCCATCTCGTTTAGATTGTCGAATTTGTGGGCATAAAGTTGGGCAAAGTAGTTTCTAATTATTGTTTTAATTTCCTCCTCATTGGAGGTGAGTTCACCCCTTTCATTTTTAATGTTAGTAATTTGGTTTTCTTCTTTCTTTTTTTTGATCAGATTAACCAAAGGTTTATCAATTTTATTAGTTTTTTCATAAAACCAACTATTGGTTTTATTTATTAATTCAAGAGTTTTCTTTATTTCAATTTTATTAATCTCTCCTTTGGTTTTCAGTATTTCTAATTTGGTATTTACTTGGGGATTTTCAATTTGTTCTTTTTCTAGCTTTTTCAACTGCAAGCCTAAGTCATTGATCTCCTCTTTCTCTATTTTATTTATGTAAGCATTCAGAGATATAAAACTTCCCCTAATAACTGCTTTTGCAGTGTCCCATAAGTTTTGGTACGTTGTCTCACTATTGTCATTCTCTTGAATGAAGTTGTTGATTGTTTCTATGATTTCTTCTTTAACCCAATCCTTCTTTAGAATTAGATTATTTAGTTTCCAATTGATTTTTGGTTTCTCTTTCCATGGCCTTTTATTACATGTAATTTTTAATGCATTATGATCTGAAAAGGATGCATTGATTATCTCTACCTTTCTGCACTGGATTGTGAGATTTTTATGTCCTAGTACATGGTCAATTTTTGTAAATGTTCCATGTACCGCTGAGAAAAAGGTATATTCCTTTCTATTCCCATTTAATTTTCTCCAAAGATCTATCATATCTACCTTATCCAGAGTTTTATTTACCTCCTTAACCTCTTTCTTGTTTATTTTGAGGTTGGATTTATCGAGTTCAGAGAGGGGGATGTTGAGGTCCCCCACTAGTATAGTTTTGCTATCAATTTCTTCCTTCAACTCCCCCAACCTCTCCTCTAAGAATCTGGATGCTATACCACTTGGAGCATACATGTTTAGTAATGATATTGCTTCATTGTCTATGGTGCCTTTTAGTAGGATATAGTTTCCATCCTTATCCCTTTTGATTAGATCTATTTCTGCTTTTGCTTTGTCTGAGATTAGGATTGCTACTCCTGCCTTTCTTACATGAGCTGAAGCACAATATATTCTGCTCCATCCTTTGACCTTTATCCTATGTGTATCCCCCCGTTTCAAATGTGTTTCTTGTAAGCAGCATATTGTTGGATTATGGCTTTTAATCCATTCTGCTATCCGTCTCCGTTTTATGGGAGAGTTCATCCCATTCACATTCACAGTTATGATTACAATCTGTGTATTTCCCTCCACCCTCTTTCCCACCATTTGTGCTTTTAACTCTCCCGTCTCCCTTCCCCTCCTCAATAGTATTCACTTTTCTCCCCCTCCTCCTGCAGCCTTCCCCTCCTTCTTTTAGCCCCCCTCCCTTTTAGTCCCCTTTACTCTTATTGCTTCTTTCCTCCCTTTTAGCCACCCTCCCCTTTCTTCCCCCTTCCCCTCCTACTACCTATAGAGCTAGTTAGGATTATCTGCTTAAGGTTATTGTTCCCTCCTTTGAACAAATCAGATGAGAGTACCTCTCAAACAATGCTCATCTCCCTCCCCTCCTTCCCTCTACTATAGTTTTTTACTTCTTCCTGTGATATAATTTTCCATTTTCTGCTTCCCCCTTTCCACACCTCCTATTACATTCCCTTCTCATACTTAAATCATATTTTTGCCATGACATCATTTACTTTATGCCCGTTCCCTCTACATATATCCCTTTTATCATAATAGCTGCACAGTTCTCAAGATTAACAGGTATTATCTTCCCTTACAGGGAGGTGAACAGATTGCCCTAATTGAGTTGCAAGTTTTTGTTTTTGTTTTTTCCCCTCTGTTTACCTTTTTATGATTCTCTGGAGACCTGCATTTGAAGATCAAATTGTCTATTGAGTTCTGGTGTTTTGGTCAGGAAGCTCTGGAAATCCCTTATTTCGTTGAATGACTTTCTCCTTGCCTGAAATGTTATGCTGAACTTTGCTGGGTAGTTGATCCTCGGTTGGAGTCCCAACTCCTTTGCCTTACGGAATATTGGGTTCCAATTCTTTCGATCTTTTAATGTAGAAGCTGCAAGGTCCTGTGTGATCCTGACTGTGTGACCTTGATATTTAAATTGTTTCTTTCTGGCTGCTTGTAGTATTTTCTCCTTCACTTGATAGCTCTGGAATTTGGCAACTATATTTCTTGGGGTTTTGAGTTTGGGATCCCTTTCCGGTGGGGAACGGTGGATTCTTTCGATGACTATTTTGCCCTCTGAGTCTAGTACTTCTGGGCAGTTTTCCTTGATGATTTCCTGGAAGATATTGTCCAGACTCTTTTCTTCATCATGGGTTTCTGGCAGGCCAATAATTCTTAGATTTTCTCTCCTGGATCTATTTTCCAGGTCAGTTGTTTTTCCAATTAAATATTTTACATTTTCTTCTATCTTTTCATTCTTTAGATTTTGTTTGACTGATTCTTGTTGCCTCATTGAGTCATTAGTTTCTACTTGCCCAATTCTAATCTTGATCGTATTGTTTTCTTCAGTTAGCTTTCGCATCTCCTTTTCCATCTGGCCAATTTTTCCCTTTAAGGAGCTATTTTCTCCATTTAATTTTTGTACTTCTTTTTCCATTCGACCAATTTTCCCAGTTAGGTTTTGGGTTTCCTTTTCCATCTGATCAATTTTCCCTATTAGGTTTTGAGTTTCCTTTTCCATTTGATTAACTCTTCCTTTTAGGGAATTATTCTCTCCAGTTAATTTTTGAACTTCCTTTTCCATTTCTTCAATTTTCTTTTTCAGATTGATGTTCTCATCAGTGAATTCTTTTTTTATGGTTTTAAAATCATTGGCCAGTTTTTCTTTTATATCCTTCTTCAGACGTTCCAGGTAATCTAGTTGTGCTTGCGAGAAATTCATAGTCCCATCTGAGGTTTCAGATGGAAGTACAGTCTCAGCTCTGACCTCTTTGGTGTTTGTGTTTTGGTCCTTATCCCCATAGAAAGATTCTATGGTTTTTTCACTTTTCGTCTGCTTTTTCCGATTCATGATGTTGGCTGAGTGTTGTAGCTTTTGGTTCTTTCAATCAGAAGATACAGATCTTTTAAGTTGAGTTGATGTTTGTCTAGGCTAAAAGCAGGCTTTTTTGTTGTTGTTGTTGTTGTTGTTGTTTCCCAGATCAACCCTGGGTTTAGCTTGATAGGTGTGTGGGAGGTGTGGTCTGGTCTCAGGATATCTCCTCAGCTGGCCTGAGGCAAAGGCAAGGTCCGGGGGATGGTGATCCCAGCTTCCCTATTGTCTTCCCTTTTCCCCTGGAGGGCTGGGGCACGCCTAGAGGCTAATGCGTGTTCCCGCCCCTCCTGGGGCTCGTCTCCCGGGCTGAGGCTTGCTTGGGTCTCAGTGCGAATTTTTCTCTGCCCTGGGTCGTCTGTCCCTCCAGATCGCCTCCACCACGGTAGGAAGAATCCCCCTTTGCCACCTCTCCAGCCTCTGGTGTTATGAGACCACCCGCCCCCTTCTGCTGCTCCCACTGATCCAGGATCAATCTGGGGAAGAATTTTATGGTTCCCTAGTGGTCATCGGGGGGGGGGGGGGAGGGGAGAGCACTTACTGATCACTCCGGCATCCCAGCTCCTGGATGTTCAAGTAGTGACCCACTGAAGTCCCGTCTTTAGGCTGAAGATTTCAAAGGCTGTTGCGCTGATATCGTTGGCTCGGCCTGGCTTATCTCCTGCTCCGCTGGTCTTGCCCGCCACTCTCGGGCCCCTCGGGTCGCCTCCGCCCTGCTGTGCCGACCGCGCTGCGCTGTGCGCCGGGGTCTCACCCCCGCGGAACAGATCCCTCCCGTGGACCTTCCAGTCCAGCCTGGGCTCCGAATCCGTCAAAGTCCGTCTCCCACTGGATTCTACACCTCCAAAGTCTGGTCAGACTCTCCCCCCAGATGTATCCAGAGGAGTTTTTCCAGGAGCTTAGGTGAGTCGTTGCTTTCACTCCGCCATCTTGGCTCCGCCCCCTCCATTTTAATTTTTAAAGAACTGTTTTCTTGATTGAGCTTTTGAACCTCCTTTTCCATTTGGCTAATTTTGCTTTTTAAAGCATTCTTCTCCTCATTGGCTTTTTGGACCTCTTTTGCCATTTGGGTAAGTCTATTTTTTAAGGTGTTAATTTCTTCAGCATTTTTTTGGATCTCCTTTAGCAAGTTGTTGACTCACTTTTCAGGATTTTCTTGCATGACTCTCATTTCTCTTCCCAATTTTTCCTCCACCTCTATTACTTGATTTTCAAAATCATTTTTTAATTTTTCCATGGCCTGAGACCATTGTATATATTTTTTGGAGGTTTTAGATGCAGAAGTCTTGACTTTGATGTCTTCCTCTGGTGATATGCTTTGTTCTTCCTCATCCAAAAAGATGGAAGAGAATATCTGTTCACCAAGAGAGTAATCTTCTATAGTCTTATTTTTTTTCCCTTTTTTGGGCATTTTCCCAGACATTTACTTTATGTTTGAGTCCTTTCTCAAGTGGAGGGTATACCCTAGGGACCTGTAAATTTTCAGTTCCTCTAAGGTGTCACAAGCAAGGGACAGGAGTATACTCCTCTTCTGGCCTGTTCTCTGGTCTGGAAGCAACCACAACCTTTTCTGCCCAAGATCTGTGAGTAGAATTCCCTCTCCAGAGCCTCCACTAGCTCCACCACACCAGCACTCCTCCTCACCCCAGGACCACCACTCAGGACTGAGATTCAGATCAACTGCTTGATTCCCCCAGGGTCTTTTGGCTGAGGACTCCAAAAATGGACATTGTGCCATGGTGGCTGATGCTGCCCTGGGCCCTATGCTGGGGCTGGACCTTGCTCCCTTCTCACCCAGGTGAAAGAGCTTTCTCACTAACCTTTGAAGCTGTCTTTTTCATTTGTGGGTTAAGAAATCTGGGAACTGCTGCTGCTACCTGGGATACTGCATCTTGAAGCTTACTCCAGTTCTAAATGAGTTGTGCTTCTCAGTGAAGGCTGGGCTGCATTCCACTCTGAGCCCCATGTGATAGACCTTTCCTGTAGGCCTTCCAGCCTGCGTTGGGCTGGCATTTTCTTTTACTCTGTCGTTTTGTGGCTTTGCTGCTCTAAAATTTATTTAGAGTCATTTTTTACAGGTATTTTATGGACTATGGGAGTAAAGCTAGAGTAGGTCCATCCTTCTACTCTGCCATCTTGGCTCCATCCCCCTAAAAGGGCATAATTTTAAGCAAAACAAATTTTAACTAAATATATGCCAAATGTTTATAGTGCCTTTTGAGGTGACAAAGAATGTGAATCTGAAAGGGTGCTAATCATCCAGGAAACAAGTTATGGTATATTAATGTGATAAAATTCTATTTTTCTATAGGAAATGATGAAGAAGATGACTTCAGAGAACCCTTGAAAGAATTGTATGAACCACTACAGAGTATAATGAAAAGAATTAAGAGGAAAATGTATACATAGTGAATGACTTAGGAACTTTGATTAATGTGATGATGGAAGTATGATTCCAGGGGACTAAGGATAAAAGAAGGTATCTACCTCCTGATAAAGAGGTGAAAGATTTAGAATAAAGAATGATATGTAAGTGGGTGTATAATAGAATATATTACAGGTGTTTATCTATCTAGTTATGTACACATGAATTTATAGACAAAATGTACATTCTATCGTCTACCTTATTTTTCCTTTTGGATACAGTAAATATAGCAATTTGTTTCATTTTAATATTTGTAATGGGTTTTGTTTTGCTTTAGTTCTCAATGTTGGTGGAGGGAGGGAGAAATTTTCATTGAATGAAATAAATACAATTTAATTTTTTTAAAGTAGAAGATACTAAATTATTGGTATTGATAACACATAACTGATCATTGTGCGTTCTTATATATTTTCTTCATATTTTATTCTTTTATATTTTTCTTATATTCTTATATTGCATTTTATTTTGAAGTAGCTGATCTCAAACTATACTGGTACTGTTGAAAAAAATAGAGAAGTCAATTAATTGAATAGATTAGGTATTGTTTGCCCCGTGTTTTTGAAAAGGACCAATGTTACCACAGGGTGGTAGCTTGACTTGTATATCAGTTGGATTTAAGTGAGTCTAAATTGCACAAATTTATCAACCTCACTCTCTCTTTCAGAGTTATCAAAGTCCAGTGGCAGAGCAAAAGCCAAGATGACTTGCAATGGTCAAAGATGCAATGAGTGACCTTGGCATCTTCAATGCCTGGCCAGGCTTTCAGAGCCCAAAGCACTACGAAATGTATCCCTGGGTAAGAGAGTATATATGCATTGATTAGTGTATTTTTCTCTCTAAGTGCCTTCTTCAATCACCTTTATGGCTGTTGAAACAAATTTTTCTCATCCAGTAAGGGGAAGTCTTCATGTGCTTGGGATAGACATCCTCCTAATTCAACGACAGGTTTGAAGCTTGTCAGTTACCTTCAACTTCTTTTAGCACATCTGCCAAGCAAGACTATTTACCACACTATGGGTGTTGCACATGCTGTAGTGTCTTAGACAAAATTCACCAGTCAACTCATATGTATCCTTTTACCCAGGTATGCTTCTCTTAGGCCCGTACCCCCAAAGATATCAAAGGAAGAGAAAAAAAATGTCCATATATAGAGAACTCTTTACATCATCTCTTTTCTTAGTAGTAAAGACTTGGAGACTGATAGATTGTCCATCAATTGAGAAATAACTTTTTTAAAGGTACTCTTTCATTTCTTATTCTATCATAAGTACTATGTTTTAATTCTCTAATTCTAATCTCTCACCTCCATTGCTTGCATATTATTTTTCCACAACCCTTGATTTTTCTCAATTAATTAAGAAAATTATTATCCTTTCCCACTTCACCTCCTGATAGTGTGGGTATACATCTCCAGGTTCTGTTTCTTAGCTCACTTCTTTTATACTGTGTTCATCCTTTTTTAATAAGGTCTGATTTATTTTTAAAGAATTTGGAATTGTTTCATGAAATACTAATGTACTTTGAGCTTAGTTCTCCTCATTCTTTCAACTTCTTTTAAATCTATAGAATCTTGGAAATGTTTTGCCTTTGATAAAGACTATTTTTTTCTTTCTTTCCTCAATTAGTCCATATCTCTTTTTAAAAAATACTTCACTGATTAACCTTTTCTTGAATATTATATTCATTTATCTTTCTTGTGCTTCACTTACTTCAATATTTGCAACTCAAAGGTTTTGCTCACCTCTTTATTTGCAGAAACACAGCTAATATTTTTATTTTGTTAAAAATCCATCTTTTCTTCCCTTAGATTATTAGGATCAACTCTGCAGAATACTTTGGACTGCAGTGGAACTTCTTTTCCTTCTTAGGGACTTTCCCCCATTTGTTTCCTTTTTTTTTACATTCTCTTCTGCCATTTTACGGCTTAGTAATAATCCTCAGTAATTAAAAATGATTTTCTTTTAAAGTTATGCTCCTTTCTTCTGGATGCTTGTAAATTTGTTGTTTCATATTGAAATTTTGAAAGTTAACCACTCTATGCCTTATAATTGCAAGTCCTTTGAAAAAATTCCTGGCAGTGGTCTGTGAATTTAAATTGTCAATGCTTTCATATATATATATATATATATGAAAGTTCTGGAAAGTTGTCTTGTATTATTTGGCGTAATTTAATATTTATGCTTTTTTTTTATCTTTCCTAAAAGACTTATGATAATCAAGTAGTTGTTATAAGGTAGGACACTTTGACTTATTTAAAATTCACACATTCTTTTAAAGTTATGTGTTATATCATGTATTCCAAAGATCTGAACTCTATTATTTGTCTTCTTTAGTTCTCTATTGAAAGCCCTAATTTCTAAATTAATTTACATAAAACATCTCTTTTAAAAGTTTTTAATTCTCTTGCTGTTATTCCATATTATTTGGAGAGTCCATAGAATGCTCTTTTTCATTAGGAGTTCCTGGTTTATTTCCATTCATTGTATTAATCCTTGTTCAATGTGTTAGAGACTCTGAACTTTTTCAGAGACTGAATTTTTATTAATCAAGTTCATGGTTTATCTTTGGGAGAGCAAGTATATACCCAGTATTTCTCTTTTGGATTTTTTTTTTTGCTTTCGAGCTTTTTTCATATATTCTTAAAAGTTTGTCTCTGACCTTTGCTTTTAGATCACTGAAGGGGAAAAGTATAAATTTTTGGAAACAATCACTATGAATGCCCACCAAATAATTTAAATCCAAAAAAGTAAGATGGAAACAAGTTCAGTGTAGCCAGGGACGAATATTAAGAGCATGGAAAGGTGTATCACCCAGGCAATATTCATAGCACTGAAGATGGCTATGAATATGCTGGCATAGTTCTCAATCGCAAAATATAAAAGACTCTTCATATAGAAGACAGAAGAAAAACATTTATTCAGATACTAGAAAGCCAAATTCCAGAACCAGAAAGCCAAATCTGTCATAGGAGCCAAGAAGTCATTACTCATTAGCACTCCTGGGGACAAAGGCATTCCCAAGCCTCCCCCAATTTGCTCCCCCAACCGCTCCCACCAGGGTCTTCCCACAAGCAAACACTCACATC
Organism: Notamacropus eugenii; assembly: GCF_028372415.1. NCBI lineage: Eukaryota > Metazoa > Chordata > Mammalia > Diprotodontia > Macropodidae > Notamacropus > Notamacropus eugenii. The sequence goes on along the minus strand of NC_092872.1, from coordinate 467,488,863 downwards.
CTTGCTCTACCTGCTGACCTGCATCCTCTCTCCTCCTCCCTGACCACTCTCACTCACTTCCTCCTGGTTCTGCTCCACCCTTCCTATTTCACCCTTTCAGCAAGCTCTTCCCATCACAGGTGACTTAGGCTTCCAGGTGATTTAAGCAGGTCACATGGCCCTATTAATTAATGGGAAAGATCTTTCCATTTAAATTGCCATTACACAAGGTACTGTAAAAATAGTGTCAGGAGTGCTCAAGCCCATAACAAGATGAAACCATTCAGGGCTCTAAAGAACAACAACAACAGCAAAATATATATATTTTTTCTTTTTAACTCTCTCTCCATAGCAGGACAAAAAGGAGAATAAAACAAAAAATGTAACTTTTGCTTTGGATAGATGGAATAATTTTAATTGACACCAGAGATAAGGAATGATTGTTCAATGCTTATTTTGTTTCTGTTTCCTCTAAGATGTATTCTCCCAGTGAATATTTCACTGGAAATGACAAAACAAAAATAACTAACATGTAGGTGATAAACAAGGTAAGTAAAGTTATAATTAGGGAATACTAGTTCCCATCAATGAAATCAATTTACCTGGTCAAGATAAACTATATCCTCTGGTACTGACTGAAACAACTACTTAAAGATAAACTTACAGAATTGCTATCAGTAATATTTTAATGATCATGAAAAACAGAGGCAGTGCTATAAGGTTGGAGGATGCATATTGCTCTATTTTTTCAAGAAGAGGAAAAAACAAAAACGAATAGCGTCTGTACATTATAGATCAGTGAACTTGATTTGAAATCCTGGAAAAATTCTAGAATAAGTCATTAAAGAGATGATTGGCAAACTTCTGGGAAAGGAAACAGCAATTACAAAGATAGGATATGACTTCATCAATAACAGGTCAGGTCAGGCTAATAATAATTCATTTTTTAAACAGTTAATAAATTGTTAGATGAAGAAGATGATAAATACAGTTTACCTAAAGTTTAGCAAGTGTTTTGTTAAATTATCTTGTATTCTTCTTGTGGAAGATGAAGTGCTATTGAATAGATGATAGCACATTTAGATTTAATCAGACTTGGTTACGTGACTGGACTCGAAAAAAAGTTATCAATGATTAAAAATCATTGTGGAAGGAAGTGTTGAACAGAGTGCCCATGGATGAGTGTTTGGCCATGTTTTGTTTAATGTTTTTAACAGTGACTTGGATAAAGGTTTGGATGCCATATTTATAAGATTTACAGATAACACCAAGTTGGCAAGGATAGCTAACACACAGGATTCATCAAGTTGTTTACAGTCTAGAACACTGGGTAGAATCTAATAAAATAAAATAAAATTGATATGAATATAAAATTTTATAGATCAGTCCAACAAATCAGTTTCACAAGTTCAATATGGTGGAGAATTGATTAGTTAATAGTGTGTTTAAAAAGATCAGGGTGTTTTAGTCAACTGCCAGTGGAATGTGAGTCCTCAGTGTGATTTGGCAGTTCCCCCCTCAAAAAAAAAAACTAATTGAATTTTGGGCTGCATTAAGAGACAAATAACTTCCAGGGATAATGCAGTTATAGTCTCCCTGTATTCTCCCCTTGTCAGATGATGTCTGGAGTATCTATTCGATTCTGGACACCATAGTTTAAGAAGTACTTTGATCAAATGAAGAACGTCCAGAGGAGCGAAAACGGGATGGTGGAGGGCTTGGATCTCATGTTATATGATGACTAGTTTAAGAAATCAGGGTTGATTAGGCTGAAGAAACGTGAACTTCAGATGGGAGTGGCCATCCCAAGTATATTCAGGTATTTTAAGGACTGTCAGGTAGAATAATGATCATACTTCCATTTGACCTTAGAGGGCAGAAAAAGGAGCAATGAGGGGAAATTGAAAAGAGATACTTTTATACTTGATGTCTAGAAAAGCTCCCTTCAGAACAGGCCTGCAACCCCATTCCCTGGTGGTTTTCAAGACAGATGACTACTTATTGGATATGTTATAATTCATATTTCTTCAGTCATAGGTTATACTAGATGGCCTCTGAGATCCCTTCCAACCCTCAAAATTTTGATTATTGTGATTCTGTGACTCCTTATCATTATTTCACAAACCCTGAAGCAAGGCACACTTAGTCCACTCTCAATGAGAGAAGGCTCCCTGATAGAGTTAAGTCAAGGAAGAGAAGATTGACCCCAGTTGAGTTTCTAGTACTCCTTTTCCTTGGAAACAGAAGATGTATGGGCTTTCCTTCTGTCCAACTTTGTGCTGTTCTGCCTCTCCTCTTCCTTACTTTCTTGTGCTTTCTTTCCCTCACTTAACTGAATTAAAATAAAAACCTTTCCCCTTATGTGAAAACAAAGGAGTTTCAAAATGAATTACTCCCATAGGAAACATACACAGCTGTACCTTAAAGTAATAACCTGTAACACTGACATTGACAGTGCTGTCTGGGTCTGGCATTTGACTTGGCCTAATGAAGAGACCCTGATTAGGGGATCTATGAATGTTTTTCATGAGTATTTCTCCTTGTATGGTATTTCTGCCTTCTTATCTTGTGGATTTGGCTTTCGTTGCTCTATATCCTGCACATAATTCCGTTCCTTAAGGATTTTAATGTGGAGAGATTTGTAAAAAAAACAACTAATGCTCTTCACTGTTAGTATGAATTATGTATTATGTGGAAAAGGGAAGGTTTGTTTGTTTTATTTTTAGCTTTTACCAAGGGAAATTTACTTCAAAGCTATAGCAAAAATAGAAACACAAACATTTCTCTTTAGCTCCTTGGGGTTACATTCTCCTTTACATTGCTTTGGTCTTTAGGAAGAGTCAACTCAGATTGTCAACAGTTTCTATAAATCATTCCACCAAGTTCATATCAAAATGCATCAAACTGCTGGGTGATACCTTGTCTGATGTACTGTCTGAACAGTCACCTAACACTTTTGAGGACCTCAAAGCTAGCCCAAGTAGCTGCAAACACAGAGACTCAACTCTTATACTTGCTGGTGACTCACTTTCCTGATCTTTCAAAACCCATAGGGTTGTAAGCAGCAATCTTCTTCACCTAAAACAAAAGAACAAAAAACACAGTCAAAAAACTGAGGCCTGTATTCACTAGCCACATGTCAGCTTTGGATAGCAAGTGTCTAAAGCCTTTTCCTTTTTATCATTATTATTTTTCCTTTGAAACATCATCAGGCAAGAAGAAGTAAAATGAAGAAGACAGTCATGTTTGTGGTCCTTGAAATGCTGAGATTTTTCCAGTGCTTTGTGGGTGAGGGATGGGGGTGGGGTAGGAGAGTCTAACTTTAGGCTAATATTATATATCCAGAAGTCTACGTAGGACCCTGGGAAATCATAATAGATTTGGGATTCTTAAGTCTTTACCAATCATGAATGTTTTCCCATTGTAAAAAGCCTCAATCTTAGGATAATAATAGAAATCTTGGAGACTCTAAGAATAGTTTAGGGATATATCTGAATGGATTTGGAAGAAGAGTTTCATAGACAGTATATTAGCTTTGCTACGGATCCTTTGTATTTTTGGTCAGACAAAATAAAAGCATATTTAATGATTTATTAACCTTGGTGCTTACATCGAATTTGAAGGCAGTTTGCCTTTTCTGTAGAGACTAGGCTCAAGAAAATTTCTGATGATCCCTGAATGGTAGCAAACTTAATCAAATTCTTATGTTGCAGTGGGAAAAAAAATCTTTGATGGGGTTTTGTTAGCCAAAAAGAGATTATGTGTGAAACTGCCAAGATTGTACTTAGTCCATGTTTTATACGTATCATGAACTAATATCAGTATATATCTCCACATCACCATATAGAGATGGGACTGTCAGTTTCAATGGACAATTAAATGGGAAAAAAATCCAACAACAAACTTTCTGAAAAGTTTTATGAGGGGCTAAAATAGGAAGTTTTGGAGGTCTTATTTCCTAGAAATGTGTGAAATTGGATCACTAACACCTTGCCTCATCATGACTGGGCAGGTATTGTAATTATAAACAGAGATGGAATAAGAGACAAATGGAACTTTTAAAATCTCCACACAATTCTTTGGTACTCTTAAATGAAAAATGCTCACATTTATTGCTCAAGGTAATATAATGCAATTTATAGCTCAGATTTGTTCTGCGATAAATGGTATTTTATATTTCAACCCAAAAATTAGTAAATAGACTAATTCACAATGAACACCATGTCTACTTATGGTTACTCTGCAATTAAGTCATGTCAGTAAGACACTGTGCAATCAGAGGGCTACCATGTCTGGCTTTGTTTTAGTTTTTTATTTCATTTTGGTTTTTTTTGTGGGGTGACATTTGCATTTTTTACCATCTGAAAGCATTTTTTTAGGACAGCAACAGTTATAAAAATAGTTTTGTCTTAGGATTTTAAAGCTTTTGATTAACAAGGGGCCCTGGCTCTCTCTTGCAGGAGGTCAGAGAAATGGTCATTTTCTCAGAATGATTCAGATGGTTAGATGGTAATTCTTTTAATGATTCCTGGGAATCCCTGCTTTATCTCCAAAACTGATGGCTTAAGGAGACTTGGAAAGGAGTATCATTGAGATTTCCTGAGTTACTTTGTTTCATGGAAAAAATCATCTTATGCTAGAGTTTGATAGTATTTTATTTTTTTCCCAATTACATGTAAAGATAATTTTTAGCCTTCATTTTTAGAAGATTTTGAGTTCTAAATTTTTCTCCTCTCTTTTGCTCTTATTGTACAATAGTATTCCATTAGTCACATACCACACCTTGTCAGCCATTCTCTAATTGACGGGCATCCCCTCAGTTTCAGTATTTTACCACCACAAATAGGGCTGCTCTAAATATTTTTTGCACATGTAGGTCCTTTTACCTTTTTAAAGATCTCTTTGGGATACAGACCTAATAGTGATATTGCTAGATGAAAGGATATGCACAGTTTAGTTGCCCTTTGGGCATAGTTCCATACTGCTCTCTAGAACGGTTGGATTATTCTAGTGCTCTAGTGCCAATTTTCTCACATCCTCTCCAACATTTATCATTTTCCTTTTTTGTCATATTATCCAATCTGATAGGTGTGAGGTGATACCTCAGAGTTGTTTAATTTGCACTTGTCTAATCAAAAGTGATTTAGAGCGCTTCTTCATATGCCTATAGATAGCTTTGATTTCTTCATCTGAAAACTGACTATGCATATCCCTTGACCATTTATCATTTGGATAATAGCTTGTATCCTTATAAATTCAGTTCTCTATATAACTGAGAAATGAAAACTTTATCAGAGACACTAGCTGTACAGATTGTTTCCCAGCTTTCTGTCTTCCTTCTAATCTCAATTGCATTGGCTTTGTTTGTGCAAAAACCTTTTAATTTAATATGATCAAAATTATCTATTTTATATTTTGTAATGCTCTCTGTCTCTTGTTTGGTCATGAACCTGGAGCTCACATAACTCCTTTAATAATTTGGGTGCTCTATCACTAGATGTGTATATGTTTAGCATTGATATTACTTCATGGCCTATGGTACCTTTTGGCAAGATATAGTTTCCTTACTTATCTCTTCTACTTATCTCCATTTTTGCTTTTCCTTTTGTGAGATCAGGATTGCTTCCCTGCTTTTTAACTTTGGCTAAAGCTTAATAGATTTTTCTCCAGCCCCTTACCTTTACTCTGTGTGTGCCTCTCTGCTTCAATGGTGTTTCTTGTAAATAACATATTGTGGGATTATGGTTTTGATCTACTCTGCTCTCTGCTTCTGTTTTATGGGAGAGTGCATCCCATTCCCATTCACAGTTATGATTCCTAACTGTTTATTTACCTCTATCCTTTTTCTTTTCCTGTTTGTCTTCTCTCTCCTTTTACCTCCCCAACGTGCACTCCCTTCCATTAGTTTTCTTCCTTTACTTAATGTCTTCCCCTCCTACTTCTCTGTTAGGTAAGAGGTTTCCATATTCAACTGATTGCGTATATTATTCCCTCTCTGAGCCAATACTAATGAGACGAAGGTTCAAGTGATGTCCATTGCCATCCTTCATATCTTGCCCTCTACTGTAATAGGTTTTTCATGCTTTTTATCTCTATCTCTCTTTCCTTTGATAAAAGCTATCGTTCTATCTGTCCCTTCCCTCAGCACCCAGTGAACTCTTCTTTCTCATCCCTTAGTTATACTTTTATGTCATTCCCTAAAATTCACCTTATACTCATACACTCTGTTTGTGTGTATTAGTGGCACAATTTTTAAGAATCACAAGTAATAGCCTCCCATGTACAGATTTCAGCTCTGTTGAATCCCTCATGCTTCCTTTTCCTTTTTAACTTTTTTCATTTTTTTAAAGTTTTATTTTAAACTCAAATACCCAAATGCAGAATAGAGAAAAGGAAAAAAAAAACATATGCAAAGTAAGAAAAGAAAAAAAAGCATGTCATGTGGATAGCAGAACATAGGAGAGGATTCAAAATATGTAGAGATAAATTTTCATTTCAAGAAAACCTATATGAAAAATACAAGTTGTGTTGAGAGCTGTACATTTTTTTTTGCTTCCTTGTAAGTTTTCTTTTGTTCTTTGCTGTACATTTTTTACTTTGTTCCTTTTTTTTGCCCTTCCTCTCCTCTCCCTCCCAGAAGGGTACAATTAAGTACAGATATATTAATATATATAAATATAGATTTATACATACACAAATACATATATACCTACATAAGCAGAATGTACTTTCCCTAACTAATTCTAGTTCTGTTCTTTGTTTATCAGTTTGTGCGTATTTCTTGTTTCCTATGCCTCCTGATTCCTCTACTTTACTTCCACCTGCTACCTTGCCCTCCTATTACTTAGCCTCCACCCTCCAAAGATCCCTCCCCACTCTCCCATTCCCTGCAATCTAAACATGTTTCTATAGCCCCCTATACCCTATTCCCTCTCCTCCCCCTAGAGATTCCTCCCTTATCCTTCCATTCCCATTGATATAAGTACCCTTCTATATCCCCCTTAACCTATTTCCTCACCTTCCCCTTTAGAGATCTCTCCCTCTCTGTCCCCTATCATTTTATTTCTTCTGAATTATACTTTCATACATACATACTATATATTTATATTTATATATAGTATGTATGTATGTGTGTATGCATGTATTATTACCTCTTAAATCCATTCCTGATGAAACTAGGTAACCAGAACTACCAGTTCTTCTCCTCATCTGCTCTTTTCAATTTTTTAGGCTTTTCTTGAATCTCTATATTGGAGATCAAATTTTTAATTCACTTCTGGTTTTCTCTTTATGAAAACTTCAAATACTTCTATTTCATTGAATGACCATTTTTTCCCCTTGAAGTATTATTCTTAATTTAGCTGGATAGGGGATTCTTGGTTGTAGTCCTAACTCCTTTGTCTTCTGCAATATCATGCTCCATGGCCTAAAATCTTTTAATTTTGCAGCTGCTAAGTCCTTGGTAATCCTTATTGTAGCCTCATTATTTGCACTGTTTTTTGACACTTGCAGTATTTTTCCTTGACTTTATAGTTCTGTAATTTAAACTTAATGTTCCTTTGAATTTTTATTTTGGGATCCCTTTCCTGAGGTGATCAGGAGATTCTTTCAGTCCTTATTTTGCCCTCTGCTTCCAGGACAGCAGGACAGTTTTCTTTGATAATTTCTTTAAAGATGCTGTTAAAGTTCTCCTTTTGATTATTGATTTCAGGTAGTCCAATGATTCTGACTTTGACCCTCCTGGATATGTTTTCCAGGACGGTTGTTTTTCCATTGAGGTACTTTACATTTTCTTCTATTTTTCATTCTTTTTAATTTGTTTGATTAATTCTTGACATCTCATAGAATCATTACCTTCCAAGATCTTGCCCAATTCTAACTTTCAAGGAGTTGTTTTCCTTAGTTAGCTTTTGTACTTCCTTTTCCATTTGGCCAATTGTACTTTTTAAGCAGTAGTTTTTTTTAAGCTGCTGAGTCTTTTTTCATCATTGTCTTGCATCACTCTCATTTCATATCCCAATTTTTCTTCTACTTCTCATATGATTTTTAAACTCCTTTTTGAGCTCTTCCTTTAGTCTTTTTTTCTGGGCATAAGACCACTTCCCATTTTGCTTTGGGGTTTTGTCCACAGTTATTTTAACATTGTTGTCCTCTTCCGAGTTTGTGTCTTGATCTTTTCTTTCACCATAATAATTTTCTGTGGTCAGATTCTCTTTTTTTTTTGTTTTTTAAATCTTTTTTTAGCCCTTTTCCTTTCTTTTAAATTTGAGCTTTGCAATTAGGGTGCCAAAGGAGAAATGTGTTAAGTTTCTTGTGACAGGGGCTCCAACCCTGGCTGTTTACCTGGTGTTGCACTGATATTGCTCTGAGGATCATGGGGGCTCCTGTGTCTGTTACTATGCTGAGGGGGTGAGGTGCAGGTGACTGGCCCTGATGGAGGCAATAAGGGTCTGGCAACTTACCTGGTACTAGTATCTGGCTTGTGCTGAGGTTGATGGGGTGTTTCTTCATATGAAGGTCTGGCTAGTGGAGGTTGCCTGTTTGCTCAGGACTATATTCCAGCATTTGTCAGTTCTTAGAGCTAGAATCTGCATGTTCCTTTGGTTATGTTGAGGCAGGGGTGGGGGGCTGGCATTGGGGTTTTCTTGCTCAGGATCTGTAACTAGTTTGCTGAGGTGTCTATGCTACAGTTTAAAAAGTTCTTTAGTGGGGTGGAGCCAAGATGGTGAAGTAGAAAGATGCACATATTTTAGCTCTTCCCACACAGCCCATAAAATACCTGTAAAAAATGATTCTAAACAAACTCTAGAGCAGCAGAAGCCACAAAACAACAGAGTGAAAGAGATTTCCAACCCAAGGTAGCCTGGAAGGTTGACAGGAAAGTTCTATCACATGAGTCATGGAGTGCAGCCCATAGAGCCCAGCCCAGCAGGGACAGGACCAGAAGAGGCCTTGAGGCAGAATCCCCAGCAGCAGCAGCAGTAATCAGATCCCTCTACCTACAAACAGCAAAGACATTTCAAAGATCCATGAAAAAGCTTTTTTTCCTGAGTGAGAAGGGAGCAAGGTCCTCCCCTAGCCATGGCCTCAGGTGGTCCCAGGCAGCAGCAACAGTGGCCAGCAGCAGTGTCCATATTTGGAGCCCTCAGTCAAAAGCCTCTGGGGGAATTGAGCCACTGATATGGGTCTCAGTCCTGGGTGGTGATCTGGGGGTGAGGAAGAGTGAAGGCTGGCATGATGGAGTTGGTGTAGGCTCTGGAAAGGGAATTCTATTTGCAAATCCTAGGCAGAAAAGCTTTGGTAGCTCCCAGCCCAGAGCACAGGTCAGGAGAAGAGTAAGTCCTCTCTCCCTTGATTGAGCCACCTTGGAAGAACTGAGAACTTACAGGTCCCCAGAGTATACCATCCTATTGACAAAAGACTCAAAAGTCAAGTAACTGGCTGGGAAAATGCCCAAGAAAGAGGAAAAAATAAGACTATAGAAGGTTACTTTCTGGGTGAACAGATATTTTCTTCCAACCTTTTCAATGAGGAAGAACAATGCTTACTATCAGAACCTCCAAAATAAATATGTAATGGTTGCAGTCCATGGAAGAGCTCAAAAAGCATTTTGAAAATCAAGTAAGAGAGGTGAAGGAAAAATTGGGAAGAGAAATGAGAATGATGCAAGAAAATCATGACAAGCTAGTCAACAGCTAGCTAAAGGAGACCCAAAAAATTCTGAAGAAAATAACACCTTTAAAAATAGGCTAACTCAATTGGCAAAAGAGGTCCAAAAAGTCAATGAGGAGAAGAATGCTTTAAAGCAGAATTAGTCAAATGGAAAAGGAGGTTCAAAAGTTCATGAAGAAAATAGTTCTTTAAAAATTAGGATGGAGCAGATGGAAGCTAATGACTTTATGAGAAACCAAGAAATTACAAAACAAATCCAAAAGAATGAAAAATAGAAGACAATGTGAAATATCTCATTGGAAAAACAACTGACCTGGAAAATAGATCCAGGAGAGACAATTTAAAAATGATGGGACTACCTGAAAGCCATGATCAAAAAAAGAACTTAGACATCATCTTTCATGAAATTGTCAAGGAAAACTGCCCTGATATTCTAGAACCAGAGGGCAAAATAAATATTGAAAGAATCCACCGATTGCCTCCTGAAAGAGATCCAAAAAAAGAGAAAGTCCTAGAAATATTGTAGCCAAATTCCAGAGTTCCCAGGTCAAGGAGAAAATATTTCAAGCAGCTAGAAAGAAACAATTTGAGTACTGTGGAAATACAATCAGGATAACACAAGATCTAGCAGCTTCTACATTAAGGAACTGAAGGGCTTGGAATATGACATTCCTGAAGTCAAAGGAACTAGGATTAAAACCAGGAATCACCTACTCAGCAAAACTGAATATAATATTTCAGAGGAAAAAATAGTCATTCAATGAATTAGAGATTTTCAAGCACTCCTGATGAAAAGAACAGAACTGAATAGAAAATGTGACTTTCAAACAGAAGAATCAAAGAAGCATGAAAAGGTAAATAGGAAACAGAAATCATAAGAGACTTACTAAAGTTGAACTGTTCCCATTCCTACATGGAAAGATAATATCTGTAATTTGAAAATTTTCTCAGTATTTGGATAGTTGGAGGAATTCTACACACAAACACACATACACACACATATACAGACAGAGAGCACAAGGTGAGTTGACTAGGAAGGGATCATATATAAAAAAATAAGATTAAGGGGTGGGAGCAGTATATTGGCAGGAGAAAGGGGGAAATGGGACAAATTATCTCTCATAAAAGAGGCAAGAAAAAGCTTTTTCAATGGAATGGAAAAGGGGGGAGGTGAGAGGGAAAAAGTGAAACTTACTCTCATCACATTTGGCTTAAGGAAGGAATAACATGCTCAGTCAATTTAGTATGAAAATCTGTCTTACACTACAGGAATATAGGGAAGAAGGGGATAAGCAGCATTGGGGGGATGATGGAAGGGAAGGCAAATGGGAGGAGGGAGCAATTAGAAGTAAACACTTTTGGGGAGGGACAAAGTCAAAAGAGAGAATAGAATAAATGGGGGTCAGGATAGGATGGAGGGAAATATAGTTAGTCTTATACAACATGACTATTATGGAAGTCATTTGCAAAACTGCACATATATAGCCTATACTGAATTGTTTACCTTCTCAGTGGGGATGGGTGGAGAGGGAGGAAGGAAGAGGCGTTGGAACTCAAAGTTTTAGGAACAAATGTTGAGAATTGTTTTTACATACAACTTGGAAATAAGAAATACAGGTAATGGGTATAGAAGTTTATCTTGCCCTACAAGACAAGAGAGAAGATGGGAATAAGGGAAGGGAGAGGTGTTAGAAGGGAGGGCAGATTGGGGGAAGGGATAAGCACAATGCATGGGGTTTTGGGGTGGGGGGAGGGGAGAGATGGGGAGAAAATTTAGAACTCAAATTTTTGTGTAAATGAATGTTGAAAACTAAAAATAAATATATAAACATTAAAAAATAAAATAAAAAATGAAAAATGAAATAAAAATCACTGTGAATTTTAGAATATCTTTTAGTAAATTTATTATTTATTTCTGTTTTACATTCTTTCTTAATAATTTTGAGTTCTGAATTCTCTCTAACCCTGTAATCACCCATTGAGAAGGAACCAATATGACATCAAGTTTACATGTGAAATCATGTGTAGCATATTTCTATATTAGCCATGTTTCAAAAAAAAGCAAATAAACTAAAGGAAGCCTCAGTTGTTCCAATATGAGGCAATTCCATTTCCTAACCCTCAAATTTCCAAACATTGAGGTAGAGGGAGTGGAAATATTTAGGCATCATACCAATATTAAAATTATTAGTGTAAAAAAAAGTTCTTTAGAGTTCATCTAATCCAGTCTTCTCATTTTATAGGTGAGGAAATCAAATCTAGAGAGGGAAATGACTAATCTAAGATAAAAAAGCTAGTTAGTAGCAGAGATAGAATCAGAACTCTGCCTTACTTACTATCAGTCTAGGTCTTTTTTCCATTGCAACTATAAAGGGTCATAGATATGGAGCTAAAAGGGAATTAAAGCATCCATCAGCCCATCCCTCTCATTTTACATGAGGAAACTGTGGCCCAGAGAGGTTAAGAGCTTTGCCCAGGCTCATACAGTTGACAAATATTTGAAGAAGAATTTGAAACGAGGTCTACTGGATTCCATTTTCAATATAGAGAGCATCAGACTTGACTTGTAGCTACTACTGCCCCTGTTACTGTTTACAGAACCTCTTCATTGTCTCCAAAGCTGGAAACAGGTATATTATGTGTCCTAGACAAAGTTTGAAAATTGTACCCTCTGAGGGTATGGGATGTATACTGATGGTTTTGAACGTTTATGCTTAGTAATTGAGTCATAAAATAAATGCATATATACCACAGAGAGTAATATTTCCTAGCATTAAAAATGTCCATTTAGTTTAAAAGTCATATTAAAATATTTTTAGGTTCCCTTGCCCCCATTTTTTTCATTCCACACCGTGTTACTTTGTTTTTTTCTAATTAGCCCTCTTCTTCTCTGAGGTATCAACTTAAGTGGTTAAAACAGATGAATACATTTTAGTATTTTAGATGACCATATAAATCTATGAAAGTGTTTTCTGGTCCCAAATATGTAAGACAGGCAGGAATTTGGAAGAAAGAATTGAGTTCATTCAGAAGGAGTGCATATCTTGAAGTATTCCATCTTATATTACTATGTTTCTGTGCCTTTCCATTTTCTGTTCATTTCCAGTGGAGACAAAAAGAATCTCAAGTTAAAACAAAAACAAAAACAACTGGGGAACCTCAGACTGAAACCAGTAAGTCTTCTTGGTGGTATGCTAGAAAAGTAGAACCTAAAATGATGATAAATGGATGTTGTCTGGAAAACAGAAATTAGGGCTTCCTTACCGCAAGTCAGATAAAGGATGCAGGTAGAGAAACTGTCCTTAGTGTACATGAAGTAGAAGTTAAAGTATAGATTTTAAAACTCCTAGCAGTATTTAGCTGATGATATTCTGTATACCTCTGTATACAAAGAAGTTGGTCCCATCTTTGGAGGGACTAACATATCACATCACATCAGGATTATCCTTTTAGAAAGGAAAAACAAACAAAAAACCATGAAGTGTGATCATCAAAGCTGAGTACTGATAGATTCTTCTAGTAGAGAAAACAGTTAAGATTTCACTAGTCAAATGACTGGCTTGCAGAGGAATGCATTTCTAAATTCTATATCTGAAACCTCTGACATTTTAGGGAAAAATGACAGAATCTTCTTTTCCTATTTTGGCAAAGGAGAAGCAAGAGCTATGTAAGAAATCGAAAGCATTCATTAAAAGATTCATTAAAACCTCTTGCCCACTTTATCCAAACCTAGGAGCAAACAAATGTGACCATGGGGTCAACGGATCTTGCTTGCAATGACCCCGAGAGAGAGAGAGAGAGAGAGAGAGAGACAGAGAGAGAGAGACAGAGAGAGAGAGACAGAGAGAGAGAGACAGAGAGAGAGACAGAGAGAGAGAGAGAGAGAGACAGAGAGAGAGACAGAGAGAGAGAGACAGAGAGAGAGACAGAGAGAGAGAGACAGAGAGAGAGAGACAGAGAGAGAGACAGAGAGAGAGAGAGAGAGAGAGAGATATTCCCTGCAAAGAAAACTTATCTTGCCCACATACACAACATAGACTATATGACTGGAAGATACTGTAGGGTAGAATGTTACCAGTGGCATCCAGGTCTAGAAGCAACAATGTGGAGTGTTGATGGGCCTTTTGTATTATTATGTGTTCTACATTCAGGACAACTAGGAGGGGAATAAATTGTCTTTCCCTGAATCTTCCTTGGTCACATGGGTGCCCCTCTAAATTGGTGAACTTTCTATATCCTAATCATGACTTTTCTATGTATCTTCCCCTACTTGAATGTTCCTGTTATGTATCTATTCTTCCTGTTGACGATGTCTATATTTATGGCTGTATGTCCTCAGTTTTGGTGAGGAATGCTATATCGCTACTTTTCTTTCTATGATATTTCTTCAAAGGCCTTTGGTTCAAAAAAAGATGAATCTACACCCTCAGGGTTCATCTCTTTTCCCTTTCCGGACTTTTTTTTTATCCCTTTGTGGAGAATTTGGAAGAGAAGGGCAAAAGACTCTTAAGGTCTCAGAACTGGTAAAGACTGCATCACCAGTCCCTTCTTTAGTAAGATTGCAATGCAAAAGAAAATATGGAGAGAAGACTGGTATTCTCTGGCTGATCAAAATAACAGATTGCATGAAAGGAGAATTTCCTAGGCTTTTTTCCATTACAAATAAAGTATCATGCCATTGAGAATAAAAACTGACCACCAGTAAAATGATCTTCTCAGCAGGAAGACTATACCAATGTCTGGACTGCCAGAGTCTGATTGGTCAGTAAAATACTGGCACAACCACTTGGGTATTTGTCCTTGTTTCAGCTGACCAGTGCTTACTCTATAAGAGAACAAGGAAAGAGGGGGAGGGTGGCGAGAGTGGGGAGAAGGACCAGGGTTTAAGGAGAGAGGGAATCAAGGAGACTGGAAATCTCAGGGTGAAGTTTTTCCCCCTCTTTTCTCTTCCAAATCATAAATTAACATCAGTGGACCTTGTTTAAGTGCAGCCTCACAAATTAATATGAAATATAGTGCTTTTTCATAAGCTTTGAGAACCAGATTTAAAAGCATATTGGTGTTTGTGCACAGCAGGCTGTAATGATCCATTATCCTGCAGGCTGAGGAGCTAGCAGCAACACATAAATAAGAAGCAATTGGCCCATCTGCTTTGATTTCTGCCGCGTCCCCAGAGAATGTGAGTAGGAGCTGACACTCCTCCCCATCTGCCCTTACATTATCAATTACAGTTAAATTATGCCGCATGCTGCAGGGCTGGCAGATATGGATTGTAGATTGTGGCACCTGAAAAATATAGAAGAAAATACATATGTTGCAAGCCAGCTGTTTATTTACAAGTTCTTGACATATTTCCTCACTTTCTCTGTAGCTGCTTTTTTTAAACTTCCTTGAGACGTGGCAGTTCTGTGTGAACTTGAGAAGAAATTAGGTGTAACAGCATAGCACCACATGTATAATATTTCAGTTTCCTTTTTTACAGTTGAAATGCTCACAGAGCAAAAGGAAAAAAAACCACATCAGGTTGAACAGATTTTAAATTATGAAAAAAAATAAGTTGTGAAAACATCTGGGGTGGTTGCTACAGCTTGTTATGTTTATAAAACATGTCAGAACAGGAGGGGTGGTATGCACTGTACATTTTTTGGCAGCTTAGAAATCATGTGTAAAACTGTAACTTTTATGAAATGTTAAGTGTTTATGAAAGCTCAGGGAATGGTAGAGGCAGAAGCTGAGGGCTTGGGCTTCACTGGGATGGAGGCAAGTGCTTTTCTGAAGCATCTTACCACAGCCTCTAGGAATGCTACTTTCTTGTGACCAGGGACTCATTTCATTCCAAAGATCATTTGATTCTGGAACTGTGAGATGGATGATTGCCAGTTGTGTTGAATTGGGTTTTGGTTTGGCCATACTAATTTTCTGATAGTCTTGCTTGACTCCAGTACCTAAACTTTGGCTTCGCCCTGAAAGAGGAACTACAAAAGCTCACATATCAGAGTTTTCTAGTTTGTAACTGTCCAAGGTGGAAGTTAAGGAAATTCATGTAGCATCTTCAGTAATCCCCAAATATTTTTAGTAGGCTAAAAACAACAACAACCACAACAACCACAGAATTTTAATTTGTTTGTTTTTAGCTATGGGAAGCAAAGATGCTTGCAAGGAAAAGCTGAGTCCCCCAGCTGGGAATCTAAAGACATAGACTTTAATCTTAATGCTTTTTATTGTAGGTTTTTATTACTCAACAGCTACTAGGTTGGCAGGTATGAATGCTGATAGAGGGCTTTTGTTGAAATTGCAGTATTTCTCTACCAAAGTTCTTTTCTGATACGGAGGTAAGCTTCAGTTCTCAAAAACCATGGCAGAAAAAATATAGACCTTTGAATCTCTCAGAAAACTGAAAAAGTTTTGAGTATGAATCCAGCAATGGACTCAGTGATGGATTGACTATCATTCAAGGTTAGGATAGCTAAATTTACCAGAGACTTTGCTTCTGGATTAACTGTGGTCACTCATGAAGACCTTTTCCTAAGTTGTAGAGGGGTTGAAATCCTGAGAAGGCATGAGATCATTGACAAAATCATGAATACTTGGAGTAGTGGTACTAAGTTATAAGTAAATATATTAACTGAAGGGGGAAGATTATAGATTACAGAAATATTGATTTAGAGCTGTACTGATCCTTAGACATTGTTGAGTCAACCACAATCCTTTTATGGATGAGGAAACTGATATCCAAGAGGTTAATTGATTTGCTTAACATCACATAGCCAGCAAGTATCTGAATTAGGATTTAAACCCAGGTTCTCTGCCTCCCAAACTGTATCATATTCCTTCTCCTCTGTAGAATCATGTTTTGTAGGGAAATTGAAATTTCATGGGGTGGGCATGGGAAAGATGTAGGCAGACAAGTCGCCCGGAGAACTAAGAATCACTTTATCTGTTGTGTGTGATTGGGGAGTGTATAATAAATATAAAGCTTTTATAATAGTTCTTGGAAGGTGATTTCCTTTCCTTTTTTCCTTTCCTCTTCTCTTTTCCTCCATCTTCCCCTTATCTCCCCCTTCTCCTCCCCCCCCCCCAACAGCAATGCACACTTTGGAAGTAGAGATTTTTCACAGCAGTATTGACTGCCAAGCAAGAACTGAGTTAATTGCAGTAAAAATAAAGTGCTCCAGTATCTGGCTAAAGGAAAAGCTGTCACTCAGGGCCTGGAATTCACATGTTGTATACCCCATAGTCATGGAAGCCCTATTCAATTCCACTTTATGTTAGGTAGTCTTATATAGGAGGAGGAAGTTAAGAGTGGGAGAGAAAAACATTATACTTTGTATTTAGGGGAAAAAAAAATTTGAGAAAGAAAGAAGGTGCAAGTTTCTGGAACTGGAAAATCATCCAACTGTTCTTTTCATACAGTTTTATCTTCCAGAGAAAGAAATTATACAGTCATTGTTGTATATGTGTGTGTTTACCAGACCTGTGATTTCATAGAGTAGGAAATTCATGATGAACTTCAATTTGATCAACGCAGATCAAAATCTTCCCTGCAATTTGTAGTCTTGGACAGTTGCCTAGCATTCTGAGAGGTTAAATGATACCCTGCATCTGAGGCAATACTTGAATTCATGTCTTCCTAACTCTGAGGCTAGCTCTCTAAAGAGTATGCTTTGCAAGCCCCTTGGTTGTAGCCTTCTGAAAGGAGTTTGGCTTATTTAAAATGATTCCCCAGGAACTCAAAGTCATCTTGAAGCAGTACTTTCCCCTCCTAGCCTAGTAAGTGTTATCTCTCAGGCTTACTTGTCCACAATTTGTGAGTTTAATAAGCCCAAAGTCCTCTCCCCTGCTTTCTGCCTCAGGATTAAAAAACAAAGGAATATTACACAACATCTTGTCTCAAAGCCATTCATTTCCCAGAAAGTAGTTTTTTTTGGGGGGGAAGGTGAGGCAATCAGAGCTAAGTGAATTGCCCAGGGCTACACAACTAGTAAGTTTTAAGTGTCTTTGGTTGGGTTTGAAATCAGGTTCTCCTAACTCCACAGTACCACCTAGCTGCCCCTGTTTCCCATAAAGTATTGCTTTGACCTCACACCATTTCCTCTTTGGGGTTGTCAGGTGCTGTAGTCAACTTGCTTCATCTTCAAAGTTACCTCTTAGAGTACAGAGAACAGTGGTCTTGAGGTCAGAATCAGGGTTCAAGTCCTGGCTCAGACTATTACTAGCTAAGTGAATAAAGTCAAATCATTTGACCTCTTGAAGCTTAACCAGTAAAAGGAGAACAATTCTGATTGAAATTCTTCATGGCTTAACATGGAGAAAGTGATATGTAAACTGAGAGATATCTCCGTAGGTATACATACATATACATATGTATGTACGTATAAAAATCTGTGATTATTGGCATTAATAATGATAATTTTTACAAGGGTCTTTGGTTTTCAAGACTGCAATTATAAGCCACTTACAGTCATATTCAGGAGACACCGTGTCAGGTTTCACAAATATGTCTGGTTAAAGTTTTTTTGTTGTTTGTTTTTTTTCCCCAGGAAAAGAATATTGGTAATGAGGTGATTTTTAGGTCTCTCTCTCTCTCTCTCTCTCTCTCTCTCTCTCTCTCTCTCTCTCTCTCTCTCTCTCTATATATATATATATATATATATATATATATATATGTACACATCTATTTGCTTTTCTATCCTCCTTTTTCTTTCCTAACATTTTCCCCTCAACTGAACTTACATTTTTCCCCCTGAGGTTATTGGTATAAATGGAATAAAAATGGTTAGAATCATAAATCACATTGAATAGGAGTAGCCAGTTCCAGTTGCTTTTTTTTCTTTTTGTTTTGGGAAAGGGGATGTTTTTTCTCCATTATAATTTATTATTCTGTAGAAAAACAAATAATATTTCTCTAATTAACAGTCATAGGCAACTATCTTATAAATCACCATCAGAACATTTTTAGTGGTGATTTATACTATAGCAGTATAAATTAAACAACAGAATCACATCAGAGAGATAGAGAGAGAGAGAGAGAGACAGACAGACAGACAGACAGACAGACAGACAGAGGCAGAGACAGAGGGAGAGATTGAGATTGGGAGGGAGTGAAGGAGAGAAGGTTTCTTGGCTCAGGGGATTATAAGTGGGAGGTTTCTTGCTTGATGTTTCATTGTTTTCATCTGGCCCAATGAATTGAGACAGTGTGCTGTGGTGGGAAGCACCCTGGACTCAGGTAAGGAGACCCAGGTAAGCCCTGGTTAGATCTTCTGGGCTTCTCTTCTAGCAGTGGATCCTCCATCCCTGTAGGTCTTCAAGTGGAGGCTGGATAATCACTTGTCAGGCTTGTTGTAGAGGATATTACTGTTCAAGTATAGGCAGATGGATTTGAGGTTTCCTCTAAGTGTAAAATTCTGTTGCTCTGTCAATCAACCCTTTGATTCTCAGATTGTCTGTAATATTCTTTCTGGCTTTAACTTGCTGGAATTCTGTGGCTGTATAAATGTAAAATGTCAGTTGACTGGACCAGGATATTTGAGTAACTTATTTAATGCAGTACCCAGGAAAAGACTGAAGCATTTCAGGACATGTTTAAATGAACATAAACCAAAACCTTATCATTCTTCACATAGTAAGATTATTATCAATAATACGCTTGGAACATTACTCTTCCCTTTGCAAAATGGCTCTCCTAATTCCATTGGTATTAGCCAGAATTATCTAGGTTTAAAATGTGGCATTTAAATAGGTTAAATGATAAAAGCAATTGTTTTTCTCCTTTACCCCCCCTGCCCCCCAAACATTCTGTGACACACAGTCCACCAGTGTGTATGGAGCCCAGGGGAAAGTGGCCTCACACTGCTTTTCCTTCGTATGTTTTGTTCCTCCTTGGCTCTTGACATAGACAATGCCACCAGCCACTCCTGTCCCCCAGATGCTTCTAGGATGCCAGTAGAAAGGTCCAAGGTTCTGAAGTTTAGGGTCCTCTTCCAGCCAAGATGGAAAAGAAGAGATCAAGCTCCTGACTAAGGTGGCTAGGGCTAGGTGACATGGCTAGGGTATTCTCCATCCCACCTCCCCCACCTAAGAAATTCCTTCTCAGGGGTTTAACCAGGGTGGCTCTATCTCTTCTCTCTGTTTCTAGTCACTGGAAGGCTTCTTAGGTTTGGAAAGAGTTCCTTGTTATTTTGTGTAAAACCCTTAGAGCATGACTAAATTTTGTCAACCAATACAAAGACAGTTCCTGTACAATGTCACTCCATTTTATACAATGACTTGCAAACAATTCTAAATTAATCACAGACATTTTTTTAAAATTCAGTATAAATATTGATTAAGGCAACTAGTAATACAGTGAATAGATTGTGGTCCTGGATTCAGGAGACTCATCTTCCTGAGTTCAAGTCTGGCCTCAGATACTTCCTAGTTGTGTGACCCTAGTCAAGTCACTTAAACCTGTTTGCTTCAGTTTCCTCATCTGTAAAATGAGCTGGAGAAGGAAATGACAAACCACTCCAGTGTTTTTACCAAGAAAACCCCAAATAGGGTCATGAAGAGTCAGACCCAAGTGAAAAATGACTGAAAAATAAAATAATATTGATAGATGCAATAGAGAAGAATTCTCTCCTAGTTAAGGTAATGAGGACTAAGAGGGCGTGGGGTGATTGATTGACTCAATCAACCTCTGCCCTTACAAATCTACTATGTGTGTGGCAATGGGATATAACACTAAGCTAATAAATAACTTACATTTATAAAGTACTTACTAGATATCAGACACTGTGCTAAGTGCTTTACAATTATATTTTCACTTGATTCTTAAAACAACCCTGGGGGGTAGGTTCTATTATAATCTGCCCTTTTATGGATGAGAAAACTGAGCTAATCAGAGGTAAAGTAATTTGCCTGGAGTCACACAGTTAACAAATGTAGGAGGTCTGATTTGAACTCAAGTCTTCCTGACTATAGGCCCAGCATTCTATCCACTGGGCCACCTACCTGCCTATAACACAAAGAGCATTGGAATCAAGGTCAGAGTTTCCTGTACTCTACTACTTACTTCTCCTGTGCTTCCAGAAATGTCATTTCTGCTTTGGGTCTAGGTTGTTTCATTTGTAAAATGTGAAGCCCTGGCCATATGATTGCGATAGCTTCCTTTAGCTCCTTTATCTGTCTCCATCCTGTTTATAATGTGTTTCCATTGTTTTTCCCCAGTAAATAAGAATAGGTTGTGCTGACCCATTTGTATTCTTCCACCCAATCCTTCATTGAAATAATAGTACATATTTTCAAAGTAGCAGTTGGGAGTTAAGAGCTTGAACTTTAGCTGTGGAACAGAGAAAAACCAATTGGTCCTTTGCAGAAACATCTTAATGGCTGATATTGTGGAAATACTTTTCCGTACATGTGTGTATATGTATAATATGTGTACATAGATATTTAACACATGTATCTCTCTGTATGCATATATATTTTATTTAGTATTTAGTTTTTAGTAAAGATCTATCTCCTTATTAAATACTTGGATTAAATAGGTATAGATTTGAAGGCAAATTTGCTTTATATTTTCTCATTCTAAGTTATGGATAGATCATTCTCCATCCAATTTTAACTCTGAAAATTAAAGATGAGTTAATTCATTAAGATATGGAATAAGCATGCAGATGATTATTTACGAAGTGTCCAATACCAGACCATGAATGACATATATCAGTAAACTTGGATTTCTAGTTTTTAAACAATAGTTCTAAGTATTAAAGGAAAAAGGACCCTTTTATTCTTGCTTTTATAACTGGACTTTGGACAAATTGCAGAAGTAAACATCCTTTCCCCATTTTTCTTAAATGACAATTAATTTTACAGGGAAACCAATATTGAAAGATAATTTTGAAGTAACAAGTGAGAAGGAGCAGGATGTAGTATATTGAGAGCTGGCGTCAGAGTCAGCATAACTTGGGTTCTGGTCCCTTCCTCTGACATATAACTGTGTGATCCTCAGAAAACCACTTAAATTCTCAATATGCTTGTTATCCTTCTAGAATGATACAGGTTAAAGAGAATTTGCTTACCTATGCTGGTAAAGGGACTTTCCTTGTCCAGGTACTTCACATAACAATGAAATTCCAAGTCCAGTCCTCATCACTGCCCTGATTATGAGCCAACATAGGACAGTAGATAGAGAGCTAGTCTCAGAGTCAGAAGGTCAAGCTCCACTTCTTGCCCTTACTGGCTGTGTGATCCTTGGCAATTTATTTAATTTCTCAGTGTTCTTTGCAACAAAGGTTTTATGTTCCTTATTTCAATAAAATCACAGGTCTCACTGAAAAAAAAGAATCAAATGATGAAGGTGAATTGTGTGGCAAAACTGATATAATATTAAATCTACTTTAGTGCACTATCTAATCTAGTATAATAGGACAAGGAGTCTAAAAGTACTTAACATAATTTACACTTGGTCATTTTCCTTAGATGACTGACTCTATGGAATTTACTTCTTCTAGGTCCCATAATTGATCCCGATGGTCATTGATGAAGATCTCAAAGGCCTTTCTTCCTTCCTTTGATTAGAAATAACACCTCTACCCCACAACCCCTACCAAGCTTATGCTTTGGGGTGAGGATGAAGTTGTGGAACTGTACTTTATTCATGTGTTGCTACTATTACCAGGTAACTGGGTTAGAGCTCTGTCACTGACATCTAAAGAATTCCTGTTACCTGGAATGGTTATTTCCCTCTCTAACTAGATGATATCATTTTAGGGCTTTTTGACATATCAGGCCAAGCTTAGGTTGCAGTTCAGCTCAGATACCTGAAACAGAAAAATTCAAATTTAAAATGTAGTCAGGAGGAGGGGCCTGGGGGCAGGGCAACACAAACCTCTTTTTCCACCATGGCTATGTATGGCACCTTAATAAGTCAGATAGGAAGGAAAAAAAAACCTTGCCCAAATTGCCTTCTCTTTCTTCTTTACTCTGAGCAGGAATCCATGAAGTCAACCTATAATTTTGCTGTTCCTGTCTGATTCAACCTGAGTCCAGGGTTATTAAAAAGTACTTCAGGAGCCTTGAGATAACATGGCTGCCAGACCTGGGCTTCAATAATCATGTCCTTTGTATCACTGTTTCTCAGAGTTCTGAATTCCACCCTGCGTCAGCAATCTTTCTCTTAAGAACCTATTGATCTGAAAATAAATGAAATATTTTTTTTCATGGTATGAAAGTAAATTTGGCCCCGGCACTTAACTTGATCAGGAGTTCTCTCCCCCGCCCAGTCCTCCCCAGCCCCCTATATCCTTACCCAGTCTAATTAACATGGAGACTACCTCCTTTGATGAGTTCATAAGTGTTTCACAGACAGGCGGGATGTAGCAACTTTGCAAGACACTGTTTAAAGACCTTCGACATCTGAGAAAGCCACAAAATCCAATAATCCTCCTTTCAGAACTCCAGGGTGTCCTTTGAGATCAATCTCATATCTAAACATCACATAAAGAGAGTGCATTGCATTATAGACTGGTTTCTATTGAACACTATCTAAGCAACAGCATTACATAGTCTTGAAAAAAGAAGCAAGCCAGGACCAGGGGGAATGGACAAGATTGTCAAATTCTAGAAAATTTTCCCCCTGATTAAAGCTGCTCTCTCAAAATTGTCACGTTATTAACAAAAGTCAGCTTATCCCCAATTCATCTTTCTGACAGTTTCTGACGGATAAAATGCTGGGAATAAAGTCAAGGAGCTTTCATGTTTGTCCATGGGCATGAACAAGGCTGGGATTAATCCTTTTCTCTATTTGGACTGTGTTAACCTTGCCTGGGGTCTTTCAACTGCATCTGTGGGAGTTGGAGACAGAGAATACATTCCCATGGGATGTTTGCATGGTCCTATGAGCCGTTGGACTGGTGCCTCTTAGAGCAAAATTGAACTTATCCTTGGGAGGTGATAGGATACAGGTATTTGAAATGGAGACAAGTTGCAGTGCTCCTGAAATATGAAATTTAACAGACACTTATTAAATACCTACTGTGTACAGATTACTCTTCTTAGCACCAGGAGAGATAAGAGCTTTAGATAATACCAGATAGCAGCATTCTTGGAATTTATAGCCTTTGTTTGAGCAATAACTGACATTTACACAGCTACCTGAAGTTTGCAAAGTAAGCGTTTCATTATAAAAAGCGTTTATTTCATCTGAACCTCATGAGAATCCCCTGAAATAGGAATTACAGGGATTATTAATCCCATTTTATAGATGGAGAAATAAAGCTCAGGGCGGTCATAATTTGCTTTTGGTCACATATCTAGCAAATGCAAGAGACCAGGTTTTCCTATCCATTGGGTCACATTGACCCTTTTTCTTTCACTTTTGCTATGACAAAAAGAAAGCCTAAATTCTTTTGGTCTCGAGCAATTTTAGAGAGAATTACAGGGAAGATTGGCTTCGGCAATAGGAACTTAGACATAAGATGTCCTTTGCTCTAGCTTCCAACCTAAATCCCTTTATTTGCTTATTTTCCTCCTTCTGGTCTATGCAGAATGTATTTATCTAGGAGTAAACTGTTGAATGTCTACCTTGCTAATTTAATATTTTTAGTATATTGAATTCTCTAGATGCATTTGTTGTTAAATCATTTTTCAGTTGTGTCCAATTCTTCATACCCCATTTAAAGTTTTCTTGCCAAAGATACTGAAGCAGTTTGCCATCTCATTCTCTAGCTCATTTTACAGATGAGAAAACTGAAGCCAACAAGGTTAAATAACTTCTCCAGGGTTATACAGCTAGTAAGTGACTCAGGCCCGATTTGAACACACAAAGATGAGTCTTCAGACCTGTAACTCCATCCACTGTGCCACCTAGCTGTTCCTATGTATTTCTAGAAACATACCTCCATTCAAAGTGATCCTATAAGATATAGAGTGAAAGCATAGTTATTAACATTTCACAGCTTAAGTAACTGAAGGCTAGAGAAGTAAAATATAATTCGTAAATTTATGAGTCAGGAATCTTACAGCTATAGAAGCTCTGTTCTCAGAGTATTAGTAATGAAGAGTGTGATAGGACAGACATCATTAAAGACGGGACCTAAAGATCACTGACTAGTACTAGCCATAGGAGAAAGTATTTCAGATTCCCATTTTTCCATTAGTGGTAAGAGAAGGAGAGTCTGTACTGTTTTCCATTGTCTGAATTTTGGTGGATAACTAGTCATTTATGTCTGTGTAATGCTTTCATATCTGGATAAGAAGCAGAAAATTCAGTCAGTTGCTCAGATGTTGTTTCAGCTTGATCCAGAGGTACACCTTTTGTATAGTACAGAGATGTCCAACACATGGCCTGGCCAACGGCCTTCTTGAACAAGATGAAAATGTAATTGGTAAGTAGATAACAAAATAAATAAAAATACAACAGAACATAGAAAATGTTAATATGTGCTTTTCTAAGTCTTTCTGAGTTGTAAGGATCCTTATGGACAGTGTACTGGCCTGTTTCTGTTTGAGTTGGACATGACTGACTGGATGGAGAGGGTACTGGAGTTGGAGGCAAGAAGACCGAGGCTCAAATCCCACTTCAGACACTAACTAGTTGTGTAACCTTGGGCAAGGCACACACTCGTGTGCCTCAGTTTTCTGATCTCTAAAAGGAGGAGGGTGTTCTTAATGGTCTCTAAGGCCCCTTCCAGTCAAACTCTATGATCCTTCAGTTCTGTTTTTTTGAAGAACAATTAGGTTTTTCATTCACTATCTGATTGTTTAGTGTAGCTTATATCCAATAGAACCATAGATGAAAAGTTGGAAGGTACCTCAGAGGCTGTCTGGTACAACTCTCTCATTTTTCAGATGAGGAAACTGAGGACCACTTGTCTAAGGATAAACAGATAAGAAATAGTAAAGCCACTATTGGAACTCAGGTTCCCTGACTTCACAGTCAGTATTTGGAACATCGTATCGATAATGCATTTTTGCTTATTGTTAATATAATTTTGCTTCTTAATGGGAAGATCTTTCCAATCCATTATTTGCTTAAATCACCTGGATTTGGGATCACAAAGAATAATGCCTCTATTTGTTCCCCAATCCATGGCCATTTAGATGGAAAGGCTGAGGATCCTGGAAGGGTAGAGTATAATGGCAAGCAAAGTAGGATCTTTTGCTGTTTTTGTTTTAGTATAATCAAGTGCCTCTGATTTAATAATGTGATTTAATAAAGAATATCTTTCCCACCCATTAATGGGCCTGGGAAGATTTGTAGGAAGGCCCATACTTTTTGTTAATGAGGCACTTGTTCTCAAAAGTTGTGATGCCCTCTGGTTCTGAACAACGTGTAAGTATCTGAGGTGAGGCTTTACTTTGAGGTTTAGTTTTTGGAAAATCTTTGTGCCAGATGAGACTCTGAGGAGCCACTAAGCAGCCCCCTCACCCCACCTTTGAAAACCTAGATGTTGGTGCTTCTGTCTCTGTCAACTATGCATGTATGGTCAGACAGTTCTCTGTCTGTTGATCTGTGATGGATGTCAGGCAACTGGAAGTCCTGTCTGTTGATCTTGATTTCTCTGTATTTTCTCAGGATGCTGACTTTTCCCCCTGAACAAAGTGAATGATACATGTGCTTGATTAAAATGATTATTGACCCCTCAAAAGTTGCCTTTCCTTTCAGAAAATCAGATCTAAGAATATGTACAGCAGGCCCTCCTGTGTATGTCAGGGTGCTTGCTTTTGTGAGCACTTGGTCAGAAGGCAGAATTTAGAAGTGGAAACTTATATCAGCGATGGCGAACCTATGGTCTCAAGGCTACGTATGACCTTCAAGGTCCTCAGGTGTGGCCTTTTGACTGAGTCCAAGTTTTATGGAACAAATCCTTTTATTAAGGGCATTTCTTTTGCAAAGTTTGCTGCGATGAGATCCAGCTCTGATTTATATTACCTATGTAATCTTAGCCTAATCCCTTCCTCCTTTGTGGGACCGTTACTTCCTCTGTAAAATGAAGTGGGTGAGATAAGATGATTTCTAAGGTCTTATTCATCCTGCTAAAACCAGAAAATTTCAGTGAGTCAAAGAATACCTTATGCTATGTTAAATAACTTCTCTTTACCTTGAGATTAATAAGCTGGTAAAGCTTAGGTAAAGGGGTAGCCACTAGTTTATAGCAAAGGAGGAGGAGGGTGACGACATCCTTGAAACTCAACTGGGACCTCCCTTAAGGCTGATGGACAAGTCAATAAAGTTATGTTTGAAGATAGAGTTTGAAATTCTATTTTCATTCATTTTAATGGTTTACAAGTAAATTACATTTTCTACTTCATTCTCTGATGTGAGTCAATAGGTATCCAATGTAAATGAAGTTCATTTATATTTGAATTGATGTTCTGTCCCCTATTACCTTATGTTTCTAATGCATTCTGATACATTAGTAAATAGGCTTGTCTGATTAATCATTAGTACATGTAAAAAAATTAGCTGCTGACTGACAAATGGAATTATTGACATGGATAATAGGACCAGCACTGTACCACCTGAAAACAGAGTTCAGAGTAAAAGCAGATGAACCTGAGCTGAAATATAGGTAACAGTAAAATTATTTTTATTTTTTTTACATTTTATTGTTAAGAAGAGCTCATATAACTAAGAGGAGTTCACATAACTAAAAGTAGCTTGGAATTTTATTAATTTTTGAAGAATATTCACTTTACAAACATAAAGAGTATCCTAGAGTTAGGATATAAAGCTGAAAGGGGAGCTTAGAGGTCTCATCCAATCCCTTCATTTTACAGATGAGGAAACTGAGATTAGGTGAGTAGAATTGACTTGCCCAAGGTCACATAAGTAGTAAACAGGAGTGCTAGGTCTTTTGATTCCAAATAAACTGTATTTTTTCAGTTAGAACATGTTTTCTTGACAGGGTAGATAGAGAAAAAAAAAACATGTATAAGAATCTCCAAGGAGAAAAACAGAAAACTTTAGTATGGTTCAGAATTTTAATGGCCTGATGGCAGGGGGCAAGACTAGATGACCTTCTGAAACCTTTTCCAGTTTATGATTCTAAATAAAGATTTCTGTTTAACCATCCTTTTCTTGATACTAATGATTCTCTCTCTCACACATACACATACATGCATACATGCATGCACATATACACACAAGCATGGAAATGCACGAATTCACATACCCTTTCTAAGAAACCCCATACTGTGCATACTCTCCATTTATTGACCAGTAGAGTCAGACTTCAGCAAACGGGGACAAACTTGTAATGCATGGTGACTCCAGCATGTCACCACTATAAGTCAGCATGACACACCTAAAAGGGTCACAGCCCCATCATCTTGAAACTGCTCATGTAATCCCACTTTGTTATTGTCTGTACCATTAGATTTAAAAGCCCTTCTGTGTGATTGCCAAATACATTAAAGCGAACTAAAGGATGAAAATATTGCTTCTGGAGTTGCCCAGACTTGTGGTACATTTCATGATTACTTAGCAGGGTAGTTCTATGTTGCAGATTCATCTGTACCTAAATTTAGTTTTGTTTTCCTTCTCTTTGTTTTTATTTTTAAGGTGACACAGGAGAAAAATAAAGGGAATATTGCTGATTACTTCAAAGTCTTATCAAGGTAAAAAGAAATCTTGTGGTCCTCTCAAGAATATTTAACAAACATTTGGCCAAATTTGCAGTGATTTTTTTAGTGGAATAGTTTTCTGATCAAGGACCAAGGGAACATTGAGAATATCAGATCTTCATAGGTCATCAGAATCTATTTAGTCCAACCTCATTAAGAATTCCCTGCATAGCATTCTCAGAAAGTGGCATTAAAGATTCTGTGATCACTGCCCTCTACATCTCCATTTTCAGAAGGCAGAATGTTAGGAAGGGCTCTCTTATAGAGAGAAAATATGTTGGTAACTTCTAAGCCTTGCTCTTAGTTCTGATGGGGACCAATGAAAACAGATCTAACCCTTACAAATGACAGCTTTTTTACTTGGGATGTGAACAGGTGCTGAAGAGGATGTTGTAGGAGAATAACATTTACATTTACGTAGTACAGCATGAACCATAGGAATGATAGATCCCCAGACAGAGATGCAGTAAACCTGATGGGGCTATTAAGAATGTATTTTTGGGGAAAATATTATCAATCTAAGTAAATTGTCTTTAAATGACGTAGGAAAACCTATCCTTTTGTATATAAGGAAATCCTTGAAAGATGAAGTGACTTGTCCAAGGTCACTCGGAATAATCATCCTGTTTGGATGTGAACTTGAAAAGAGGTCTCCTGTGTAGTGCTAGATATTATTATCAATGACTTGGATAAATACACAAATGGTAAGATTATATAATTTCAGGATGACATAAATAATGGAGGCATGGTTAACAATGGATGAGGATCAGAATTCAAAAAGATCTTGATATATTGAAATATTGGGACAAACGAAGCTGAAATCTGTTAAGGATAAATTGAATATCTTACATTAGAGTTATCATTCCCCCCCAAAAAATTTCGCAAAGCAAGGATAACTACACAGCAGTTCAAATGAAAAAAATGATTTGGGGCTTTTGTTGGACTGACATCTCAATGTGAAAATGAATCAATATGAATCAAAAGTAAGACAGATCTTAACCTTCATCAATATAGACAAAAGACACAGAAATTAGAAGACCACAGTATCAATTTCCTCTGGCATGGCCCGTGTACATATGTATTATTTAAGGGTGCCATTTTATAAGAACGATACTGATAAGCTGGAAAGCATGGATAAAAGGCAACTAAGATGGAGAAAGGCCTCAAGGTCATGCCATATGAGGACTGGTTAAAAGAAATGAGGATGTTTATTGTCTAGAAGAAAAGAGTTAAGGAATCTATAGTAGTTGTCTATTAAGTCTTGTCCTACACAAGATCAGAACTAGGACCAATGTATGGAAGATGGAAGAAGGTAAGCTTCATTTTGATGAAAGGGAAAAAAATACTTAAAAAAGAAAAGAAAACCAAATTATCAGTATTTTAAGTTAAAGCAATTATTAAGAACTGTTTTCCCAGTTATATGCCAAGAAATTGATAATCCTAATGATTAAGGATGAATATTTGCAAAAAAATATAAGTTATCCAGATTAACAACAAAAGAACCAAAATACTTTAACCCTATCTTAAAGAAATTCAAGAAGCTCTAAATGAGCTCCCTAAGAAAAATTCCAGGGACCAGATGGATAAACCAATGCCATATCTATTTTATTACTTTTTTTTATAAAAAAAAACTAAACCAGCTCTTAATTTTATTTATTAGTTCAATGATTTTCTTGTTTTCAATTTTATTACTGCCTCTTGATTTTTCAGGATTTTCAATTTCATATTTGAGGATTCTTAATTTGGTCTTTTTTGGTTTTTTTAATTGCATGCCATATTTGCTGATCTGTTCTTTCTCTTTTTTATTGATGTAGGCATTGAGATATAAATTTTCCCCTAAGTTCTGCTTTGACTGCATCCCATAAATTTTGATGTGTTGTCTTGCTGTTGTCATTCTTTTTAATGAAATTATTGATTGTTTCTATGATTTGTTCTTTGACCCACTCAGTCTTGAGTATTAGATTATCTAGTTTCAAATTAAATTTTTATCAATGTTTCCACAACCCTTTATTGAATGAAATTTTTATTGCATCATGGTCGAAAAAGCATGCATTTAATTTTTCTTCATTTGACTGTAAGGTTTTTATACCCCAATACATGGTTAATTTTTTGAAATGGCCACATACAGCTGAGAAATAGTTATTCTCCTTTCTATTTCCATTAAATTTTCTTCAGAAGTCTATCATATCTAACTTTTCTAAAATAATATTCATCTCATTAACTTCTTTTTTTGTTTATTTCATAGCTAGAGTTAGTTGAAAGAGGAGTGTTGATGCCTCCCACTAGTTTAGGTTTACTATTTCTTCCTATAACTCATTTAACTTTTTCTTCAGCAGTGTGGCTATTAATGCCATTTGGTACATATGTGTTTATTATTGATGTTACTTCATTTTCTATGGTACCTTTTAGCAAAATGTAGTTTCTCTACTTATCTCTTTTAATTAGGCCTAATTTTGCTTTTTCCTTGTCTAAAATTATGGTTGCTACCTTTTCTTTTTAAAAATTCAACTGAAGCATAATAGATTCTGCTTTAGGTCCTTAGTTTTATTCTGTATATGTGTCTTTGTTTTAAATTTGTTTTCTGTAAACAACATATTGTTGAATTCTGGCTTTTAATCCATTTTGCTATCTGATTCTGTTTTATGGGTGAGTTCATCCCATTCACACTCACAATTATGATTACCAATTTTCTGTTTTCCTCCTTTTATCCTTTTGTCTCTCTCTTTTTCCTGTTCCACCTCAAAAGTATGTTTTGCTTCTGGCCACTGCTTCAATTAATCCACTCACCCTTCTATCAGCACTCTCCCCATCCCTTTCCTTTCTTACTCTCTTATAGGTAAGATAGATTTCTCTATCCAGTTGTGTGTGTATGTTATTTCTTCTTTGAGTCAATTCCACTGAGAGAAAGGTTCAAGCATTGCCTGACACTCTCACCTTCATGCTTTACTCCCACTGTGAAAAATCCTTCCTTTCACACCTCTTTTAAGTGAGATGATAATTTTCCCCTCTTTTTCTCTTCTCTTTTTATTCTCTTTCTCCCCTCTTAATTTTTTTTAAATATTCCCTTCACAGTCAACTCATTATCCATGTCATCTAGCTATGCATGTTCCTATCTACGCTAATAATGTTAAAGTCCTTAAGAGTTACAAATACCAGCTTCCCATATAGAAATGTAAACAGTTTAACCTTACTGAATATCTAATGATTTCTCTTTCATGTTTATCCTTTTATGCTTCTTCTGATTCTTATATTTGAAAGTCAAATTTTCTGTTCAGCTCTGGTCTTTTCATCAGAACTGCTTGGAAGTCTTCTATTTTATTAAATTTCCATTTTTCCTTCTTGATTCATTATACTCAGTTTCACTGAGTATGTTATTCTTGGTTTTAGTCCCAGCTCCTTTGCTTTTTGTAATATCATACTCTGTACCCTCTGATCCTTTAATGTGGAAGCTGCTCTATCTTGTGTGTTCTTGACTATGGCTCCATTATATCTGAATTATTCCTTTGTGGCTGTTAGCAATATTTTGTCTTTGGCTTGGGAGCTCAGGAATTTGGCTACAATGTTCCTGGGAGTTATCATTTTTGGTTCTTTTTCAGGAGGTAATCAATGGATTCTTTCAATTTATATTTCAACCTCTTGATCTAGGATATCACAGCAATTTTCTTTGATAATTTCTTGAAATACAGTGTGTAGGATCTTTTTTTAATCATGACTATTGAATAGTCCAATAATTCCTAAATTATCTTTCTTTGATCTATTTTCCAGCTAAGTTGTTTTTCCAATGATCTTTTCATATTTTTTCTCATTCTTTTGACTTTGTTTTATTGTTTCTTGATGTGTCATGGAGTCATTGGCTTCCTCTTGCTCAATTCAAATTTTTAAGGAATTATTTTCTTTAATGAGATTTTACACCTTCTTTTCCATTTGGCCAATTATACTTTTAAAGGAGTACTTTTCTTTTGTGAACTTTTGTGCCTCTTTTATTATTTGGCCAGTTCTGTTTTTTTAAATAATATTTTATTTTCTCCCAATTACATAAAAAGACAGTTTTAGCATTTCACTTTTTAAAAAATTGAGTTATATATTTTCTCTTTTCCTTCCTCACTACCCTTTTCCCTGAGATGATAAGCAATTTGACATAGCTTATATATGTGCAATCATACAAAATGTATTTCCATATTGGTTATGTTATGAAAGAAGACACAGTCCCAAAGGGAAAAAAAACACAAAAAAATTAAAGAAGTTGAAAAAAAAAGTATGCTTCAATCTGTATTCAGATTCCATCAGTTCTTTCTCTGGAAGCATTTTTCATCATGAGTCCCCTGGAATTGTCTTGAATCATTGTGTTGCTGAGAAGAGGTACGTCATTCGCAGTTGATTGTCATACAATGTTGCTCTTGTTGTGTACAATGTGCTCTTGGTTCATCTCCTTTAACTTTATATCAGTTCATGTATTTCCAAGTTTTTCTTTTTTTCAGTAATATTCTATCCCAATGACATGTTAAAAACAATTTTAAACAATTTTTGAAGTTTTACATTCCGAATTTTATCCTTCCCTTTGTTCTTCCATTTCTCCCTGAGATGGTAAGCAATCCAATATAGGTTATACATATGTAGTTATGTAAAACATTACCGTATTATTCATTTTATATGAGAAAACTTGAACAAAAAATAAAAGAGAAAGTGAAAGTTTATATGCTCTAATCAGACAACATCAGTTCTTTCTCTGGAGACAGACAGCATGTTTCATCATTGCCTGGCCTAGAGGCCTGAGGGCTACCCGAGTCTTACCTTACCTATCACACAGGTCTTCAGCTGGCCAAACTGGATAAACGTATGAGAGAAGAGACTTTCTGGAGTCGAACAAGGGTTAGGCTTTATTCAGGGTCCTGGTTACATGTGCAGGGGGAACTCTTCCTTAGGAGAGAGAGAGAAATCTCCCAAGGAGGCAAAGATCTTACAGTAAGAGAATGAAAGCAGAAGTGGAAGTGGGGAGAGAGGGGGGAGGGAAGAGTGAAGAGAGGAAAAGGGGCCTTCTGTCCTGTAAGGGCCCCTCAGCGCTAAGAGCGCCTTCGGGCTTTCCTGACCCTGCTTAAGCTCTCCTGCCACATAGTTTGCACCTGAATACCGTGCCTCTTAGATAACAATAGGTGTGCCCAGATCCGGGCCAGTCTCGAGGGCGGGGATGCTCTCTCCCATCACGTTCTCACGGGAAGAGGCGGAAATACACGAGATCTCACTCCTCAGTTCCCTGCTGTTTCCTGGGGGGCCTCATGAGAACTCTAAGGTTTAGAAGCTCTCACCTTTACCCGCCCGAGACTGTTCACATGGAACTGAGCTTACACCCCCAACACATCATGAGTTCTTTGGTGTTGTTTTGGATCACTGTATTCCTAAGAGTAAGTCATTCAAAGTTCTTTGCTGTACAATGTTGCTGTTACTGTGTACAATGATCTCCTGGTTCTTCCCATTTTATTTTGTATCTGTTCACATAAGTCTTTTTAGGTTTTTCCCCTGAAATCATCCTGCTTGTCATTTCTTAGAACACATATATGATCATATGCCATAGCTTCTTTAGCCATTCCCTAGCTGATCCTCAGCCCCCAAATGTTTATTCTTAGCCACCATTTTAGAAAAAAAGCTGTTCTAAATATTTTGTACAAATAGCTCCTAGTGTTTGGATCTCTTTTGGATACAGAGCTAGCAGTGGCATTACTGGATCCAAGGTCATGCACAGTTTTATAGCCCTTTGGGCATGCTTTCAAATTGCTCTCCAGAATGGTTGTCTAAGTTCACAACTCCACCAACAGTGCATTACTGTCCTATTTTTTCTACATTCCCTCCAACATTTTCATTTTCCTTTTCTATCATATTAGCCATTCTGATAGGTGTGGTACCTGAGAGCTGTTTTAATTTGCATTTCTCTAATCAGGAGTGACTTAGGACATTTTTTCAAAAGACTTTATATAATTTTGATTTCTTCATCTGAAAAATGTCTGTTCATATATTTTTACTGCTTACCAGTTGGGGAATGATTTGTATTCTTCTAAATCTGACTCAGTTCTCTCTCTGAATACACATACATGTATATTTGTATATATGTAATGCAAACATGCATATACATACATATATACCCACATGTATACATATATACATACATTCATATGTACACACATGCATACATACACAGACATAAACATATATATGACTTTTATCAGAGACACTTGTTATAAAAGTTGTCTTCCATCTTTTTGCTTTTTTTCTAATCTTGGTTGCATTGATTTTGTCTGTGCAAAATATTTTAAATTTAATATAGTCAAAATTATCCTTTTTATATTTAGTAATGCTCTCTTTCTCTTGTTTGGTCATAAATTCTTCCCTTCTTCATAGACTTGACAGGCAAATTATTCCTTGCTCTCCTAAACAATTCTGTTTTTTAAGGCATTATTTTCTACAATTTATTTTATGCCTCTTTTACCAACCTGTTGACTCTTTATAATTTTCTTGCGTCATTCTCATTTGTTTTCTCAATTTTTTTCTATATCTCTCTCATTTAATTTTGAAAATCCTTTCTGAACTCTTCAAGGAATTCTTTGGGCCTTGTCTCTCTTTGAGGCTTCCCTTGTAGCTGTTTTGACAGTTTTCTTCTTTTGCATTTATATCTTGATATTCCCTGTCACCATAGTAACTTTTTTGATCAGATTATTTTTTTCTATTTGTTCATTTCCCCAGCCTATTTTTTGACTTTTAGCTTCTTGTTAAACTTTTAGCTTTGCTCCAGGTTTGGAGGGGACATTGTCCCAAACTTCAGGCTTTTCATGTTGCTGTCTTCAAAGTTAGTTTTGGAGGTTTGTAAGTTTTCAGCTCTTCCAAGCTGATATGATGCCTGATTTTTGCTCTGGCATTTATCCAGGATCTTGTTCCCTTGAAGCTGCTATCATGCTCCTCTTGGCCCTGGAACTGTGTCCAGGTCCCCTAATCTCCTGTAGGCAAAAGTACTAGTATTTCTTTTCACTTTGGAATTGAGACTAGGGCTCCTAGTTCCTTGTGAGTAACCATAAGCACTCTTCTCTGGGTAATGCAACAGGGTCCCGAACCCAGTATTAATGAAGAGTCCCTTGTAATCTCTTTTGGATAATTTGTTTGACCTCATTACTGTCCACAGGCTGAGAATTCCCAAAGCTGCTGCTGGCCCTGTTGTGACTGCCTCTGAGGCTGCTTCTCTCATTGCTTTGATGTGCCCTATTCTGTGCTCTGGACCTGACCATCACCTCAGTGAAACAGACTTTTCCTGTCAATTTCCTAAATTGTCTTAGACTAGAAATTTGTTATATCTCAAACTTTTGTTGGTTCCACTTCTCTGGAATTCAATTTGAGGCATTATTTTAATGGTATTTGGAGAGTAATTTAGAAGAGCTCAGGTGAGTTCTTGCCTTTACTCCACCATCTCTAATCCACCTGACTGAACTTTTTATACATGACATTCTAGATTATTAAGAAGGATATAGCATATATCATAGCGTGCCCAAAGTCCTTAAGGAGTAGCAGAAAATACCACACCATACACCCGTAAGTCACTGTAAAAACAATCTCCTTAATCAATATACAGTGTCCAAGTAAAGTTCTCCCTCATCTTAACTCTGACTTCCAAACCCTGTAGATCCTCCTCTGTGGGATGGTCACATGCAAGCATCTCTCTGCTCCTATTTCTTGACTAAGCTCACAGAGACTGTTCGACTCCAAACTCTTCCTGCTTCTACTTGACAGCAGGCACCAGGGGCTCCTCCCCACTGCTTCTGTTTCTAGGAAAACAAAGCTTAACGGGGCTATAAAAATATTTATGCATATTACAGGCACCAGCATCTCTATACATATTACAGGCACCAGCATCCCATAAAGACCAAAACACAGGACTTCTGTCTGAAAAATCAGCACAGATCTACAAATGGGACTTCTGTCTGAGAAATTAACATTAAAAATTAAATTAAAATCCTACTCTGCTTGCCCTTACAGTATCCAGTATCATTCATTCAAATTCAACTCACTCCGTGCCTGCTACTACACTATTTTTGAGAAAAGTCTCATGGGCTACAAATATCTTTCTATGTACAAATGTAAGCAATTCAACTTTATTAAGTCCCATATGATTTCTCTTTCCTGTTTATCTTTTCAGTCTTCTTATGATTCTTGCATTTGAAAGTTGAATTTACTATATAGCTCTGGTCTTTTCAGCAACAATGTTTAAAAGTCCTCTGTTTCAATGAATGTTCATTTTTTTCCCCTGAAGGATTATACTCAGTTTTGCTGGGTAGGAGATTCTTGTTTTTGATACTACCTTCTTTGACCTCTGGAATTTTCATATTCCAAGTCCTTTGATCCTTTAATGTGGAAGCTGCTAAATCTTGTGCTATCCTGATTGTATTTCCACAATATTTGCATTGTTTCTTTCTGGCTGCTTGCAACATTTTCTCCTTGACTTGGAAAGTCTGGAATTTGACTACAATATTCCTAGGAGTTTTCCTTTTGGGATCTCTTTCAAGAAGTGATTTGTGGATTCTTTCAATTTCTGTTTTACCCTCTGGTTCTAAAATATCAGAGCAGTTTTCCTTCATAATTTCATGAAGGATGACATCTAGGCTCTTTTTTTGATCATAGCTTTCCAAAAATAGCTAGTCCAATAATTTTTATATTATCTCTCCTGGATCTATTTTCCAGGTCAGTGATTTTTCCAAAGAGATATTTCACATTGTATTCAAATTTTTTCCCCTTTTTTTGTTTCTGTTTATGATTTCTTGATTTTATATAAAGTCATTAGTTTCAATTTGCTCCATTCCAATTTGTAAGGAATTATTTTCTTCAGTGAGCTTTTGGACCTGCTTTTCCATTTGGCCATTTCTGCTTTTTTAAGACATTTTTCTCCTCATTGGCTTTATAGACTTCTTTTGCCATTTGGGTTAGTCTATTTTTTAAGGTGTTATTTTCTTCAGTATCTTTTGTGGTCTCCTTTAGGAGGCTGTTAACTCGTTTTTCATGATTTGCTTGGATCACTCTCATTTCTCTTCCAATTTTTCCTCTGTTTCTCTTACTTGATTTTCAAAATTCTTTTTGCATTCTTCCATGGCCTGTGATCAATTAATATTTTTCTTGGGGGCTTTTGATGTAGGAGTTTTGACTTTGTTGTCTTTTTCTAGTTGTATGTTTTGATCTTTTTTGTCACCAAAGTAAGATTCTATATTCTGGGTCTTTTTAAGATTTGCTCATACTCCCAGCCAAATATTTGACTTAACTCTTTGTCA
Source organism: Notamacropus eugenii (assembly GCF_028372415.1). NCBI lineage: Eukaryota > Metazoa > Chordata > Mammalia > Diprotodontia > Macropodidae > Notamacropus > Notamacropus eugenii. The sequence continues at coordinate 467,451,307 of NC_092872.1, read as the reverse complement.
ATGTAGGACTCTGCTTCTAGTCGGTGTGAGACTGGGCTGGGCGTTTTGTATTAGTGACTTGATCCCTCACTCTCTGTGGGCCCAGAGCTCAGGAAGCAGTAGCTAGTGCTGTTCCTGCTGGTGCTGCTGTCACTTTCCCCAACCACACTGCACTCCTCTTTCACCTGTGTCCCACAGAGTTTTCCCACTGTCCTTCTATACTGTCTTTGGAGTTTGTGGGTTGAGAAGTCTAGAAACTGCCACAGCTGCCAATGATTCAGTCCCCTGAGGCCTGCTCTGGCCCTGTTTGTGCTGGCATGGCCCACAAAGGACTGTGCTCAACCCCCAGCCCTTCCTGTCGACCTTCCGGGTTGTCTTGGGCTGGGGATTTATTTCACTCTGTCATTTTGTGGGTTCTGTAGCTCTGGAAATTGTTTAGCATCATTTTTAACAGGTATTTGGTTGGTTTAGGGGGAGAGCTCAAGTCCCTGCTTTTACTCTGCCATCTTGGCTCCACCTCAACTAATGGAAGTTTCAGTGAGAACAGACAAAAGGCGATGAGAAGGTAGTAGTTATAAAGAGAGGTGTGAAGGTAGAAGGTTATGGCATTTATGAATCCATGTACATATTATTTTATTCCTCTTACAAGTTCTTGAGAAAAGGCGATGGTTCCCTTTTGTCACTCTGTTCCCTCCATCTTGCATGGTATTTAGTACATAGTAAGCTCTCAATAAAGGAACATTAACTTAAATTGAATTACAGCTTCTCCTTCCTAGTAGGTGCCCCATAAATATGAGTTGATTTGTGTTGAAGGGAAGGGTTTTAAACCAATCATATTTTGTACTTTCTCACTCAATGTCATGGGCAGAACAATTTGTTCCCAATTTTTAACTTATACATAAACTCAAGTTGGTTTTATTTATTCATAAATAAGAGTGCTAACTGGAACTGCTCTACACCTGGCAATGGAGAAGCATAGTGGAGTAATAGAACCCACAAAGTCTCAGTTTTGCTATTTAATACCTCTGTGATATTTCACTTCAGTTTCCTCATGAATAAAAGAAGATGAACTAGTCCAACTTGGACTCTGAAGTCTTTTTGAGCTCTATATATCTTGCTTCTGTATTCTGAAGAAACAAAAACAGAAGCCTCTTTTTTTTACAGAGCAAAGCTACCCTTTGTCTCCAAAACGATTCATTTTACATGGTGAAACATAACAAGTCTCATTCAACCTATTAAATATTTGTAAACTGATTCCTTTGTATACTGGCTGTTCTTATAGTCTTTGTTGAACCCAGTTCTACTAGATTGAAGATTTATAGAACCTCTAAGCAACATTCTTCCATTCAAGAGATGCTTCATCCACTGTTAAAATGATGATTTGCAATGAACCTAATAGATTTTGAGAGCCTGGAAAAAGAATGTTAGTTAGCCCCATTGCCTAAAGACTGGGTCTGTTACATTTCACCCTTCCTCCAGGATTCTCTAGTACCCTTAAGGGGATTTGCTTAAGTATGTGAGGTAGATTCTCTGCACCCCAGTTTCTCTAGGAACAATTTGAATTCAGCTCTTCTTGATTCCAAGCCCAATGCTCTATCCATTGTGCTACCCAGGTGTATCATTATCATAACAAAACCAGCAATATATTCATTTTAACAACAACAACAACAACAACAACAACAACAACAACAACAACAACAACATATTTAGATAACATTTTGAAGTTTACAAGGGTCCTTATAAGAATTCTGTACATATATTGCTTTCCCCATTTTATTGATAAGGAACAAAGAGCCATATTTTAGCAAAAAAAAATGTTCTCCCTGTAATGCTCTGTGGCTACCAGCAGTCACTAAATATCACAGGTTTCACAGAGCTAGAATTAAGACTTACCCAAAGGGCAATGGAGGAGTTCATTGTGGGTGTGGCCAGTCAGTAAGAAGGAATGGTATAGGAATATTGATATAACAGCTATCATCAGAAAAATGTACAACTTGGCAAAAAAAGTGATGAGCAAGAGTAAAGTTAACCATCTATGCACAACCCCCATGTGTTCATCTGGTTATCCCCCAAGCCTGGAATTCTCTCCATCCTCTTCTTCTTGGCTTCCCTAACTTCCTTCTGGCTAAAATGTCACCTTAGACAGGAATCCTTCCCCATCCCCTTTTGATTCTAGTGCATTCCCTTCTTGATTATCTCCAATTTATCCTGCATATATTTTGCTTGCACATTGTCTCCCCTGTTAGAATTTGAGCTCCTCAAGACCCAGGACGGTTTTGTGCCTTTATTAGCATTGCTTATATTTATCTGAGGGCTTGGCACATAGGAGGTACTTAATAAATGTTTGTTGACCTGTTGACTGACCTCTTTTATGAAGACTTGGATAAAAGTCACACAGAGGCTTAGCAAACAGAGACAGGTTGCTATCTTTTTTGCTGGGGCAGTACATAGAAATGTCAGTTATGTGCTTGGGTCCCATAAGAATCTAAACCTGATGTAGGATTCATCCTTCCCAAATCAGCATTTGGCCTTTTTCTTTTCTTTTGTCTGCTCTCAGCAAAGTCCATGAATTTAAAGCTGGAAAGGACATTAGAGGTTATCCAATCGCATTTATTTTACAGATGAGTGAACTGAGGTCTAAATGACTTGCCCAAGTTCATGAAGATAGTATAAGTGACAGAGCTGGGATTCAGACATGGGTCTGGTGGCTTTGAGATAGAGCATCTTTCTACTGCATGACACTACCTTCCCATAGTTCCCATACACTTCAGTTGACTTAGTATTCCCATGATCCTAAATTGACTGCTCTGTCAGTCCATTAACACTTATTAAGGACTGTGCCAATCATTGGAAATGCAAATAAGAAAGAGAAAGTCTGTGCCCTCAATGAGCTTATAATCTAATTAGGGAAGACCACAAGATAAAAGAAAGGGGAAAGGGGGAGGAGAGGTGTGGGGGATAAGAGGGATGGTGGAGTCTAGTCCAAAGATTGCAACTGATAGGAAAGCAAGAATTGGCTTCTTTAAATGGAAGCTTTGGGAGGAGGTTTTTGCTGTGCCCTCCATTCCGCTAAACAGAGGGACAAAGGGTGCTGAAGAGGTGTGAGTACCAAAGCTGATGCCCTATGATAGATTTTTTTCAATTTCATTGCTACAAGAAGTATTCCTTCCCCTACCCCCTATAATTAGAAGCTTGAGCAATAAAAGGCTATTGTTTTCTTAATTAGATATTCATGGAATGCATTCTGTTATCCTCAATCTTATTGTACTGGGTGAATTTCCAAGAAGATTCTTAACTGATGACTTAAAGGGGTACCCAGTAGTTGACAACTCAGAGCAAAGCTGTACCTGAGGAAATATTCACTTGAAACTTATTTTAATGAGGGAACATAGAATGTTTTGTGCTCTCTTACCAATGGCGAAACCCTCATGGAACATTTGCCTTAATTTAAAACAACACTTGGAAAGAGTAGAAAGCCATTTTGTGGGGAGAAGGAAGCAAGCTAAGAATCCGCACTCTTTTATTAATTATCATGAAAATAAACAACCAGAATAAAGATCCATGTGGCAAAGCCTGAGTGTGAAAATCCCACTTTGGTAGTGAAGAAAAAAATTCTCATTATGTGCAAAAATTCCTCCTCAGCAACACATACAGTAGAAAAGGATAAAGGGCACCAATTATCAATGTTTTAAGTAAAAAAGGTTATCTATAGAAGGTGATACTGTAAATCCTACCTTTCCTCACTAGCAGGAGCATATTCCACAGTTGGAAGGGATTAGCTATTTTATTTCTCCATTTTTACGACTAAGTTATTTGCTGATTTATTTCTTGCAATATGATTACCATTAATAACATTCTCATTTCATATTTATCTCCTGTTTGAATATATCCCAGACATTCATGTTCTCATATTGAATTTGAAATGTATACTATTTCTATCTCTTTGAAAGGATTTATAGAAAGATAAGAAAAAGAACCACATAGGTTGAGGAAGCATTAATGAGTAGCAATCTGCACATATGGAGGGTTTATCCACATTAAGGAGTTTCTGGAAATTTCTTAATATTTTTCCTGGGCCTGAGGACAGGAATGATTGCAGTCTTGGCAGAATATCCTGGCACAATGGGAAGAGTATTGAACTTGGAATCAAGGAGGATTTGGTTTGGATCCAACTGTGTGATCATGGCAAGTCACTAACCTGTCTGTGTTTCTGCAAAATGGTGAAAATGCTTACACTATCTACCTAACAGAGTTGTAAGTCTTGCAGCACTTCATAAATGTGACTTATTATTTCTACGAAAACAAGGAATGGAGTTCCCTGCCAGGCTATGTTTTAGCTAGGTGATGGTAATTCTTTTTTCTACTTGTCTGTTTCATATTAACTTTTTAAATTAATTGGCTGATTTTAATCAAACATGGTCTCTGATGATAGGAATTAAAGTTTACCTTTGATTTCAAGGTGAGAGATAAGTTCACTTTATGATTCATTCTCTTCCTTACTTTGATACTTAGATGGATTCATGGCAATCTCATTCATGTGATGTTGACTGCACCAGGACAGATGGAGACCCATCACGTTTTCACATCTCCTGTAAGTTTTGTTCATATCTTTCTATAAATTCTTCCTAGAGATCTATTCAATATGATGGAAGACTTCTGGTTATTTTTAATATTTTATATATCAGTACTACATTCAGATTGTCCATCTGTTGTCTTCTCACTCTTGGTAAATGACTATTTGTCCTCCCTTTTTCAGGAATCTATATACTCAATATCTTGCACTCTATTTCTTACATGCACATCATTACTGGCCATGTGCCACAATAGCTACTTATAGTCACTAAACGTCTTTCCATTACCTATTGGATTAGCTGCAAATTTAGTATCTTTGAGATACTTGTATTACCAGATTGAGGAGTATATGACATCTCCAGGAAAGTATTGGTGATGCAACACTTTGGAATCATTGAAAGTCCTTCACAAATTCTCAAATGTGATCTAACTTGATCTCTTTCTCCTAGTTAGTTGTGGGTCAAATTCCCTGTCCATCTATAGTATCTCTTCAAGGTAGGTGCACTGATATACTCTCTAGTTTTCCTGCATGCCTGCATATCATGAATCTAAGCAATGTGTATTTTTTCTGGATGGATTGTTAGGCCAGTCTTTTTGGAGTGACTATAGATCTCCTTGAACAGGGCTGCAGTGTTCTAGGACTCAATGCAATGAATACTATATATCATTCATAGACCGTAAACCAAAGCATCTCAGGAATATCATTATTTTAAGACCTCACAGGCAATGCTAAGGGGCTCTAAATGGCAAATGCTGTTAATTTTCAAATACATATTCTATGTTTTTGAACATATTTTAATTAGTTAAAAACACTTTATATATGTGTGTGTGTGTGTGCGCGCGCGCGCGGGCGCACCATTCACTGTGCTAAATGCTGGAGATTCAAATACAAAAGCAAAGCAAATTCTGCCTTCAAGGAGTTTACTTTCCAATAGTGAGAGACAATATAAATAAGGGCATAGTGCCCAGATAAGGGAATTTTGGGAAGTCACAGGGATGGTCAGGGTGGTGCCAGCTAGGTGGCACAGTGCACAGAGAACTGGGCCTGGAGTCAGGAAGACTCATCTTTGTGAGTTCAGATCTGGCCTCAGACACTTCCTAGCTGTGTGACCCTATGCAAGTCACTTAACTCTGACTTAGTTTCTTCATCTGTGAAATTAGCTAAATGAAAGGACAAACCACAGTACCTCTGCCCAGAAAACCCCAAATGGGGTCAGGAAGAGTTGGATATGACTGAACAGCCACAGGGATGGTGAATGGAACCATGTAGGCATTGATTGTCATAACCTTTTGAGAAGGGATGGCAATGAGGTGGCTGAGATGGACAGTTAGATGGGATTTGAAATATGTTCTGGAGACTGGGGCTGGTTAGATAGAGTGAGCCATGTATATTTATACCGACTGACTCCCAAATCAAAATAGCAAGGCCTTAGGGCAGTACTTTCAAAACTGAGTAAGTTTACATCACTAAGGGCATGGGCTCTGGAGTACCAGTGATCCAGAAGGAATAATAAGAGTGGGTACATATCTGCTGAAAAGTTTCATCAGGCAGTTAGAATGGATACAATTCAATGAAATTTAGTAAAAGCTTAAAAAAAGAATGTTTTTTAGATAGAGCTTTAGGAATACCATCTTAAAATGTGTATACCATTATTTGTTAATTTAATATCTAGATCTGATTTTTTCAGTTTCTTTCTTTTCTTAACAAACACCAAAAGAAAAGAAAAGGTGTTTCCATACACAAAGCAGAAAAGGAAAAGAAGGTCGTAATGAAACCACAGATCTTTATTATGTACAGCTTGCTTTTCTTTTTAAATATATAATAAATTATTCAACATGTAACTTTCTACTCTGTGCTATGTGTCTATGATTCTTCAGCTTTCCTTCTGTTCTCAGTATTTTTTTAAAAAATGCTTAAATGGCTTTCTTTTCTTTCACTTCATTTCCCTTTTCTTCTTGCTATCCAATTCCTGTTTCCCTTCTTTCTTACTCTCTTCTTTGTCCAAACTGAAAGGAGGAATAGAAGAATGTAACAGAGAAGAGAGACACACACACACACATACACACAGAGAGAGAGAGAGAGAGAGAGAGAGAGGCAGAGACAGAGAAGCAGAGAGACAGAGAAAGACAGAGAAAAACTCACACAAAAAGACAGAGAACTCATACAAAAAACTATGCATAATCAAGGAAAACAAATCTCCACATTGTCTGTATCTGAAGATGTATGTCATACGTCTTGAATCTATTGCCTCTCTGTTAGTGATTGAGTAGCATGCTTCCTTTTTGATCCTTTGGAATTACGGTTGGTCATTGCATTTCTCAAAATATATTTTATATAAAAATATATTTATATTTTTTCAGAACTATTTTTCTTTATAGTGCTTTAGTTATTACATAAATTATTTTTCTTGGTCTGGTCACTTTCTATCAATTCACACAAATTTTCTTAGGCTTTTATTCATAATCTTTTACAGAAAGCAAAAGTCGTCACCATGTTCACTTTAGGTGACTTACATTTGACATCCGAGTGAGGTCTATAGTTCACAAAACTGGTAGTTTGCCTTAAGATGAACAAACTACCACACAACCCAAGCGATGAGAGTCTCTTCCATTTGGAACCATACATAAAAGGTCACTAAATCGTATGGACCATTTGATCATGACATATCATTGCTAGGTCTATAACCCAAGTTGATTCAAGAGAAAGAAGATTTACATGTATAGAATTGTTCACAGCACATCTTTCTGTTGTAGCAAAGAATCAAAAACAAAAGGGGAATTCATTAACTGGGAATTACTGTGCAAGGTTTGTTGTATGAATGTAGCAGAATATTTTATGAAATTACCAAAAAGGAATGATTTCAGACATATCTGAGAAGATGCTACCTTTCTCTTGACAGAGAGGTGATGGACATGAGGTGCAAAGTAAGACAAATGTGTTTGTAAATGGCAAATGTATGAATTTGTTTTGTTTGAATATGCTTATTGTTTTATAAGAATTGTAGTTTGTTTTTTCGTTTGGAGGGATTTGAAGAAAGGGGAACTATTGATAGTGTTGTCAGAAAGAAAAGAGAAACATTGAAACATCTTTTTTTTAAATTCAGAGAGAACAGAGGGAAATTCAGAAAGGAATATAATCAAGCAAGATAGCTTTGAAAGTAACATGCTGAGCTTATTATATACTTTCTTAAAAAATAAATTGTAACTAAAGATTTATGATTTCATATAAAATCCTCTTTTCTGTTCTACTTATATAGAAATTGTCATTTGCAGTGGTGTTTATGAAGTTCAGAATTTTAAAAACTCAAATCAAATAAAGGACTTGTTCATAAGAAATCTGTGTGTATATCTTGTTCTATATATAGTCCTTTATAAGTGAAAGCTGACAAAGGCTATTCTTCAATCTTAGTTTCTAGTTTTGTTTTAATATCAGGATTAGAATACCTGGGAAAATCCATCATTCTTCAATACTGTCTTGGTTTTTTTTTTTATAAGCATTACAAAAGTATTTTGTCTGTGGGCTCATGACAGAAGTGGAGATGTTGAAAGAACTAGCAGAGGTGGGGAACCTGTGGCTGTAAGGTCACATGTGGCCCCCTAAGTCCTCAAGTGTGACCCTTTGACTGAATCCAAATTTCACAGTGCTGCACTTGAGGATCTAGAGGGCCACATATGTCCTAGAGGTCACAGGTTCCCCATCCCTGGTCTGGAGAAAGGGACCCTACTTTCTAGATTTAGCCTTTGACAAGTCTCTATTTCTGAACCTCAGTGTCTTCATCTAAAAAATGGGGATGTAAACTCTAATTTTACCTACCTCACAGGGTCATTCAGAGTATCAAATAAGATAATGAATGCATAAGTGCTTTGGAATTGGTATATTTAAGAAAAACCACACAAACATGAGTGGTATTATCATAGAATCAAGATGCTGTCTCTCTTTTGCCTATAATCTATAGCAATTGTATTCTTCTGAAGCACCCAGCTGGATCTGACATGCCTAGCACAATTCAGAGTGAGCATGAAAGACACTCCAGCTAACAATTATTGCATCCATTTCATTCTGAGACTTGTCACTTTGTGAAATAAGTAAAAAAAATAGTTTAAGTTCTATAGTTGATCATGTTGGATCTAATAATTTTTTGGCTTGAACTCCCCCTAGCAACAGAGCTTCATCTTCCTACGTTAAATTAAATGGGCTCCATTGATAGGAATTCTGGGAAAAAGGTTGATAGAAATTAACACAATGTTTTAGCCAGCTTGACATTGGGTGGGGGTGGGGAGAAGAGACTATTTTGGAACTTATAATTTTGGTTCCCTCTCATTGTCCTGTGACTAGGGAATGACTCTGCCAGCAAATGGGAGGACTGGATGAAGAGGCTCTTTACAAAGAATTGTTGTTCCCTGCCCCCACCACATTCCATATTGTAAGTTTGAGAGATTGAATGTAGCATGTCCAAAAGTAATCTCATCAACTTTTCCCAAAGTACCTTCTCTTTTACCTGACCTTCTCTTTCTCTCTATATTAATGGTGCCACCATCTTTCCATTCATCCAGACTCAAAACCTATAAATTTGTGGTTCTTCCCTCCCCTTAAGCTCCAACCATATCCAATCAGCCACCAAGTCCTGTTGGCCTTCCCAGCAACATTTCTTTCATTTTATTCATCCCAGATGAAGCCTGTTGGCCACATACAGGTAAGTTAGACTTGAAAAACTGGTGACTTCTAGAAATTTTACAAGTCTAACACATAAATACACTGAGCTCATGCTCTTCATTTCAGTTTCACTGGCAAGTTGGCTCCACTGAACAAAGTTACCTTTCCTTCTCAGAGTTCTAGAGGTTGCCCTGAGGTTTTGTGGAAGAATCTTATGAACCCCTACCCATGTTATTTCCCTATCTTTTCCAGTTATCATCTCCCAAATCAGTGGAACAATTAATATATCTTCAGTGTCATCTAACCAGTGATTATTGCACCAGTATAATGTTGATCATTTGATAGCCCCTCAATACCAATCAATCAACTGACCTCAGTTAGCTTTAACAAATATATATGTACACACACATATAAAGCTGTATACTCACCTTTATAAAAAAGAGTATCCTAGCAGCCACAAATTATGTAAGTAACATACTCTAGAGAATCAGGAGACCCAGATTCTTGTCCTATGATGTTACTAACTTCTATCACTAAATGCAAGTGAAAATAACAATGAACTATGAGAGTTAAATTCTAATTCTGACTTTGCTCCAGAAGTACGCTAGGGGCAGCTCTAACCAGCTTCCTGAGCCAATTGTAGCATTTTCAGTGTATTCATACCTGAAAAATCTGCTACAAATCAGGGCTTTATTATTTTGTTGATTTTCTAGATTTAAAAGCTGTTAATAATGCAAATTAAATCTAAAAGTGTGATTATTGCTTGGATTTTCATTACTCCAAATATTTTGATTTGCAGCATTCTTTTATATGGTTGTAAATACTTTGAAAATCTTTGCAAGATTTATAGGTTTATATCCTTTAACCATTTGTGTGTTTGAAAGACTTTTGGTCTTAAATATTTCTATAACCGTCTAACAATTTATTCTGGATATTAAATCCTTACCAGGGGCATTTGAAACAAAGATTTCTCCCTCAGCCAACCATTCCCTTTCAGTTCCAAATAATCAAAATATATATTTTATCTTTACCTCTATTTTTAGATCAAGAATTCACCCCTAATCATAACTGAAAAGTCTACAATCTGCTTTTCTTCTAATTATTTATGATATAATTTTAAATTCTAGTCATATCCATTTTGAATTTATCATGCATGTAATAAGGCATAATGTGTTGTTCTAAACCTAATTTCTGCCTAGACCAACACCTACTTTGTTTTTCTTACTAGTTCTTATCAAATTGGATATTCTAAGCAATTTATGCTTTTTGGGTAATAAATAATTGAGTTCAACTTAATATATAAAATATAATCTAACTCAATTGATATTATATAATGTTATAAGTGAAATTGCTTATAAATAAGAAATAATTGAACTCAATAACTTAGCATTTTACAAGAACATACTGGAGTGTGGGATACTTCCCAGGAGAGGTAATAGTGGGGAGCATTGTCCAGTCAAAGGCAGGCAATATGCAATTTTAGAGGATGGAATGGAAATATGTAAAATGTACCTGTACTGATTCAGTTACAATATATTCCTTAAAGACATCCAGAGCAACTTAAAATAGCTGGAAGGATAGGAAATTCCCATAGGTTTACAAACAGTAGTTTATGAATCAAATTAGTTCAAGTTCTTTGTCTAGCCCATTCCATTGACCTATGTTTCTATTTTTAACTCTGCAAAAAGATTTTTAATAATCTCTGCTTTATATTATAATTTGGTGTCTCAAAGTGCTTTACCCCCTTCATTCCTTCATTTCTACCAAACTAAACTGAATTAAAATATTAATAGCTGATGATGGTGTTTGAGGAGTCAGGGTGAATTAGCGGTGGAGAGAATCAGGGGAAGCTTCACAGGGAAAGGAACACTTGAGATATACCTTATTTCCTTGTGTGAAGTGCCGTTTGGCAAGTAGATGTATGCCAACTAAAATCTATAAACAAGGAATAATCAAAACTCAGCTTTATACAAAAAGAGTATCCTAGCAGCCACAAATTATGTAAGTAACATATATAAGATTCTCCCTTCTCAGAGGCTTATCACCAGAGCTCAGTTTTGGGAGAAGTATAGGATGTAATCGTAATCTTTGGCTTTTGTTTCTGAATCCTAAATTCTTTCCCTCATTAAAAATTAAGAACATAAACTCCTAGAAGATAGGGATCCTTAGCATCACACCTAACATGAAGTGAATTAATTATTAATCAGTATTCTTTGTTTTAATCATGATTCAGTCCTTCAGTAATGATAGTACCAGCTTACCATGAGCAGAGAGTGTGTTATGTTAGAAATGGAGGTGAATTTGTATGATTCACCCCCATCCCCTCGTCTGGTCTTTCTTGTATGAGAACCAATAAGACATAGTTCTAGAAAGGTTTACAGGTAGAGGGAAGAGTCAATTTGTTGATCCAGATTGTGATCAGATCCACTGAATTCAACTTCCTTAGCCTGATGTTCTAAACACATAAATTAACTGACCACATGCAATTATTTGAGATGCATGAAACAGTCTTTACCAAAGTCTTCCCCTCTTGGCTCCTTGTGGCAGGGAAGGTGGGGTGGTCAGTCAATACTATTTTATGAGAGCAAGAGACGTGACAAGTCTTACAAAAGACCTGGTTGTATGGTTGTCATCTATGGAATTAGATCTAATTGGAGAAAAAAACCTTAACACAAAAGCTGGCTCCAGGCGATGAACCATTTTTAGCCATAGCAACTCAGAAAGACTATATACTCAGGTATGATGATGTTGCAGTATGCCTCCAGGTGAGCTGCCCATACTGACAAAATAACATCTGTTGCAGAATAAATTATCAAAATCATTCCACTAGTGGTCTTAATATGTAAGTCATGTTTGATTCTCTAGACTTGCAATGAAACCTCATACCACATTTCCCATCATGAGGGAAGAGGGAGTTGAATTTTGTAAGGGGCCCCTGCAACAGCCCTTGCTGTGCCTGCCATCTGAATTCCAACAATTATCGGGAGAAGTAAATTATGCAATTGGTGAAGTACAATCAGCTACTTGTAACCTGAAAATGATGGGGGAAAATAACTTTTTGAATGTTCAAATGGCCAGTTTCCTTATAGAAGTCCAATTGCAAGGCCAATTATTTTGGGGCCCAGGGAGTTGTAGATACAAAAACCGTACAGTTAAAGGGGAAGATCATTTTCCTCCTTTAAAACTTTTTATCAAACAATTATTTGAAAAGCTAAACATGGCACTAAAGTCATTTGAATATTCGCTATACTTTATTTTTTTTCTCTGCTTATGTCTTTCAGAAAAATGGTCGTCTTAATAGAGTTGTTGTACTGGCTGATAGATCAACTAAGTGACCACATGTTATTGACATGATTCTTAGTGATCCCTCAGGATGATTGTACCTCTCTCCTTTATTTGTGCCTGCCTTAATAAATTAATGGCAACTATACTTTATAAGACTCAACAAAACCATTTACAATAGAAAGCAAAATCCCTAAAAATAAAGTCAGGGCATGGCCAACAGCTTCCTAACAAGTTTTCTTGCTGCATCCTGCAAACATTCAGTGTGATTTACAAGGTCTGCAAATCGTACTTCATGTGATAGACAGTTTGTGACTGTATGGTAAGACTGAGTGACTTGTGGGCCTGGCTCCTTCAGCAGAAGAAGCAAAAGTACTAAGTACTAGAATCAGCCTGTGTATATTTTCTTTACTGTCCTTAGTTCACTGCGCACAGTTTAGTGATTTGTTGACAGCAGGAGGTAAATCCATGATAAAACCTGAGGACTTCTGAAGAGTAAATATTTGTTACTATATAATAGGGGATTTTTGTACATTAATCCAGTGATAAAATATGGCACTGGAGAAGGAGGGGATTGAGTATTTGCTAATTCTCTAAATTGCTGTAGGTCGCAGAAGCTTTTCATTGGTTTGGAAAATATTTTCTTTGCAGAGAAGAAAAATTCAGGACTGGGCACTGTCTCTTGGCAATAATACCACAGGCAGCATCCTGGCGCCGAGATCTTGTGCTATACTAGCCACTAGGTCTGAGCAAGGGAAATGAGTGCTCTCTCAGACAGAATGAATGAAGCCCTCATTGAAGGCAACCTACACGTGGTAGCCTTTGCTGCAAGAGTTGGCTAATGGTCCACAGAGGTTTTGCCTACCAAAGAACTGAATAGACATTTAAGCACTATGTGAAATATAATGCTTTATGGAGATTTGAGATGATTGGGGTCATGATTCTAAAATCCCTGAGGTAGACCCTCCACTTTGTTGTTGTGGTTCAGTCACGTCTCACTCTTCATTATCCCATTTGGGGTTTTCTTGGCAAAGACATTGGAGGGATTTGCCATTTCCTTCTCCAGCTAATTTTACAGATGAGCAAACTGAGGCAGACAGGGTTAAGTGACTTGCCCAGGGTCACATAGTTGCTAAGTGTCTGAGGCTGGATTTGAACTCACGAAGATGAGTGTTCCTGATTCAAGGTCCAGAATTCTATCTATCTGCCCCAGATCCTCTGCTACAGTCACTTCATTCTCCACACCGCCTTTCGCATTAATTCCTTCTTCTGCCCTATGCTGATGTTCCAAAGCTCATTTCCCCTTTTCAGTCAATCAATAAGCATTCACTGAGTGCACTCAGCTAAGCTTATAGAAAGAATATATACAAAATGGTCCCTGTTTTCAAGGAACTCACTTTCTTATCACCTTTTTTCTCTCTTCACTAAATCAACACCCTTGTTAATTAAATCCTATCTTTGCCCTGAAACTTTTTCTTAGACCGGTCTAGGCTGTATATATATCTGCCTTCTCTGAACTTCTACAACACTTGTAGTATGGAAAACACAGATTGGTCCTAAATGAAAACAAAAGAAATAATGTGTATATAAAGCATTTTGTAGGCCTTAGAGCATCATGCAAATGTAAGCTATTTTTATTATTGCTACAACTACCAATTTATTTACACTTTTGTATCATTTTTATGTTTATACTTATTATATTTTATATCATTCTCTAGTTGTTTTGTCATCTTCCCAAATTAAGATTGGTATCTTCTTTTTATTTTGGAATGAGTAAAGAATCTAATATTAATGTAGTTACGTGATAGTTACTTAACAAACTCATGCTGCCCCGAGATTTCACTTCACTTCTTGCTAAATGGTGAAGATACTAAAAGATGGGAATAGTCCATGTTGGAGGGATTTTGATGGTGGAGCTGTGAATTGATAAACCATTTTGGAAAAGGATTTGGAATTATACAAATAAAGTAACTGAACTGCCCATTTTAACCCAGAGATTTCACTTCTAGACATATTCCAAAGTGCCATTAATAAGAAATAAGACCTCAGATGCACCAAGATATACATAGCAGCACTTTTTTATAAAGGAATTGGAAACAAAGCAGATTCCTACTAATAAAGAATGGCTAAGAAAATGTTGGTATATGAAGGTAATGTAATGTTAAGTGACAAATATGTTGAGTATAGGGAAACCTAAAATGGCTTTCATTTTATAATGCAGAGTGAAGTAAGCAGAGGCAAGAAAATAATATAAATAATGACTACAAGGGAAATGGAAAAAATACGCAAAAATCAAGAGTTAATATTGCAAAATTATAAAGAACAAGTATGGCCCCAAAGAAGTGATAAGGAAAGATACCCACATTCTAGAGCTTTGCAGAGCGGGAAGGTCGGTAAGTATGAGACGTTGTATGTTTTTCAGACTTCTTCATTGTATTGATCAATTTTGCTAATTTATTTCTCTTTCATTTTTGTCTTCAAAAATATTGTTTGTCATATGAGATGACTTTCTGGAAGGGATTACTCTGAGTGAAGGTGGGGAAATCTTGTGATACAAAAACCCAAAATATGTGAATAAAATAGATTTTTAAAATAAATAAATACTTGTTGCTAAAGTGCCTAAATGGTCAGACGAGCAGACAATTCTCAACAGAGGAAACACAAAATGCCAATAATCCCTTGAAAATGTTCAGCCTCACTAATAATAATTTTAAAAAGTCAGATCAAAAGGATTTTGAAGTACTGCTGCACTTCCGTTAGATTTATGAAAAGAATTAAAGAAGCAAAACTAAATCCTTGCAAGTTTATTGAGAAGTAGGTAAAATCGGAGTTGTACGTAGGGTTGACGGGAAAAGTTTTACCCATTTCGACGTCATTGCCAGTGCTTACATCCCTACAGCACTACAGAAAGAACCAATCTTGGTACCCCAGTAATAAGAATAATTAATTAAAAGAAGAACTTACTCTTCTGCTTATCCTGACTGGCATGCCCCAGGTGGGTGCCTTTACTCTTCAGAAGAGCTTTGCTGTTTTCAAGGGTCTGTTCCCTGACTCCTGTATGAATTTGTCTTTAAAAATTGATTTGAGGACACACTTATGTGTTTTGCCACACATATATTTTATGGCATTTGTTGTGTGTACAAAAAAAATGCTAGTTAGAGCTCTGGGTCCAATCTTGTATTTTTGGTAGAACTGCACACTGCTGGAATCTGTTGAAAAAGCAATCTGGAAGTACTTTGAAAATTCTACAAAAATAATCATACCCTTTGACCCAACAATTACATTGTTGAAAATGTTCCCTAAGAGTATTATCAAAAGAATAAAAAGGACAGGGAAGAGCTGTTAAAAATATAGCAGTATTGAATATAATTATTGCAAAATGAAAACAATCCAAATATCCATCAAGAAGGGAATAGATAATTTGTTATTTATTGATGTTATTATTGATATATTTATTATTGTTGTTTATTGCTATTTATTGTTGTTATGTCCAGCTCTTCCTGACCCTATTTGTTTTGGGATTTTTTGCTTTGTTTTGTTTTGTTTCTTGGCAAAGATACTGAAGTAGTTTGCCATTTCCTTTTCCAGATCATTTTACAGATGAGGAAATTGAGGCAAACAAGATTAAGTGACTTGCCCAGGGTAACATGATAGGTAATTGTCTAGGACCAGCTTCTCACTCAGGAAGATGCATCTTCCAGACATCAGGTTCAGCTCTCTCTCTACTGTGCCACCTAGCTGCCGCATTGATTGTGTATCAATGCAATAGAATACTACAATGCAATTATCAGTCCCTGAACCACACTATCAGATTATTTCCTGACTGTTTCAAAAGTATGCTGCTGGAACTCTGGTCCTTCTGGTTATCCTCTTATCAGTATTCAGACTCTGTTCTGAAACTCTAATAGGTAATCTTTTACCTTATCTTGTCCACCAGGAAACCATCAGACCATTTACAAAGCACTTTGTCTGTGTTCTGGCCCTCCTCTTCCTTTTCTTCTTCCCAGTTTTAAACTCAAGCTCTTTTTTTATGGGGGGGATGAGGTATAGTCTTCCTTAGTATTTATATAGCACCTACTATATGCGAGATCCTGTGCTTTTTCTTTCCCCTCAAATATTTCATTAAATCCTCATAATAACCCTTTGAAATAAGTATTATTGTCATCCCCATTTTTAAACCCAGTAGACTTAGGCAAACAGAAGTTAAGTGACTTGCCTAGAATCACAGGTGGTAAATGTCTGAGGCTGGACTTGAATTCAGGTCTTCTTGACTCTGAGTTCAACACCATCCACCAGGACCTGGCAACCTTTATTAGAACGTAAACTCCTTGAGGGCAAGACTGTGTTGCTCTAGCATTTGGATTAACACTGCTTAGTACTTCACTTAACACTTGAGTGATCACTATAGAAATATATTTTCATTTATTTCATTAAGATCAATAAGTGTGAGTAAATGAAGAAAATAGCAAACTTGATGAAATAGCTCAATATAAAAAAAGGCAAAAAAAGAACAGAGGACAGACTAAATGTTACCACATAAGAAGAAAACTACAGAATTGTACATGATTGGCAAACCAAACAAACAAACAAACCCATAATAGAAAATCAGGGGAAGTTATTATGATACTATGTGCTAACATTCAAAAGAAATAGGTGCAAAGCAAGTTTAATTGGTATTGTTGATGTGTACTGCTAAATTTGTAACAAATGGTTTAAAATGAATGAATGACTGTATACACAACATAAGTACATGTTGACAATTTTTCTTCCTCAAATTGTGGTCAATTTCAGTAGAAAAATCAAATTTCAATAAAAAAAAGAGGCATGATCATGGCTAGAGTTTCACACTGCATTTTAACTACTGTGTAAGGCGAGAGAGGCAGCAAGGGTTAACAGAGAAAGAGGAAAGGACCTAAGTTCAAATTTTACCTCTCACACATATTATCTGTGTGATTTTAGGATTAGCAGCTCGTCCCTTAGGTAACTCTCTAAGACTAGCAGTGACAGAAAGGATGTTAGGCTACATTAATAGGGGAAGTTTCCTCATAGTGAATTATAGATAACAATGGAATTAATTCCAGGTCCAGTCCCTCTCCTCTATCGCAAAGATTCTTAACCTCTGTGTGTGGGGGTATGTAATGGAATCCTTTGGAAACTTGGAGAATCATAATATAACTGTGGTTTTTTGCCTACATTCATAACTGAGGAAAAGCTTAATTTTAATTAGATGTTCATGAAAATAAAAATGTATTTTTATCCAACTTTTTAGATCTCCTATAGGGCCCATGGACCTTAAATTAAGAACTTCTGCCCTATAGGAAAAAGTTTCTTTATAGTGAAATATTTGATAAACCTTAGAGATACTTTACTCACAACTCTGTCAACTACATAGGCCTATAGGTATGAAAGTTTTTGCGTGGCCAGCCACCTTAAATTTTATAAGTCAAAAGTTATTGCCTATCCCTAGTGAATGACCTCAGAGGTTGCATGGTTGACCGAGATATACCTGACTGAGCATAACTGAAAAGAGGGATTTGATCTACCCTGCCTAAGTAATAGGACTGTTTTATCTCCACAAAGGTGAATACTTGGGAAGCTACAAAAGGAAAATATCATGGAGAATTTGGGGGGCAGAAGGAAGGGAATAGTAATAGGAACCGTAAGCCATATGCTAAAATGTACAATAAAAGATGGTAGATAATAAATTCCAAATAAGTTATAAAGATATAACATATAAATTATTATAGTCAGGAATACTTTGGAGGAAGGAAAAGATGCCTCCTACTTGGGCACAAGAGGAAGGCTTGGGATTTGAGCTGAACTATGAAAGATTGGCAGGGATAGAACTGTTGCACATTCCTTAGAATTGTGTGTCTTCCATAAGGGAGGGAAGGAGAAAGGGAGGGAGGGACTCTAAAAATGTCCAGGGACTTACCGCCTTATTTTGTAGATGAATACACTAAATAATATAAAATGATTGGATGTGATGACCCAGATAATAAATGACAGAGCTGTGATTCACATTATTAACACCACATTATTGGTGTTCATCCTTTTTTCTCAAGGAGACCAATAGCATCAGGTGAATGATGTCATGTCTTTTGCGTGAACTGGATTTAAATGAGGCCAAGATAAGCGTAGTCATCAACCTCACTCTCTTCTGTAGTCAACAAAGTCCAGTGGCAAGATAAAAGTCAAGAAGACTGGTGATGGCTCAGGATGCAGTGGGTTATACCTGACCTTTCTAAATTAAGGTCTTTCCCAGGTTTCAATTTGTCTAAGACAATATCCATTCAATGACTAAGGAATGAATTGAGACAAAGATGGCTACCTTTACTATCACAAAAGTATCGATCTGGGAGGGCAAGAACAGTTTCTGTCCAGAAGAAAAAATAATTGCTATTTACATTTATTCTAAGCCATGAAAATCTAAGCAGGGAGCCACTAATATTTGGGCTAGGGACTATTATTGGCTGGCTGTTCAATGAAAGCCAAAGTGATTTGGGTTTAAAAAAGTAGTCAAGTAAAGTGATTTCATTTGAAACACAATGGGTTTTTTAAAATCCTCTTTTTATAGAGCTCCATTTAAAAAAAAAAGTCATAAATTGAAAAAAAATTAAGGACAAAAAGTAGATTTCCCCAGTTTTTTGAAAATAAATAAAATTAAAAATTAAAAAAATCTAACTCCCAAACCAAAAATGTCTTATTAAAATAAGTAACCAAAATTATATTCCTATGGAGAGAGTAGCACATGTAAGGATATGATGATCCAATTAGGGAGAGGGACCACATGTGGCAAGTGAAGGAAGTGGAGGAGGAAGAAGAGGGAAGAGGAGGAGAAAAAAAGACAAAGAGGAGAAGGAGGAAAGGGAAGAAGGAGAAGCGAGAAAGAAAGAATAACATTCCCTAACTTCTACTCAAATTGGCAGGTTGGGTCTCCAAAAGGCAGCTACTATTTCGCTGAAAGTTCTAGGGGTAATTCTCAGAAACTGTGCTTCTTCTACTGTAGGTCTTAGGGCTAAATGCAGTAGTCCCCATTAACAGTCATCTAATTGTCTTAATTAGTGTTCAGCAAAGGTATTTGCTCAGATAACATGGTAAAGACAGTTAATATAGAATGTTCTACCAAAAACTTGGTTTACTCCTTCCCACAAGGACACACAGCATCCACTGAAGGAACAAGGTTAAATTTAGAACGTTATAGCAATGAGGCAGATGTGTAAGAAATATGTGTGACAAAGGGTTAACTCATAATTCTGCTCTGGAAGTCCTTTTCTTTGTGTAGAGATCTCATGAAGTACCCTTTGCTGTCAAATCTAGGTTACAGGATCAGGGGATCATCAATTTAGAGGTGGAAAGAGTTTAAGGACCATCAAGTCATGTTTCCTATTTTGCAGATGAGCAAACTTGGAGAAGCTGCAGGTAGATTAAATAGTTAAAAGAACTGTTTCCTCAGCAAGACCCAGGTTTGAATCCCAGTGAATACACCATGTGGCTGGATCATGCTGAACAAGTCTCAGCCTCTCTCAGACTCATTTTCCTTGTCTGTAGATGGAGATAGTAAGAGAGCCCTTGTAAAGATCAAATGCAATCTTATATATAAAGGACTTTATAAACTTTAAAACACTACATTAATGCTGGCTCTTATTTAAGTATCTTGTTTAGGGTCACACAGTAAGTGTCTGAGGGGGAATTTGTTTTTAAATGTTTTAAATTAATTTTTATTTTTGTCAATTTTAATGAAAATTTGCCTACTCACTTCCCTACCTCCTGTCCTCCCACTGAAAAAAGTCTTGCAAGGAAAAGGTATGATCAAGCAAGTTGTCCACCAATGGTTAGGATGCCCAATATAAACGAAGGGGTTAATTTTAAGTCCAAAATATGGTAAATATTAGTATGTGTCCCTTTTTTATATCATTACTCTGAGTTTATGTACAACATTGCATAAAAGTAATCGGTCATCTCAATGGAAAAAAAACCAGCTAAACCATTTTGATAACATTTGGTCAGCAACAGTGGTGAAGTATGGTGGATAGAGCATTTAACTTGGAATCAAGGAAATCTGCATCCAAAACCTGCCTCAGACATTTACCAGATATGTGACTAGACAAGTCACTTAACTACTCCGGGCCTCAGTTTGCTCATCTCTAAAGTAAGGGAGTTGACCTGGTCCCTGCCAACTCTAAATTTATGGTTTTATGATCCTAGATAAAACTTAACTTAGTTCATCTGATAAACGCATTCCAGTTTTAGGAACTGGAAAGAACTTTGAAACAGGGCAACTAGGTGGTGCAGTAGATAGAGTACTGGACCTGGAATCAGAAAGACTCATCTACCTGAATTCAAATCTGGTCTCAGACACTTACGAGCTATGAGACCATGGACGAGTCACTTAACCCTGTTTGCCTCAGTTTCCTCATCTTATAATATGAGCTGGAGAAGGAAATAGCAAACCACTACATTTATCTTTGCCAAGAAAACCCCAAATGGGGTCACAAAAAGAGTTGGACATGACTGAGATGACTGAACAACAACAAAAGATTTGAAACCTGGAGAAGGGAAAGGGAAAAACAGACCATCTTATTTTTGAGGGCTTGGATGACTCCACTGCTTTGTTTCCAGACTTCCTTTTGCAAAAACTTTCTAGTCAAGTCTCTCATTGATCCCACCCAAGTCCCTTTATCCTAGGGAGGAATTAGTTGCATGAAAAATTGCATCCTGACAGTAGAAGGCCAGATGCTGTATCTTATAAATTTTTTTTAAAGTATACAATGTAACCAGCTGTACCATATAAACTTGGGGTTTTATTCCATGCTGCTGTATTCTGTGGATCCTTATTTGGTTCCAACATCTGTTCAGTCCTGTCCTTTCTTCACATATAATAGTTATAATTACATACGTAGTACTTATGTATAGAAATATGGATCTGACCCAGCAACAAAGGTGCACCTCTCACCTGTTGTAGAAAGGATTGGTTTGGCTCACTTGCACTGAGTCAAGTTTAGGCTAGTGGGCTACAGAAAATAAAAGCAAACACAAGCTTTCTTCAAAGTTTCCTGAGGTGTAAAGCCTTTCTGATGGAATTATTTCCCAATTCCACGTTGGACTTTCTCCTAAGCCTTTGCTCATGCCCTTCTTTATTGCCTAGATTACTCCCAACTCATTTTCATCTATCAAATATCTACTCTTTTTTCAAAGTCCGACTTAGTTCCTACCTCTTCCTTGAAATGATCACTGATTCTCTCCTCTCTCCCTAGTTAGAACTGACTTCCTGTGTAATGGGGATTTTAGATTACGCCATTCTCATCTGATGTGTTTTTCAATGTCTCTTCTTCCAGTGATCCTGTCTTTCACCTAGGCATGTAAAACATTCCACTTCTCTCTGGGTTTAACTCATTCATTCCAACCTGTTCTCACATGAGCAAGTCTAAATAACTAGAGAAAGACTACCAGACACACGGTTGCATTCAAAATCTTTCAAAGTTTTAATGGAGTGATCCTGCTAAGAGGAAATATACTTATCTTGCTTAGCACTAAAAATGTTGAGTTACATCTAAAGTGTTTTCTATTTACACAACTAACCATCCACAATAATAAATTTTTATATAATTCACATAGCCTTTTACTAAATAAGGCAAAAATGTAATATGATAGACATGAATATGTTAAAACAAATGAATCAATTATAAAATATAGCTTAATACATATATAAAGCTAAATCATACTCTCCCACCAGTGTACTCACTATCTGTGGTGCAAATTAGGCACATTCTTATAGGAACCTAAGAGGAAATTGCATGAGAAAGGAAAATTCATGTGCTTATGAAAACTCATAATGTTAGACATGGGTTTGAAAGTTATTGGTCCTATAAGTAATATGTTCCATGTTCTTCCAATTTTCTTGTAATTTCTCTCTTTGTATCTTGGTCACATATTCATTTTGACCTTATCTTGGTATATACTATAAGATGCTAGTCTATGCCCAGTTTCTGCCATACTGCTTTCTAGCTTTCCCAACTTTTTTTTTTTTTTTACCAAATAATGAATTCTTATCCTAAAATCTTAACTCTTTATTCTTGTCAAATACAAGATTATTGTATTTATTTACTTCTATAAATTGTATGCCTAGTGTTTCTATTTCTTAGCCAGTACCAGATAGTTTTGATAATTACTTCCTTATAGTGTAATTTAAGATCTGATACTGGTCCTTTCAAGAATCACTCACTGCTTGACTGTTGATCCTTATCAGTGCTCAACTAGGGAAAGGTCTTCTCTAATCAAATATAGCTTTAGAAACTCTTTGAATTAGCCATTGCCTTTTGAAAGTGTTAGATCTTAGTGTAAACAATAGTTCTCCTTAATTGAGACAACTGTCAAGGTCATCAGACTGGTTATCTTTGGGCTATACAAAGTGGATAATTATTATGCTAATTATTCACTCACCTGGATGCTATGTCTTTCAAATGGAATGGAGCTTACAGAAACATTTTGGTTCACTCTATAAACCATTTTACCAGAATAACTAATGGAAAATGGTTGTTATTCATTTGTTTCATTCATGCCTCAGTCTTCAAGATCCCATTTGGAGTATTCTTGGCAAAAATACTGGAGTGGTTTACCATTTCCTTCTCCAGCTCATTTTACAGATGAAGAAACTGAGGCCAAGTTAAGTGACTTGCCCAATGTCACATGGCTAGTGTCTGAGTCCAGATTTGAACTCAGAAACACAAGTCTTACTGACTTCCTATCCACTGCACCACCTAGCTGCCCCCTCAAAATTAAAAATCCCTTATTCATTTCCTTCTCAACCCAGAGGTATCAGCAGAGAGCAATAAACTCTAGTGTAAAGGTAAAAAGTAATAATTGTCAATGGAATACTTGGCCAATGAAAATAGTTCTCACTCTACCCAATCAGGAAGTGCTCAGCAGAAGTCTTCTCTCAACTGCTATAGCTCCAAAGGATCAGTTTTTGAGCCTCCATATTATTTCTTCAAAACTTTTTAGGTCTCTTCTGATGCTGTCTTCACACCTCCTCTTGTTTTTCTCTCTTGCTATCTTTAAAGGCTTTAATGGAGCTTTCTGACACTCAAAGACTCCCTTTTACTTAACATTGCAATCACTCTCCAATTTTTTTCTATCAAACCATCAGTTCTTTTTCAGTGAGTTCTCAGTCTACAAATATTTTTATGAGTTCTCATTTTCTTAGTTTTACTTTCTTTAGTTATAAAAGATACATATGCAAATTAGAGGAAGTATCCACCATGCTTTAGTTCTGAAGTCTCCAACAGAAGTCTCTTTGTAGTCCTTGAAATTGTTTCTTCACACTCACATTTCTGTCATTTTTATAAATGAAAGATCTTTTTCTTTCTCCTTATATTACTCTATTATAACACAAATAAAGCATAACTCCCCATTGTCTTTATATATAAAACAAGGAAAGTCAAAACAAAGCAAGAGAACTATTGACCAATATCCCTAATGAAAATTGGTGCAAGAATGTTAACTAAAATACCAGCAGATAGTAGAAAACAACATATTAGATAGGTTATATACTGTGATCACATCTGGTTTGTGGAATACAAAGTTAATTGAACATGAGAAAGACTAAATATGTGAAAAACATTAGTAATGCAAATAATAAAAGCTATATTATTATATCAATAAATACTAAAAAGATTTCTGATAAAATCTAATATTCATTGCTACAAAACTTTAGAAATTACATAAATAAATTGATCTTTCCTAAAATAATAAATAGTATTTGTTCTGGAGACCAGTTGCTTGTGGAGAGGAAACTGCTAAGATTCTGGGCACAAAAATCTCTTCCTTATCCCAGACCAGTATACTCGCTTGATTGTGCCACCTTGGAGGAACTGAGATCTTACAGATCCCCAGAGTATACCCGACTCTTGACAAAGGACCCAAAAGTCAAGTAACTGGTTGGGGAAATTCCCAAAAAAGGGGAAAAAATACAACTATAGAAGGTTGCTTTCTTGGTGAACAGATATCTTCTCCCATCCTTTCTGATGAGGAAGAATAATGCTTACCATCAAAGAAAGACATAAAAGTCAAGGCTTCTGTATCCCAAACATCCAAAATAAATATTCAATGATCACAGGCCATGAAAGCTCAGCTCAAAAAGAATTTTGAAAATCAAGTAAGAGAGGTGGAGGAAAAATTGGGAAGAGAAATGAGAGAGATGCAAGAAAAGCATGAAAAGTGGGTCAACACCTTGCTAAAGGAGACTCAAAAAATGCTGAAGAAAATAACACCTTTAAAAATAGGATAACTCAACTGGCAAAAGAGGTCCAAAAAGTCAATGAGGAGAAGAATGCTTTAAAAAGCAGAATTAGCCAAATGGAAAAGGAGATTCAAAAGCTCACTGAAAAAAATAGTTCTTTAAAAATTATAATGGAACAGACGGAGGCTAATGACTTTATGAGAAACCAAGAAATCACAAAATAAAACCAAAAGAATGAAAAAAATGGAAGATAATGTGAAACATCTCATTGGAAAAACAACTGACCTGGAGAATAAACCCAGGAGAGACAATTTACAAATTATGGGACTACCTGAAAGCCATGATCAAAAAAAGAACCTAGACATTATCTTCCATGAAATTATCAAGGAAAACTGCCCTGATATTCTAGAACCGGAGGGCAAAATAAATATTGAAAGAATCCACCGATCACCTCCTGAAAGAGATCCAAAAAGAGAAACTCCTAGGAACATTGTGGCCAAATTCCAGAGTTCCCAGGTCAAGGAGAAAATATTGCAAGCAGCTAGAAAGAAACAATTCAAGAAAAAATAACTTTTCAGATCTAGAGGAAGAGTCAGAGAAGATCACACAAAACAATTTTGATTATATAAAACTAAGCAGTTTTTGGACAAATAAATCTAATGTAGTAAGAATTAGAAGGGAAGCATTTCACTTGGAAAAATCTTTGAATTGATTTTCTCTGACAGAGGTCTCACTTGCAATATCCATAAGGAACTGATTCAGATTTATAGTCCCAAGAACTAATAAATAGTTAAAATATATGAAAAGACAGTTTTCAAAAGAAGAAATGAAAGCAATCAACTATCACATTTAAATGCTCTAAATCACTAATAATTAGAAAAATTCTAATTAATACAACTTTGAGGTTCTATCTCATACTTATCAGATTTGCCAAGATGAGAAAAATAGGAAAATGACATATGTTATAGGGCTGTGGGAAAACAGGTGTGCTAGTGAACTGTTGATGGGGCTGTGAATTAGTCCAGCCACTCTGGAAAGTAATTTGGAACTATGCCCAGAAAATTTCCAAACTTTGCATACTCTTTAACTCAGCTATACCACAACTTGGTCTATACCCTAAATAAATCAAAGAAAGAGGGGAGGAATCTATATGTACAAAAAATTACAACAGCTCTTTTCATGGTAACCCCAAATTGGAAACTATCCTCTTTTGGGGGAATGGCTAAACAAATTATGGCACACAAATGTAATGGAATGTTACTGTGCCATAAGAAAAGATAAATAGACAATTTCAGAAGAAATTTGGATAACCTTTAGGAACTAATGCAGAGCAAAGTGAGCAGAACTAGGGAAACAATTTATACAATGATAACATTCTAGAGGAAAACTGCCTTGAAAGACTTTAAAACTCTCATCAACACAATGGTAAAACATCATTTCAAAACAATAAAGATTAAACATACCATTCATCCATCTCCTGACATAGAGGTGAAGAACTTAAAATGCACAAAAAACCCCATATGTTTTTTACACATGGCTAAGGGGGAAATTCCTTTTTCCATATGTGGATACTTACTTACTTCTACATGGGATGAGAGAGAGAAATGAGAGGGGCAGATTAATTTAAATAATATTTGTTACTTGACAAATTAAAAAAAATTTAAAAAGAACCAAGTTCACAAATCTACACAATCAGCCATTTTTTTCCTTTCAAATTCTTCAAAGTGTAGTCTGAAACAATTTTTTCATACATGTAGATTAGCAGTTTTTATTCTTATTAGGTATTAAAATGCTCATCTCTAACTGTGGCAATATCTTACATTCTTTGACAATTAATATACATTCTTTGTTGTCAGAACAGAGAAATAAGTCTTGCCTTTTATGTGTTTTCATCATTAATTGCTCCATATGAAAAAGAACTTAAAGAGACAGTATACCCTACATTCTTCACACTTTCTCCTCCAGTTTCCCCCAGGTGAGTTTCCCCCATAGAGATACTAAAACTTGATAAATATCAACATATTTTACACTAGATCAATTGAGCATAAACGTTTCTCCTCCCAGATATTCAATACATCAGCAAATCTGCTCATTATCAGGAAATAGGCAAATACACAAAATATACAAATATACAAAATTCATATGTAACATTCTGAATATGCACACGTATCAATAATAATGAGGTACTTATCAACATTTTAACATCAGAAAATACACAGCTTGAAAATGTCAAAATAAAGCAATAGAAGGCAACTGTATACACACATACATATATCCCAGGTTTTTCATTACAGAAATCTCTTTGGCTATCTGAATAATTCATTACCTCTCCATATTTACCTACTGTACCAAATGTAAGTCTACTCATTTATTTCTTCAATCTTACCCTTAACTTATAAATTTCAAAGTGTTGTCTTATCAATATCATATAAGAGTAATTCTATATTTGGATAACACAGACTGTTTCTTAATATCTCCTTTTGTTGTAGTGTGTTCTCTCTCTACAACTGGCCTAAGGAAAATGGAATTACTCCGGGTTTCAGTCATCCCTCATTTTATTTTGAAATTTTATTCTTTGATTAAAAAAAATACTGAGATACAATTGGTGGGACCTTGGATGCAATTAAATCATTATCATCTAATTCTAAAATGAATTTTTGGTTTTATCACAATATCTTTCTTATTATTTTCTTTATTGATTTGGGAACACATTGATTTTGAATAGTCTTTGGGTCTGTTTTTTTATGAGGTAGCCAGGCTGTTAGATGGAGTATAGAGTTAGATAGAGTTAGAGTACTGTATCTCTCACACATTTCTACATTGTCACCTTGGGCATGTCATTTAACCTCTGTTCGCTTCAGTTCTTCATCTGCAAAATAAGGATAATAACAGCACTTACATACTAAGGTTATTATAAGGATGAAATGAAATATTTGGAACTTTGGAAACCTGAAATGGATATACACAAATGCTGGTGATGATAATGATGATGATGTAACATGTAGATTCTTGATTATATTAACTGCTTTGTGTATATAACTTTCAAATTTTGTTTTCAATTCATAGTTTAGATTTTCCAGCTGATTCTCAAGTTTGTCTAATATCTCTTGAAAAACAAAGAGTTTTTTGTTTGTTTTTGAAACTAACTTTATTTAATTTCTTAGAAACATATTCAGACCTCCCGTGATTTCCCAATTTTCAACACCATTTACATATGCATCAATTTCCTCTGCACCAAGTCACAAATCTCTTTTTTAAGGAAGATAGCTTATGACCAATTTATGAAGGTGGCTTATGATCAAGAAGTCCAAAATTATAATAAATGAGAGTTTATCATTTCTTGTGATTTCTTGATGGCAGTCTTCCTGTAGCACCTAGTGGTGACTTAGTAACAGCAACTAGTGGATGATGCAATTGAGGATGAATTTTTTTCTGTGTTCAGAAAAGTTCAAGATGACTTCCACCTCTGACTTTATTTTCATTTTTCAAAGATGATTTTCTGGACTTCATCATTTCATAAATCAAAAATATACATTTATCTTTTTGATCACATATATCAATTTTATGTCTATTCAAATCACAATTATACTGTACTCCTACAACTTCTGTTTTTTCTTCCTCCTCTTTTTCTTCCTTCTCCACTTCCCTCCTCCTGCTATTACTACCACAACTGCCAGTACTACTACTAATTAGCTAATATTTATACAGTATTCAAAAATTTGCAAAACATTTTATATGTGAGTTCATTTGATACAATGCTTAGGGGTGGTATTAATAAGGGATATAACCAAAGACATTTCTGTTAGTTTACTGTTTATTGTTATTTTAGTGTTCTTCCATTAAAGGGACTGTATCTTTGGTACCTTGTTCTCTCATCACCCTATATGCAACCAAATGCTGATATTCTATTTACTGGCAAGATGTTCATGTAATTCCTTCTGAATATTCACAATCTGAAGTGATTTCTTTCTTGAATTCTGAGCACACACTTGATTGCTGTCATTACACTGTGAGGAGAGAATCATCATTTTGGAACCTTTTTTTCCATGATTTCCAGCTGCAGGGAAATTTTTCTGGGAATTTCTTTAAAGCGTGCCCTTTGCATGACAGGGGCCCATTGGAGAGATTCATTATCTGTGATTTATTGGATACTTAGTGTGACAAGGATCCATTATATACAAAAAAAATTAGTTTTTCCAGTGTGTTTTCCTTTTACCAGCCATATCATTTCTGTGTTATGTTTGGTTACTTTAATATTTAAGTATTAATACTTATGAATATTGTAATTGTATTTAAATATAGATTGTAATATGAATAATCCAGATGTAAAATGTTTAGAATATTACAACTTAAGAATGCAGAAAGAACCATAGAGGGGATTTTTAGTAACCCCACAGTCCAGCCATATTTGTGTACTTTCCACTCCTCAAACTTCATCTGTCTTCTCCATGTCTTTGTGTAGGCTATTCCCCCCATGTCTGGAATGTTCTCCCTCCTCATCTGTCTCTTAGAATCCCTGCTTTCCTTGTTTTCATGTTGTTTCTCCCATTAGACCATGTGCTCCTTGAGAGTAGGGAGGGCTGTTTTTTGTCTTCTTTATATCCCCCATAATTAACCCAGTGCCTAGAATGTAGTAGGTGCTTAATAAATGCTAGTTAATTGTTTGACTCAATTCAAACACCACTTCCTCTAAGAAGTTTTTACTAGTCCTTTCAGCCCTCCACCCTCACCAACTACTATTGCTTCTTTCTGTATGATAGCCTTCCATCTATTCTGTATCTATCTTTTTATATGCTGGTTTATTGGTATGACACATGCCCTCTTGTGACTCCTTGACTATAAGGACTGTTTCTGCTCTTTTCTTTATCCTTGGCATTTAGCACAGTGCCAGATATATATATATATATACACACACACACATACATACGTATATACATACATACATGCATGCAAGTATATACATTGGTAGATATATATATACACCTATATGTTTATTCATGCATGTATTATCCATGTAATAATGTACATATATTGTCAGGGGTTGGCTCACAAGGGTTGGCAATTTTAAAAAATATTTTGAGAACTGAATTTTAATATTGATTTCCTTTAAAATTCATTTTTAAAATTTAATGTATTCAAATACTATTCTGAGAAGTCAAAAGACTTTATCAGATAGCCAAACAAATCCATGATTAAAAAAAAAAGATTAAGAATAATTATGTGTTGAGTAATTGATCCAAACCTCTTATACCTGGTCCTGTACCATTATGTTCTTATCCAGTGCTTGTAGAACTGATTTGATTACATTTTCTTTGACCCATTATTAGTGTATACATGTATTATCTCCCCAACTTGAACCCAGCCTTCTGGAGGAATGCATATTATTGGACCTTACAAATAGTTGATGCTCAATAATAATTTGCTGACCAGAATTCCAGATCTAGATCTCTGACTTTTTTCAACAGGTTCCCTAAAGAATCCCAGATTTCACTATATCATGGTGGCATAGTGGATGGAGAAGAACTGAAATCAGGAAGACTCATCTTCCTCACTTCAAATCTGACCTCAGATATTTCCTAGCTGAGTGACCCTGGGAAAGTCACTTAACCCTGTTTGCCTCAATTTGTTATCTGTGAAATGAGCAAGAGAATAAAATGGCAAAGCACTTTAGCATCTTTGCCAAGAAAATCCCAAATTAGGTCACAAAGAGGTAGGCATGACTAAAATGAGTAGACAACAACAACATAAATATCCCTCTCAGATCTGTGATTCTATCACTGATCCTTACCCATTTTCATTATCTATTTACATAGATGGTCAAGTGTCAGTTTGGGATTACCTTAACGACATATGTCCCTGATTTTCTTGAAAATTGTTGCCTGATCTAGATATAACCATACCACTGAGATTACCTCAGGTGCATGGGCTGGCCACTATCTTTTGACTGGAATGGAAAAACAGAATGGTTTATTTCCAAAACTTTCAAATGCATCTTCGTAAGGATGATATGAACTATGTTGGCAACAAAGTCCTATGAAAAACTGGACCATTTCTTTGTTGTTGATTCATGAGTTAAAAGTTTGGGTATTCTTTCAATAAGATGCTCTTCTTGGTATCTTTTTCTTTATGTTGTTTGGGTGGTAACTTTAGGTGTTCAAGGAGCAGAAAGTTCTGTAAAAGAGTAAGAAAAAGTGTATGTTTCTGAGGCTAATCCTGAAGAGGAATCCAGGCAATAGGAGTTTTGGGGTGGATAAAGCCTCGAAGGTTTGGGACACAATGTAAGACAAGAGCCCCACGAAGTTGGAGTGACAGGGGGAAACAACAGTGTTAAGCTAAGTCATCAGGCAATGAAAAATTACAGTTCAGTGGAAAAAGCATTGCTTTTGAAAAAAGGAGAAGCTTATGTTTGAATCCTTCCTCTGCCATTTAGTATGTGTGACCTGATAGAATTCACTGAATCTTTCCAGGCCTCACTTGCCCTATCTGTGTTGGTCTAAATGAGCTCTACAGCTCCTTCCGGCTCTAAAAATCTATGATCCTGTGAATCCTGTTCGTGTTAGACTAGACAAAGCCTAATCTTTTTTTTTTTTTTTTAATCTCAAATTCCCTGCCTGTGAAATGGAGATGATAATACCTGTCATATCTACCTCATGGGGTGGTTAAGAAGTAGGGAATGAAAAAAATGAAGCATATAAAAAGATCTGTTAACCTTAAAACATGTTAGGTAATATGGTGTTTGACGGAAGTTTCAGACCAAGTACCACTTCCCCAAAGATCTAGATGATTCAGGGCCTCCCATGAAGGATCAAATATGATGACTAGGGAGTGTTTGCACTCTACTGTAATATATGTTTGCTTACCTTACAACACCTGATAAATGTTAGCTGCATCTACTACTGTAAGGCCACTCCATGGTCCAGAATGGTGTGAAGAGGGAGGATTGAGTAAGTGAGCTGCTCAGTCTTTCATTGCTCACATAGATATTAAGTGAATTATTAAGGAAATATTGTTGATTTGATTGAGAATCCACTCAAATAAACAATGATAAGGATTAATCTGCTCATTTTGTAGTCATGAGTATTTCTCATAATTAAAACAAATTAATAAAAAAAGGAGACTGCTATTGGTTTTACTGACCACCAGATAGGAACTGAGAAAGGTAATGATAATATTAACAACAACAATAATAGTGATAAGAATACCAATATCTGGCATTTATATAGCACTTTAAAATTTGTAGAACATTTTGTAGATATTTTTATTCTTATTAATTAATTAAATTTTTAATTTGCAACATTCACTTCTACAAGATTTTGAATTCTAAATTTTCTCCCCATCTCTCCCCTCTGCCCACCTCAAGACACCATCCACTCTGATTACCCCTTCCTCCATTCTGCTCTCCCTTCTATCATACCTCTCCCTTCTTCTTATCCCTTTGTCCACTATTTTCTTGTAGGGCAAGATAGATTTCTATACCTCATTGACTGTATGTTTTATTTCCCAGTTGCATGTAAAAATAATTTTTAACATTCATTTTTAAAACTTGGAGTTCCAACTTCTTTCCTTTCCTCCCTCCCCTCCCACCCTTATAGAGACTGCAAGCAATTCAATATATGTTATACATGTGCAGTCATTCAAAACACTTCCATAACAGTCATGTTGTGAAAAACTAACTATATTTCCCTCCATCCTATCTTGCCCCCCATTTATTATATTCTCTCTTTTGACACTGTCCCCCTTCAAAAGTGTTTACTTCTAATTACTCCCTCTTTCCATTTGCCCTCCCTTCTATCATCCCACTCAAGCCCCCCCATTTATCCCCTTCTCCCCACTTTCCTGTAGTATAAGATAAATTTTCATGCCAAATTGAGTGTGCATATTGCTCCCTCTTTAAGCCAAATCTGATGAGAGTAATGTTCACACTTTCCCTCTCAGCTCCCACCTCTTCCCCTCCATTGAAAAAGTATTTTCTTGACTCTATTATGTGAGAGATAATTTGCCCCACTCTATTTCTCCTTTTCTCCTTCTCCCAATATATTCCTCTCTCACCCCTTAATTTTATTTTTTTAGATATCATCACTTCATATTCAATTCATCTTGTGCCCTTTGTCTATATAAATATAATCCCTCCAACTACACTAATATTGAGAAAAGTCTCAAGAAATGCAAATACTATCCTTTCATGTAGGAATGTAAATAGTTCAACATTATTGAGTCCCTTATGATTTCTCTTTCCTGTTTACCTTTTCATGCTTCTCTTGATTCTTGTGTTTGAAAGTCAAATTTTCTATCTAGCTTTGTTTTTTTTCATCAAGAGTACTTAAAAGTCTTCTGTTTCACTGAATGACCAAATTTTCCCTCAAAGTATTATACTCAATTTTGCTGGGTAGGTGATTTTTGGTTTTAATTCTAGCTCCTTTGACCTCTGGAATATCATGTTCCAAGCCTTTCGATTCCTTAATGTAAAAGTTGCTAAATCTTGTGTTATCTTGATTATGTCTCCACAATACTTGAACTGTTTCTTTCTGCCTGCTTGCAATATTTTCTCCTTGACCTTGGAGCTCTGGAATTTGACTACAAAATTCCTAGTTTTCCTTTTGGTCTCTCTTTCAGGAGGTGATCAGTGGATTCTTTCAATATCTGTTTTGCTCTCTGGTTCTAGAATATCAGAGGAGTTTTCCTTGATAATTTCTTGAAAGATGATGTCTAAGCTCTTTTTTTATAATGGCTTTCAGGTAGTTCCATAATTTTTAAATTGTCTCCCCTGGATCTGTTTTCCAGGTCAGTTGTTTTTCCAATGAGATATTTCATGTTGTCTGCTATTTTCTCATTCTTTTGGTTTTGTTTTATAATTTCTTGATTTTTCATAAAGTCATTAGCTTCCATCCACTCCATTCTAATTTATAAGGAATTATTTTCTTCATTTAGCTTTTGGACCTCCTTTTCCATCTGGCCAATTCTGCTTTTTAAGACATTCTTTTCCTCATTGGCTTTTTAGATCTCTTTTTCCATTTGGATTAGTCTATTTTTTAAGGTGTTATTTTCTTCAGCATTTTTTTGAGTCCCCTTTAGCAAGCAGCTGACTTGTTTTTCATCATTTTATTATATCACTCTCATTTTTCTTCCCAGCTTTTCCTCTACTTCTCTTCCTTGATTTTCAATATCTTTTTTTAGCTCTTCCATGACCTGAGACCAATTCATATTTTTCTTGGAGGCTTTGGGTGTAGGAGCTTTGACTTTGTTGTTGTCTTCTGTTTATTTATTTTGATCTTCCTTCTCACCAAAGTAAGATTCTATAATCTGATTCTTTTTTCGGTTTTTGCTCATTTCCCAGCCATTTACTTGACTTTCGAGTCTTTGTCAAGGTAGTTCTCTGCTTCCAATGAGGTGGAGGTATGTACTGTCATCTGCTCGATCACAGCAGCTGCCTCTGTCCTTGCTGCTGCTGTGGCTCCACATGCTCCTCTGCCCCCTCCACTGCCCTGGGGCTGAAACTAGACCATTCTACTCTCTCACAAGGTCAAACAGGTTTTTTCCACTGACTTCCCAATTTGTTCTCAGCATTTTTGAGTCATGAAATCTGGAAATCACCATAGCTGCCAGTGATTCAGTCCCCCCTAGACCTTATCAAGTCCTGTCTGTGCCAGCATGACCCACACTGTACTGTGTTCTGCTCCCAGTCCAGCAGATATATGCTTCCTGTTGACCTCACAGGCTATCTTGCGCTGGAGATTCACTTTACTCAGTCCTTCTGTGGGTTCTGCAGCTCCAGAATTTGTTTAGAATCATTTTTATAGGTATTTGGCTGGGTTTAGGGTGAGAACTATAGCAAGTCCCTGCTTTTATTCTGTCATGTTGGCTCTGCCCTCACCTTGTACATATTATCTCATTTTATCCTCACAACTATGAAAGGCAGGTGCCATTATTATCCCCATTTTACAGACGAAAAAACTGAGACAAATAGAGGGTAAGTGACTCACCAAAGGTCACTGAACTAGCAAGTGTCTGTGGCCAGATTTAAATTTATGTTGTTCTGATTCCAGGCCTACCATTCTATCCACTGCGCTACCTAGCTGCCTCAGGAAACTTAATTGGAAATGCATCCTAGTCCCAAAAGCCACCACATTTTTTCTAAGATTCAGTCCATTGGCCCTTGACTGTCTAGGATGACAGAATTTTCTTTTGCTCAGCTACTGCACACTCCTATTATCTCATCAAACAAACACATACACATGTAAATACACACATTGCCCCACATTTCTACTGCTACATAACAAAAAATCTTGCTACACATTAGGACAGGCAACAATCCTCAGATTCTCTCTAAATCACAATAAAGAGGGATTGTTTATATAGAGAATGATTTGGTACAAAGGGAACTTATAAGATAATTCAGTTATAAAGACTCAGTTATGTCTAAGTTTTATTGTTAAGGTAGTTTTACAGTTAATTAAGCATGGACCTCTGGAAAGAGCAGAACAGTGAGGTTAGTGTTCATGAACAGTTGGACAAATTCAAATACTTTCCATTAAATGCTTTTAACCAAAGGTTTCTGACCTACATAAAGGGTGGTTTGGGTAGGTGAATATTTTGGGATGCTAATTTCCCTGCTTTCTATAGCTTACAGAAAAGTATATTAATACTTAATTTTAATATATAATATTCATTTTAAAAAATAAAACTTAACATATAATAATGAATTAATTAAACAGTTAGGAATATATATGTATATATATATATGTACATATATATATATATATCTCTCCAAAATTTTTAAATAGGAAATGCTCATCACTATTCTTGAGCCTCAGTTCCCACCCCACATAGGGGAAGTCTGCTCACTTGTCAACCAATTTTATCAATAAGAATTAGTTGATTGACTTTTAATGACTATGATATTTATTAAAACAGAGACATAAAAGAACTGTAGCATAATCCCCTTATAAAATATATTAATAAATAAATGGAAGCAAAACAAACTATAAAGAAATTTTCAAATAGCAAAACTTTGTAAGAGAGTTGTTTCTCCCAAGTAATTGTGTTCCCTTCCTGCATCTTCTAATCTGGTACCCAGGGCAAGAAGAAATGAAGGGACATTAAGTTTATAACTTGCCAGGATTACCTTGGTGAACAATTAAGGAAAATTGGGTCTAAACGTTGAAGATTGGAATCGCATCCTTTTTCTTTTTCAGCACAGCTCCATTTTTTCATGGCAACTTACAGTCCAGTTCAGTCTCTCTAAAGTAGTCTCTATTGCAATGTCTAGACTTATCATGCTCCAAGTTCCTGCCTTTAGCTCTCTGCCATAACCACCATAGCTCTCCAGGATCAGTTCCAGCTCATTTGTCTCTGATCAGCTCACCACTGTTTGCCTGTATTGTGCATTAAATGTCTTTTGCATGCTCTCAGACTCAGACACCCCTCTGCTCCCACTTTTATGGAAGAAATGACATGGAATACTGGACCTGAAGTCCTTTCGAAGGGCAAAGAAATGAAAGAATAATAGTGTAATGTTAAAAATAACTGGATTTGGAGTCAGCAAACTTTAGTTTAATTTCTAGCTCTGATTTTAATACCAACTTTACTACTTACTACCTGTGTGATGGTGGGCATTCTGGACTTGAGTTTCCTTTTCTGTCAACTATTTGCTCTCTGTGTTTCCTTCCATCTCTGTCTATGATTTATTGTCTCCCAAACTCAGTGATGTTGGGACAGTGAGGTAGGCCTGTCTGTATTTCCTATGTCCCTCAGTTTTGGGGTGTCATTGCAAGGACCTGGGTTCTTGTGTCAAATGTGACTCTGCTGCTTATCACTTATGCAACTTTAGGGAAGTCACTTAATTTTGGTAGCTTTCAATTTCCACATAGGCAGAATGAGGCATTTGTTCAAGCACTGAAAATGTAGAGAATTCACTAAAGTGTTAGGTGAACAGACAATCTGAAAGGAGTAAGGTAGTAAAAGTTCACAGGAATTAAAGTCGGATATGATCTTCACTAAGAAACCCAGTCTATCTGCCATCCCAAGTGTTTCAGGCCTTTTCCAACAACTAGATTTTTGACCCAGGATCACCACTGAACAATGGTGTTTGGTTCAGAAAGAAAAATAATTCAAAATACCTTCATTTTTCTAAAGATTCAATTCTCTTCTGTGGAGACTAATAGATTCACCCATTTCATTATGATTCTCCCCACCCCTTACCCTGTCCCGCTTCCAACACACACGTATTATGTGAGTTCAGGTAAATCTTAGCTGTTTTATTAGCTAGGTTACAAAGCTTAAAATGAGATTGACTTCAAGGACCTATATCTGTCCAGAGTAGCAATGGGAAATTGAAGAAGAATGCTAGATTTACTTTCATAATGGTTCAATAATTCTTGGCACACATTAGTGTAATCTCGAGCCTTATCTCTCCTATTACACTATAATTATGTGACAGATGAGTGAGGAAGTAGTTAGCTATACAAATATTAAAACATGGATGTTCCTTATCTTACTATAGTTTAGATAACTTACAAGGCCTGAGAGAGGCAAAGTTTTCATGGATTTGAAAGTGAGTTGTATCTAATATTGGATTAGTGGGCTGTTACCCAGACACACAGTTAAAGGGTAAATATTGGCCCAGTCAAATTCAACTTGTACAGTGAGCTATTTCTGCTGCTGAAACAGCTGAAGCGTGTTTGTTTTCTCATATCTCAGTTCCTGGGCTTTCTCCCCATTGGGCACTGTGAAAATTTGGGGAAGAGGATCAGTAAAAATGTTTCTTTTTGAAGAAGTTTTCTAGGGTTCACCTATTTCTAGTTTCTCTTTGGCTCAACAAGGGATTATCTAAAGTTTCTCTCAAGTGATGTAAGATGCTGGTTCTCCAGTTTTGTGAGTGACCCTGCGGTATAGAAAATGATCATAAGCATAAGCCATCTCCTGATTGTCCGCCCATAGGCTGTCTCTGATTAATCCTGATTGAGTCTGTAATAACCACACAAATGTAAACTATTCATTTATTTCAAATCTCTGGGTGCCGTGGGGAAGATATCACATATAATCTAGTGTTAGTCTATTCACTGCATCATAAAAATTAATTTGTCTAATTAATGACATTAGTACTTTTATACATGCATAATTCATATTAATTGATAGGTCTGCCTAAAAAGAATACCTTTCGGAAGAAAAATGATCCCATTAGCACAAGTTTAATCCAAATCAGGACTGACAAAGCATGGTGCTTTCAAGGCTTATCTCCAGCTTTGTTAATTGTCATAAGCATTCTAAATTGATTATTCTTGCATTAGCATGGGACATTCCATTCATCAATGCTTTGCTGTAAAGGAAATTTGTCTAATGGATTTGGGTAGCTCAACTAAATCAGGAGTATTTTTTTTCCAGTGTAGCTAGAGGGGCATTCAGAGCATATTAATTCTCTAGTACTGGAGGGAAAAAATTAACAGCTAAAATATATAGAAATATCATACAAAATTAGATTTCTGACACTGAATAATTTTTGTGATATTTATTTCAATGGTAATTGAGTGAGTGTGCCTGTACTTTTATTGCTTTTGGGTTTCACGACTCCATGATAAACAGCTAATGTTAATATTTCTTATGAGTTATGTCACTGCACCTGGTAGGGCCACAGGGGCATAAATGTGGAGGATGAATTAGCTAAGTATGCATTTTAAAGAGTGACTGCTTAGAGCAACCATGATTACAATGCTGTTGGCAGGGGCATAGGATATTTTAGGCTTCTGGCTAAACTGTTCCATGGTTCATCTCTTCATGAAGCAGGAGAAAGAGGGGACAAACCAGTTATTGGAAAACTAACTAAATGAGGGGGTGACCTTGTCCTTTAAGCAACCAGCACTTAGAGTGCTTTTAAAGGGATTTGATTATTTTTAAAGAAAAGAGAAAAGAAAATGTTCTGTGCACATCTTGGCTGGAACTTCCATCTCCTGGGTAAACTGAGGTACACATGTGCTATTTGATAAAGCTGAAAACTAAAAAAAATTCCTAATTAGTTTGATAAGAAATTAGCAGTGTGTCTCTGTAAGACAGAAGATCTTCTGTTCAGATTTTACCTCTGATGCGTCCTATCTATGTGACCTTAGGTAAATCTCAAATTCTCTGGACCTTAGTTTTCTCAATCTGTCAAAATGAGAGGGGTGAATTAGATAGCCTTAAAAGTTTCTTTTGTAGCTCAAAATCTATTATCCTTTGATCCTATGGTGTCTCTAAGCCTCAGTTTTCACATCCGTAAAAGGGGGGAATAGATAGTCTCTTAGTTGTCTTCCTAGCTCTAGACCAAGTTCTGAATCTATGATAGTCTAATTATCTACAGAAATGATCTATTATAAATCTATTCTCTGCTTTGTAGATAGAAACAGCCATGAAAGCATTGGATTTAGATCAGGGATCTTTAACCTGGGGTCCTTCAAGTTAAAAAAATGATAATAGTATTTCAATGTGTTACATTTATATAGAGAATATTTATTTTCAGTATCTAAAAGGATTTCCTTTGTAATTCTATGTATTTTACTTCATGCATTTGAAAACATTGTTCTAAGAAGGAATCCTTAGGCTTTATCTGACTGACTGTTCAAGGGGTCCATGATACCAAAGAGGTTAAGAACCTCTGGTTTAAGTGAACCAGTGCCTTTGACAGGGTTTACGAATTTCGTTGACAAAGGAGGACTCCATCTTCTTTTGTGTCATTCCTATCTCTTGGAGCCCATGCAGTATAATCTGGTTTTTCACCAGTTGTAACTGCCTTATGTGGAGACAGAGAAAAGGTGTCTTACATTTTTCTTCTTTTCTGCTTCTGTTTCAGTATTCTCCTTGAGTTTCAAGCTGACACCATGCAGCCTCATTGTCCCTTTCTCCCTCAAGAGGGAAAAATGATTACAACTTGGGAAGCACCAGAGTCTGGCCCAGATTTGCTACACTTACATTCCAGTCATTTAGTCACTCAGGATTGGCTCTATTCCATATTGGAATAATTTTCTCAAAACTGAAACTTGTTTGAGAAAAAAAAGCCAAAAATTTTGAAGAAATATGATGACTATACCACCAACAGTGTAGGATTTTAGAGGATTATTAAAATCAAATGCAAGAGATGGCAGCATATAACCAGAAACCTGAAAGCAGCTAGATGACTCAGTGGATAGAGTGCTGGGCCCAGAGCCAAGAAGACCTGAGTTCAAATCCAGCCTCAGACACTCACTAGTGGTACAACCTTGGACAAGTCACTTAACCCTGTTTGCCTCAGTTTCCTCATCTATAAATGAGCTGAAGAAAGAAATGGCAAACCACTCCAATATCTTTGGCAAGAAAACCCCATAAAATAGATGGTCCTCAAGTCATGAAGAGTCATACACAACTGAACAACAAGAAATGAGATTTAACCTATCTAGGGGACATATGTGAGTAGTCTGTCAACTAGCAATTATTAATCACCTATTATGTATTAGGTATTATGCTAAACAGAACTCCATTCTGACAACTTGAAACTCAATTTGCCTCAATTCAAATAGTTAATTAAGTGCTTATGACACTCATGGAACCAGAGGTGCAAAAATCAAAGTCTGTGACCTCAAGGAGTTTTCATTGTCCTTGGGGACCAGGTGGTAAGAAGGTTCAGCGATATATATACTGATAAGTAAATACAAGATAATTCGCAGAAGTTGAACACAAATAACAGGCCTAGTAACTGACCCAGAAAAGAAGTCAGGAGATTATGAAAAAGCTTTCTGCAGGAGGATTGGCAGCACTTTAGCTAACTCTTGAGAGAAGCTAAGGACTCTAAGTGGCTCAAGTGAAGAGGGAATGTATTTCAGGTCTGGGGGGCTGCCTGTGCAAATGAAGGGAGAAAGAAAATGGAATCCTGAAGCTGGAGAACATCTAATAGGCCAGTTTGACTGGAACATAATGTGTGTGAAGAGGAATGATATTAAATAAGTTTGTGAAGGTACTCAGGATTGGAATCTGATTATTCTGGGCTTTAAATGCTAAGGTGAAGATTTTGAATTGTATCCTACAGACAATAAATATCACTGAAGATTTCAGATCTGGAACTTACTAAGTTTTGAGATTTTGCCAAATCAGAACAAAATTCATCATTAAATCCAGGATCCTGGATACGGAGCAGAGAGTCTGATATCCACATGTGTGATTGAACTTACCCTCATTGAGTTATCTAGTGAGGATGGCTAAAATAAAAGGGATTTATTCACAATTTATAGATCTATAGATTAATTATATGGTTACATGTTTAATTGTTATCTTCTTCCTTTCAGAGAAAAGTTATTGACTTAAAGATGTTATTAAGAACTTTATCAAAATGACTTATTTACTATTCTCTGAAAATTTCCATAAATATTGATACACTCAATGAAATAGAGAAATGAACCAAGAGACTCTCTGTCTTTGGCTTCATTTTGTTCAAAATAGTATATCAACCAGTCAAGAAGCCTAGATTCTAGGCATTGTGCTAAGCATCAGGGATACAAAGAAAGGCAAAAACAAAGGCCTTGCCCTCAAGGAACTCAGAGAGAGGGAAATAACTCAGATGTGAACAAATAGAAGGATTGTCAAATCAATAGCTGACATAAATTAGAGAGGCACAACTAATATCTTGGGAAAATTGTCGGGATGGAACAACATCTTGACAGGGTAGAATGATGGCCTGAATCTAACAAGATCTAAGTTATTAGAGGTATATGTGATGTCCTGCATATACTTTGGCAAAAACAAATGAAGAAACCAATGCTATGTCAATGCAAGATAGAGAGAGCATGCCTTAAATGTACTGCGTAGAAAAAAGACTTAGAGATTTTTGTTCTGTGAGGATGAAAAAAAATTAGTTCAGTTTTAGAGTACATATAATGGAAGTATAGTTGCCTGACAAAGAAAGATTATAGTCATATTCTACTCTGCAATAATCATGTCACACCTAGAGTATGATGCTCAGTTTTAGTCATCACACTTTGAGGGTCTGTTAATGACTAGACTAGAAAAGAGAGTGATCAGGATGGCGAGAAACAAGGAACTTTGTCATCTGTGAACTAGTTGAATGAGCCACAGGTGTTTAGCCTAGAGAAGAGAAAGCATAGAAGAATATTAATTATAAACTTCAAATATTTGAAAGACTATAAGGGGGAAGAGGTATTAGACATTGTGCTTTGAAAAGGGAACTAGAAACAGTGGCATGTGATTACAGAGGTAGATTTCAAATCAGCTTTATAAGGAAGATCTTTCTAACAATTAGTTCTGTCTAAGAATGAAAAAGCTTGCTTTGCAAGATGAGATTACCCTTTATTTGAAGAGTTCAAGCATAGGTCAAGTAACTACTTTTGAAGGATGCTATGGTAGAGATTCATACATTGGGTAGGGGGCTGAAAAAAGAACCTCTTGGATCCCTTGCGGATTTATGATCATATAATTTTTTAAAAAAAACACAGAACAAGCTACATTTCCAATTTGGGGTCATAATTGTTGTTTGGAGAACACAAGGAGGCAATAATTTGGGGGCGTATTCTGGTTTATCTTGGTGTCTATTAGGTTCTATAGCATCAGATAAACTAGGGAAGGAGACAATGAAAATCATTA
Source organism: Notamacropus eugenii (assembly GCF_028372415.1). NCBI lineage: Eukaryota > Metazoa > Chordata > Mammalia > Diprotodontia > Macropodidae > Notamacropus > Notamacropus eugenii. The sequence goes on along the minus strand of NC_092872.1, from coordinate 467,408,984 downwards.
TGGGCTGTAGGGTATTCCTCATATAATTCTCAGGGCGGCTCATAATTTACAGATATATCCACTGGGAATATGAGATTTTAACTTGTGCATACTTCCATGTGTTGTCAGATAGATTGAATCTACATAAGATTGAATTTAGATCAGTTCCACTGTATGCTCTCTTAGTCAGACCATATCTGCAGTGTTGTGTCCATTTCTAGGTGTTCCATTTTAAGAAGGACACAGACAAGATGAAATACGGACTTCTGGGATGGTGACAATACTGGACAGTGTACCATACAAGTGGACTGTTGAAGTAACTGAGGATACTTAGGATGGAAAAGAGGAGAAAAATCCCATAAAAATGTCTAGAATGGAATCTTGAACCTGCTAGACTTGCTTCACATTGAAGAGAAAGCTCATTCCCTCTGTCATGTGGGAAACCTCTTCCACTCCTCAGTGTGGGCCTTAGACACATGAAAAAGTATTAAGCCTATAGAACTTTATGTGTTCTGCACTGTGCTCAAGACAAAGGTTGGCCCCACGTTATGGAGAAGTTTGGACTATGTTTGGTCAGAGAAATTCTCCATTCAGTTTTTAGTTACATCTTACAACTAAGTTGATGAGGAGTTTGAAATAAATGTCAAGGATGTAAAAAAATTGGCTGCCACCTCCACACCAAATGCACAATGGCTGTCTTTGAGCTGATGGCCTCAGATCAAGCTAGCCTCCATTTCCTGGATCCTAGCTGGATGGCTACTTGCTTATAAATTTCTCTTTCAAGCTCTTCTCGTGTGAATCCCAAATTCTTCCTAAGTCTCCTACAAACCCTGTTGTGGCCCACCAGCCCCTAACTCCTCCTCTCAGCTTTTCTACTTCATGGGTCTCAAAAAGGGAATCTCTTTGTTTCAATATCTATCAATTTTTCCCATCCATTTTTAATCTAATACAAAAAGCACCCTCTTTAAGCTTCAGGTTTCAGTGAGAAGGGTACACTTCCTAAAGTTGTTCATTTGAGTTTTCGGTAGACAGCTTTTAAGAAGGACAGAGATATTACATATCCCAAAACTAAAATATACCAGATGTGCAGCTTTATTCTGCTTTTTTTTTTTAATTAGGGAAAAAACATGTAATAGTCTTTGTTTCCTAAATGTAACTTAATATTGCTTTCAGCATGGAATGTGATACTCTAATTATACCATACACTAGAAATGCCACTCCCCAAATATGTATAATGAAGGAAGAGGCGAGGACGAATGAGCCGTGCTTTACATTTCAGGGGGGAAAAATTAAATGTGTGTGTGGGGAAAATGAAAAAATATTTTTGGGGGGCAAGCAGTCATGTAATAATAAGTTAGTGTTGAAAAGTAATGTCAGATGTCATTATTGGCATTTACCATTTTAATTAGCTTGACATATGAGTCTAGTGTATTATATCTCCTCCCCTTTTGCTATTTTGAAAAGAAATGGAACTAACAGGTTTTTACTAGGAATTCAAGGAAACATTATTAAGTTCCACTATTCTGTTCATGTGCTCATAGTTTAAAGGATAGAGAATACGGGTCATTTTTCACATTAAAGCACAGCATTGAAATAAGATACTCCCCTCCCTATTCCTATACTGAACAAGAGTCAGAAAGCAATATTTTCCACCAAAGGGCTTTGTTTTGTTTGCTAGAGGTTTCTTGTTGTTTGGATAGAATTGTTTTTCCTTTAAAAAAAGAGATGTGGAGGCCACTAGAAGATTTCTAATAATGTGACCTTGCTTATTATAGGAGATGAAAGATGAGATGTCTCTTTTCTCAGCATTACTGGAGGTTTTTGTATCTGTATGTGACTGCCACAGAAATGTTGAAGAGATTTTATGTAACATAGGTACAATTTGCTGTAGTGAATCAAGTGCCAGATTCAGAATTAAGACTACCTAAGTTCGAAGCTGATAGAGGGTTATATTTAGACTCAGGAGAACTGAATTCAAATCCTGCTTCAGATACTAGCTGAGTGACATGAAGCAAAGTTTTCTCAGCCTCTTTCCCTCATCTGTAAAAGGGAGGTGGATTATTACCATATAATAGCTCGTACCTCATGAAGTTATGAAGATCAAATGAGATAAGAGATCTGCCAACACAAGATAAAATTAACTCCTGGAAATATTACTATAACTGTTGTTAAACTTATCATTCAAAAGGCAACTTCAATAATTATTAACTGTGTGATGCTGGGTAAGTCAGTGTTTATCTCTCTGGGTTCATATTCTTATATGTAAAATAAGGGGACTAGATTACATAAACCCTAAGGTCCCTTCAGCTTTAAATCTATAATTTTATGATGTGGAGTCTCAGATCTCAGGTCTGAATTCCAGCTCTGCAATTTACTACATGTGTTACCTGGGCTAAGTCATTTCCCCTCTTTGGTCTTTATCTTCTACATGTTTGTAGCAGAATCAGGTACTGTTCAATTATATTATTTTGAAGGTGCATTTTGGATCTAAAGTCTATGCATAACTTTCATCATGTTCTGTATTCTTTATTATTAAAATGAAAATATCTAAAAATATAGCCAAATTCAAGTTATCTATGAGAAATTTTCTAAACTCAATTTCCCCTCTTCTTCATACTTCTATGCTAGGACATAACTGAGGAACATTATCAAAGGTTCATAATATCACAGAATGCAAGAATTCAAAGTGACTTTAGCAGTCATCTAGCTAGTCTACACCTACCCAAGAACCTATTGCATAGCAATACTAGATAGTTGACATTTAGAGTCTCTAAGAAGCTCTCTAGTGATGGAGAAACCATTATCTCCCAAAATGGCCCCATCACATTTTCATACAGCTCTGATTGCTGGGAAAATTTTCTTCATGTCAATCTGAAATCTAGTGCTTTGTAATTTCTCCTTGTTGCTCCAATTTCTGTCTTCTTCTGCTATGCAGAATAAGCCCTTTCTTACACAATAGCCCTTCAAACACTTGAAAAGAAGTTATAATATTCCCCTAAGTTTCCTATTCTCCAGGCTAAACACCCCCAGTTATGTAAACAAACCCTGGTCATCCTCTTCTGGGCATGTCCCTTCTTGAATACAATCTTCCTACAATATACCCAGAAATAAATATCATACTCCATATGTGGTCTTACAATAGACGAGTCGAGTGGAACTCTTAACTTCCCTCATTGAAATTGCCAATACTGACATGGACCAAACAAAAACAGGAAGTGCTCCCATAGAGGACTCTATATACTTTAATACCCATGAGAGTGGAAACAGGAGTGATATGGAGAAAAATCTAAGAGAGATATAGGTGCTAAACTTTTGAAACAATTAATTATGCAGTGGAAGCACAATCTGGAAATCAGAAGACCTGGGTTCTAATCCAAAATCTGACACTAGTTGTACATAACTAATATTTGACCTTAAAGACATTATTTCCCTTTGATTGGACTTATTTCCCTATTTGCAAAATGAAGTAGTCAGATTTGATAATATTTAAGATTCTTTCCAGATTTACGCAGTCATAAATCATAAGTATTCTTTAGAACAAACTCCTTCCACATTTCCATCAGTTGAAATCTTTCTCTTCCTTCAAGGTCTAGAATGGGTTCCCTGTCTTCCATGAGTAAAATCACTCACTTTATTCTGTTTTACCTCTTATGTGGACAACACAGGATCCAAGATTTAGGGCAAAATGATCATGTAGAGGCATTTTTGCAGAAGAAAAAGCCAAGGCACAGAGATGTTAAATGATTTGCTTAGGATCAGATGAGAAGAAGTAGCAGGAGCTGGACTCAAACTCAGAGGCATCTATGAGGTGCCTACTGTAAATCAGACATGGTGCTATGAGCTTTTTACAAATATTTTCCCATTTGATTCTCACAACAGCTCTGGGAGGTAGGAGCTATTATTTTCACATTTTATTGTTGAGCATACTGAGAAAAACAGAGGTTAAATGATTCACACAACTAGTCACTGTTTGATGCTAGATTTGAACTTAGGTCTTCCTGACTCCAGACCCAGAGCTCTATCTACACTGCTACCTAACTGCCTTAAATCTTCTGATTATTCTAAAGTCAGCTCTTTCAACTACACTATGGTACTATAACTTGCCTTATGGTTATTGGTGTATACTGATTATTTCCCTACTAGGTTGTAAATTCCTTGAGGGCAGGAAATGTGTCCATTATTTCTCCCTATCCCATTTCCATACTTGTATTTCTACTCACTAATACTGCACTGTATGCATCTCAGGTAGTTAATAAATGTTTATTGATTGGAATGGAATTGCCTGGAATTGGATTTTTCAGGCTTCCTGTGAAGGCAGGAACCATTGCTGCTTTTGCAAATGTTACTCTTCCCTATGAAGGAACTGAAAGTGAGAGAGATCCCTGCTTAGAGCTCCCTTAGCATCACAGAGGAGGTATGGTAGCATCATTTACTAACTGAAGTAATGTTTATAAGCCCCTACTATCTTCTGGGTGCTGTAGAGAATCCCCAAATGCATAAGATACAGTCCTTACTTTATGGGAGTAATCATTTTTTAAAATTCTAATTTATTTATTTTCAGTTTTCAATATTCATTTCCACAAGATTCTGAGTTCCAAATTTTCTCCCCATCTCTCCCCCCCTACCCCAAGACAACTTGCATTCTGATTACCCCTTCACCCAAATCTGCTTTCCCTTCTTTCACACCTCTCCCTTCTCTTATCTGCATCCCCTCTATTTTTTGGAGGAAGAGATAGATTTCTATACCCCATTAAAAGTATATCTTATTTCCCAGTTGTGTGTAAAAACAATTTTTTACATTCATTTTTAAAACTTTGAGTTCCAACTTTCTTCCCTTCCTCCCTCCCTACCCATCCCCACTGAGAAGGTAAGCAATCCGATATGTTATACATGTGTAGTTACACAAAAGACTTCCATAAAAGTCATGTTGTGAAAGACTATATTTCCCTCCATCCTATCCTGCCCCCCATTTATTCTATTCTCTTTTTTGACCCTATCCCTCCTCAAAAGTATTTACTTCTAATTATGCCCTCCTCCCATTTGCCCTCCCTTCCGTCATCCTCCCACTCCCCCAATCTCTCCCCGCTGCTTCTCCCCTTCTCCCCTACTTTCCTGTATTGTAAGATAGATTTTCATAGCAAATTGAGTATGCTCAATTAATTGAGTTATTTTTGACAGTAATCATTGAAAATCAGTGGAAAGAATATTGTATACAGAAGACTCAAATTCTTGTGCTGACTCTACCACAGGCTAAATGTGTGTCTTTGGGCAAGTCATTTACTAAAATAATAATAATAATTTATGAAAGGAAAAACTTAGATTAGATGATCACTAAGGTCATTTCTAGTTCTAAATTTTTAGAGTGTATACATTGGCATATTCAAGTTTCTTCCTTGTCTTTTATGGTACTAAAGACTGAAATGTTTGAATTCTTAGATGTTTCTTTCTGAGGTTGCCCTATAGCCTTTGGGGATGGGAGGATGCAGGGGGATATCTGGTAGTAGGGCAAAATCAATGTGGCTGGTGTTAGATGAGTTGGGGGCTTAGCACCAGGTGGAGGCTTCCTTCAAGCAGACAGTGAGATATGCTATGTGCCAACCTCATATAATCAGATTTCCTCCATCTGAGTCATAAACCCCAAATCTTAACTTTTAACATGCTTTGAAAAGATTATCTTTTTCCATGTTCTCACGCCTGCCCCTCGGCCTTTGTGAAGCAATTTCCAAAGAAACAATGGTCTGCCACCAAATAAGAGTTTACCAAGAATAAAAATTGAATTTAGTCGGCTTGTTGACAAGCTGATTGATCTGGGAGCTCTCGTGACTGAATCCTCTCCTGAGCGCATTCTCATTTATCACGGGTAAGATTGTTTCAGAATCAATACTAGCCCCAGACTGCGCAGAGGCATTTCTGCCATGGACATTTCAGAAACAACCAGCCTTCCTCAATAATGCTGCTAATTTTTTTCGACAGAATTATTTGAACAGTTTAATTGCCCCTTGCTAGTTGCTGTCTGCTTCCACTGCAGTCAGCACTGAAATTGTAATTTTTCATATCACTCTTATGCTTGTTTTCTTTATGGAGACAAGAAATATATATATATTTTCTTCTGCTTTGAAATGGATTCTTTTCCTTTACTTTACCCTTTACTTTAACCTTTAAAGTGTCTGAGTCTGAGAACTAGTCTACTTTTGAAAACTAAATTCTTTCGTTCAAGGATATCTACACTTTTAGTCAGAGAGAACCAAGGATGAACCACAACTCTATAAAGTGGCTTAGAAGATGTACTGAAATAATGAAACTTTTCTACCTTAAAGTTATACTCAGCTATGATGACGATAACTGACCATATCACTCACATGTTCAAAATGCTCTAGTGTCATCCTGTTGTCTCTGAAATAAAGTAAAAACCCCAACCCTTTGTAGGACTGCCTCCGACAAACCTTAATAGCAATATGCATCATTCCAATTTGTGCATTTTCAGTCCAGCCAAACAGAAAATTCCTTTTCCACCCAAATCTTCCATCCCCGTGCTTTTGCACTGGCTATGCCCTGTGCCTGGAATGCTTGCTTTCCTCATCCCTGCTACTCAGAATCCCTAGTTTCTTTCAGCTCAAGCACCATATTTGACAAGAAGCCTTTCCTCTTTCTCCCAGGCCTAAGTGCTTTTTCCCACAAATTATCTTATTCATATAATCTATATATATATACATATATACATATACACATATATATAATATACACGCACATATATATGTATTTATATATGTATATGTTTACATATATATTTAGCATTATCTAGCAATTATATATATACACACACACATACATGCATATATATATATATATATATATGTGCTATCTTACTGGATAGAATGTAAACTCCATGAGAAAAGGGGTTGCTTTGTTTCTGTCTTTTACCCCAAGCATCTAGCCTGGCACATAAGGGTAGCTTCATCAATGCTTGCTGATTGTTGATAGATTGATAGGTTAGTTAATTGAGAAGGAGGGGGAGTGAGGCTTCTTTTAAAGGTGAGTTTGTTTCCAGGCAAAGTGATATAGTAGAAAGCGCACATAAGACCTAGGTTCTATTTTTCTCTCTGCCGTTAGAGAGCTATGGGATCTTAGTCAAATTCTTTAACTTGCCTATGTCTCATCTGTACAATGAATGAGTTCTTAACCTAAGGTCTGGGAATTTTTTCTTAAATATTTTGACAACCAAATTTCAATGTAATTGGTTTCCTTCTTGATGGTTTACAGGGCTTTTTTTTTGCTTGAGACCATGATTGTGACATGGTATCCACAGATTTCACCAGACAGCTGAAGAGATCTATGACATACAAAAAGTTTAAGGACCCCTGCTTTTATAATCCTTAAAGTCCCTTCCAGCTCTAATATTCTATGATTGTAACCAATCACTCCACTACAATCCTGCACTCATCCATGTCTAACTTCCCAGGATTGCTCAGAAGTTCATTGCCATAAACACTTTTTGCTAGTTATGTTATGGAGGTATACTTGTCCCTCTGAGGAAGAAGAATCTTGGTTTTTGAGTCCTCCAAAAGATGTGTCTATGGCTTTCTCTACTTTGTTGCTCAACTTACATTCAGTAAGGACAAGACTACTGATTGTAGTAAAAAAGAAGAATGAATCTGGAATCAAAGGAACCAAACTTCAACGCTAACGTTAACTACCTATATGAATTTAAAAGAGTCACTCTGCCTCCTGTAGATCTTAGCTTCCTTCTTTTAAAAATGGCAGGGATCATACTGGAATGTCCCCAAAATCTGCTTTCATCTCTAAATCTATAATTATAGGAAGTAAAGATGTGCTTCTCTTGATTATTTCTTTTTATTAAAGGCATAGTTGTGTCCTATATGACACCAATCCCCAAACACAGAGTGCACCCAAAAGGATATCTGATAACATTTTTCATGATTCATCTTAGAGTTATGTATCCAACCATAAGTAGTTGAGCTTAATCCCCCTCCCCCATGGTTTCAGGAGAACCTGGAGATGGACTCAGAGATTTGACATATTTAACTTTCATCCTTTATCAAATAGCCTGAAGACAGCAGGCTCAAACATGGTTATCCAGGTTAAAAGACAAGAATAGTTAAGGTTGCACTCAAATTACTACCTTTTCTACCTTACTTTCTATAAGGCTTTCCTTTTCATTGGCAGAAAAATAAAGTTGTATCCTTATTTTATTTCAGAATTTCGAATTATGAGAGAATCAAGCCTGCCCCAAAGCTCAAGAGAGTATTTCCTGTTTAGCAGTTTCCTCTAAAATAAATCTCCAAATATTCAAGAATCTCCTAATCTAATTGGAGTTGCAATGAGTCAAAGGACGGAAGAAGCCTTTATTTACTCTCTTATTGCTGAAGGATGTCCTGGGTCCCAATTGAAGGTCAATGACACCTAACTGAAAACATTCTAAATCCTGGTGATTGAACATTGAAAGTTTAAATACATTTTCCTTGGGGTGAAACACACCACACACACACACACACACACACACACACACACACACACACACACACACATACACACACACACACACACACACACACACACACACACACAGAGTCTTACCCGAAGAAAACATTCTAGATATGGAGAAAACTTAGAGTTCTGATAATATTTTCCTTGGCCAAGTCAGAACCTCAACTGTTACTCAGTGCGTAAGATTCATTTACTTCATGGCATTATCTTTGTTGGTCATAAAGGGAAAGTATTCTTGAAGCAAGGAAAGAAAGGTCATCTCAGAAATATAATAAGTGAGCTATTTGTTCATAGGATACTTAAAAGAGGTTTGAGGAAAATAGATACAGTAAATAAGAAAGCCAACTCTAAGCCATGAGATTTCACCATCTGCACATGTAAACCAGCCAATTCTGCATTATTTCAGAACAGAATGTTCCCAGGTAGAAGCAATATGTAGTGATTTCTATTAAATCCTCATATCTTATTATTTTTATAACATAAATTGCCTTTAGGCCTTACTGCAGAATAGAAAATGATGATAATTTACACATGCTGGACAGATAAATGATTCAATTCTTAGTTACAAGAAACTGTTGACAGTGATTACTGATCTCATTTCTTTTATGCACATTACGTGGGGCAGGAAACTCCAGGTTTAGTGGCCTTTTGTGTTTTTTTCAAAGTAAATCCGTCACTAACATAATAATTATTTATTATTCAAGGTTTGTGGATAGCCGTGTGCATTTATGACAGTTAAAAGCTTTAGACAAAATGCTGCAAAATGCTGCAACTGATAAAATACTTTACAGTTCCTCCAATAGCATTGATAATTAGCAGCCCCTGGTAAACAAGGAGGAAAGCAAAATTGAATTGTTTGCCTGGGAGGCTCGGTCCCTCTTCAGTCATACCTATCTTTTGCTGGGCAACAAAGATTTTGGAGTCCTTCTAGTGTATGGGCTCAGTTTAGGAGATATTTATTTCTCAGTCTCCAAACTATAGCTTTTCTGTGAATATCTAAGAACTCCCATGCATAACTAGTTTTCACGAGATAAACAACGGTAATATGTGAATAGCTGATTTTCAAATGAATTGGGACCCTACTGTATGGAACTGGGAGTCTCACAGAGTAATCTCAGTAATATATGTTTTATTTTGACTGTGCTAAATTTTTACACTAAACTCTTACACAGGCAACATTTTGGATGCCCATCTAATTAAAAAAAATCAGTAAAAATATATTGAGTCCTTACTATGCACTTGACCATAATTTAGACATGATAAAGGACAAGAAAAATGTAGCATATGATCTTTGCACTCATATATCAAATACAATGCAGACTTATTGAGAAAGTGGCACATAAATCAGAAAAAATAGAGTTCATCTTAGGCTGGAGTGGTTAGAGAAGGCTTTATCGAAGTGGCAATATTTGAACTGGGACTTCAAGAATTAGTAGGATACAGACAGGCAGAAACGAATGTTTGGTCTGTCTGAGAAAAGAACATGAGGAGAACCCTTGAACTGGGAGAGTCCTGGTTATATCTTTTCTTTCATCCCTTCATGAGTGCAGTATAACTTAGTTTTTCATTTCCCGTCCCACCCTGTCATATTCTATCAGAAGTTCTCAAGAATTTCATTTAATCATAAACAGAATAAAGATTCAGTGTTTTCTTTATTTTTGTATAATTATATAAAATTCCTTTGCTCTCTCCCTTCCTTCCTTTTTTCCTTCCTTCCTCCCCTTCTTCTTTCCTTCTCTTTTTCCTTACTTCTTTGTTTTCTGCTCTAAAATTATACAAACCAAACCTAGCTCCAAGAAGAAATATAATAGTACCCATCTCTTTCCTCTTTTCATAGGTAAAGAACTACAGAAACATTACATATATACTGTAAGATTTGGTTGGCATGTTGATTAATTTTGCCTTAATGTGGGCTTTTCCCCTTCTTTTTTCTTCTCTGTTAGAAGTGATGACTCTTTAGTATTATGTTGGGAAATGAATTTTTTAAAAGAATGCATTAAACTGTTTCGTGTGCTACATACTGTGCTAAGCACTAGGGATCCAAATAGAAACAAACAGAAAAACAGGCTCTAACCTTAAGGATTTTGCATTAGGATAGTGGAGTCAATGTTAAGAGAAGAGATGTGGTCAGTTACAGGGGTAGTGAGTGAGGTCATAGGCAATCGGACTGACACATCCCAACCAGGAAAAATGGCACAGCTGATATGATCGTCTTTTCAGAGCTTAAAGGTTGGGTGGATAGGGAAGTATGGGTACTATGGCAAAATGATTCACAGGACCATGGAGGAGGTTGTAATCAATCAGAGCATTCTCCAGGGTAGTTAGCTAATGATCAAAGAGTAGGAAATGAACATATTAAGAGAATGTAAAACAAAACATATCCACAAAGATGTAATTTTAAAAGAGGACTTATTCTTAAAGTTGCAGCCCACAGAAATCACTTTGGAGCACTTGTAGTTCTGAGTTGATGAGTGAGAAGAACTCAGAACAGTACTGAGAAACTAGAAACCTACTTGATGATGGCCTTTCTCTAGAGGTCACTTCAGGAGGAATCTCCTACTGGCTATCAAGTTTTTGTATTGTCACTCATCTCAACTTAAAGAACTTGACAATCATACAATGTGTAACATGCTCAAATTAAAGATATGCTATATACCCTTCCTGCATGTCCCTTCTGCCTATTGCTCTCTAAGTCCTTAGAAAAGAAAGTTAACAAACTGTCATATTTAACAGCATCACCAACAGCAATAGCTAACATTCATATAGACCTTTAAAGATTACAAGGCATTTTACATAGAGTACCTTGTTTAAGCTTTTTAATACCCTTATTACCTCCATTTTGTTGTTGTTTAATCATTTCAGTTGTATCTGACCCTTTGTGACTCCATTTGGGTTTTTCTTCACAAAAATACTGGAGTGGTTTCCCATTTCATTCTCCAGCTCATTTTACAGGTGAGAGAAAACTGAGGCAAAGAGGGTTAAGTGACTTGCCAAAGGTCACACAGCTAGTAAGTGTCTGAGGTTGGATTTAAATCCAGGAAAATGAGGACTCTTCTTGATTTCAGGCCCTGCACTTTATCTACTGTGCCCCCTGGCTGTCCGTTTTACAGAGAAGTAAACTAAGGCTGAGAGAGTTCAAATGATTTGCCTGGGATCCCACAGTGTCTGTGACAGACACTATGTGTGAATTTGGGCTGAACTTCTGGGCCTTGTAGATGCCTCCAGCATTCTGCTGCCTCCATTACTTGAATGTCATGACATATTATTGCATTATAAGTAATGACAAGTTTGACTAATTCAGGGAAACATGAAATTTATATGAACTGATTAAAAGTGAGCTCAGCAGGGGCAAGAAAAAATACACAATGACTGACAATGTAAATGGAAAGAAAAAATGAAACCGTTTACTGGGTAATTATAATAGCAAAGATTGACGCACGTCGTAAAGAATAAATGAGAAAATGTACCATTATCCTTTTGTTGAAGAGGTGAATGACTATGGATGTGAAATGGTCCATGTGTAGTTCAATGAGGTTAACTTATTGGTTGTTTTTGCTAAATGATTATTTTAAACTTTATTATAAGGGAAGAAGGAATGCTAATCACCAAATCAATTGGAATAAGTAAGGGGATATTAAAAAAAAAGATACTGTATAAAAGCAAAATTGGCAGCTGGTTGGCACAATGGATAGAGTTCTGTTTCTAGAGTAGGGAAAACTCATCTTTCTGAGTTCAAATCTGGCCTCAGACCCTTTCTGACTGTGTGACCTTGGGCAAGTCACTTCACCCTGTTTGCCTCAAGTTTCTTCATCTTTAAATAAGCTGGAGAAGGAAATTGCAAACCACTGTATTATCTCAGCCAAGAAGACCCGAAATAGTGGGTCATGGAGAGTCAGACACAATTAGAAAACTACTGAACGGCAAAAGTAAAAAGTGTCCAAATTTTTAAAAAATGAAATAAAGAAAAGAAAGTGACCAAACTGAAGTGAGTAGTAATCATTTTGTTAGAATGAAAGAAATTTCCTAAGTTTTTCTCCTCCATTTTCTGTACTTCAACAGTCCAAGAATAATGTCCAGAACTGTAGTTTTTTAAAATATTTTTATTCATTTTATTTTTAATTTATGGAAAAGTAAGCATTTCCATAACATAGCATAAAAAAGATCATAGCACGTGAAATGGCAAATTTATTATATGCAACTTGCAATTTCTTTTAAATATTTAATAAAGTTATCATATAATTTTTTTCTTCCCTTCCCCCCAAGATGGCTACCATTAGACACAAAAACACACATTTGTATATATGTTAAATAATTGTATACATTCTTCTATTTATCAGTTTTTTCTCTGGATGCAGATAGCATCTTCCTTCATCTGCCCTTTGTAGTTAGTTTGGGTATTTGTAATAGGCAAAGTCATGTAGTCGCTCGAAGTTGTTCTTGAAACCATATTGCTATTACTGTATAAAGCGTTCTCTTTGGTCTGCTCATTCCTCTCTTCATTATTTCATACAAATATATCATGTTTTTCTAATTTCATCAAGTTCATCATTTCTTACAGGATGGTGGTATTCCATCAGATTTGTATATCATGTCTTGTTCAGTCATTTCCCGGTTGATGGCCATCCCCACAATTTCCAGTTCTTTTCTACCTCAAAGTAAGCTGCTATAAATATTTTAGAACATATAGGTTTCTTTCCTTTCTCCCTAATCATCTTTGGAAATAGACCTAGTAGTGGTGTTGTTGCATCAAAGGACAAAGGCAGTTTAATAATTCTTTGGACATAATTACTGAATGCTCTCCAGAATGGTTGGATTAGTTCATAATTTCAATTAGCATCCCAATTTTCCCACATCCCAAGCACTAGTATCTTACAAATCCTACTGCTTCTTTTTCAAAGACATTCACTCGTTGAGCAAATTTCGTCAGCTAACTTTGAGATCATCCATTCCAAACACCTTATTTTATAAATGCTGATATTAAGACTCTGAGGAGGTAAAGCTCCTGCTCAAAGTCACATAAACAAAATGAGTAGTAGACCTGGGAATGAGAAGATAGGTCTCCAGAGTATAGTCACAGCACTCCTTGAATTGAATCCCATCTCATTGTTCAACCTCACAAGACCAGCCTGAATACCAATGAGTCCTGAGGTCGTAAACACAGTTCTGGGATAGTCTGCTTAGTTTTCCACCAGTGTCAAGGATCCCTGGGCAGATGGTTCAGTCCAAGTACCCATGTAATAGTTCAGCAAATCTAAGTGGTGAAGATGCCCCACACTCTCCCTTTACCCAAACGTATATTTCCTTGCCTGACTTGTGATTATTTGGGTCTTCAGAGAAGGGAAGGTATAATCCTTTAGGGAAGATCTATGATTTTTCAAGGATCATCATCCTTAACATTTCCTCTGGATTCAATCTTTCTTTTTGTAGTTGAGCATAGTTGGATTTCACCTACTTTTTGGAAGAATGATAAGTCAGGGAGTTCTAAACTCACCCTATCACATGCTTATACTTCCTTAGTACTAGTGGAGACTGTGGTCAGTGGAATGCTGTGTATATCATCCAGTGACTAGGGAAAAATGTATTTCTGGGGTCATGAAAAGGCAAGTGTGTCAAAGTGGAGAGTGAAATGGGGTCTGTGTTATGTGAAAAATATTCCATGCTGCCTCTTTTTCTCTCTGGAGGGTAGCAATGAGATCAGGAAGTTTATTCACTTATAAACACACCTTCTTTTTAACATCTTAGTCATATTCAACTGAATTATCATTGCTTATGTTATGCAGATGAGTCATTTCCCTTTGCAGCCTACAAATCATACATCATATCCCATATCTGACTTTTTGCCCTGTCTCCCTGGAGACTGTTCATTTACCATTCACAGCAATAATGCTGGAGGAGAGACTACCATGCAAAGCTCACTAATTACAAGAGGGGAAAAATGACTTTCAGGTAGCATAAAATTGGGAATATCAGACAGGAGTATGGTCTGATTTGTGATCTCTACAGAGAAATGACAACAGAGAAATGTGATCCAGCAAAGCCAAGTCAATCATCCAGTGCACCTAGTCAAGTTCAAACTATGTCTGAAGATAGAATGACTTCAGAAAAATGCAATTCACTTTTAACATACGTTTAAGATACAGAAGCCACATGGGTTAGATAGAGCACAGGCCATGGAGTCAGGAGGAACCAGCTTCAAATCCTGCCTCAAACACTATCTGACAGTGTGACCTTGGGTAAATCAGTCATCCTCTATGGAACTCAGTTTCTTCATATGTTAAGATGAGGGGTTGGCTTTCATCTCCTGTTCCAGACTGGTAATTCTATGTTTTGATTAATTAAGGGCATACTATGTACAAGGAGCTTATTTGCCTTAGAGATGTAAAAATTAAAAATGGCACAGTCCCTGCTTTCAGTGAACTGATAATCCAAGGGAGAAAGTGGGATGGAGAGGAAGAGACATAGGGCTATATGTGTAGGAATAATGACACAGGTAAACTGAGATAGGAATAGAAGAAAGCCACACAGAGTGTTATGATAAATTTGAGGAGGTCTAGATCTCTTTTCACTTGGAGTAATTCCTTACCAAGGACACAGTTACCTTGCACAGAAAGACCAAAAAGGATCTTGCCATAATGTTTTTACCATTCTAATCTCATTCTTCTCCAGATTGTACTAGGGACTTTCTTTGCTATGCCCCAGAAACCCCTTCATTCAAAAAATCTGCTGTAGCCTTGGGATGTACCAATTGGAAGTACTCTCCTGCCCCAATAGGGTGCCCCTGAATCTCCTCCCTACCTCTTTTCGGCTTCTTTTTTAATGTGTTGGTCTCCCTCATTAGAATATAAGCTCCTTGAGGTCAAGGACTGTCTTTCTTTCTGCTTGTACTGGTATTCCCAATGCTTAGCACAATGGCTGACACATAATAAGTGCTCAATATATGCTTATTAACTAGTTGATTCTGATTTTAGTATAGTGTACTACTTAGCATAGTATGGGGCACATGGGGCACTCAAAGAAATACTTGTCAACAGAGAATGTTTTGAAACTTCCAAAGCGTTGACCAATATGCATGGATGAAGTGAATAACCAGTGACCACACAACTACTGGGATGTTTTTCAGCAGCACAACATCAATCTGCTATATTAAATCATTCCCTAAAGTCCCTTCTCACTTTCCTTCTTTCACTTAAATCAACACTCATCATATAGTTGCTATATGCCCAGAACAATAGAAGGCACTGTAGGGGATACTAAGTCTTAACACACATGGCTTCTGCCTTCAAATGTCATAGGAATAATCTGGAGAGGGCTTTGCCAGTGATCTCCTCCAACCTCTCAGTTCTAAACATAGGATAAAAAGAATTGCCCAAGGTCAACTGGTCATAAGTGGCAGAGCTGAGATTTGAACAGAACTTTCAAAATCTAATGTCTGTTCTGGAATAAAAGTCTCAGGACTCAGAACAAGTTGGTCTTGTCCTTTGCAACAATATTTAACACAGATACTCAGAATTTAATGTGGGGGAAACAAGACTCTCATATACATTATTAAGGCTATATGGATTGAATGAGTACTATTGGAGTTGACCATGAAATATGTTGGTGAAAGGAAAGGAAAGTATTACAGAGGTGAGCCTTGAGTCAGAACTTGAAGCAGGCAGACGGCGGAAGGTGCATTTTAGGCTGTGGAAGTGGCATACTACTAAAGGCAAAGATAATATGGCTGCTGAACAAGATGCAATTACTTTTTACACAATAACTTCAGAGATCTTTCTGACAGACATTCTGCAAACCATTGTCTTGTTTCCTGGAAATGTCTGAACACAAAAAGGCAGCCTCAAATGAGAAAGAGCATTGGACAGCTATACATTTTACTGTGTTGTTCTGCTGAGTTTGAGCTACAAGAGCATTACATCAGAAAACGTAGAGCCAGAGACACTAATAAGAACACAGGTGATGATAGGCAAGTGATCATGGAAACATAGATTAAGACATGGATCAGACCTTAGGGATAACCTTGTCCAAACCTCTCATTTGAAGCATTATCCAAGTACAGAGTAAACCTCAACAAACCAACACTGCAGACAATGGCCAGCTTGTCTGGGTCCTTCCTTATGCCCATATCTGCCACTACTTTTCTTTTAATGGGAATCATAAAGGAGAAGTGAAGAGATAATCTTGGGATGCAAAGTCACATTTGGAAGCAATTTTTGATAATAAATTCACAAAACTTCCAGTGAAATGGATGTACTTCAGAATCTCTGATCACCAGGGATCCCCACCACCTCACTTTTTGATCTCTAATGTGATTAGAAGTAGCATCCAAGCTATGTGGTAAGCTCTCCAAGGAAGATCCCAGAAGGTTATTATTAGGAAGTAGGTTTTGTGAAATATATCTACTGCACTTCTCACATGTTTTTTTATTTAGATTAATGTTGAAAGGGGGCTAGTTTTCAGAAAGAGTCATTTCTGGGCAAAGACATCAGATCCAAGAGCCTCAGAATAAGATCATGGACTCTAGAGCTGGAAAGGACCTTTTTTGTTGATCAGGCATTATAGTTGTGTCTGACTCTTCATGACCCCATTTGGGGTTTTTTTGGCAAAGATGCTGGAGTGGTTTGCCATTTCCTTCTCTGGATTGTTTTACAGATGAGGAAACTGAAGCAGAGTTAAGTGACTTGTCTAGGATCTCACAGTGAGTAAATGTCTAAGTTGACATTTGAATTTAGGTCTTCCTAACTCCAAGCTCAGTACTCTATCAGGTATGCCACCTAGCTGCCTTAAGCTGACCCGCAAACTTTCTAGAAGAGGAAACAAAGACCAAAGAAAAGAAATTACTTGCTCAAGAATACATAAATAGTGAAGACCAGAATCGGGATGGATTGAACCAGCAATGGTAGGTGTAGGTGAGTATATCCTCTTGGCAAGGTGGTAGCCTCTTGATATTTGCTCAGAATTTTTATCTTATTTTCCAGTCAAATTGTTCTGAATGCTCATCTTTACTGTCTTTGGTTGAGTCTTGGTCAGTGTTCACTACTTTTGGCCATTTCAGGTATCTCATTATAAGGGAAACAGCATGGTAAGGGAAATTGTTGTTAATCCTTCCTTCTCAAAGAGTACCATGAAGTCAGGGAGGAGATAACATGACATGGAAGTGAATTGGATTCAAATGGGGCAGGGCTTTGCAAGATCAGAAGAAATGGGCTCAAGTCCCAGCTCTGACATGCATTAGTTGTGTTACTTTAGACAAATCACTTAACTTTTCTGAGACTATTTCCTAATCTGTAAAAAGGAACTATGAATACATATACTACCTATTTCATAGAGCTCTTGTGAGAATCAAGTGACAAATGGTATATAAAGGTGCTTTGTAAATGAGAAAGAACTATATTAATATCAGTTAATATATTCTTTATTATTATTGGTTGGGCTACATTGCTTCCTCTGTTTAATACATTCTTTTCCTAACCTTTGACAGTGGGTAATTTCCATTGATAGATGAACTTAACCAATAAACATGCATTTGTTAAGCACCTACTCTATCCCAGGCATTGGACATAAAGGCAAAAACAATACAGGGAGCTAGATGGCATAGTAGAATGTGGGATTTCCAGTCAGGAAGATTTGTATTTGAATTCAACCTCAGACACTTACTAGCTGTGTGACCTTTGCCAAGTCATTTAACCTTTGTGTGTCTTAGTTCCCTTACCTATACAATGGGGTAAATAACAGCATCTACTTCACCAGGTTCTTGTGGAACAAATGCACTAATATATCTTAAAGTGCTGTTTAAACCTTAAAGCATTCTATAAATGCTAGCTATTAGTTTTGTTAGTTGAAGTCACTAACTTTAAGGAATTAACATTCTATTGGGGAAAACAATATGTTGACAAAATTAAGTAGAAAGTATTTACAGAAAACATACAAACGATTTTAAAGGGAAAACTAGAAGTTGTGGAGAGAAGAGGCAAGAGTTCATGAAAAAAGAAGCACTTGATCTGAGATTTAAAAGAAAGTAGATATTTGAAGAGCAAAGGTATGTATGATATCTTGAACAAGGTTGGAAACATGCATAGAGGTTCAATATCCTATGATTTATAATTAAACCATCATAAATTCAGAGTTGGAAGGACTTCAGAGGCAGTCTAGTCTAAGTCCTTTATTCTGCATATGAGGAAACTGAGTCACAGGGAAGTCAAGTGATTTGTCCAAGGTCACAGAAGTAGTAAGTGTCAAGGCAGAACTTGAATACCAGATGAATGGGGAGTTGATGTTGAGACTTTCTTTTGGTTGCTTTGGTTGGGCAATTTATCTTTCCAAGGGGAAAAAATTTCATATATATATATACACATATACATATATAGTATATACGTATGTACACACATGCATATGTATATATGTGTATGTGTGTGTGTATATATATACGTGTATGTGTGTGTGTGTGTGTGTGTGTGTATATATGTATGAATTACATTGAGAGGATAGACCCCAGTCCTAGGACCATATCTCTGACAATAAGTAATGAATGGGCCCCAGTGAGGCAAACTATCTCTTCCTCTTACAAGAGCAAGCTGATCTCTGTAGAATTTCCCTTGTATGAGCACGACTATTCTGTACCAGCAGAACCATCATGTATGTTTCCTACAGTTATCAAATACAATCCAGAGGTCAAGTTATATATGTTAATTCCTGAGGCTTTCTTGTTACAGAAGAAAACCCCACTCCTTAGAAACCCCGCTACCCCAAGTCATTCCAGTAGTGAATTGCATACACCTGTACCCAAGGTATGGAAACTGTGTTATCACCTAATTAGCATACTTGGCACACCATTCACTGAACTTTATTATGTATAAGTTTTAGCATCACCCCCATTAAGTTGCAAGTTCCCTAAGGAGCTCTGCCCACTATATTAGTGTTACAATACGCTTTTTACCACTTGACTGGAAGACTGCTTGAGTCTGCAAATTCTTTCCAGATGACTCCACCCTGTACTTTAATAGTTTTGGGAACTTTGCGCCCCTAAACCACATCATCTCTGTTGTAGAGATGAGGAAACTGAGGCTCCGAGGAACTGATTGAAATTACATAGTAATTCAGTGGTAGAGCTGATCCTAGAATCCAGGTCTATTGGATCCTATTTCATTAGACTCTCTGAAGAATCATACAATAGAACTGACTGATATCCTTATAAAGAAGGTTGGTCCCAGAGTTTTGTGATTGCCATTTCTGCAACACTAAACCAAAAATAGCTATCAGTTCAGTTCCAAGGGTTGAATCAGAATGGTACTCGCTGGACACCATAACAAAGAGGAATTTGAGGTTTTCAGGTTCTTTGGTTCCTGCATGTACACACATTTGTGAAGTCAAGAAGCTACATTTCTACTTATCCTATGGTATGCTTTCTTAATCCACTATTTAGAATTCAAATTTTCCTCCAATTTCAAAGTTATTTAGGAGGAAAATCGAAGATTTATTCATCTCCCTTTCAACATTGGATTGTATAGCTGGGGCTAAGGAGCTGGCAAATGGACTTGTGATTTCCTAAGGGAAGGAAGCACCCTCTCCCAAGGGAGGTCATATCTCCTCTGCAAGGTGAAGAGAGCACTAAGAATTTAAATAACTTGTCCAGGTTATTCAATCAGGAGGTGGTAGAGGCAAGATCTTGAACCCAAATCTTCCTAGATTCAAGGTTAGCTCTTTAGCCAGTATGCTATGCTTCCTATCATGGGCAACTCAGGTGGCATTTTTAATTCAATGTGTCTACTAAATATATTAAATGTTTCCAATGTGTCAGGCACTATGCTAAGTGCTAGGTAGAGAAAGAGAAATGAAAAATAGTACCATGCCTCAGAGTACTTATATTCTGAAGAGGAAGATGTACTTACATAGGAATGCTGGAAAGCAAGAATTAGATTACTCTCCTCTCAAATCTGTCTATTGATTCACTCAATAAACCTAGACTCTCTACATTCTGTGCCTGCATAGTTCATTGACCGTGACATAATACTTCAATAGTAAGTTATTTCACTCCTGCAGGTAATTTTTCCACTAATACAACGATGTTCTTTTTTAGGATTGTCCCAGGAAACAAAGAAAATCCCTTTGACTTATACTTTGTAGATTTGTTCTTATTCTATCTTTTAAAACTGGGACAACATTTACCCCTTCACAATCCCTGTCCAGATTTCCAGTAAATCTTTTAATGGTCTTTTTAGAAAAGTTATTTCTTTATTATGTATTATAAACATCATTTTCATTTGAAATATTGCATTCCAGATTCTCTCCTTCCCTTCCACCTCTCTCTTACTGAGAAGAAAAGCAATTTAATGTCAATTATATATGTAAAATCATGCAACATATATTTCTATATTAGATATATTACACCAAAAGCAAAAAGAAACAAGAAAATTATGCTTCATTTTGTGATCAGAGTCCATGAGGTCTCTCTCTAGAGGTAGACAGCATTTTTCATCATGAGATCTTTGGAATTTTCTTGGATTACTTATAGATTACAGTAGCCAAGTCTTTCACAGCTGATCATCATTATAAGATTGCTTATACTGTTCACAACGATCACTCAGTTCTCAGTTCATATGGGTCGTACATGTTTTTCTCAAACCATCACCCTAGACATTTCTTATAGCACAATAGTACTCCATCATAATTATATGCCACAACTTGTTCAGTCAATCCTCAGTTGATGAGCATCTCCTCAATTTCCAATTCTTTTCCATTGCAAAATGAGCTGATATAAATATTTTTGTACATATAGATCCTTTTCCTTTTTCTTTGATATCTTTGGAAAACAGGACTAGCAGTGGTATTGCTAGGTCAAATAGCTAGCACAGTTTTTATTAGCTCTTTAGTGTACCTACTTTTACCTCATTCCCATCAGCATTTGTCATTTCTGAAATGTGTGAGGTGGTACCTCTGAGTTGTTTTAATTTGCCTTTCTCTAATCAATAGTAATTTGGAGCATTTTTTCATATGACTACAGATATCTTCTTCTGAAAACTGTCTGTTGTATTCTTTGACCATTTATCAACTGGGGATAGTTTCTTGTTTTTTGTAAATTTGACTCAGTCCATATACATTTGAAAATTAGACCTTTATTGG
The DNA here is from genome assembly GCF_028372415.1 of Notamacropus eugenii. Taxonomy (NCBI): domain Eukaryota; kingdom Metazoa; phylum Chordata; class Mammalia; order Diprotodontia; family Macropodidae; genus Notamacropus; species Notamacropus eugenii. Next base: position 467,387,387 of record NC_092872.1, on the reverse strand, counting down.
AAAAACTTGCTGTAAACTTTTTTTGACTTAACTTCATTGCCTATGATGCATTTTAGCCAAATGTAGCTTCTCAGATTATCTCTTTCAATTAGGTTTAATTTTGCTTTTGCTTTCTCTGAAATCATGATTGCCACCCCAACCCTCTTCACTTCATCTGGAAGATGATAGATTGTTCGAGCCCTTTATTTAAAATCTGGGTGTATCTTTCTGTCCCAGTTGTATCTCTTATGTGCAATATATTATTGGATTCTAGTTTCCAATTCTGCTCTCTACTTCCATTCTTTGGGTTTAGTTCATCTAATACAATCATAGTTCTAGTTTTTAATTATTTCCCTCTATCCCATTTTCTTCAGTTTATTCTTCTCTCTTTTTATCCTGTCCCTCTTCAAAAGTCTGTTTTGCTTCTTTCCACTACACACACACACACACACACACACACACACACACACACATTTTTGCATATATAACACACATATGCATGCATGCATACATAGATATGCCTAAATATATTTCCCCTTTTCGAACCAATTGAGATGTTAAATGTTCAAGTGTTCCGCATCCCTCTCACCATTTCCCCCTCCACTCTAAAAGCTCTTCCTTGTGTGCCTCTTTTATGTGAGATAATTTTCCCATCCCTCCTCTCCCTTTCCCTTTCTCCCAGAATCTTGCCTATCCATATTTTATATCATCCAACATAATTGACTTGTTCTTGTGCCTTCTTTCCATGTAGAATTCTTCTAATAATGATAAAATCATTAGAAGACACATGTATTACCTTCCCATGTAGAAAAGTAAACAGTTTAATCCTATTGAGTCCCATATGGCTTCTCTTTCATGTTTACTTTTCTGTGTTTCTCTTAAGACTTTTATTTGAAAGTCAAATATTCTGTTCAGCTCTTGTCTTTCCATCAGGAATGCTTGAAAGTTCTTTATTTCATTAAATATCCATTTTTTCCTTTAAAAGAATATGCTCAATTTTGCTGGGTAGATTTTTCTTGGTTGTAAACCTAGTTCCTTTGCCCTCCAGAATATTATATTTCAAACCCTCCTCTCTTTTGATGTAGATAATCTGCAATCTTGTGTGATCCTGCTTGTAGTTGCACAATATCTGAATTGTTTTCTTCCTGGGTGCTTGCAATACTTTCATTTTGACCTGAGAGTTCTGGAAGTTGGCTGTAATATTCCTGGAAGTTTTTATTTTGGGATCTCTTTCAGGAGATAATTGGTGGATTTTTCCATTTTTATTTTACCCTCTGGATGTTAGTTATCAGGGCAGTTTTTCTTTATAATTTATAAAACTATGATATCTAGGCTCTTTTTAAAATATGGCTTTTGGAGTGTCCAATAAATTTCAGATTATTTCTCCTCAATATATTTTCACATCAGTTGTTTTTCTGATTAGGTATTTCTCATTTGCTTCTAGACTTATTCACTCTTTTGATTTTTTTAATTGTTTCTTAATGCCCACTGGAGTTATTAGCTTCCATTTGTTCAATTCTAATTTTTAAGAAATTATTTTCTTCAGGGAGATGCTATACCTCTTTTTCTATTTCACCAATTCTATTTTTTAATTTCTTTTCTCCAGTGATTTATTGTGCCTTTTTTGCCATTATGCCAATTCTGTTTCTTTAATGTGATATTTTCTTCAGTATTTTTTGTGCCTCTTTTGATTTGCTGTGTTTAGTCATTTTCAAGTGGGTCTGACTCTTCATGATCGCTTTTTGGGGTTTTCTTGACAAAGATAGTAGAGTGGTTGGCCATTTCCTTCTCCAGCTCATTTTGTAGATGAGATAACTGAGGCAAATAAGGTTAATTACCTTTCCCAGAGTCATAGCACTAGTAAATGTCTGAGGCCAGAGTTGCCCTCAGGTCTTCCTGACTCCAGGTCCACTACTCTATCCACTGTGCCATCTTACTTCCCCAAATTGACACACTCTGCCCATAGGTTTTTCTTGGCAAAGATATTGGAGTGATTTGTCCTTTCCTTCTCCACTATGTTCCCATTTCATAGAAGAAGAACTGAAGTAAAGGGGTTTAAGTGAATTCCCCAAGGTCACATAGCTAATATGTATCTGAGGCTACAATTTGAACTTAGATCTTCCTGACTTTAGGCCTTGTCTTATAGCTTTTTTCATATTGTTGTCTTACTTTAAGTTTACTTTTTGGTCTTCCCTGCCACTGTAATAGCTTTTTATGCTTAAGTTTTATTTGGTTTTTTGCTTTCTTATTTTCCCAGCCTCTTTCTTGACTTTGAACTTTAAGTTAAAGTTGGATTCTCCTTACCTAGGGATGGGGAAACACTGTCCCTGAGGGATTGTTTTTGTGCTGCTAGTTTCAGAGCTAGTTCTGAGGGTCTGAAAGTTTCCAGTGATTCCAGGGTGGTATTACCTTGGGAGAAGTGTTTTCCTGGTCTCCTGATCTGTACTCTGGTCTTTACCCAGGAAGGGACTTTTTTCCCCTGAAGTCACATGTATTAGCCCTTACTCCCTTGTGACCAATCAGAAGCAATTCTCTCCATCCTGGAATGGTGACTCAGGACTGCTGCTATTGCGGCTACTTCCAAGGCCTGCTGCAGCTGCTCCTGCCATTCCTTTATCCTGCACTCACCCTAAGTTACATACCTCTTCTTCAAGCCTCCTAAGTTGTCTTACGCATTAAAAGTATCTTCCTATGACCCTGCCTCTGTCTGTCCAAAATTTGATTTTAGGCTTTGTTTCAGAGTTGTTTGGAGGGGAATCTTGAGAGAGTTCAGCCAGGTCTGGGTGTGTACTCTGACATCTTAGCTCCCTGTTCTCTACTAACTTTCTAATGTGACTTAAAGTGCTACTCAGCAGTCAAACCCATTAGATCCTTCTTTACCTGAAGCTATGGTTCAGTTGGGCCAGTTCACTGAAATTCAAGGGCAGCTAGGTATCCTCTTACTACCTCCTTATCCTTGGCATTATTAACCATTATTATTCAGTGAATTCCAGTACAAGGACCTTTCTCATTAGAAAAAACCAACCAACCAAGAAAAAAAAGAGGAACACAATGAAAATTCATCAGCTCTATCTTCTCTCTGTTATCAGTTATCAGGGTTCTATCCACCCAAGTTAGAGTCCTGCCTTTTCTTGTCTTTTTTTCTCCCAATATAGATTTTAGAAAGTAATTTGTTGTTTAACATTTTCCCATGACAACCTCAGCTCATGCCAGGCTTTACATTTCTGACAGTATTTTCACAGGACAATGCCACACTCACATTCATCCTCTGTTTCCTGCATTTGCTTCAGTTTTCCTTGCATTACTGTTTAAAATCTAAGTTTTACAGAGTATAGTGACTGGTTGGTGCTTAATCAACGCTTGTTCGTTGATGGACTACCTTCTCTGTATGTCTACTTCAGACATCTCCCATTTTTCCTAATCACATTAATTGTTTCCTTTTATATCTTCAGAATTTTATTCTTGAGCATCTCCCAATCATCCTGGACTGACTTACCTTATAGAATTTTATTCCTTTTTCTGCAAATTTTGAAATCAGCTGCCTCTAATTTAGGGTTTATATCAGAATAAGTGTGAATTCCTTCCTATTCCTGACCATAAATTCTCATAGCCCTGTCCTGTGTTGGACCTGTGAGTGGTCCCTTCCCTTAAAGTCTCCCATGGTTTCCTTGCCAATAATCAGTTCCTTTCTCCCCATTAGTAAGAATCAGATCCAGACCAAATGTCTCTCCCTGACAGCCTCCTCTTTCCACCCCACTCATACACATACCCATGTTAGTTACTCTTGTCTTTGAATAGATAAAACTATCATTAGGGCAAGTCAAGAACTTATAAGTATTCACTGGTTTCTACCATCCCCTCAGACTTACAACACTGTTTCCTCACATTTGTCTTTGTACACCCACTGCTTAGCACAATAACTGGTACACAGTAGGAACTTAAACAATGCTTATTATTTGAAAAATTGTAGAGAGTTGATGAAGAAAAACAAATCAGGAAAGCATTAGAATAGTCCAGAAAAGAGGTGATGAGTGCTCTGAGCGAGGGCTGGTCATATAAGTAGTGAGAAAGGGACAGATGTGAGAGCTATAGAGGCAGAAAGAGATACTTGCTGTAGATTTTGTTTATACTTACAGGAATACTTCCCCCTTATTTTGATAGAATCTAAGCTCCTTGAGGGCGTGGACTATTTCATCTTTGTCTCTTTATCCTCAGTGCCTAGAACATCGTAGGCACTGGACAAATGAAGCCTGATTGATTGAATCAATTTTCAAGATTCCAGGCAAAATCTCATTCAGCTCATTCCATCATTGCTGCTATATTTTAGGTCATGGGGCAGTGCTTCAAACTATGTCCTCAGATACTATCTTCTCAACTAACTCTTTGCTTCCCACATCTCCCTCTCCTTTCTGAAGCCATTGCCTCATACTGATGAAAGGGATAGGAGTACTCCCTGTCTCTACCCCTCAGCCCTCTTGTGTCTTGCCCAGATTTTCCATATTGTTTTGGCAATGATTTCTAGATTTCCACCAGCCAGTGTCATTGATCCCTACAACATCAGAAGTATGTAGTAGTCAGCACAAGTCATCGGTCTCCCTGTTACAACCTGACTACAAGCCCTGGAAGGATAGTTCCCATACTCTTATAAATGGCTACCTTAGTGTGTCTTAGGAAGTCACTTCCTAAGTGTTCTTCCTACTCCTCTCAATGAATAACCTCTTTCCTGGATGGGCTTTTTGGATTATCACTCCTTTTAGTACAAACAGGTGATTCCTCCTCAGAGGATCCAGATTTTCCTTCTATAGTCAGTTAATCGGTCAATAAACATTTATTATGCACCTACTGTTTATCAGATAGTATGCTTAGCACTGGAGATAAAAAACAAAAGTCCCTGCTTTCAAGGAATTCTCAAAAAACTTCCTGTCTATTCCCTAGATTTCAATGTTCCTTTTTATTCACTTTCTCCTCTGGGTTACATTTTTCTACTATCCAACTTCCCAAAAAAGATCAGTATTCTTTGATCTCTTCAAGTTCTCTAAATTCCTTATTTTTACCTTGAAAGTTATTTTAATTTATGGAGTACTTCATTGTCCTTGATAACCTAGAAAGTAGGAATGAATTCCTTGAGCCTTTTTATTTTCTCTTCAGGGAGGGAGTCAAGTCTTAACTCTGAACACACAAGTGATTAGGTCATGGGGGGAAAAAAGACATGGGACATAGAGATTTCCTCAAAATCAGAGAGAAGATCAGTAGCAAAATAGACAAATAGAACCTGTGTCTTACTCCTAGTCCAATTTTCTTAGACCCTTGTTGCATTACCCCTTGAGATGATTTGAGTTTATTTTGGTTTTTCTTGATCTCTTGGTTCTTGGTCAGTCTCAGAGTGAGGAAGCCAGACTGGAATAGAAATTCAATCCTCAGAAGACAATTCAAGGTGACTGACTCTCATTGTTGTAAGGTAATGAGCTCCCACCATGTGTACTTTCTGACTTCGTATGGGACATATGTCAACACTTTAGTTGCCATGGAAAAGCTGACCCATGCAGTTCCCTCGGAAATTTATTCTAGGCCAGAGAAATTCAAGTCAAGCCAGGAAAGCATTCAAACTAAATCTTATCACCCAGTGGAGTCTCCCATTGAAGGACTCAATAAATGAGCACTGGAACGTGTGTGTGTGAGTGTGTGTGTGTGTGTGTGTGTGTGTGTCTTATGGCAGCTAGGTGATATAGAGTGCTAGGCCTAGAGTCAGGAGGAACTGAGTTCAAATCCAACCTCAGGCACTAGCTGCATGACCCTGGGCAAGTCATTTCATCCTCAGTTCCTCATCTGTAAAATGAACTGGAGAAGAAAATGGTAAACCACTCCAGTATCTTTGCCAAGAAAACCCCCAAAAAGGGGTCACAAAAAGAAGGACACGACTGAAAAGGGTGAACAAAATGTGTGTGTTTGTCTCTCAATATATAGCTATATCCATCTATATTGATGTTTCTACCATCTGTATCTATATCTGTATTCATATCTATATCTTTAATTGTGTATTCTTCTCTTCCCTTTTGGGTCTTCAGTTTTTGTTTCAATCCTGCTTTTGGTTAAAAATCTTTCTGGGGTGGGGGGAGCAGTAGACATGGGAGGTGGGGTAGGAAGCAAAGACTCTGTTTATGACAGATGTCATATTCATGAGCTGAGTCTGGGCCCCACCTGTCTCTTTAATCTCCCCAGAATGTGTGTCTCCCTCAGCATCCAATGTGATTGTGAGGACTGTAATGCATGCAGTAGTTTCCAATTTGCTAACCTTTCTATTAAAATTAATATTTAGATTTTTATATCTTTAAACCTTGAAGAATGATGGTAGAGTTATCTGATGTTTATATCTTTCAGTCACGAAAATGCTGCTATTTAGGCTGTAGAAGGCCACACACATGTAATCACAATAAATAGCATTTAATATGTTTACAATACTGAAAGGATGAGGTTAACTTCTGTTTTTATATTGATGGACTCAGCTGGGCTTGGAATACTATTGTTTACAATTAACTACATTTTTTGTTGTTCTGATTTACCCTCAAATTAAATCTTTATTTCAGAAACTAACCCCAGGGATTCCCTGTAACAAGGGACTCTAATAAACAGCATTAGCCGATGGCCTATAGCTGCTGCTCATTTGTAATTAGTCCCTGTGTTTAAAGAAGTATCATAGTTATCTGAATTTTACTGCAATAATTTGGTCTCAGGTTTATTTATGGGAAACTAGATTAAAAGTTTGTTTGACTCGTCAGTTTGTCCTGTTTCCATGATTCTTTGAAAAATGATGGGAAGAGGGTTTCTGGGAGGTTGATGAGCTGGGTCGTACAAGCTGCACTGTGACATACACCATTCATCTGTGCCCTTGGGTGGGGGCACATGTGCCAGGGAATGATTTTCCTTTTACATCTGTTTTCAAATTCAAAATGATTTTAAAATTATTAAAGAAAAAAACAGTAAGTCTGGCCTTTGTCTCAGAAAAATGCAAAGTAGGGGAAGAGGCTGACTGAGACTGAAGATACAGAGGCATTCCCACCATAATACATGTATCCTGAGAAACCTGGCAGGAGAGGAAAAGGTCACTAGAAAACACTTGGTGCCAGAGAGCAGTGGGGGGCTTCAGAATTGATGTTCTGTTCCCCTTTCCATGGTCTGCAGAATGCAGAGGGAAGGTTGAGCTAGAAACATTCTCCAGACTTCCAGGTTCCTTTGAGGCTCATAAAGTGAATGAGAGTGCTCTCTCTTTTTAAAAAATATATAAACTCACCCCAATGAAGTAGATTTAAAACATAAAGGGAGAGTTTTAGGCCTATGCATGTTTTTACTCCCAGTACTGTACCAGTTTTCCCTCAAAGAAAGTTATTGAATCCATGGTAATTTATTGAGCCTTTGTCTCATTTGGGATACATGAGGACAGTATGGATTATTTAAGAGACAAATATCCAATTTATTAACTCTCCTATAGTATTATTTCCTGTCAATCTTGTATGTGCCAATCATTTGAATAATCAGTCATATACTCTTTCACATAATTATTGAATTGTTGCGTTTAGTATTGAAATAACTTTCATATTTATAATACCTATTTTTTTTTTGATGAGAGCAAGGCTCTGCCTTCTTTTCTACCCCATACAAAAGACCAGACTCAGTGGAGGAACTTAATGTTCAGTAACTTCTTCAATTGAGTTGGAAGAAATAAACACCACCCTTCCTCCCAAGGTACACGGGAGCACTTAAATATTTGTTTGTATTCCATTGTGTGTGGAGCCCACAGATCTGAAGGAAGGAACTGTTTCTTGAGGTTAACCTAGGTAGTAACGTTAGTTCCCTAAGTGGATATTTGACTTATTTACTGATCTCAGAGCAGATTTTTGCAGTAACAGTGAGAGAGAAAGGAATGGCAACTTCATTAAATGCTTTATCTATGAATTCATGATGCCAAAAGCCTTCTCATACTAGACATGGATGGAGTGACTAATTTTTTTTTTCAGTTGTTATTTCTTTCAGTTATTTTTACCTACATTTTTTTGTGTGTCAGACAGCATACCTGATATTATCTCAAAAAAGATTCTATTTTGTTAAGTGCCTTGAAAACCTTACAGCACTGTGAAATCATTATGACTATGATAATGATTAAGATGCAGTTCACTTTACACTTTTAGAGTCTCAACTGGCTATCAATAATAAGGAGGACATCTTGTTTTATTTTCAAGAGACATTGAGAATCAAAAGTAAAGTAAATGCAGTTTGTCACTAATAGCCTAAATCAGCACAGTTTTGAAGTGTTGATAGTCCCTAATGAAGACAGCAGCCATCAATCAAATAATTTGGTTAAAGTCCATTGTATGAAAGAGGCAACTGGGCAAGGAAGTGACAATCTCAGACTCAGGTGGTACTTTCATCACTACCATTGATTGAAGTTTGAAGATTCAGAAAACAAAGGTGGATTTATTTGATAAGTGAATAACTGGCAAAGAAGATGGCATTTGAGAATGGGTTTGGATTTCTGAGTGATGGCTTAAGACAGACGGATGGTGGGTTCTTGGCAGGAACAGAGTAAAATCTATCAGTGGACAGGAAAAGGTAGACATTTTTCCAGTGCCTTACACATTTAATCAAGAAGATTTAAACTACATAAGGGGGGCAGGATGAAAATTGCCAACATATATCTGCTGCAGAGAATAGCCGCTACAATAGAAGAATAGCAGTGGAGGAGACCAACTACTCACAGGAGACAGTGTCCAAGAAGAGAACCAGCAATGAAATCTACAATCTTAGATGAACAAAGTTGGAATAATAAACAAGATAGATTGATGAGTGCAGAAAGAAGAAAATTTGATATCACTGTATTTAAATGGCATAACATAAGAGGACATGGCTGGATTGTGTTATCATCTGCATCACTGGATGCCTATGTGGATGAGATCATAGATACATTAAAGCATGAAAGATGTCACTGAGATTTGGTAAATGAGACTCACAAATGATGCAAAATAGAAAAGAAAATTCAATAAACTGAGGATATTGTCTTACATATAAGACACAATCAGATGTGGATATTTAGGATTTAGGAAGCAGACAGAACATTTAGGTAAACTTTAGTACAGAGAAATATAGAAAAAAAATTATCCTATACTATAAACCATTTGTATAGAAGGAGGAAACCGATAAAGATGAACAGATAAAGGTATCAGGAAACAAATCTAGCATGGACTTGTGATAGAGTAATGAGAAAGAGCCCTTCATATTAGAAAAGCATGTCACCAAAAAAGACCTTAGCTTAAAAGGTCAAGGTCTCCCACTGCATCTAAGGTCATCCCCAGTCATCCTGACCTATGTCTTGCCAGTGAACTCTGATGACCCTAGAGGAGAGAGGCTGATGACTTTGTACAGCCCTGCTTCACTTAAATCCAATTTGCTTGCAAGTCAAGACACACTTGTGATGTCATTGGACTTCTTTGAGAATGAGGGACACACAACAATGATAATGAGAGAAGATTACAATAATCTGGAAATTTCCTGGAATACTTTTTTGTAAAAACAAGAACTGACATAGTCTCCATTTCCACCAATAGTTCCAATCTTCAAAAGAAGGAGGAAGTTATAGTAGTAATTCCTATTCTGGACCTGATTCTGACAGATAATGAGGAATTAGTAGTTCAAGTAGAAATGACCTTTGGGGGAGAAGCGACTATTCCATCTTACAATTCATTAACAAAGATATAAATAGAATGGAAGGAACATTCTGACATGATTCAGATTCACCCAGATTCAGGAAGGCTGAATTTCAAGAACCCAGAACTAATAACAGACAGAATTGATGAATCAAAATGCTCTTGGACAAGTTAGCTAAAGAGGTATGAGGAACTCTTGAGAAATGAAATATTACAAGAATTTTAGTAAGGAAGGAAAGAAAAGAGAGATGCCCAAAGAGAACAATGTAGATACACAGAGAACTTTTCAATTAATTTAGATTTTAAGTAAACCTAGAAAGGATGAGGTAATAGAAGATAAAAACACAGAACTGGCAGAATCCTGGAATAACAGTATCAGGAATATTGGATCTCAGAATGAACTGAGGTTGACACTGATAATGCATGCTAACGATAACAAAAAGAGAGCTTTTAAAGCTTTATCTAGATAAAGGATGAATCAAAGTAATAAAAATAACAGTAATAATATATGTGTGTATATGTATACTTTAATATTTGAAAAGCATTATTATTTTATTTGATAGAGTTATGGATTGAGATACTCTTTTTTAAAAAATTAATTTATTTGTTTTCAGTTTTTACAATCACTTCCATAAGTCTTAGACTTTCTTCCCCTCCTCCCCTCCATCCTCAAGATGGCATGAAATCTTATATGGGTTCTACACATATACTCTTATTAACTACATTTTCATATTAGTCATGCTGCATAGGAGAAACCATAAGAGAAACAAACCAAAGCAAAACATAACACAAGAGAAAATATTATGCCTCATTCTGCGTTCTGATGCTATACTTCTTTTTCTAGATGTGGATGGTATTTTGCCTCAAGAGTCCTTTGGGAATGTTTTAGGTCCTTGCATTGAAGTACTAGTTCTAACAGAAACAGTCTTTGCACACTGCGGCTGATACTGTGTACAATGTTCTCCTGGCTGTGCTCATTTAACTTAGTATCACTTCATATAAGTCCTTCTAGGCCTCTCTGAAGTCCTCTTGTTCATCATTTCTTATAGCACAATAGCATTCCATTACATTCATATACCACAACTTGTTCCATCATTCCCCAATTAATGGGCATCCCCTCAATATCTAGTTTTGTGCCACCACAAAGTGAGCTGCTATAAATATTTTTGTACATGTGGGACCCTTTCCGACTTTTATGATCTCTTGGGGATACAGTCCTAGAAGCGATATTGCTGGGTCAAAGGGTATGCACATTTTTGAAGCCCTTTGGGCATAGTTCCAAATTGCTCTCCAGAATGGTTGGATCAGTTCACAGTGCTGCCAACAATGAATTAGTGTTCCAACTCTCCCACATCTTCTCCAACATTTATCATCTTCCCGTTTTGACATGTTAGCCAGTCTGTTAGGTGTGATGTGATACTTCAGTGTTGTCTCAATTTGCATCTCTCTCATCAGCTGTGATTTGGAGCATTTTTTCATATGATTTAGATAGTTTTAATATCTTCCTCTGAAAATTGCCTGTTCATAACTTTTGACCATTTATCAATTGGGGAATGACTTTTATTCTTTTTTTAAATTTAATTAATTTATTTATTTTCAATTTTCAAAAATCACTTCCATAAGTCTTAAATTTTCTCTCTCTCCCTTTCCCCTCCCTCCTCGAGATGGCATGCAATCTTATATAGATTCTATACATACATTCTTATTGAACACATTTTCACATTAGTCATGTTGCATAGAAGAATTAAAATGAATGGGAGAAACCATGAGAAAAAAAAAAACATAATACAAGAGAAAATGGTCTGCTTCATTCTGCATTCTGATTTCACAGTTTTTTCTCTGGATATGGATGACATTTTACCTTAAGAGTCAGTCCTTTGGGGATGTTTTATGCCCTTGTGTTACTGTGAATGGCTTAAGTCTGTTAGAAACAGTCCTCACACTGTGGCTGTTACTGTGTTGAATGTTCTCTTAGTTCTGCTCATTTCACTCAGCATCATTTCATAGAAGTCTTTCCAGGTTTTTCTGAAGTCTGACTGTTCATCATTTCTTTCTATTATTATTATTTTATCTGTTTTCAGTGTTCCACAATCACTTCCATATATCTTAAATTTTTTTCCCTCCCTTTCCTGTTTCCCCCCTACCTCCTCACTTCCTCCCTGAGACTTCATACAGTTTTATATATAGGTTCCACACAAACATTCCTATTAAATACATTTTCACCTTAGAATGACTTTTATTCTTATGAATTTTACTCAATTTGCTATATATTTTAGAAATGAGACCTTTATCACAGACACTAGTTGCAAAAATTCCTTCCCAGGGAGACAAGATGGCGGAGTGAGAGCAACAACTCACCTAAGCTCTTAGACAAACTCCTTCAGATACCTCTAAAAAGAGAATCTGACCAAATTTTGGAGGTGCAAAATCCAATAGGAGACAGACTGTGGCAGATTCAAAGCCCAGGACAGACTGGAAGGTACACAGGAAGGATCTGTTCTTCTGGGGTGAGCCCACAGTGCATAATGCAGAGCATCCAGTTCAGTGGGGCAGGAGGGCCCTGGGAAACCTGAGACAGCAGCAGGCAGAACCAGCAGAGCAGAGCAGCAGCTCAGGGTGAGAGACCAGCAGAGCAAGTGACAGCTGCTGAGCACCAGATATCAGCGCAGGAGCTCCTGAGACTTTCAGTCCCAGTATTAAGCATCTGTAAGTCACTTTCTTGAACTTCCTGGAGCCAGGATGGTGGAATTATCAGTAAATGCTCTCTTCTCCTCCCTTGATGACCTTGAAAGAACCATAAAACATTTCCCCAGAAAAATCCTAGATCAGTGGGAAGAGCAGAGGGGGCAAATAGTCTCATAACACCTGAAGCTAGGAAAATAGCTAAGGGGGATTCCTCCTACTGTGGTAGAGACAAACTGGAAGGAAAGGGGCCCCAGGACAGAGGTAACTCACACTAGGACCCAGGCAAGCCTCAGCTCCAGGAGAGGAGCCTTCCACCCTCAGGAGGGGTGGAAATTTGCACTAGGATATAAGTGTGCCTCAACACTCCAGGGGAAATGGGAAGACTATAGGGCAGCTGTGATCACCATCCCCTGAGCTTGCCTTTTCCTCAGTTCAGCTGAGGAGATCTCCTGTGAGCAGACCACCCCTCCCCCACACTTAACAAGCTAACCCCAGGGCTGATCAGGGAAACACAAAACAAAAACCTGCTCTTAGCTTTTTCACACAAGTCAGCTCAACACCACGTTCTGCAGCTTCTAACTGAAAGAACTAGAAGCAACAACACACTATCACCATCACGAACAAGAAAAAGCAAAAGAAGGGTGAAAAAACCATACAATCTTTCTATGGGGACAAAGATCAAAACACGAATGCTAAAGAGGTCAGTGGTGAGACTGTACTTCCATCTGAAACTTCAGAAGGGACTATGAACTGCTCTCAAGCACAAACAACTCTCTGGAACAGATGAAGAAGGAAATAGAAGAAAAACCGGCCAATTATTTTAAAATTATGAAAAAAGAATTCACTGATAAGAACATCTCTTTGAAAAGGAAAATTGAACAAATGGAAAAGGAAGTACAAAAATTAGCTGGAGAAATTAACTCCTTAAAAGGAAAAATTGGACAGATTGAAAAGGAGATGCAAAAGTTAACTGAAGAAAATAATTTGATAAAGATTACAGTTGGGCAAGTAGAAACTAATGACTCTATGAGACAGCAAGAATCAGTCAAACAAAATCTAAAGAATGAAAAGACAGAAGAAAATGTAAAATATATAATTAGAAAAACAACTGACCTGGAAAATAGATCCAGGAGAGAAAATTTAAGAATTATTTGCCTTCCAGAAACCCACAATGAAAAAAAAAAGTCTGGACAACATCTTCTAGGAAATCGTCAAGGAAAACTGCCCAGAAGTGCTAGATCCAGAGGGCAAAATAGTCATTGAAAGAATCCACCATTCACCTCCTGAAACGGATCCCAAACTCAAAACCCCAAGAAATATTGTTGCCAAATTCTAGAACTATCAAGTGAAGGAGAAAATACTACAGGCAGCCAGAAAGAAACCATTTAAATATCGAGGAGCTACAGTCAGGATCACACAGGACCTTGCAGCTTCTACATTAAAAGATCAAAGGAACTGGAATCCAATATTCCATAAGGCAAAGGACTTGGGACTACAACCAAGGATCAACTACCCAGCAAGGTTCAGCATAACATTTTGGGCAAGGAGATGGTCATTCAATGAAGTAAGGGATTTCCAGATCTTACTGACAAAAATGCCAGAACTTAATAGAAAATTCGATCTTCAAATGCAGGTCTCAAAAGAATCATAAAAAGGTAAATGGGGCGGGGGGGACTTGTTACTCAATTTGGGCAAACTGTTTACCTCCCTATAAGGGAAGATGATACCTGTTGATCTTGAAAATTGTGCATCTATAGAGAACTGACTCAAATGTATAATCATACAAGTTATTCCCCAATTGATAAATGGTCAAAGAATATGAACAGGCAATTTTCAGAGGAAGAAATTAAAGCTATCTATAATCATATGAAAAAATGCTCTAAATCACTATTGATTAGAGAGATGCAAATCAAAACAACTCTGAGGTACCACATCACACCTATAAGATTGGCAAACATGACAGAACAAGAAAATGATAAATGCTGGAGAGGATGTGGGAGAGTTGGAACACTAATTCATTGTTGGTGGAGCTGCGAGCGCATCCAACCATTCTGGAGAGCAATTTGGAACTATGCCCAAAGGGCTACAAAAATGTGCATACCCTTTGACCCAGCAATATTGCTACTAGGACTATATCCCCAAGAGATCATAAAAATGGGAAAGGGTCCCACATGTACAAAAATATTTATAGCAGCACTCTATATAGTTGCCAAAAACTGGAAGTCAAGGGGATGTCCATCAATTGGGGAATGGCTGAATAAATTATGGTATATGAATGTAATGGAGTACTGTTGTGCCATAAGAAATGATGAACAAGAAGACTTCAGAGAGGCCTGGAAGGACTTATATGACCTGATGCTGAGTGAAAGGAGCAGAACCAGGAGAACTTTGTGCACAGCAACGACCACAGTGTGCGAGAGTTTTTTCTGGTAGACTTGGAATTTTGTAATAACGCAAGAACTTCTTATAAAAAAAAAAATCCCAATGGTGGTTCTCAAGGCAAAATGCCTTCCACACTCAGAGAAAGAAATATGGAAGCCATTCACAAAAAGTAGATCATGTTTGTGTTTGTGTATGTGTTTGTGTATCATGTTTTGATTTGTTATATGATTTCTTTCATTTATTCTAGTCTGACTACATAGCATGACTATAGTGAAAATATACTCAATAGGAAAGTATATGTAGAGTCTATACAGAATTGTATGCAGTCGTGGGGAGGGAGGGGGGTAGTGGGGGGTAGGTGTGGGTGGGATAAAATCTCAATTGTATGGCAGTGATTGTTAAACATTAAAAAATAAAAAAAATAAAAAAAAGTTTCTTTATTACAAAAAAAAATTGCACATCTATTATGAAATATAAAAGAGATATACATAGAGGGAATGGGTATAAAGTAGATGATATGATGTTAAAAATATGATTTAAGTATGAGAAGGGATTGTAACAGGAGGTGTGAAAAGGAGGAAGCAGAAAATGGTAATTGACATCGCAGGAAGAAGTACAAAATTATAGTAGAGGGGAATGGGGAGGGTGATGAGCATTGTTTGAGAGGTACTCTCATATGATTTGGTTCAAGGAGGGAACAATAAACTTAAGTATATAATCCTAACTAGCTCTATAGGCAGTGGGAGGGGAAGGGGGAAGAAAGGGGAGAGGTTAAAAGGGAGGGAATAAGCAGTAAGGGTAAAGGAGAGTAAAAGAGAGGGTGGCTAACAGAAGGAAGGGAAGACTGCAGGAGGTGGTGGTGAAAAGAGAAAACTATTGAGGAGGGGAAGGGAGTTGGGAGAGCTAAAAGCCCAAAGGGTGGGAAAGAGGATGGATGGAAATACACAGATTGTAATCATAGCTGTGAATGTGAATGGAATGAACTCTCCTATAAAATGGAGATGGATAGCAGAATGGATTAAAAGTCATAATCCAACAATATGTTGTTTACAAGAAACACATTTGAAACGGGGGATAAACACAGGATAAAGGTCAAAGGTTGGAGCAGAATATATTGTGCTTTAGCTGATTTAAGAAAAGCAGGAGAAGCAATCCTAATCTCAGACAAAGAAAAAGCAGAAATAGATCTAATCAAAAGAGATAAGGATGGAAACTATATCCTGCTAAAAGGCACCATAGACAATGAAGAAATATCATTAATAAACATGTATGCTCCAAGTGGTATAGCATCCAGATTCTTAGAGGAGAGGTTGGGGGAGTTGAAGGAAGAAATTGACAGCAAAACTATATTAGTGGGGGACCTCAACCTCCCCCTCTCTAAACTTCATAAATCTATCCTCAAAATAAACAAGAAAAAGGTTAAGGAGTCAAATAAAACTCTGGATAAGGTAGATATGATAGATCTCCGGAGAAAACTGAATGGGAATAGAAACAAATATACCTTTTTCTCAGTGGTACATGGCACATATACAAAAATTGAGCATGTATTAGGACATAAAAACCTCACAATACAGTGTAGAAAGGCAGAGATAATCAATGCATCCTTCTCAGATCATAATTCAATAAAAATTATTTGTAATAAAAGGCCATGGAAAGATAAACCAAAAATCAATTGGAAACTAAATAATCTAATCCTAAAGAAGGAGTGGGTTAAAGAAAAAATCATAGAAACTATCAACAACTTCATTCAAGAGTATAACAATAATAAGACAACCTACCAAATCTTATGGGATACTGCAAAAGCAGTTCTTAGGGGAAGTTTTATATCTTTGAAAGCCTACATAAATGAAATAGAGAAAGAGGAGATCAATGATTTGGGCATGCAGCTGAAAAAGCTAGAAAAAGAACAAATTGAAAATCCCCAAGTAAATACCAAATTAAAAATACTGAAAACCAAAGGAGAGATTAATAAAATTGAAATTAAGAAAACTATTGAATTAACAAATAAAACCAATAGTTGGTTTTATGAAAAAACTAATAAAATTGATAAACCTTTGGTCAATTTGATTAATAAAAAGAGAAAAGAAAATCAAATTAATAATATTAAAAATGAAAGGGGTGAACTCACCTCCAATGAGGAGGAAATTAAAACAATAATTAGAAATTACATTGCCCAACTTTATGCCCACAAATTTGATGATCTAAATGAGATGGATGAGTGTTTTAAAAAATACAAATTGCCCAGATTAACAGAAGAGGAATTTGAATACTTAAACAACCCCATCTCAGAAAAGGAAATTGAACAAGCCATCAATGAACTCCCTAGGAAAAAATCTCCCGGGTCAAATGGATTTGCAAGTGAATTCTATCAAACATTTAAAGAACAGTTAATTCCAATACTATATAGACTATTTTTGAAAATTGGGGAAGAAGCAGTCCTCCCAAATTCTTTCTATGATACAAATATAGTTTTGATGCCTAAAGCAGGAAGAGACAAAACAGAGAAAGAAAATTTTAGACCAATTTATCTAATGAATATAGATGCAAAAATTTTAAGTAAGATTTTAACAAAATGAATACAACATCTTATCATGAAAATAATACATTATGATCTGGTAGGATTCATATGAGATGCAGGGCTGGTTCAATATTAGGAAAACTATTAGCATTATCAATCATATCAACAACAAAACTAAGAAAAACCACATGATTATTTCAATAGATGCAGAAAAAGCTTTTGACAAAATACAACACCCATTCCTATTAAAAACACTGGAGAACATAGGAATAAAGGGAAGTTTCCTTAAAATAATAAGCAGTATCTACCTAAAACCTTTAGCAAGCATTATATGCAATGGAGATAAGCTAGATGTTTATAATAATATCAGGGGTGAAACAAGGACGTCCATTATCACCACTATTATTCAATATGGTACTAGAAATGTTAGCTGTAGCAATTAGACAAGATAAATTGAAGGAATAAGAACAGGCAAAGAAGAAACTAAGTTATCACTCTTTGTAAATGATATGATGATATACTTAGAGAATCCCAGAGATTCAAGTAAAAAACTACTTGAAATAATAAACAACTTTGGCAAAGTTGCAGGTTACAAAATAAACCTGCACAAATCTTCTCCATTCCTATATATTAGCATCAAAGTCCAACAGCAAGAGATAGAAAGAGAAATCCCATTTAAAGCTAGGATAGACACTATAAAATACTTGGGAGTTTACCTGCCAAAACAAACCCAGAGACTATATGAACACAATTACAAGACACTTTTTGCACAAATAAAGTCAGATCTAAGTAAGTGGAAAAACATCAGTTGCTCATGGGTAGGCCGTGCTAATATAATAAAAATGACAATTCTACCTAAATTAATCTACTTATTTAGTGTCATACCAATCAAACTATCAGGCAATTATTTTCTAGAACTGGATAAAATGATATCAAAATTCATCTGGAAGAACAAAAAGTCCAGAATATCAAAGGGACTAATGGAAAGAAATGCTAGGGAAGTTGGCCTAGTGCTACCAGATCTCAAATTGTACTATAAAGCAGAAATTATCAAAACCACTTGGTACTGACAAACAGAAAGTTAGACAAGTGGAATAGACTAGGCACTCATGACACAGTAGGCAAGGAATATAGCAACCTCCTGTTTGATAAACCCAAGAACCCCAGCTGCTGGGATAAGAACTCACTGTTTGCCAAAAATTGCTGGGAAAACTGGATAACAGTGTGGTGGAAACTAAGCATAGACCCATGCCTGACACCATACACAAGAATAAAGTCCAAATGGGTATAAAGATTGATACCATGGACAAACTGGAGGAGCGGGGAATGGTGTATTTATCAGATTTTTGGAGAAGGGAAGAATTTTTGACTAAAGAAGAGATAGAAAGCATTATGAAATGCAAGATGGATAATTTTGATTACATCAAACTGAAAAGTTTTTGCACAACCAAACCCAATGCAAAGATGATTCCACTCACCATTGGCACATGGAACATGTGCACACTTATAGACAACACAAAATCCAGTAGACCTGAAAGATGAGCTGCTCTTGTTACAAGAGAATTCAACAGCATAGCATCCAAATAGAAACCTTGAATGAAACAAGGCTGGCAAATGAAGGCCAGCTTACTGAAGTTGGAGCTGGATACACATTTTTCTGGAGTGAAGGGGAGTGACCCGAAGCTGGGCTAGGTTTGCAATTGAAACTAATCTAGTCAAAAAGCTGGTATGTCTGCCAAAAGGAGCGAATGACAGGCTCATGACAACCTGATTGCCACTTGCACGAAATCTCCATGCCACCATCATCAGTGCCTGTGTTCCCACCATGATGAACCCTAATGAGGTCAAAGAAAAATTTTATGAAGACCTTGAGACCCTTATCATCAATGTGCCAAAAAAGGACAAGCTTATAATTCTGAGTGACTTTAATGTTAGAGTAGGCTCAGACTATCAGACCTGGGAAGGAGTCTCAGGTAGGAATGGAGATGGAAACAGCAACAGCAATAGTCATTTACTGTTGAAGACTTGTGCGTCACATGATTTTCTCATCACCAACGCTGTTTTCTCTTTACCTAAATGCAATAAAACTTCATGGATTCACCCTTGTAGCAAACATTGGCATCAAATAGACTATGGGATTATAAGGACAAGAGACAGATAAGACATGAGAATGACAAAGGCAATATGTGTTGCAAAGTGCTTGACTGATCATAGACTTATCTTTTCCAAGTTAAATATGCACATTCATCAAAATTGTCACCCCCATGGCAAAATGACTACCAGAAGAATTAATGTGAACAAATTAAAGCTCTTCTCTGAGCATAAACAATTTGCTACTAAGTTGGAGGGATAGTTGAGCAGATACACAGTTGGCTACACTGGAGCAGAAAAGGAGTGGGTAGCTTTCAGAGATTTGGTGCATAGCACTGCATTTGCTCATCTGGGTCAGAACACTCACAAACACCAAGACTGGTTTCATGAAAATGATGGGGAAATCCAGAAGCTGCTAAATAAAAAATGGGAATTCCACAGGATTTATCAGCAGGATAGCTCATCCATCTCTAAGAAGGCAGCATTTAATTCCATCAAAAGTAAAGTACAAGGAAAGCTTAGAAAGATGCAGGATTCCTGGTTCAATAAGAAGGCAGATGAAATTCAGTTTTATGCTGATAGAAATAATCCAAAGCACTTTTATGATGCCTTGACAGCTATTTATGAACCAAAAACATATGGTATATCAGAACTACTCAGAGCTGATGGAGTCGGCTGAACACCCATAGTGTTCTCAACAGATCATCATCAATCTATGCTGAGGCCATTGACCATTTACCTCAGGCTGAAGTCAATCTCTCCTTAGCTGAACTTCCAACTGAATAGGAGGTTTTGAGAGCCATTAAGCTCCTTTCATGTGGCAATGTACCTGGTGCTGATTCTATTCCAGCTGAGATTTACAAGGTAGGGGGACAATTGCTTATACAAAAGCTGACTGAAATTTTCAAGATTGTATGGAAAGAAGAGGTTATCCCCCAGGAGTTCAAGGATGTCTCCATTGTCCATCTCTATTAAGGTAAAGGGAATAGGTAATCCTGTGACAATAACAGCGGGGTATCTCTTTTAGTCATTGCTGGCAAGATTCTTGCTACAGTCCACCTTAATAGACTGACCCTCACCTGGAAGAAAGTCTATATCCAAGAGCGGCTTCAGAAAGGGTCGAGGAACAGTTGATATGGTGTTTGCTCTCCGACAACTCCAGGAGAAGTAGCAGGAGCAGAGCAGAGGTCTATACATAATGTTTATAGATTGGACCAAGGCCTTTGACACTGTTAGCCATGACAGCTTATGAAAAATTATGTCAAAATTTGATTGCCTGGAGAAGTTCATCAGTATTGTATACCAATTTCATGATGGCATGTTTGCTCAGGTTCTGGATCATGGACAATGTTCTCATGTTTTCCCAGTCACCAATGGAGTGAAACAGGGCTATGTGCTTGCTCCCATGATTTTAACATGATGTTTTCAGTCGTGTTTTCAAATGCTTTCAGTGAGGATGAAGACAGCATGAAGGTCAACAACCATACTGATGGTAAGTTCCTGAATTTCAAAAGGCTACAAACCAAGACCAAAGTGGAGGAAGTACTGGTGCATGATTTTCTGTTTGGGGATGAGTGTGCACTCAATGCAGCCTCTGAAGCTGAGATGCAACAAAGCATGAAGCAATTCTCTGCTGCTTTTGCAAATTTTGGCCTAATAATTAACACCAAAAAAAAACTACAGGTGCTCCATCAGTCACCACCACACCACTCATATGTGGAACAATCAGTTCCAAACAAATGGAGAAGTTTTGAATGCTGTGGATAAGTTCACTTACCTTGGTAGTGTACTTTCCAGGAATGTACACAATGATAATGAGGTCAACATATGCACTGCCAGAGACAGCTCAGTGTTTGGGAGGCTCCAAAGAAAAGTTTAGCAGAGAAGAGGCATTAGACTGACTACCAAACTGAAGATGTCCAGAACCATTGTGTTGACCTCGTTGTTGTATACCTATGAAGTATGAACAGTCATACTAGAAAACTGCCAGTGCCATACTAGAAAACTGAATTGCTTCCATTTGAACTGCCTTAGGAAGATTCTGAAGATCACCTGGCAGAATAAGGTACCAGACACTGAGGTCCTTGCTCAAACTAAACTGCCAAGCATTCAGACCATACTTCAGAGAGCGCAACTCCAATGGGCTGGCCACGTTGTGCATATGCAAAATGAATGCTTCCCCAAAAGACTACTTTATGGAGAACTTGCATGGGGCAGATGATCACATGGTGGTCAGAAGAAGCAAAACAAGGACATCCTCAAGGTCTCTCAAGAACTTTGGATTTGACTGTGCAACATGGGAGATGTTGGCATGGAACGTTCAGCATGGCATGCCCACATCAGAAAGGGTACTATGCTCTTTGAGCAAAGCAGAGTTGAGATAGCAGAGTAAATGGAGGATGTGCAAATTTGAGATATCCATCCCAAATGTTCACATGGACTATATGTGCCCAGTCTGTGGTAGAGCATTCCAAGCTCATATTGGTCTGATCAGTCACAGTTGAAACTTAACTTTATCATGGTAATGTCATTTTGGTCCTCTTTGAGAACAAAGGACAACAACCAACCACCCACCAAACAACCATGTATGTATGTATGTATGTATGTGTATGCATGTATGCATATATGCATGCATGTGTGTGTGTATATGTGTGTGTGTGTGTGTGTGTGTGTGTATATATATATATATATATATATATATATATATGTTCCCTCTAACTACCCTAACACTGAGAAAGGTTTCATTAGTTACAAATACCATATTTCTATGTAAGAATGCAAACAGTTCATTTTAATGAGTCCCTTATAGCTTCTCTTTCCTGTTTACTTTTTTATGTTTCTCTTGATTCTTGTATTTGAAAGTCAGATTTTCTGTTCAACCCTGGCCTTTTCAACAAGAATGCTTGAAAGTCCTCTATGTCATTGAAATTCTACTTTTTTCCCTGAAGTATTATGCTTAGTTTTGCTGGGTAGGTTACTCTTGGTTTTAATTCTACCTCCTCTGACCTCTGGAATATCATATTCCAAGTCCTTTGATCCCTTAAAGTAGAAGTTGCTAAATCCTGTGTTATGCTGATTGTGTTTCCACAATACTTAGATTGTTGTTTTCTGGTTGCATGGAATATTTTCTCCTTGACCTGGGAACTCTGGAATTTGGCTATAATATTCCTAGAAGTTTTCCTTTGGGGATATTTTTCAAGAGGTGAGGAGTGAATTCTTTGCATTTCTTTTTTCCCCTCTGGTTCTAGAATATCAGGGCAGTTTTCTTGGATAATTTCTTGGAAGATTAGGTCTAGGTTCTTTTTTGACTGTGGTTTTCAGGTAGACCAATAATTTTTAAATGATGTCTCCTGGATGTCAATGGCTTTTCCAATGAGATATTTCACATTGTCTTCTATTTTTTTCAATCTTTTGCTTTTTAAAGCTACCCATAATCATATAAAAATGCTCTAAATCACTATTGATTGGAGAGATGCAAATACAAACAACTCGGGGGTACCACAAAACACCTATCAGATTGACTAACATGACAAAACAGGAAGATGATAAATGTTGGAGAAGATGTAGGAGATTTGGAACACTAATTCATTGTTGGTGGAGCTGTGAACTGATCCAACCATTCTGGAGAGCAATTTGGAACTATGCCCAAAGAGCAAAAAATTTGTGCATACCTTTTGACCCACCAATATTGCTTCTGGGACTCTATCCCAAAGAGATCATAGAAATGGGAAAGGGTCCCACATGTACAAAAATATTTATAGCAGCTCTGTTTGTGGTGGTTAAAAACTGGAAATCAAGAGGATACCCATCAACTGGGGAATGGCTGAACAAGTTGTAATATATGAACGTAATGGAATACTCTTTTGCTATGAGAAACAATGAACAGGAAGACTTCAGAGAGACCTGGAAAGACTTATATGAACTGATGCTGAGTGAAAGGAGCAGAATCAGGAGAACTTTGTACACAGCCACAAACACAGTGTGCGAAAAATTTTTCTGGTAGTCTTAGTACTTCATTGCAATGCAAGGACTTAAGAAATTGCCAATAGACTCTTGTGGAATGCCTTCCACATCCAGAGAAAGAACTGTGGAATTGGATCACAGATAGAGGCAGATTATTTTCTTTTGTACTGTTTTGTTTATTTTGTCTTATGGTTTCTCCCATTCATTTTAATTCTTCCATGCAACATGTAATTAATAGGAATGTATGTGTAGAACCTATAAAAGATTGTACACCATCTCACTGAGGGAGTGGGGAGGGAGGGAGTAATAAGGGGGAGGGAGGAGAAAAAAATCTAAAATATTTGGAAGTGATTGTCAAGCACTGAAAACAAATAAAATAATTTAATTAAAAAATAGCGAACACAAAAAATTCTTTGGTTTTGGTTAATAATTTCTTGATTTCACATAATTTCATTAGCTTCTATCTGCTCCATTCTAATTTTTAAGGAATTATTTTCTTTGGAGTGGTGCCAAGATGGCAGAGTAGAAAGATGGACCTACTGTAGGTCTCCCCCAAAGCCCATAAAATATCTGTAAAAATGACTCTAAACAAATTCTAGAGTGGAAGATGTCACAAAACAACAGAATGAAAGAGTTTTCCAGCCCAAGACAGTCTGGAAGGCTGACAGGAAAGGTCTATCACACTGGTGTTGGAGCACAGCACAGCCTTGGCCACATCATTTGGTATGGACAGGAACAGAGCAGGTTTCACGGCACAGAATCTCAGGCAGTAGCTATGGTTCCCAGATTCCTCAACCCACAAACTCCAGACAGTTTCAAAGTTCAGTGAGAAAGCTCTTTCACCTGAGTGAGAAGGGAATGTGATCTGGCCCCTGTCCCAGAATGGCAGCACTCACTGGGGCAGCATCCGTTTTAGGAGCCCTCATCATAAAGCCCCTGGGGGAATCAAGCAGCTGATCTGAATCTCAGCCCTGAGTGGTGGTCCTGGGGTGAGGAGGAACACTGACATGGTGGAGGTGGAGGCAGACTCTAGCCTACCTTTTCAGGATTATTTTATTACTCTCTATCATGCATTCTGTATTTAAGCTTAGTTGGAATATTTGCTCTGCAACAAATTCAGCAATCCACCCCCTAGTCCTATGGTTTCACTGGCTGTGCCTGTGACACACTATGTCATCTTCTATAAATTCTTGAACATCTTGGTGTTCTGAAAAATTGCCTGTGACTTTAATTTTCTGAGCAAGTACATATGTACATTGCTAGAGTTTCTTCTGAGAGTATACTCTGCAAATGAAATTACAGGTCAGAAAAAAAACACAACACATACCTTAATCATGATCTTACACCATTATATTCATGGACCACAAGTTATTTGGACATTGCACAATCAATGGACACCCACAAAAATGCTGCTATGTTTTCTATGTAATGGATAAGGACTCTTTGCTATGTCTTTGACCTTCCCAGTATACAAAGCTTGTAGCAGTGTCATTGGGTCAAAGATTACATTACATGACTGGAATTCACTGTCTTCTCACCTTGGTTTCTTTCACTTCCTTCAAGGTTCAGTCCATGTGACATCATGAATAGGAAACCTTTTCTGATACTCCTATATTTAGTGAGCCCTCTTTTCTCATATTGCTATGTATAAACTCTTTGATTTATATATTTTATCTTCCCTTCCCCTGGAAGAATGCTCCCTGAGAGCAGGAGCTAATTGTGACTTTGTCTTTGCATCCACTTCACAATGCTTTTCATGTAGTAGGTGCTTAATGAAAACTTAATGGACTGGATCTCAGGCTAGGACAATGGGCCAAAACTAATAAAATGAATAGACAGAAAGGTAAAGTCCTATATTTGGGCTCAGAAAGATCAATGATACTACTACAAGATATTTAAGATGTTAAAGTCTTTACATGGACTGACTCAAAGTGAAATGAGGAGAAATAGGAGAATATTGTACACAGTAATAACAATATTGTATAATGATCCACTATGAATAACTCAGCTCTTCTTATCAATACAATGATCCAAGACAAGACTGAAGGACGTATGATGAAAGGTATTGTCCATCTTGGAGAAAGAACTGGAAGAACTTGAATGAAGATCAAAGATTCTTTTTCTTTACTTATTTTATTTTTCTTGGGTTTTTCACCCGTGTTTTCTTTC
This sequence comes from Notamacropus eugenii, assembly GCF_028372415.1. Classification (NCBI taxonomy): domain Eukaryota; kingdom Metazoa; phylum Chordata; class Mammalia; order Diprotodontia; family Macropodidae; genus Notamacropus; species Notamacropus eugenii. The sequence continues at coordinate 467,361,905 of NC_092872.1, read as the reverse complement.
ACAGAATGACTTACGTAGAAATGTGTTTTTTATGACTATATATATGTATATATATATATATACATAAAACCTCAGTGAAATTGCTTGCCTTCTCAGTGAGGGGGAGGACTGATTGGGAGATAATTTGAAGCTCAAAATTTGAAAAAAAAAGAATGTTAAAATTGTTTTTATATGTAATAGGGAAAAATATTAAATAAGAAAAAAAGATGTGAAAGTCTTCGTGAAAAATAAAAGTTTCATTAGATTACAAGTTCAACATGTTTCAGTAATGTGACTTAGCAACCAATATAAGTAGTATGATTTGAGGCTGAATTAAGAAAGGAATAGTATCCAATACAATGTAGATCATATTTTGAGTACTACTGTGCTCTGCCCTGTTAAGACCACATCTGTGTTAGTTTGGGAACCTAATTTTAAGGATATTGACAAGTTAGAGGAGGTAAATCCATCAGAAGTCTCCCATGGTGGTGACTGGACTCATGCCATATTGTTGTTGCTGATCCTTCATTCTCAAAGAGGACCAATAATATATTATGATCATTTGAAGGGAATTCAAGGGAATGCAGTACAGTAGACATAGTTCTGAATTAAGCATCAAAGATTTAGGATTGGATCTCAACCCTGATATTTACTCCTGGGACAGTTACTCCCCATCTCCAGGGTTTGGACTAAATTGCTGCTTACTGTTCTTTCCAAGTTTCTAAAAATTAATGTTCCTGGGATCTATAGATACTGACTGTGGGGAAGAAATAACTTAGAGGAAGATGTGCCTTCATGCATGGCAAATGCCATCATGTGTGGGATACTTTAACTTGTTCCTTTTGGCCACAAAAGGTAAAACCAAGAAAATAGAGAAAGGCATATTTAGTCTTTATCTAATGAAAACTGTGTTCATTTTTAGTTGCCCCAAAGTGGAATGAGCTTTCTATAAGATAATGAGCAGGAAAAATGTAAGGACGATCCCTACTCATTTACAGATGTATGATTTGGATTAGATGGTTTTCCAGGTCCATTTTAGCTCTGATATTTCATTATTCCTGGCCATTAATTGATTTAGAGTTTCTGAATATTGGTCAGTTGATGAAAATTTGCCGTTGTCAATAATTCTGAATAATTATTCTCATGATATTGGTCCACATATGGCTGTTTGGTCATGGGAAGAGAGGTTTGGTATAGAGGTTGTTGGAATGAATAAGGCATATGACTGAGCTCTGTGAAGGTTATATATATTCCTTTATTAACTTCAAATGATCTTTTATAGACACAGAGTTTTTCTTTCTCATGGAAGCTATAGTACTCTCCTAATTGTGGGCTCTGATCTACTGTGGCTATCTTAATAAACTTTCATCTCATGTAAACTTCATAAAATAAAGGAGAAAGGGAGCATATCATCTCAGGGTCATTATATTTCCCCTACACTAAAAGTGAACTATCTTTTTTAATAGGACATAGCTGATTGAATCTTCACCCCCTACCCTACCCTCTCAGAAAGGAAAATAAATGGGGCAGTGAAAGAAGGCAAAATCTGGGTAAGATAGTGTTCTTCCCCTTCCAGCAGGGAGAAGGAAGCAACAGGATGAATACTTTCTATGATTTTCGCCATTAGTATTGATGTTACATTAGCACAAAATTATTTACTTAAAGGTTAAAGGTTATTTAAATGAGTGATAATTGGTCTAGCACAGTGGCAAGCCTGTCACCACTTGGCTGAGGCAATAGGGGCTATTGATTTTAGACTGCCCGTGTGCAGGGTTGTGACTACAGCTCCCAGTTTATCTGCACTTGCTGCTTCATCATTTGCCTGTTGCCACAGGACTTTGAGATAAGTTTAATAGTTTAATGGTATGGGTGATGATCGCATGAGGCAGGTGATCACAAGAAGTGATACAAGGACACTCTCAAGGACTCTCTGAAGAATTTTGAAATTGATTGCGTGACATGGGAGACACTGACACAAGACCTCTCAGTATGACATGCCCACATCACAAAGGGTGCTGTGATCTATGAGCAAAGCAGAATTGAAACATCTCAAAGGAAATGTAGGATGTGCATATTTGGAGTATCTACCCCAAATGTTCACATGGACTATTTGTGCCCAATCTGTGATAGAGCATTCCAAGTTTGTATTGACCTGATCAGCTACAGTCAGACACATTGAAACTTGACTTTATCATGGTGATGTCATTTTGGTCCTTGAGAACAAAGGACAGCAACCAACCAGTACCACAACTTGTTCAACCAATTCCCAAAGGAATGTAGTACAATAGGCATAGTTCTGAATTAAGCATCAAAGATAGGCATCCTTTCAATTTCTGATTCTTTCCCACCATAAAAAGAGCTGCTAGAAATATGTTTGTATGTGTAAGTCCTTTCCTGTTTTTTTTAATAATCTCTTTTGGACAGAGATGTAGTAGTAGTATTGCTGGATCAAAGGGTATGCACATTTTGGTTGCCCTTTGGGCATAGTTCCAAATTGGATCAGTTTACAACTCCATCAACAATGCGTTAATGTTTCTATTTTCCCACATTCTTTCCATTTCTGTCATATTAATCAATCTGATAGATGGGGGGTGGTACGTCAGAGTTGTTTTAATTTGCATTTCTCTAATCAATAGTGATTTAGAGCACTTTTTCATGACTATAGATAACTTTGATTTCTTCATTTGAAAATGGTTTGCATCTTTTGTCCATTTATCAATTGAGAAATGACTTGTATTCTTATCAATTTGACTCAGTTCTTTATATATTTGAAAAATGAGGCCTTTTTCAGAGATATTTGATACAAAAATCTTTTCCTAGCTTTTTGCTTTCCTTCCAATCTTGGTTAAATTGGTTTTGTTTGTGCAAAAGCATTTACATTTAATATAACCAAAATCATCCATTTTATATCACATAATGCACCCTATCTCTTGTTTGGCCATAAATTTTCCATAGATCTCACACACAAACTCTTTCTTGCTCTCCTAATCTGCTTATGGTATCACCTTTTATGTCTTCACTTGGTATATGGTGTAAGATGTTGGTCGACACCCACTTTCTGCCATGCTATTTTCCAGTTTCCCCAAAAGTTTTTGTGAAATAGTGAGTTCTTATCCCAGAACCTGAGGTCTTGGGGTTTAAAAATTCAAGATTAATAAGGTAATTTACTATGTCTTTAATACCTAACCTGTTCCACTGATGCACCACTCTGTTTCTTAGCCAGTACCAGATAGTTTTGATAACTGCTACTTTGTAATGTGGTTTGAGATCTGGTATGAGTAGGCCACCTTTCCATTTTTTTCATTAATTTGCTTGATATTCTTAATAGCTTTTTCTTCCAGATGAGTTTCATTATTATTTTTTCTAGCCCTATAAAATAATTTTGTTAGTTTGATTGGTATAGTACTGAATAAGTAAATTGATTTAGGTAGAATTGTCATTTTTACTATATTGGCTTAGACTACCACGAGCAACTGATATTTTCCAATTGTTTAGACCTGACTTTATTTGTGTGAAAAGTGTTTTGTAATTGTGTTAATATAGTTCCTAAGTTTGTTTTGACAGATAGATTCCCAACTATTTTATATTGTCTGTGGCTATTTTGAATGGAATTTCTCTGTCTATCTCTTCCTGCTAGGTTTTGTTGATCATATATTGAAATGTTATGACTTATGTGGATTTATTTTATATCCTGCAGATTTGCTAAAGTTGTTCATTATTTAAACTAGATTTTTAGTTGCTTCTCTAAGGTTCTCTAAGTATAATATTATATCATCTGCAAAGAGTGATAATTTTGTTTCCTCATTACCTAATCTAATTCCTTCAATTTCTTTTTCTTCTCACATTGCTAAGGCAGAAATTTCTAGGACAATATGAAATAATAGTGATGATAATAGGAATCCCTTGCTTCCCATTCCCATAAGATAATGGCAATCTTACAGGGCAGGTTTCTAGATGATGCTCATTACAGATATTTGGTGATGGTTTTAGATAGGTATCTCCTATCATTTTAAGGAAAACTCCATTTATTCCTATGTTCTGTAGTGTTTTATTTTTAATAGGAATGGGTACTGTATTTTGTCAAAAGCTTTTCCAGCATCTATTGAAATAATCACATGATTTTTATTGGATTTGTTACTGATATGATCGATTATGCTGAAAGTTTCCCAAATATTGAATCAGCCCTGCTTTCCTGGTATAAATTCCACCCAGTCGTATTGTACGAGCCTAGTGATATCATGCTGTAATTGTCTTGTTGGCATTTTATTTAAAATTTTTGCAACAATTCTCATTTGGGAAATTGGTTTATTTGGTTTCTTTCTTTGTTTTCATTCTTCTTACTTTTGGTATCAGCACCATATCTATATCATCCAATGAATTTGGTAGGACCCCTTTTTCTATTTTCCCAAGCAGTTTGTATAGTGTTAGAATTAATTGTTCTTTAAATGTTTGCTAGAATGATAGAAGTTCATTGATGACTTTTTCAATTTCTTTTGCTAAAATGAAATTATTTAAGTATTTCCTCTTCTTTTAATCTGGGCAATTTATATTTTTGTAAATATTCTGTTTTTTCACTTAGATTGTTAGATTTATTAGCATATGACTGGGCAAAAAACTCCTAATTTTTTCTTTAATTTCCTCTGCATTGGTAGTGAATTCACTCTTTTCATTTTTTATGCTTGCAATTTGGCTTTCTTCTTTCTTTTTTTAAATCAAATTTTAATTTTTAAATGAAATTTAAGTCAAATGACTCATCTATATTATTTTTATAGAACCAGCTCTTGTTTTTATTTATTAGTTGAATAGTTTTCTTCCTTTTAGTTTTATTAATCTCTCCTTTGATCTTCATAATTTCTAATTTGGTGTTTAATTGGGGATTATTAATTTGTTCTTTTTCTAACTTTTTAGTTGCATGTTCAATTCAATGAATTGCCCTTCTCTATTTTATTGATGTAAGGATTTAGAGAAATAAATATTCCTCTAAGTTCTGCTTTGACTGCATCCCAGAAATTTTGCTTGTCTCATTATTGTCAATTTCTTTGATGAAATTGCTGATTTTTCAATGATTTGTTTTTTGACCTTCTAATTCTTCAGAATTTAGTTTCCAAATAATTTTAATCTGTCTTTCAAGTCTTTTATAGGATGTAATTTTTATTGCATCCCTATCTGAAAAGGATATGGTTGATAATTCTGCCCTTCTGCGTTAGATTGTAAGGTTTTTATGCTCTAATATCTGGTCAACTTTTATGTAGGTGTCATGGACAGCTGAGGAAAAGATATATTCTTTTCTATTACCATTGACTTTTCTCCAGAAGTCTATCATATTTAACTTTTCTAAAATTCTATTCACCTTCTTAACTTCTTTCTTGTCTATTTTATGGTTAGATTTATCTAGTTCTGAGATGGGAAAGTTGAGATCCCCCCACTAATATAGTTTTACTATTTCCTCCTGTAATTCATTTAACTTCTTTAGAAATTTGGATGCTATTCCATTTGATGCATATATGTTTAGTCTTAATATTACCTTATTGTCTATGGTACATTTTAGCAAGATATGCTTTCTTCCTTGTCTTTTAAAATTAGATCTATTTTTGCTTTTGCTTTACTGACATCATGATTGATACCCCTGTTTTTTTTTTTTACTTCAACTGAAGCATAATATATTCTCCTTCAGACTTTTTACCTTTATTCTGTATGTCTCTCTGTTTCAAATGTGTTTCTTGTAAACAACATGCTGTAGGTTTCTGGTTTTTTTTTTAATATACTCTATTACCCACTTCTTTTTTTTGGAAGGGTTTATCCCAATTCATATTCACTGTTATGATTACTAATTGCATTTCTCTCCATTTTATTTTTTCTTGTTTATACTTTTCTCTCTCTTTACCCTATCTCTCCTCACCAGTATTTTGCTTCTGACCACCACCTCCTTTAGTCTTCTATCAGCCTGTCTTTCTTTGTCCCCCTCCTTCCTCATTCGCTATAGGGAAAGATAGATTCCTGTACCGAACTGAATGTGTGTTATTTCCTCTTTGAACCAAATCTGATGAGAGTGTCAAAGAATACACATTCCCCACCTTTCTTTCCCTTTTCTGTAATTAGTCCTTCATGCCCCTTCAAGTGATGTAATTTGTCAGGTTCTACCTCTCCCTTACCTCTTCTCCCAGTGCAATCCTCTTTCACAACCCTTAAATTTTAAGATGATCCCATCAAAATCAACTTACACCTGCATCCTGTGTCTATATATAATCATTCTAACTGTCCTAATAAACATAGAGTTCTTGAGCGTTACAGGTATCTTCTTCTCATGTAGGGATATAAACAATTTAACCTTATTGGATAATATGTTTACCTTTAACCACTTACCTTTTCATTCTTCTCTTGGGTCTTGTATCGAAAATCATATCTTCAGTTCAGCTGAGGTCTTTTTTATCAGGACTACTTGAAAATCCCCTATTTCATTTCACTGAGTGTCTATTTCCCCCCGAAGATTATACTCAGTTTTTTGGGGGATGGTTGATTTTTGTTTGTAATTCAAGCTCTTTTGCCTTCCAGAATATCATATCTCAAGCACTCCAGTCCTTTAATGTAGAAGCTGCTAAATTCCACAAATTTTATTCTACCAAAAAACAGGATACCAAGCAATAAAGTCTTAGAATGGTTGAAAAAGAATCCAGTAACTTATTACAACTAGTTCTATCAGTTGAAATACCTCCTTGGGACATTTGGAAACAATTCCTTCGATAAGACTGTTAAATAACCACTATATTTCACCACCACTGAGTATGCTCTGAACTGAGCCAAGTAGGATTTTCCTTTCTAATGGTCTTTCTCTGTAGGTGACTTTCCCTTTTGTTGCTCCTTTTTGCTATTGTATCTCCTCAAATAACTACTACTCCCCTGCTTGCATACCGGGCAAGATGAATTTTACAGCCTTTTGAGGTCTTACAAGGTCTTTTTCCAAGGGGAAAAAAGACACAAACAGGACATAGTCTGATGCCAGGTAAAGGTAAAGGCTTGTTTAGTACATGGACTCATGGCTTATGGAAGGTTAGGCAAAGTGCACCCTGAGGAGAATTGTCCTTTTGGAAATGGACTTCTCATTTGGCAACCAATGAAAAAAGGTCACTACACAGTACAGGTCATCATGGCTGACAAGAAGCAGTCAGAGGAGATCTGCACATGCTCTGAATACACTGTATTGTAGAAGAAGACTCTAGATCACATACAACAGGAAGCAGATCTATCCCAAGCTTACATAAACTCGATTAGAATACTTGATAGGCATACATGCTCACAGGATGCTCCAGAAGGGGGATATATTTGTTAAAATATATTTTATAAATCGGACTGTGTCTATCCATCCCATTCTTCTTTTTCCCTGTAAACCCACATCTATTGAAACTTTCAACGTCCCTGGTCCTTATGCATGATCTCTCCTCTTCTGAATTCTTTTTTTTTTCTTGTTTTGTTTTGCTATAGAATATTCCCCTGGCTACTAAATAGTTCCCTGGAACTCTTTTCACAGATTATTTTTTCTTTTTCTGCATAGTAGTATACCTGGATGGCATTCTGAAACTTTCTAGGAAATTTCACTGTTGTTTGCAGAAATCTTCAACTTTGGGGTCAGCATTTTGGAAAAGCAAACCATTGATTCTTTCAACACTGCTGATGGGATTGTTTTTGATCTGTATCAAGTGTATTTTGACACAATCCCCTGAGTGATGGTGGTTTTCAATATTCGTTGGCCTTTAATGAAAGGCAGAGGGAGGACAATATCCTCACTTAATGTTGATTTCTTATATTGATGGTGCATTTCTCCCCATTTGTATTTCAGAAGCTGCCAAGGCTAACTTAACCCCTTGGCTTCCATCAGAAACTAGGACATACTGACCTCTCAGACAAAAGACCCGCCTAAAACATACATTTCATTGTATTCACACAATCATTTTATACCATGAATTTGATGATAAGTACAACAGCTGTAGAAGGATTTGTGGTATGAATGTTGGTTGTTTTCTCTTCCCCCTCCCTTTTGGGATTTTTTTTTTTGGCTGTAAGGCATCTTAGAGAGTGTTTGCCAATTTTCTGTCTCAAAAAAGGTGTCTTCACATCTTGACTTAGCCCTGAATAATTCAGCAGAATCTCTAATAACAGACTTCATGTTGTAAGACCCTGAAGGATGTGGTAGCTTTTAAAGAGGCAGAAGGAAATTCAGGATCACTGATAGGAGAACAGACATTTGAATTGGACAGATTTGTCGGCAAATATACAGTCATCAATGCAGGTCATTATTTCCTACTAAGAAACCATGTCACAAGCATGGAGAAGCATTGTGGCATGGTAGAGCTGAACTTGGACTCAGAGAGATTTGGGGTGCAGGTCCCAAACTGGCACTTTTACTAGTTATGTGACCCTGGACAAGTCACTTAAGCTCTCTATGCCTTCTTTCCCTTCCCTGTAAAATGAGGGAATTGGATTTGATAGTCTTTAGTTTCCTAGCTCAAAGTCTATGATCCTATGATAATTTGCAAGGGCCAGCTGTTGTCAGTTATCCTACCCTTCTTGCCCCTAACTCTACATCTCAGTTCAGGGTATAAAAAGATCATAGATTTAAAACTAGAATGAATCTCAGAGGCCATCTGCTTCAAGCAGTTCATTCAATAAATAGTAATTTGCCCAAGGTCACAAAGGTAAGTAGGTGACAGAGGCAGAATTTGAACTCTAGTCTTCTTACTCCAAAGTTTAGAATATAATCTCCTTGAGGTCAAAGAATATCTTTCTTTCTGCTTACATTTGCATTCCTAGAGTTTAGCACAATGCCCTGCACATGACAAATGCTTAATAAGTATCTGTTACTTGATTTGACTATGATTATAAAAAGCCACTTTTCATGAACTCATTTGAGCCCTAGAAGTTGCTGGTTCCTAAATAGAAAACACATCTTAACTATATGTCAGTAGTGTTTCTGTCTATGCATTAGATCTGAGGGCTGACAAACAGGGAAGATTTAGTTAAAGAAGTACCCATCTAGGATGCATGGCAAAGGCATTTCTTCCAGCTCAACAAACTGGTTGGCAGAGTTTTACTTATTTCTTGAACTACAGTAATACAGATTTATACCTGCCTCCCCCTATGTAGTTCCAGAATATCTAAAATAATTCTCCACTTTGTATCAATCAAGCATTCTATTTGTCATTTGACCTTTGTTTTTCTTTCTGTTTAAATATGTGGGTCTGTTTGCCTTCTCTTCCACCTCTGACCTATTTCTATGCCTTCTTTTTGCATACTTTGCTTTCCCAGACTTCTTATCTGCTCACCTTTTCACTGTCAGATTATGTTCCCAATAGGCATTTGGACCACCCTGATCTGTTCAGGCAGATGTAAATTTCTGCTGCTCCCAGAGAACTTATGAGGACCTACTTTCTCCTTCACAAACTTGTGAAGGCAATAACTGCTCCCCCCAATGATTTCAAGGTGAATTTTTAAGTTTCCCAACCTACGAGGGTCTGACCAAACACAAATCCTCAAAGCTGACTGGGTGGTCTAGGGAAAGTTCCAGATATTTTTTTCATGTGAGATGCAAGAGAACAGCATCACAAGGTATCAGCTTCATAGTGCAGTGAAATTATGATCAGTTTTTGGAATTGTTTGGGTTATGGGAGCAGTTAAGTTACCATGGGAGCAGCAGTGGTGTATGTGCATGGTGCATGTGGGTGTGTGCATGCACATGTATGCCTGTGCTTGCTTGCATTTTGTAGGTACATACATACATGCACATCAACCTGATGGGAATCTTTTGCATGGATGTGACATCGTGTATTAATCAAATCAGTGTTAAAAGTTGAGAAAGCCTGTCAAGTCTCAGCTATGATGGGAGCCCCCAATGAGCCATTTAGAATATGACATAAAGTTATGAGGAGTTATAGAGAGTGGGGATGATGGAGGGAGCAGGGTGGTTGAACTAGTTTGGGATTTCATTAGCAATCCAAAATTTGGTTCACTGATCATAACATGTTACAGTAAGAGCACATTCAGGATTTTCTTTCCACTGTTGCTGTGATTAATATGTGCTGATTGATGCTGAAATGGGAATTAGATCATAAATGGGGTTTCACTTCTCTGGCTGTTTGCCTGAGCAGCTTCCTTAGCCCTGTCACTTTGGAGAGACAGCTCGCGTGGCACTGCCATTCATTTTTGATGATTTCTTAAATATTTCACTTCATCATCATTTGTCTGGGAGCAGACTTAGCTTTCAGTCCCATTAGGATTAAATCTGTCATGACATAATCAGGGTGAAGTTGTAACCTGAGAAGAGACCCCAGGCTACATTTCATGAGCAGGTGAGACAACAGGGTTGTAGACCTCAAAAAAAAAAAAAAAAAAAAAAAAGGAAAAAAGAAAAAAAATTCCAGTTAAGTGCTAAATATAAACAAATACATCCAGATCACCACTGCTGCTGATTGGAGGGTGTACAACTTCCCATGGAGCCATTTACTTCCCAGCACTCATACACAATACAAAAGCATGTGCCTTTCAATGCTCCCTCTCTCCTCATTTCCAAGTTAATTTTTAGATAATCAGAAGTGGAAACTAAGAGGTCATTTAGGATAACTACCTCATTTTAAAAAATGAGACAACTGAGACTCAGAGAAAGTAAATGATTTGCCCAAGTGGCAAAACTGAGATTAAAATTTTGATATTCTGACTCCCAGTCCTCTAACACACTATAATGCATTGTGAGTAGAGGCTGAAGGCGGTCAGTGCCTTCTATCATAAGCTGAACATTTATTCACTCACAAGTTTTATTTTTCCCAAATTCCATGAGTCTTATTCTGTAAGAAGACAATCAACAAATATAACTCTGCTATTAGGTGTCAGTTAATAAATATTTTCAAAATTATTAATCAATATAAAAATATTACTATTATTTCCCAATGACTTCCTTCTCTCTCTCTCTGACCCCACCATAATTTTCCCTTGTAACAAATAGATACATGTAAGTAGATCCAATCAATACATTGGCCATGTTGCACAGTATATACCTTATTTTGCACCTATAGATTGACTATTTCCCTGTCAAGAAAAGGAAACATGCTTCATCACTAGGCTCATGATGTCAAGCTTAGTCACTGACTGTGTTGAATGGACTTTTTATGCTTTTCAATAATCTTTTTCTTTGCATCACTAGATAAATATAATATTTTACTTTGCTAGTATTGCTAACAAGGAAGAAATTATTCATTGTATGGTAATGAAGAGAGCCTTGAGGAAAAGTCATCTTACCACCCAGAACTTGGGATACAGAAGGAGAGGAAGCCAGGTATAATTTTACATACACCATTGAATTAGTGAAAGTATATTCCAAAATGTTCAGAGAAAGAATCAGTAGAATCTCATTAATTAATATTCCATAAATCAAGTCAGCCCAGGAGACATGATAAGTTTTTAAGAGTGAAACAATGTCCAAAGATGGCCAAGGACTTCATCAACAAATTACAACTTGAACATAGTCAAGATAGCAAAGAAAAAGTAAATAATACACAGTAAACAGTAAAACCCACTCCTCCATGCTGCACCCCCTCAACTGAACTGCGTAATTACAATCTAAGAAGACTACCAGACCTGATAATGATTTTCTCTTATTTTACATGAATGGGAAATTGAAGGAGAAACTATAGTGGGTCATCTTTCTAGCCCAAGATCATAAATTTGACCTAAAGGCAAGTCAGCAGAGCAAGAAATCTGTGAAAAGGGTGAGTCATGATCATGGCCTCAATTATCATGGTTTTGAGATGGGTAGAAGAACATCCAGAACTCTAAAACTAGGCCAGTGGGACTGCAACTTGAAGAAGCTGGTTATGGATTCAGCACAGGCCCAAGTTAGCAGCTCCCATCTGAATTATAGATCAGTGGACTAGGGAAGCAGGGACATGGAGTCTGGAGTTGATGTTACTCTTCCTCAGCCCAGGTTGGTAGCAGTGTAGGACCCACTCCCTTCCTTAGGAAAGGAATGATAAGGTGGAAGTGAGGGTGGGAAATAAGATCATAGCCTGAGAGTCACCAGTTAAAGAGCTCCCAGAAAGATCAGCAATGATGAATTGCCCAAAGCAGATCTTACTGAAAGAATGACTAAACAAACAAAAATAAAAGATAACTATTATGACACCAGAGATGTGAAAAAAAACAGAAAAGAACATAACTGAGAAATACCTATAAGTAAAACACAACCTTCCCACAATGTCATTTAGAATTTCTAGAAGAAATGATGAACAATTTTTAAAAATGATTTTAATGTTATTGTAAATGAAATGAGAGCAATTGAAGAAACACCTGGTTAGAGAATTAAGAGATTGGCACAAGAGGTATGAAAATATACCCAACAACTTCTCCAAAAACTAGAATGAAACAAAGAGAACTTAATTACTGTATAAGTGAAGGAATATTAAAACAAAGTCTAAAGATTTAAAAAATAGAAGATAATTTAAGTTAAATCATAGCAGAAACAACTGGCCTAGAACACGGGTCAAAAACAAAATTGCCTGCTATCTACGACCAAAAGAAAAAAGAGTTTAGTCATTATATTTCAAAAATTATTAAAGAAAATTGCTCTGGGCCAAGATGGCAGAGAAGAAAGACGCACATACACATAGCTCCGAACCCACAACCGACAGAACGGCTAGAGGGGACCAGCCCACGGTGAATTCTGCACCCAGAAGCCACGGAATATTGGAGCGAGGGAGATTTCTGTTCCGGAGAGACCTGCAAACCTCTCGCGGGGGGTCCTTCGCGCTGTGGACTGGGCGCCGGGACTGGGAGCTGAGTGCAGCCCTGCAGCGGCCGCGACACTGTGAGCAAAAGATCCAAGCGGGCTACGGGGACGGGATCTCCAGCGGCCACGAGGGTCCCTCCACCCACAGAGGGACCTGCAAACCTATCGCTAAAGGTCCGTCGCGCTGCAGACGCGGAGCCCAGCCCGGACCTGCGGCGGCTGCGGCTCCGAGAGGTACAGATCCGAGCAAGCTTTAGGGACGGGATCTCCAGTGGCGGCACAAGCCCCCCCACCCACAGGTGACTAGGGTCGATGAGAGAGTCTCTTTGGCAGGTCGAGAGGGCAGTGGGGTGCCCCCATGGTTCGGGCCCCCCCCCCCCCCCCGGGAGATAGAAGCTGAGAGGCGGCTGCAGACAGGGGCTCCCCAAGCGGGCGGGAGCCTGGATCCATTGTGGAAGGTCTGTGCATAAACCCCCTGAGGGAACTGGGCCTGAGAGGCGGCCCTGCCCCAACCTGACCATCTGAACTTAATTCTCACACTGAATAGCAGCCCTGCCCCCGCCAAAAGCCCTAAGGCGGGAAGCAGCATTTGAATCTCAGTCCCCAAACGCTGGCTGGGAGGACCAGGAGGCAAGGTGGGTGTGAGGAGAATATTCAGAGGTCAAGCCACTGGCTGGGGAGAAAGCCCAGAAAAGGGAAAAGAAATAAAACTATTGAAGGGTACTTTCTCGGAGAAAAGACACCTCCTCCCTTCCTTTCTGACGAGGAAGAACAATGCTTACCATCAGGCAAAGACACAGAAATCAAGGATTCTGTGTCCCAGCCCACCCAATGGGCTCAGGCCATGGAAGAACTCAAAAAGAATTTTGAAAGTCAAGTTAGAGAGGTGGAGGAAAAACTGGGAAGAGAAATGAGAGGAATGAAAGAGAAGCATGAAAGGCAGATCAGCTCCCTGCTAAAGGAGAACCAAAAAAATGTTGAAGAAATTAACACCTTGAAAACTAGCCTAACTCAATTGGCAAAAGAGGTTCAAAAGGCCAGTGAGGAGAAGAATGCTTTCAAAAGCAGAATTAGCCAAATGGAAAAGGAGATTCAAAAGCTCACCGAGGAAAATAGATCTTTCAAAACTGGAATGGTACAGATGGACGCTAAGGACTTTATGAGAAAGACAGATATCACAGAACATAGCGAGAAGATTGGAAAAATGGAAGATAATGTGAAATATCTTATTGGAAAAGCTACTGACTTGGAAAATAGAATCAGGAGAGACAATGTAAAAATTCTGGGACTACCTGAAAACCATGATCAAGAGAAGAGCCTAGACATCATCTTCCATGAAATTATCAAGGAAAACCGCCCTGAGATTCTAGAACCAGAGGGCAAAATAAATATTCAAGGAATCCGCAGAACACCGCATGAAAGAGATCCAAAAAGAGAAACTCCTAGGAACATTGTGGCCAAATTCCAGAACTCCCAGGTGAAAGAGAAAATATTGCAAGCAGCTAGAAAGAAACAATTCAAGTATTGTGGAAATACAATCAGGATAACACAAGATCTAGCACCCTCTACGTTAAGGGATTGAAGAGAATGGAATAGGATATTTCAGAAGTCAAAGGAACTAGGACTAAAACCAAGAATCACCTACCCAGCAAAACTGAGTATAATACTTCAGGAGAAAAAATGGTCTTTCAATGAAATAGAGGATTTTCAAATTTTCTTGATGAAAAGACCAGAGCTGAAAAGAAAATTTGACTTTCTAACACAAGAATGAAGAGAAGCATGAAAAGGTGAACAGCAAAGAGAAGTCATAAGGGACTTACTAAAGTTGAACTGTTTACATTCCTACATGGAAAGACAATATTTGTAACTCTTGAAACATTTCAGTATCTGGGTACTGGGTGGGAGTACACACACACACACATGCACACACGCACACATACATAGAGACAGAGTGCACAGAGTGAATTGAAGAGGATGGGATCATATCTTAAAAAAAAATGAACTCAAGCAGTGAGAGAGAAATATTGGGAGGAGAAAGGGAGAAGTTGAATGGGGCAAATTATCTCTCATAAAAGAGGCAAGCAAAAGACTTATTAGTGGAGGGATAAAGAGGGGAGGCAAGAGAAAAACATGAGGTCTACTCTCATCACATTCCACTAAAGGAAAGAATAAAATGCACACTCATTTTGATAGGAAAACCTATCTCATAATACAGGAGAGTGGGGGACAGGGGCACAAGCAGGGTGGGGGGGAGGATGGAGGGGAGGGCATGGGGAGGAGAATGCAATCCAAGGTCGACACTCATGGGGAGGGAAAGGATCATAAGAGAATAGAAGTAATGGGGGTCAGGATAGGATGGAGGGAAATATAATTAGTCCTATACAACACAACTAGTATGGAAATCTTTTGCAAAACTACACAGATTTGGCCTATATTGAATTGCTTGCCTTCCAAAGGGAAGGGGTGGGGAGGGAGGGAGCTAAAGAAGTTGGAACTCAAAGTGTTAGGATCAAATGTAATGTTCTTACCACTGGGAAATAAGAAATACAGGTTAAGGGGTCAAGAAAGCTATCTGGCCCTACAGGACAAAAGAGAAGACGGAGACAAGGGCAGAGAGGGAGGATAGAAGAGAGAGCAGATTGGTCACAGGGGCAATTAGAATGCTTGGGTTTGGGGGGGGGAGGGGATAAAAGGAGAGAAAATTTGTAACCCAAAATGTTGTGAAAATAAATGTTAAAAGTTAAATAAAAAAGAAAAGAAAAGAAAAGAAAATTGCTCTGATTCCCAATGGACTCTTGAGGCAAAATGCCTTCCACATCCAGAGAAAGAGCTATGGAATTTGATCGCAAGAATGAAGCAGATCATTTTCTTTTGTATTATGTTTTGTTTTGTTTTATGACTTCTTCTATTCATTTTACTTTTTCAATTCAACATGACTGAGGTGAAAATGTACTTAGTAGAAATATACGTGTAGAACCTATATAAAATTGTATGCCATCTCAAAGAAGGAGTGGGGAGGGAGGGAGAAGGAGGAGAAGGGAGGAGAAAAAAATCTAAGATATATGGAAATCATTGTAGAACACTGAAAACAAATAAAATAGTTTACTTTTTTTGTAAAAAAGAAAATTGGCCAGATCTCTTAAAACCAGACAGCAAAGTATAAAGTGTGTAACAGCCATCTCTGAAAAACTACACACACACACACACACACACACACACACACACTAAAAACTCCTAGGAACATCATAGCCAAAATCTAGAGTTTAAAGGTTAAAGAAAAACAAATAATGCAAGCTGTCAGAAGAGTATAAATACTAAGAAAACACCACCAGAAACACATAAGATTTAGGTTATCACTTAGAACATGGTATAGAATATTCCAAAAGGTGAAAGATTTAGTCTTAAATCCAAGAATAACTTATCCAGAAAAATAGCATAACCCCATGGGGAAAAACGGACCATTATTGAAATATAAGACTTCCAAGTATTCCTGATTAAAAGAAGGGAGATTAGTAGAAAGTTAAAACTACAAATTATGTTTTTTATAGGAACAAAAAGAAACATAAAAAGGTAAACACAAGGAAGAAATCAGGAAAAACCACAAATGTGAATGGTTTATATTCAAATGAGAAAGGGACAATGGAAATGGTACATGGTGGGGAGGCAGGCATCAGAAAGGGTAATAGAAACATCCCCTAGGAACTGTAATATCAGAAGGGTTAGAGTGGGAGTCAAATAAAAAGGGGGTGCTGATAATGCTTTTTATATGTTTTGATGATCTTAAAATAAGAAAGGGGAGGAAGAAGGAAAAAGGAACACTAAGGAAGAAAAGGGAAGATGAGTTATCTCATAGAACCAGAAGTTATAATTAAAAGTTTATACAAACAAAGAAGGAATAAAGGTAGTGGAAGTCATTTAAAAATCACCTTGAACTAATAAAGATTGAAGTGAGCAGACCAGGAAAACAATTCATAATATAGCAAAAACATGGTAGAGACATGAATATTTTTAGAAAGACTTAAGAAGTCTGATCAATGTAATGATCAATCATGATGCTAGAGAAACAATGATTTAAAATGCTGTCCCTCTCTTGACAGAAGATGATGGTATAGTGAGATACTCATTTTTGGACATGGGCAATGAATGATGTTTGAATATACTAAATTGTTACAGAGGTTGTGCTTTTCTTCCCTCTTTTTTCAGGGACTAGGAAGAGAGAGATAATAGTTGTTCATTGAAAAAAATTAAACGATTAAAATCAAGAACACAGAAGATGAAACAAGGATAGATAATGGAAGTTAAATATTAAAATGTGCTATAAAAATAGTGTCAGAAGAGTTAGCTCTCTGAATGAGTTGAAGCTGATAAAAAAATGTCAGGGTAATAAAAAAGGGAAGGAGGTTTGAATTTTTGCTTGTTTTAGCCACATTGGGGAAAAGAGAAAAATCAGATAAGGCATAAAACTATCGCTCAGGGTAGAGTGAATGAGGATAAAATATGAAGAGTAAAAATTAAGGATGTTTAATCCATTTTCCTTTTTTTTCTGCCAATAAGAATTATCATTGTAATGGAAAGGACTGAAAACCTGCTCCCCTCCCCCTCAAAAAAGGTTGGGACACTGAAGATAAAAATGGAAATAAAAGAGAGCAATAAATTCTTTTGATGAGCTCAGGTTAGCAAGTCCATGTAAACTACATCAGAAGTGTGCTAAAAAGCTAAGAGATAGTTGTGATTGCTGAACCACTATCAGTCATCATTGAAAAAATTATGTGGAAGAAGGCAGAGACCATAAAGTTGGAGAGAGATAGATCTCTCAATTTCCATAAACAAAAAAAGGTCTCTGACACTTACCAGCTCTGGGGACATTGGTCAAGTCATTTAATCTCTCTAGGCCTCAGTTTACTCCAATGTAAAATGAAGAGCTTGGACTAGATGACGTCTGAAATTGCTTCTACCTCTAGATCTAGGATAAAATTTTATGGATAAAGAATACAAACTATAGGCCAATAATTCTTGACAAATTTGATTCTATGACAAAAATTCTTTAAAAAATTCTAAAACTTGTTACAAAAGTCAATGTAGAAACATCTTTCATGAACCAGATATTATGCTAACTTCTGGGAAATAAGACAAAAATAAAATAATCTTTGTGCTCATAAAGCTTACATTCTGTTAAAGAAGGATAAAATGTATACATTTAAGTGTGTTTATGTGTGTGTATGTGTACATACACATACACATATATATCCATTTCCTTATATGTATATATATATAAACTGCAAACTTATTATATACTTAAGTATATACTATAAATTGACATGTGTATTAAGTACATACACATAAAATATTTGCAGGGAGTAGGTAGTAGGCAGTGGGAACAAAAAGATCTCATGTAGGAAGGACCCTTAGACTGAACTGTGACAGAAAGTAAGAATTCTAATAAGTCGGGATGATCAGAGAAAGCATTCTAAACATGAGAGAGAGCTTGAGCAGAGACATCAATCAATCAATCAATCAATTAATAAATAACTATTTCTTAAACATTTACTTTCTTCAGACAATGTACTAAGCACTAGAGATACAGATACAAGAAGTGACAAAGTTCTTTCCCCTAAAGAACTGACATTCTAACAGGGGAAGATGTATTTGTAGGAGTGATGGTCATTGACGGGAGTTTAGTTTTGGTCACAGAAATGTTGAAATCTCAAGTAAAGGCTAGAGGAATTTGGGGCATATTATGGAGGAGATTGTTGTTCAGGGATGAATTGAACTAGATGAGCTTTGAGGTCCCTTCTAACTCTGAGATTCTAATTGTCTAGTAATTTTCATGGTGGACCATAGGGATAGAGTTCCATAGGAATGAAGGCTATAGGAATTCAACAATGCAGGTAACATGGACATTTGGAACCAATGTCTGAATTACTCCCTTAGAATATTTTTCCCTCACGATGAAGAGGCCCTTCTTGCCAAGGCCAACCTCTCTACATGTGTTCTTCATCCCACCCTCTCTGATATTCTCTAATATATTATGACCTCAGTAATCACCTCTTTCTAAACTTCAATTTTTCTTTCTTTCTATAATTAATTAATTCATTAATTTTTAGTTTTCAACATTCATTTCCACAAGATTTTGAGTTCCAAATTTTCTTCTCATCTCTCCCCTCCCCCAAGCCAAAACATTGTGCATTCTGATTACCCTTCCCCCAATCTGCCCTCCCTTCTATCACACTCCTCCCTTCCTTTTTCCCCTTCTCTCTTTTCTTGGAGGGCAAGATAGATTTCTATGCCCCATTACCTCTATTTCTTATTTCCCAGTTGCATGTAAAGACAATTCTCAACATTTGTTCCTAATACTCTGAGTTCCAATTTCTCTCTCTTCCTCCCTCCCCACCCATCCCCACTGAGAAGGCAATCAATTAAATATAGGCTGTATATGTGTTGTTTTGCAAAGGACTTCCATAATAGTCATGTTATAAAAAACTAACTATATTTCCCTCCATTATATCCTGCCTCTTATTTATTCCATTCTCTCTTTTGATTTTGTCCCTCCCCTAAAGTATTTACTTCTAATTACTCCCTCCTCACTTCTATCATCACCCCCACCCCACTTTTCCCCTTCTCCCCTACTTTCCTGCTGTGTAAGATAGATTTTCATACCAGATAGAGTGTGGGTATTGTTCCCTCCTTTAGTCAGATGTGATCCCCTCCATTGAAAAAGCTTTTGCTTGCCTCTTTTATGAGAAATAATTTGCCCTATTCTATTTCTCCCTTTCTCTTCCCAGTGCATTCCTCTCTCACCCCTTAATTTTATTTCTTTAGGTATCATCCCTTCCTATTCAACTCACTCTGTGCCCTCTGTCTATATATGTGTGTATAATCCCTCCAACTACCCAAATACTGAGAAAAGTCTCAAGTTAAAAATATTGTCTTTCCATGTAGGGATGTAAACAGTTCAACTTTAGTAAGTTCCTTATGATTTCTCTTTCTTATTTACCTTTTCATGCTTCTCTTGATTCTTGTGTTTGAAAGTCAAATTTTCTATTCAGTTCTGGTCTTTTCATTAAGAATGCTTGAAAGTACTCTATTTCATTGAATGACCATTTTTTACCCTGAAATATTACACTCAGTTTTGCTGGGTAGGTGATTCTTGGTTTTAATTCTAGTTTCTTTGACTTCTGGAAAATCACATTTCAAGTCCTGCGATCCCTTAATGTAGAAGACGTTAGATCTTGTGTTATCCTGATTGTATTTCCACAATACTCAAATTGTTTCTTTCTGACTGCTTGCAATATTTTCTCCTTGACCTGGGAACTCTGGAATTTGGATACAATATTCCTAGGAATTTTCCTTTTCGGATCTCTTTCAGGAGGGTGATCAGTGGGTTCTTTCAATATTTATTTTACCCTCTGGTTCTAGAATATCAGGACAGTTTTCCTTGATAATTTCATGAAAGATGATGTCTAGGCTCTTTTTTGATCATGGCTTTCAGGTAGTCTCATAATTTTTAAATTGTATCTCCTGGATCTCTTTTCCAGGTCAGTTGTTTTTCCACTTTCACATTGTCTTCTATTTTTTCATTCTTTTGGTTTTATTTTGTAATTTCTTGGTTTCTCATAAAGTCATTAGCTTCCATCTGCTCCATTCTAATTTTTAAAGAACTATTTTCTTCAGTGAACTTTTGAACCTCCTTTTCCATTTGGCTAATTCTGCTTTTTAAAGCATTCTTCTCCTCATTGACTTT